>NW_018743858.1:566287-1271287 GCF_001683475.1 Chenopodium quinoa | reverse complement strand
ATATAAAACATTACTAATAGACTAGGAAATCATATTTAAATCATCAAGAATCTTTTTCCTTTTACGGGAAATCAAACCCTAACATCATAATTATAAAGTAGTGTGTATAATTAAATTCCAACATCAATTGAGGGATTAAAATTCATTAAAAACATGTTCTAATCATTAATTTAACAATCACAACAACCTAGGATCAAACCCTAATCATAAATATTAAATTCCCAAATTCTAGGGTTTGTAAATTGGGGGCTTTTGATTAAATTAAATCTGAAAATCAAAGGAATAAATTAACCACATCAACTACCCAAAATTAACAACAAAATAAAATCAAAATCATGCTTTGAATTAATTAAAACAACTTAGAAGTTAAATTAGGAGAAAAGAGTTTTTTTTCTTTAAATACCAAACTACCAAAGAGAGGAGAAAGGAGGGCACATGGCGACGGCAAGTGGTTGCCGGTGCTGCTACTGGCCGTCAGTGGTGGCGCTGGTGGTGCTTGGAGAGGAGGAGAGAAAGGCGTGAGAAAGAGAGGAAAAAGGAGAGAGAAAAATAAGAGGAAAAATTGGGTTTTCTTTCAAATGTGCGACTCAATTCTTCAGTAATACGAAGTCAAATGTTCGAAAATGCAGCAGCAAGCTCTGGGCGCAAAAAAAAGCGAAGCGAGCCTCTATCAGAGAAAGTTGGAGCCAAGGAATCTCCCCAAACTCTATCTATCGTGCTGTCAAATTGAAAATTGTAGTAGCCGTGGCCAAGGGTTTTGTAAAATCTGACAATTTGATTTTTGAGTGTGAAATTCTTGAGATTTTGGGGTATTTATATCCTTTTTAAAAAACAAAAACACTTATTTACAAAACTGTCATTACTAATCCTACTCCTCCTTGAATTCTCCTTTGAGGCCAACTTGTTGGGCTCTTAAGAACTCTTTGATTCCTAATAAGTTGATCCAACAATTTAATTGATGTTGACCCAAATTAAAACACTTCATTTCCCCAATTAATAACTCATATTATTTTATACACACTTATTTTATATTTAAATAATTAATTCATTTAAAATTAAATGAATCATTTTAATTTATAATTTAAATAAATAATTTTTATATATATATAATATTATAAAAATACAGAGTATTACAGTCTGCCCCCTTAAAAGAAGTTTCGTCCTCGAAATTTGAGCACAAAAATAATAAAACTTTGTTCAAAACTTGCTTAAAATTGCACTTTTTCACCCACTTAGTAAAAAATCTTCTTAATACTTATAGTTGTTGTACTTTTTGTAATCTTTCTTGTTCTCTTTCTTTCTAAACTTTGTATAAAATTGTGCAAAATATACTAAAAATGCACAAAAATGCTTAAAATGAAGGTAAAAAGCGCGAAATTCTATTGCATTCTACCCCCCTTAAAGAAAACGAGTTACGACCCCGTAACTCAACTAATCTCAAACAATTCTAGGTACTTTTTTCTCATTTCATTCTTAGCTTCCTATGTCGCTTCCTCAGGTTCTTGATTCGACCACAAAACCTTTACTATCTTTATATCCTTCTTGCGTGTACTACACACTTTATTATCAATAATGTTTACAGGTCTTTCCTCATAGGTTAGGCTTTGGTCTAGCTCTATGGTTTTAGGTTGTAAAACATGCGACTTGTCTGGGATGTACCTTCTCAACTGAGAAACATGAAACACATCATGTACCTTATTAAGGTCCATACGCAATGCCAATCTATAAGCAACTTTACCTATCCTTTGCAAATTCTCATATGGTCCAATGTACTTTGAACTCAATTTCCCCTTCTTTCCAAATCTCATGACTCCATTCATTGGTGATACCTTAAGTAATACTTAGTCACCAACTTCAAATTCTTCTTCTCTACGAGTAACTCTTTTGTCTGTCTTGAGCAGATTGAATCTTAGCTTGGATTTCTCTCACTTGCTTCGTGGTTTCTTTTATTTGAGGACCTAGAATTATTGTGTGACTTATGTCACTACAACATAGTGGACTTCTACACTTCCTTCCATACGGGCCTTAAATGGTGCCATGTCAATACTTGCATGGTAATTATTGTTGTAAGAGAATTCTATAAAGTCTAAGCTATCTTCCCATCCTCCTTGGTAATATAAAACACATGACCTTAACATATCTTCCAAGGTTTGGATAGTTCTCTCATATTGTCCATCCGTTGCAGGGTGGAATGTTGTACTCATCTTCAATGTCGTACCAAAGTTTTCCTGGACACTTTTCCAAAATTTCGAAAGGAACCTAGAATCCCTATATAAAATGATATCCTTAGGAACTTCATGTAGTCTCACAACATTTTTTATGTAAGCCTTTGCAAGTTGTTCCATTTTCCAAGTCTCCTTCATTGGTATAAACACTGTCGTTTGGTAAGTCTATCCACCACAACCCAGATGCAATCCCACTTCCATGTTGGGATCTCGAGTGGTTGCACTGTTCCCCGTGGTCTCTTATGCACTATCTTAACATTTTAACAGGTTAGGCATTTGGCTACAAACTTCGCCACTTCTAACTTCATCCTAGGCCGCCAATACACCTTTTTCAAATTTTTATAAAGCTTATCTCCTCCTAGATGTATTGAATAGGGTGTATTGTGTCCTTCTTCCATCAACTTCTTCTTCAATTCCTAACACTTTTTGTGGTACACACCACCTCCCCTTAAATCGTATACTACCATCATCATGGATTCTGAAATCAATCGCCTTCCCTTGTTTTATATTGTCCCTTATGCGATCTAATTTCACATCTCCTACATGGTTATCCTTAATCTCATCAAATATCGTTGGTTGGATACTTAAATTATTCAGCATTCCTTCCAACACTCCATATGGTACTTCCTCGAAGTTTAACTTACTCATTTCTCTGCAAAGCTCATCTACCACTACCAAAGAGTTCACTCCATGAGTCGCTTTACGACTCAAAGCATCCACGACTACATTTGCTTTACCCTCGTGGTATTGGATGTCTAAGTCATAGTCATTGAAGAACTCTAACCACCTATGTTGTCTAATGTTCAATGTTGATTGCGTGAAAAAGTACTTCAAACTCTTATGATCAGTGAATATCCTACATTTCACTACAAAAAAATGTCCTTATAGAAACGGAATTCTAGCAGTGGAATTCAATACGTTTCTAAATTAGAGACGGAATTAAAAAAAATCTGTCTATAAAGTAGAAATGGAATTGAAAATCCTTCTCTAAATTAGAAACGGATTTTTTTTCCGTTGCTAAATTTAGAGACGAACTTTTTTCCCCATTGAGACGGATGTTTTTTTTATTCCATTGCTGATATAAGCGACGGATTTTTAATTCCGTCTCTAATTATTTTCGAAACGAATTATGTAAACTAAAATCTTTCCCTAAACTAGAAACGGATTTTCCAATCAGTCTCTGAACTAGAGACGGATTTGAAAATCTGTCTCTGAACTAGAGACGGATTTGAAAATCTGTCTCTGAACTAGAGACGGATTTAAAAATCCGTTTCTAAACTAGAGATGGATTTTAAATTCCGTCTCTAATATTTCTTTCGCTTATTATAAATTATGTGTATAGAAGTGAACAAATTATATTTGGTATAGTTGGTAAGAGTCACTATGTGACTTTGAGGTCACGGGTTCGACTCCTACCTATTGCGATTCTTGAGATTGGGGATTCAAGGAGCCTTACATGCAAACCTGAGTCGGGTTGACCCAAGTGAGGTTGAACCGAATAGCATCTACTTTTAGACACAAAATTATTTTTTTTGTTGCTAAATTTAGAGATAGATTTTGTTTTCCGTTGCTAAATTTAAAGACGGATTTTTTCCATTGCTAAATGAGCGACGAATTTTTTTTCCATTGCTAAATTTAGAGACGGATTTTTTTTTCGTTGCTAATACCAGCGACATATAAAAATAATCCGTTGCTAAAACCAACGACGGAAATAAAAATTCGTTGCTCAAACCAGTGTCGGAAATAAATATTCGTTGCTATGTTCAGCACCGGAAAACAAATACGTCGCTAGTCTCATTTAGCGACAACAGTTTTGCCAACGGAGTAATTCCGTTTCAAAATCTGTCGCCACCTATATTTAGCGACAGAAAAAGTACAATTTAGCAACGGATTTGATCTGTTGCTAAATGTCTATTTTTTTGTAGTGTTTCATCCATACAAATAATGCCTCCATATTTTCAACATAAACACTATCACTGCAAGCTCTAGATCATGAGTAGGGTAGTTAACTTCATGTTTCTTCAATTGTCTCGATGCATAAGCAATCACCTTTTCATGTTGCATCAAAACACATCCAAGTCCATTCTTAGATGCATCACTATACACATCATAAAAACTACTCCCATCAGGTAAGGTTAACACTGGTGCTATTGTAAAACTTTCTTCAAGGTTTGAAATGCTTCCTCGCACTTATCACTCCATATGAACTTAGATTACTTCTTCATCAATGAAGTCATAGGTCTAGCTATCTTTGAAAAGTCCTTCACAAATCGCCTGTAATATCGAGCTAGGCCTAAGAAACTTCGAATATCCGACACATTCTTGGGTGTAGGCCACCCCTTCACAGCTTCAATCTTTTTAGCGTCTTCCACTCCTTTCTTAGATATGAAATGTCTCAAAAATACTACCTTCTCCAACCAAAACTCACACCACGAGAATTTGGCATATAACTAGTTAGTCCTTAAAGTAGCTAACACTGATCTCAAATGCTCTGTATAGACCTCTTTATTCTTTAAATAAACCATATAGGGTTTCGTAGTGACCCGACACTACGCGGAAGGAAACCCACCAAGACCCGCCCCTTAATTAAAATAATTAACAAGCATATTAAACTTAATCAACCAAGATTAAGAACAAGAATTATACCTTTGTCGCGTGCTTCGCTCCCAAAGAGCTCTTACTTCAAAATCCCGAAAACACGAGATCTCCGACGGATCGTACCCTCGACCCAACCCGAGCGTCCTAAGTCTTGAAGGTTAGTCAAGACCCGGACAAAATAACTATGAGTTTTACGAATCAAAGGTTTACTCTTAATTAGAGTTGCCTTTTTAATTCCACTCAAGGTTGTTCATTCCCAAATACCCAAGCTTGGTATATATAGGGAAATGAACCCTTGTTTTTTCATCCTCCACCAATGTGGGAGTGTTGAATATCAATGATTTATTTAATTTCCAAATTAAATAAATAATCAAGTTAATCACGTTTCGACAAGTGGCTTGATCATATGCAAAAGAGTGGTGGCCAAGGTTAGGTGGGGGACCATATGCCTTACTCCCCAAGGCCTTGATTTGGTCCCCACATCCTATGCACAAAACCGGGTCAAGGAAGGCTAGCTGGGTGCCAGCTAGCGTGCCAGCTAGGGCTGCCAGCTAGCACTGCCTTGCTGCCCAGCACCCCAGCCAGCCAGCCAGTGCGTGCTGCTGCTAGGCTGGTGCTGGTGTTGTGTGCTGGCACTGGTGCGTGCTAGCGCTGGTGCTATGCCTCGCATCTCTCGCACCATTACTAGCATGGCCAGCATGCGTGCTTCTAGCTAGCCACGCATGCTGTCCCCTTTCCCTCGCATCATGCTACGCACCACGCACTACGCAGCACGCTACGCAGCACGCAGCACGCACTACTCGCACACTAGCCGGTGCCTAGCACTGTTATGCTTGGTGCGAGGCACGCACACACGCACATGCACATGCGCCAGTGCCCAGCACTGCGATGGCTGTGCTTGGTACGTGTGTGGCCCTGCCATGTGCACCCAGACACCCATGCTAGCACGCTGCTAGCTGCGATGGGCTGCCTGGTGCTTGTGGTGCTTTGCGATAGGCTGCTATGCGCACCCAGGCATCCATGCTAGCACGCTGCTAGTTGCGATGGGATGCCTAGTGCTTGTGGTGCTTTGCGATAGGCTTCCATGGCACGCCTAGGCTGCGATGGTGCACCTAGGCTGCGATGGTGCGCCTAGAGCTTGCGATGGGCTGCTATGGCACGCCTAGGCTGCGATGGTGCGCCTAGGCTACGCCTAGCCACGCTAGGTGCATGCTAGCTGGAACTAGCCTAGCATCCACATGGCTAGGCCAGTGTGTTGCTAGGGCTATGTTCATACTTGTCGCTTAATGATTTTGCGACGCTCGGTCTCGACGCCCTAGGCTCGATATCCGACGTCTGTATTCGTAAAACTCTGTCGACTCATTAAATCCTTTCGGATTAATTCGTCATCTCGGATCGGTGATTCGGTTGGGTTCGACCCGAAGGGTTCAGTTAAGATTAAGCTGTAACATCAACTGTACATTGATATTACTGATTGGAAGCGGCCTCCACCTAGGCATTCCAATCACTTGACCTTACTGAAGAATTAGCTCCGTAATAATTCTGAACCCTCTATCGGAAGAATACACTTGTTGGAAGGACACCATTCCTTTCAATCTCCCACTTGTCCTTCCGAACAAGTGTGCATACAGTGTATAGCCAATTTCCTATGTCACTTAATGTTTCTTCGTGAACTATAAGGTAAGATTTTTTGTCATCCTTATTACGTTCAAAAGTGTTTCTCGATCTCCGAGTTCGACTGTCAATAAGCAGATGATTTCTAAAATCCATCTGAGCACGGCCATGCATTTTCACAGTCTCGCTTTTCGAGTGGCCTTGTAAACAACAAAACATTTTCCCTATTGTTAGTAGGGGGACAATCCCAGTCTTGTATTGTAAGTTCCTCTTACTAAGAGGACATAATCTCCTGAGTTTTCCCGTTATGATCCCCAGTTACGGCAGACGTTAGGAAACATCAAAGAGTCTAGTACTTAAACAAGAAAACTTCACAATACTCATGGTCGGAGGAAACAAGTTCTGATAGTCATAATGAGAAATGTACTTATGACAATTTTAAAATTGCTTAAAGTGTTCTCATAGGTCTTATCCAGTACAGTTCCAAACTGTGCTTGTGCAAATGATTTATGACCGTCACGTCCTCGCAGCACAAGAAACGGTGCTGTAAATCATACTACACACTAATCTATGGCGGTCATCAATCGTCCATCCGTTAGATGACCTCAATTAGGGACATTTTCGATTTAAATATTCAATGTTCACTTAACAGGTGTTTCTATATCCAAGACATGGTCTTGATACCCTGTTTTGAATATTTCCGTAAATCGAATGGACTCATTATTTAATTCTAAACCACAATTAAATAGTAATGGAGTGAATGATAATTTTACACAATATTAATTACTCCATTAATGAATGGTTTTAATATAGTGTCTTACATTAAATATCCTATTTAATTAAAACACATGTACAGGGAATTTCAAAGCCAGTCTCTAACATGCTTAATTCCCATCGCCTCAATGTCTTTGTTGTGTTTCACTTGAGGCAGCGGTTTAGTCAAAGGATCAGCTACATTATCATCTGTGCAAATCTTACAAATTTTGATTTCACCTTCGGATTTCCATTCCCTTATCATGTGAAATCGCCTTTGTACGTGTTTGACCTTCTGGTGCTCTCTCAGCTCCCTGGCCTAAGCGATAGCTCCATTATTATCACAATAGAGGTCTATCGGCCCCTTGATTGAGGGTACAACACCAAGTTCGCTAATGAACTTGTGAATCCAAACAGCTTCCTTGGCAGCTTCTGAAGCGGTCAAGTACTCGGCTTCAATTGTAGAGTCTGTAGTGGTGCTCTGCTTGGCACTCTTCCAGCTAAACGCTCCTCCATTCAGACAGAATATGTACCCCGACTGTAACTTGAAGTCGTCTCTGTCAGTCTGGAAGCTAGCGTCGGTGTAACCTTCAACAACCAGTTCTTTGTGGCCTCCATACACCAGGAATTTATCCTTGTTCCTTTTCAGGTACTTAAGGATGTTCTTGGCCGTAGTCAAATGCGCCTCTCCTGGGTTCGATTGGTATCGGCTCGTTGCACTCAGGGCATACGATACATCTGGCCTTGTACATATCATGGCATACATGATCGATCCGATTAGCGAAGCATATGGGATATGATTCATTCTTTCTCGCTCAACAGGTGTCTGTGGACAGAATTTCTTGCTGAGAGTTATGCCATGGGACATGGGTAAATGCCCTCTTTTGGCATTCTCCATGTGGAATCGAGCTAGTACCTTATCAATGTAAGTACCCTGGCTTAATCCAATCATCCTCTTAGATCTATCCATGTAGATCTTGATGCCCAATATGTACTGTGCCTCTCCTAAGTCCTTCATTGAAAAGCACTTTCCCAACCAGCCCTTTACGGACTCCAACAATTTTGTGTTGTTTCCAATGAGAAGTATGTCATCAACATACAGGACTAGGAATGGAATATCACTCCCACTGACCTTCTTGTATACACAAGATTCATCTGGATTTTAGATAAAACCAAACTTGCTAATGGCTTCATCAAATCGCAGATTCCAACTTCTGCTGGCTTGCTTTAGTCCATAAATGGACTTCTTCATCTTGCAAACCTTTGCAGCGTTGCCTAGATCGACAAACCCTTCTGGCTGTGTCATATACACAGTTTCTTCCAAAATTCCATTAAGGAAGGCGGTTTTGACATCCATTTGCCTATTTCATAATCGTAATATGCAGAAATCGCTAGGATGATCCGGACGGATTTTAGCATTACAACTGGTGAAAAGGTTTCATCATAGTCAATCCCGTGGACTTGTCTATAACCTTTTGCCACCAGTCTAGCTTTGTGTATTGATACATTTCCATCCTTGTCTGTCTTCACTTTGAAGATCCATTTGCAACCAATGAGTGTATAACCCTCGGGCAAATTCACCAAGTCCCAGACTTGATTTTCAAACATGGAGTCCATCTTAGATTTCATGGCCTCTTGCCATTTTGCAGAGTTGAGGCTCGTCATAGCTTGCTTGTATGTCGCCGGCTCATCACCATAAATGACTAGGATGTCCTGATCATTGGTTAAGACGATACCGAGGTATCTGTCTGGTTGAGATCTTTGTCGTTGCGACCTACGAAGGGTAATCGGTTGAGCATTTTCATTGTCTATTTGATTCTGACCAATATTCTTAGATGCTTCCAAAGCATATAGATTGTCAGTTTTGTCAGGTTGACATTGTTGCTCGTCCTCTCGAACTTCGTCGAGTTCGATTTTCCTCCCACTTGTCATTTTGGAAAGATGTTCCTTCTCCTAAAAGACACCATCACGAGCAACAAATACTTTGTTCTCGGATTTATTGTAGAAGTAATACCCTTTGGTTTCTTTTGGATATCCCACAAAGAAACACTTATCCGATTTGGGGTGAAGTTTGTCTGAAATTAATCGCTTAACATATGCTTCGCATCCCCAAATCTTGAGAAAAGACAACCTAGGAGGTTTCTTAGTCCATAATTCATATGGAGTCTTTTCAACAGCTTTTGACGGAGCTCTATTCAGTGTTAGTGTTGCAGTTTGTAGCGCATGTCCCCAGAAAGAGATAGGGAGTTCACTAAGACCCATCATTGATCGAACCATGTCTAGCAAGGTTTGATTCCTCCGTTCGGACACTCCGTTCCATTGAGGAGTTCCGGGAGGTGTCAACTCCGAAAGAATTCCATTTTCTTTCAAGTGATCGTCGAATTCATGGCACAAATATTCGCCACCTTGATCCGATCGAAGTGCTTTAATTTTCTTGCCAAGTTGATTTTCAACTTCTTTCTGAAATTCTTTGAATTTTCTCAAAGGATTTAGATTTATTCGACATTAAGTAGATATAGCCATATCTACTATAATCGTCGGTGAAAGTGATGAAATATCGGTAACCTTCTCTTGCGGGTGTACTCATTGGTCCACATACATCCGTGTGTATTAGACCTAATAAAACACTTGCCCTTTCTCCCAACTTGGAGAATGGTTGTTTTATCATCTTGTCTAATAGACATCCTTCGCAATTTTCAAACTACTCTAAGTCGAATGAGTCAAAAACACCTTCTTGAAGAAGTTTCTTGATGCACTTGATGTTAATATGGCCA
This sequence comes from Chenopodium quinoa, assembly GCF_001683475.1. Taxonomy (NCBI): domain Eukaryota; kingdom Viridiplantae; phylum Streptophyta; class Magnoliopsida; order Caryophyllales; family Amaranthaceae; genus Chenopodium; species Chenopodium quinoa. The sequence goes on along the minus strand of NW_018743858.1, from coordinate 1,261,323 downwards.
AGACGACAATGCCACAAGTAGGTTTGATTCGACTCGATGGTCTTAGTTCATTTGGTATCATTCCTATTTTCTTTGTGTAAAGCATGCAATTTAATTTGAACATATGTTTGAAAGATAATCTTTTAAACAACTATGTTAGAAGTCTTTCATTTCAAACATCTTGGTGTCCAACACCATTGATCAAAATATTGTTCAAAAGCATGATAAAACTAGAATTAGTTTTAATTACATCTCAAAGAAAAAATGGTGCATGCAAGCACGACCGAAAAACCATCTTCGTCGTCTTCTTGCTCTTGCACCAACACTTGATAAGCTTCTCACTTGGTTCCTTAAAAGGCAACATAAAGTGAGTCATACATGGTATCCAATACCTTATGATAAGCTTAATTCACAAGTGTTTAGGAAGATACCTGAGGTAGTCGGAATGTTCCCCTCTTCCTTAAAGATCATGCATTCTCTCTTGTAGTGGCCTTGCATGCCACAATGGAAGCATCTCATCTTTGCCTTGACCTTCTTGAACTCCTTCTTCTTAGCTTTCAAGGGCCTTTTGGTCATTCCATAGGCAGTGGCTTGGCTAAGAAGTTGCACCACCTCCTTGAGGGAGTGTGTCTCCTTTCCCGCAGCAATATGCACTCTAAGTGCATCATAGCCCGAGTGGAGTGAAGCAAGCAAGATATGCCCCACCATCTCATCTTGCAATGGGATTCCGAGAAGCTGCATGTGTTTGAAGAGTCTAGTCATTCCAAGCACATGAGGTCAGAGGGGCATGATGGGTCTCAATTTGGCATCGTAGACCTTTGTCCAAAGCCGGCGCCTTTCCTTATCAAGACATCCCACATTTGGTGGCTTTATCCTCATGTTTGAAAGTGACCCAGTCAAGTCAAACACGAGGCCATCAAAGTTGACATTGTCACTCTTGGTGACTCTTACATTGACAACGTCCTCAAGTGCTTTGAGGAACATGTCCGGGAGATAGGAGGTAAGACTTTCCTTCCAATCTTCCCGGATGGAATTTTCCACAAGTCGTGAGACCTTTTTGCAATTGGAAGACCATTCATCATGAGCCTCATCGGTCATGATCCCTTTGGCAAAGAAGCTTGGAATGGGAGTATCAAGAGTATACTCCAAGAAACAATTTCGGAGAGTTCTCTAGAGTTCCTCCTCCCATTCCTTGAAGTTGACCAAGTTTAAAGAAAAGGCCAACTTCTTGGGGAGTTCCGGGCACATATGGTCGTTGTTTAAGTTACTTGCAGACATTGTTCTACAATTGAAAGAATTTGAAGTAAAAAAACCATTCATAAATCAATAATTCGAAATTTAAAACGTTCATGCATATATTCAATCTTATTAAGCATTTTATCCACGCATTTAAAATGTCCCTTATCGGCGAGAATAAAATGATTCCGAGATCCCAAAGATTAAGAAACGGTTAAGCATGCTTTGGCTTGTCTTAATCATTAAATATCTTAAGGTAAGCAATCCAAATGCTAATAGCTCCAAGCTACTCTCGGTTTGATAAAATATCGCATCTACCTTGACATTTTATCTCTTTTGCCACAGCATCTAAGGACTCCTTACTGATATCGTTGAGCTTAACCAAGACAACTTGTATACCTAGTATACCTTACATTCCTAGGGAATTAGTGACGTCTCGCTTTGGCGTAGTCCATCACGTACGCGCATTAGTTCGGTAAGTGTTGTTCTTGGAACGGCAAATTTTAGCTCAATATTATTAAGGGACCTAGGGTTTCTATGTTGGTTGATTTAAGTGAACTTAACTAATCGTCGCAACATTATAGAAATCCTAGACATGCATCTAGCAATCATATATGATAACAATATATATATAAGGCATAAATAGATGCATTTGGAAACTAGCATGACCCCTTGAAATCTTCAATTTCCATGAGTCTTCATCTTGGCTCGTCTTCATCGAAACGCCGTCTTGAGACATCTTGGCCAAAATGAAATAAAAGAAGCTAGCTAGAACGACTAAGATTAATCTAATAGTATAAAAATACTTAACGGTTCACAGACCGTATTTAGATTTACAAAAATACATAACGGAACGCAATCCGTATTTTTTATCCTAGTCGGGCCCCACTAGTTGCCATTTTCAAAGACCTGTTTTGAAAAACAATCTTCCATTCACCCATTCACTATTTGTGAATGGCCCATGCAATTTTACGAAATACATAATTAACCACGCAAAACTAGTAACTAACTTAGGTGGTTAATCCAATTAACGCGCCTAATTAAAACTAGTCAAAGTTGTTTAATCCATTATTTCTAAACGCAAAATGATGCTTACGCAACTAATTAAGCTCCCACTAAATTCCGCATCCGTACTTAATTAATCCGATTAATTAAGTCGGCATAACCCATAATTTGTCAAAATTTTGCAAAACCGAAAATCGAGGTTTTTAGCCTCGTTAAAATAATTACCAAAAATATTTTAAAGACAGGATAATGCAAAAAATCATAGCCCAAATCTTAAGCAAAATGCCCCAACACAACCCTTTGAGGGTGCGCACCATGGCTGCTAGGCAGCCCATGGCATGGCGCCATGGTGCGTGGGCGAGGCCTGCTATGCCCAGCAAGCATCGCTGCTAGCCCAGCTGCCTGCTAGCATGCTGGTGCTTGCGAGCTGCTTTGCGTGCTGGGCTGGCGCCTACTGATGCTAGCCAGCATGCATAGGCAGCCCCTACCCAACCCTTGCCCCACGCATTACTGCGCCCAGCAAGCTCCCTGCCACACACCCACACGCATCATCATCACACCCTTGTGCGCACAATGGGCAGCCACATGTGGGCTACTGGGCAGCCTGGCTAGCCTTGGTGGTGCTTGGGTGTTCTTACCTTGATTTGCGTGCCAATTCTCGGAATTTAATTCCGATTTGTGTGTGACAATAATTAATTCTAAATTACATTTTAGAATCAATTTGAGGGAAAATAAAATAAAATAAAATTAAGTCCTACTTAAATAAAATTTATTTTATTGGTGCACAAGCCTAAATTATCCAAAATTTTAATTTTGAACAAAATTAGGTCTAACTTTATGCTTAAAATAAAATGAGCTATGTCCATAATTAATATTGCCAATATGCAAATTAATAATGGGTTTGACAAATGGGAGTTGGAAAAATAAATTAACCATCCAATGATAAAAATTTTCCAACTTGCATACTTGTGTAAAATACCAAGATTACATCTTCCAATATGAAGATTAATCAAATTTTACTCACAAGTAATTGAACTTGATGGATTTTAATCAACCAAACATGAAAAATCCAAACTTTGTTCAACATGGAATTTAGGGTTAGGGTTCCAATCATTTAAACCTTTAAAGATTGGAACTTTAACATTATAGGAACTTAAAATTACAAGATCACAACAAGCTTTCACACTTTATTGCAATTTATTTGCAAAATTTGTGAAAAACAAGTTTAAGTGAAAAAATGGTATATCAACTTAAGCACTAATAAAAAAAAACTCCATTATTATGCTTAAGGATATATTAAAACCAGTAGATTAGTGATGCAAATGTGCATTTAATCTAACCTTGTAATGCTTGCATTAATCGAGGCTTAAAAGAATTAAAATTTTCGTTGAAAAACGAAAAACCCCAGAAAAATTGGGTTTCTGGTTCGAATTTGGCTTTTGGACAGGCCTAAAAGGAATGAATCTGTTCCAGAATGTCGATTCCACCCAAAAATCACTATTTTTGAGCCAAAATCTGGGTTCGATAGCCAAATCGAAATTAAAATCGAGTTTTAAAATTAATTAAAACGAGCATCTAATCTAATTAGAAGAACATGAACATGAAAAATAAATTCTTTTAAAACACCTTAATTAAAACATAATTGCAACAATTAAAAGGAGTGTGGCTCCGATACCGCTGTAGGGTTTCGTAGTGACCCGACACTATGCGGAAGGAAACCCACCAAGACCCGCCCCTTAATTAAAATAATTAACAAGCATATTAAACTTAATCAACCAAGATTAAGAACAAGAATTATACCTAAGAGCTCTTACTTCAAAATCCCGAAAACACGAGATCTCTGACGGATCGTACCCTCGACCCGACCCGAGCGTCCTAAGTCTTGAAGGTTAGTCAAGACCCGGACAAAATAACTATGAGTTTTACGAATCAAAGGTTTACTCTTAATTAGAGTTGCCTTTTTAATTCCACTCAAGGTTGTTCATTCCCAAATACCCAAGCTTGGTATATATAGGGAAATGAACCCTTGTTTTTTCATCCTCCACCAATGTGGAAGTGTTGAATATCAATGATTTATTTAATTTCCAAATTAAATAAATAATCAAGTTAATCACATTTCGACAAGTGGCATGATCATATGCAAAAGAGTGGTGGCCAAGGTTAGGTGGGGGACCATATGCCTTGCTCCCCAAGGCCTTGATTTGGTCCCCACATCCTATGCACAAAACCGGGTCAAGGAAGGCTAGCTGGCTGCCAGCTAGCACTGCCTTGCTGCCCAACACCCCAGCTAGCCAGCCAGTGCGTGCTGGTGCTGGTGCTGTGTGCTGGCGCTGGTGCGTGCTAGCGCTGGTGCTATGCCTCGCATCTCTCGCACCATTGCTAGCATGGCTAGCATGCGTGCTGCTAGCGAGCCACGCATGCTGGCCCCTTTCCCTCGCATCATGCTACGCACCACGCACTACGCACCACACACCCACACTACTCGCACACGCATCAGCTAGTGCCTAGCACTGCTATGATTGGTGCGAGGCACACACACACGCACATGCACATGCGCCAGTGCCCAGCACTGCGATGGCTGTGCTTGGTGCGTGTGTGGCCCTGCCATGTGCACCCAGACACCCATGCTAGCACGCTGCTAGTTGCGATGGGCTGCCTGGTGCTTGTGGTGCTTTGCGATAGGCTGCTATGCGCACCCAGGCATCCATGCTAGCACGCTGCTAGTTGCGATGGGCTGCCTGGTGCTTGTGGTGCTTTGCGATAGGCTGCCATGGCACGCCTAGGCTGCGATGGTGCACCTAGGTTGCGATGGTGCGCCTATAGCTTGCGATGGGCTGCCATGGCACGCCTAGGCTGCGATGGTGCGGCTAGGCTACGCCTAGCCATGCTAGGTGCATTTTAGCTCGAACTAGCCTAGCATCCACATGGCTAGGCCAGTGTGTTGCTAGGGCTATGTTCATACTTGTCGCTTTGTGATTTTGTGACGCTCGGTCTCGACGCCCTAGGCTCGATATCCGACGTCTGTATTCGTAAAACTCTGTCGACTCATTAAATCCTTTCGGATTAATTCGTCGTCTCGGATCGGTGATTCGATTGGGTTCGACCCGAAGGGTTCAGTTAAGATTAAGCTGTAACATCAACTGTACATTGATATTACTGATCGGAAGCGGCCTCCACCTAGGCATTCCGATCACTTGACCTTACTGAAGAATTAGCTCCGTAATAATTCTGAACCCACTATCGGAAGAATACACTTGTTGGAAGGACACCATTCCTTTCAAACCAAAATATCAACAATAAACACTACAACGAATTGGTTTAGGAAAGGTTGAAAAACTCTATTCATCAAGTCCATAAAGATTGCAGGTGCATTTGTTAACCCAAAAGGCATTATTGTAAACTCATAGTGTCCATACCTTGTCCTAAGTGCCCTTTTTATAATGTCCTCTTCTGCAATTAGTAGTTGATGATATCCACACCTCAAATCAATCTTAGAAAATTCTGTTGCACCTTTCAACTGGTCTAACAAGTCATCTATCCTAGGCAAAGGGTATTAGTTCTTTGTGGTTACCTTGTTTATTTCTCTATAATCAATGCATAGCCTCATGCTACCATCTTTCTTTTTAACACACAATACAGGAGCTCCCCATGGTGATGCAATTGGTCTTATGTACCCCTTCTTCAACAAATCCTGTAATTGTTCCTTTAGCTCACTCATCTCTGCAGGTGCCATCCTATATGGTGCCTTAGAGATAGGTGTTGTTCCAAGTAATAAGTCTATAGTGAAATCTATGGTTCTATTTGGTGGAATACTCGGAATCTCTTCTGGAAACACATCTAAAAATTCCTTCACTACTTTAATATCCTCAGGTTTAGATGGTTCCTCATACTCCAAGTTTCTCACACTACAGAAATAGATTGGATTCCCTTTCTTCATATACTTTGCCAACTTCATCACAGAAATGATCTTAGTGTACCTGGATTTTCCACGCTTCCAATGGATTACGAGCTCTCCCTGAGCCGTTTTCAAGTGCATTTTCTGGGACTAACATCGAATCTCAGCATTATAGCGACATAACCAATCCATCCCCAGAATTATATCAAGGTCTCCTAGTTCAAATTCGATCAGGTTGGACATAAATTCCTTCCCCTTAATATTTATAGAAACATTCTTATAGATCCTAGTAAAATGAACTATACCCCTAGTTGGAAGTTCTATAGGAATATCTATGTCATCTAAAGTTTTTGGACAATGCAACAGTTTTGGAAGTATAGCCTTAGAAATGAAAGAATATATTGCACCAGAATTATATAAAATTTAATAAGAACTGAGTTTATAGAAAATATACCGGTAATGACATCTTTTGCTGCGTCAACCTCACGCGAATACTTCACATTATGCTTCCCTGTTGTTCCACCCTTGACTTATGTGTTCCCGCCATTGGTACTCTTATTTCCATTCTAAATCTACGCCCCCTTGTTCATTTGATTCTCATTGCTACCCTGACCTCCTTTCTGCTGGTTCCAATTCCGTCCATTACCCTTAAACTGATTGTTTCCTTGACCCCTTTTATTCTTAGAGAAACACTCGCATGCCTTGTGTCCTTACTTGTTTCACAGGTTACAAGTGACTAAGTTACCCTCACAGTCTCTTCCTGGGTGATTGTTAGAACATCTCTTGCAATAGTATATCCTTTGGTTACGTTCTCCAAGTTGGTTCTTATTTCCCCTAGGAAAGATGTGCCCACCTTGGTTGTTCCTATTGTTCTGGAAGTTATTACCTTGGCGGTGATTAAACTTTTTCTGCTTAAAGTTATTCTGGTTCCCAGATGGTCCAAAACTGGTCATAGGCTCCTTTCTTTTCTCCATAGCTTCTAACTCTTCTTTTTCATCCTTTTCCTTCAACTCCAACGCATGCAAATGCGCTGCCCTACCTACAACTCATCCAAGCTATCAAACACTTGCCTTGACAACTTGCCTTGGAGAGAAAGAGGCAATCCCCTTTCAAACCTTCTAGCATTCTGCCTATCAGTAGCCACAATATCTTTAGGAAACCTAGACAGCTCGATGAACTTAGTGTAATAGTCTGTCACCGACATACTCCCCATCTTAAGTTCCAGAATTTCATCAGCTTTCTGCTTTTGCAAGAACATTGGGTAGAACTTATCCCCACTTGTACCTTGAACACATTCCATCCAAAGTTAGGTGATGCTCTCACAGTTTGCTTATTCTGCTGCCACCGCAAATCTGCTTCACCCTTAAGTAGTAAGTTGCACTACTCACTTTGGACTCATTAGGACATGTTACTGCCACAAACAACTTATCGAACTTTCTCAGTCAGTTTTCATGGATAGATGGTTAGGTTCTCCCTGGTATGTAGGAGGTTTGCTTTGGGCTATCTTCTTAAACAACTCCGCAGCAGGGTCAGGATTGTTATTGTTATTCCTTTCAGCTAACTTTTGAGCTACAATAGCTAGCTGCCTTACTACTTCATTCATATCATTGTTATTGTTGTTTCTCCCTGCCATCCTAGTCCTCCTGAATAAAGAAATGACTACTATTAGCTAGGTTGGTCACAACTCTCTTATAACTAGACAACAATCAAACTACTTTAAACAAGCACACAAGTAGTCATTTTGAATTATAGTAGAAGCACCTACTCATTTCTCCTACTAATAATTCAACACATTGTATTGGTTGTCATGCAACCATTTCACTTAAGAAAGCACATCACAAAAACATTTTTTTGAGTCATTTCCCTTGGTACCATTAACAGAAATACAAACTAAGAAATGACACTTGATAGGCTTGGTTGAAGATTGAAATGAACACGAAAAGAATAAATGGTATTTTATTGCAATAATGAAAAGAAATGTTTGGAATATCCCAAATGTAGCTTTTCTACTTATTACTCATACACAATACTTTATTAAACTGCAACTATAAATAAAGAATGAAATAAATGCTTAAAACACTAAGGAAAAATTAGTCTATGATCTTCAAATGTTGACATTGTAAATCTTGTCTTTTATCTCCTTGTACTTCTTTGGATTATACTCAGGATCACTCCCATCATCACCATCATTGCCATCATCATCATCTTCCTCAAGATCCAATTCTTCATCAGGGTCTTCGTTAGACTCGTCAGATTCTACATTAATGATTACTGGAAGGCTTGGAGGATTTGGATTAGGAACTACTATGCATGAGGTGTCTCCTAACTCAGTATCTTGCTCCATTGGCTCCTCTTGACTCTCATAAGTTTTCTCAAGTTCTGACTTAGAGATAGAATCATAGTTTTCTAAAGAATAATAAGGTGCATTTTGTTTTGGAGCTTGTGAAGCATTTTGTTGGGGAACTTGATGAGTACCAAATTTATGGTAAGGTGGAGGATAAGCAGCATATTGAGGGTTGAGATAAACAAATTCTTTGTGAGTAATATAATGGTATAAGTATCTCCAATCTGCTCCCCACTGACCATTAGAGTCTTTTTATTTGATATAATTAGCAACATCATTAGGCAAATGAAAATCACGAAAGCTACTCTTAATAGCTTCATAGGGAGGATAGTTAAGTAAGTAATGAACAATCATGGCAGAGACATAGTCAAATTGGTCAAGATGACGTTCTCCAAACACATCAGATCTATAAGAACAGTAAAAACGTATCCAGCAAATATTCCCAAGCATGCTCATAGTATTTCTTTGCTAACTTGCCCATGTTAGTGAATCTACTAGGTAATTCAAACATCTTGCAAGGTATTTTCGGGTCATGACTCAATAGAGAAAATTCTTTTTCAACTCAAGTATACAATTCCTTGCAAAAGTTTAACTTTGGTGTTCAATCATACAATTTGGTATTAATTCACATAGACATGCTTTCACTTAAATATATATCATCATACAACATACTTGAACACCTTGCATAAATAAAATATGCACATAGGAAGACATACAATTCTAGCCTATATGCCCTTTCTTTTCTACCCAACCTCACCACATGTTTCCAAAAGTAATTAACACATAATTACATACCTTAATTCATTCGCATACTTGCATACATAATTTTAAAAAATGAACTTTATTTTTGAAAATTAGTTGCCTGAAATAAAAAAAAAAATTCGGACCCCTCAAATTAAAAAAAATTCGGCCCTTACGAAAATTCGGACCTAATTAAATAAAAAAAAAGTTTTCGGTCCTAAAAATAATTAAATTCAGACCTCTTATAAATTTTTTTAAAACTATTTAAATATGCACTTAGCCAAGCTTTAAAACATAGGTACCTAAATTTTTTTTTTTGGCTTTAGTGGTAATTAAAATCAAACCAAAGCTCCAAGATACCACTGTGTAATATCCTGGAAATTTCCTCCTTTTAAAATACTTTTTTTTACTCTAAATAAAACTGTTTTTAGGAAATAACCAAATATTACTGCCACCGTGATAACGGCTAAGGCTATTTAAAAGTCACAGAGCGTAAATCTAAAACTAAAAACCAACTTTTAAAAAAACAACCTTAAAACATAAGTAAAATAAAACGTTCACATGTTGGAACTAATACAAACATGGCCCTTTCAAAACCAACTTAAAATAAAGCATAACAACGTTAATCCACAAATAATAAATCAACAATTCAAAATATTAAACAAAGAAAGCATAACAAATAACTCTCTGCACTCATTCCCTTCATGCTTCAAGTACCTGTCACTTTGTCTTTATTTCAACCCCTCTACTCACCATATAAATGGGTCATAGTAGGGTCAATCCAAAGGAAAGCCAAACACCAACACAAAAGTACGAATCAGCAGAAGTTGAGTACATATGCACCACACTAACATGAATATCCTAGCATCAATAAATAAAACATGCTCGCCATACAATTCACAAGTCAACATACCCTTGACTCACAACTAACAATATTAATTATTAAATAATAGTTTTGGATTACGCATCGAACAGGTTTCCATAAAAATAGCCCATTTAATATTGAGCTTCCAATTAGGGAGCTACCCCAATTGGCACCTACTATGTCACCTTGTGACGGAATTTCAGCGCATTAATAATAAAAGAAAGTATAGCGTCATGTACTCCTATAGAAGCTATGATCAAATATAAAGTCACATAACTCCCCCCATGTGTTCATACTCAAGGTGTATACGTTCCAAGAGTTTTGGTGCGTATTCTCTTACACTTTACGTGATTTATCAATATAAGTTGTGACGACTCCAACCAATCAATCAAGAACAAACATAACACCAATTAACACATACTTCCATTTCATTCTTGAATTAATTAGTGAGAACTTTATATTTATTTTAATTAAGGTTCCTTGCCTAGTTTTGTACACAAAATTGCACTATTACTACCTTGGTGCATAAGATGCACTAATAAACTTTCTTCACTCAATCTCAACTTATATGAGTGAGTAAATAAATAAACTAACTTTTTTACTCAACTCCAATAATATTTGGGTGAGAAATAAAATCATGAAACATGCTCAATAATTCTAACATTATCTCTTTTAACCATACATAAGTCTTGCTTATTAAATTCATGCTTTCTTGATAATTGAAAATAAAACATACTTCCATGATTCATACATATTCAACTTGTATCATGCCTCAAATAACATGTTCACATGCTTGCATAATAAGTCATGATCGACCAACATCAATTCCAAACATACAATCAACCAAACTTGCTACTATTTCATCACTTGAAACATACTTTATAATCCTAGCATAATACTACGCATACACAAATATTTATATCTGCATACATACCTTAAATAGTGTCTAAACTCGACCACACTCGCTAGAAATCACCTAGCTCAAAGCTTCCTATAAATAAAAATACATAACTATAATAATCCACTATTCTCAAAAATGTCCAACAACTATAACATACTTTAAACCTTACTAATTAACCCAATTTAATGGTTTAAAAGGCTTAAAACTTTTTCCTTAAGTAGGTACTTTAAATCCTTTCAAAAAGACTTAGTTTTCAAGACTTAAATAAAATTCCAGCATACATATTCAATATAAAACATCATAAATAGACTAGGAAATCATATTTAAATCATCAAGAACCTTTTTTCTATTATGGGAAATCAAACACTAATGTAATAATTAAAAAGTAGTGTGTATGATTAAATTCTAGCATTAATTGAGGGCTTAAAACTCATTAAAACATGTTCTAATTATTAATCTAACAATCACAACAACTTAGGATCAAACCCTAATCATAAACACTTAATTCCCAAATTCTAGGGTTTGTAAATTGGGGGTTTTTGATTAAATTAAAATCTGAAAATTATAGGAATAAATTAACCACATAACTACCCATAATCAACATCAAAATATAATCAAAATCATGCTTTGAATTAATTGAAATAACTTAGAATTAAATTAGGAGAAACCAATTTTCTTTTTTTTCTTTAAATACCAAACCGCCAAAAAGAGGAGAGAGAGAGGAGGAGGTCGCATGGCAAGGTTTGGTGGTCGTCGGTGCTGTTGTTGGTTGTCGGTGGTTGGTGGTGGCACTGGTGGTCTCCGGTGGTGCGTGGAGAGGAGGAGAGAAGGCGTGGGAAAGTGAGAGAAAAAGAGAGGAAAAAGGAGAGAAAGAAATAAAAGGAAAAATTTGTGGTTTTGTAAAATCTGACAATTTGATTCTTGAGTGTGAAATTCTTGAGGTTTTGGGGTATTTATATCCCCTTTTAAGAAACAAAAACACTTATTTACAAAACTGTCATTACTAATCCTACTCCTCCTTGAATTCTCCTTTGACGCCAACTTGTTGGACTCTTAAAAACTCTTTGATTACAACAAGTTGATCCCACAATTTAATTGATATTGACCCAAATTAAAACACTTTATTACCCCAATTAATAAATCATATTATTTTATATACACTTATTTTATATTTAAATAATTAATTAATTTAAAATGAAATGAATCATTTTAATTTATAAGTAAAATAAATATAAATATTATAAAAATACGGAATATTACAAAGCTTGTGGTGTTGTGAGGGCTGCTCTGTTGCCGCTACAATCGCTTATTGGTTGCTGCTCCTTCAGTTGTGACATTGCGGTGGTGGAGTCGGTGGCTGGAATTTGATTGGAAATTGTACAGCGGTAGGTTTTTTGGGTCGGGGTTTGGTTTTTCGGGTAGTTAGGTGGTTTTCTAGCGTTGGTTGCAGGCAGCGAATTGTGGTTGTTAAGGTGGGGAGCATGTCTATGGTTTACAGGGGTAGCAGCTCCAACTTGGGCAGTGATTGTGGGGTATTTTTGATGAGAGTGTGTGAGAGGGTGACTACAGGTGGTTGTTGTGGGGGTGCGCTGAGATTGAAGGAGTAGGGGAGCTTAGTGATGGTTGGTGGTGCACGATAGAAAGTAGCAAGGAGCTGCGATTGTGGCGAGGTGAGAGTGAGGGATTTCGGGGCGACAAGTGGGTGGGGCTTGGGGTTTCAAGGCAGCAGCGCAGATGGGTGTGGCTTGGGGTCTCAGGCAATATGGAGGTTTTGGGGCGGTATGAGGGTGGTGCTATGGTAGAACCTCCGACTGCAATGGAGGATGGCTCAAAAGGGAGGGGTTGGCAGCAACAAGTGGTTTTTGGATGGTGGCTATAGTGGTTGCCATGGAAGGGGGATGGGGAGGTAGGAGGAGAGTGAATTAAAAAAAAAATATTTTAACCTGTTTAACAAGTTATAGATCAAATGGATCTTTAGATAAAGATAGGGGGTAAAAGTTAGATTTTTATGGAATAATCAAAAGGTTGGTTTTTTTAGGGAAAACCACTGAAAGGTTGGTTTTTTAATTTCCATTTTTCCTTATTATTATTATTATTACTATTTTTATTATTATTATTATTATTATTATTATTATTATTGTTAGTAATTCTTATTATATTAACTAAATTATTGATATTAGTATTATCTAAATTACTAGATACATATTTTATTATAATAATTAGTATTATATTGTTCTTAAATTAATAATTTTTATTATCAAACAAAATGACAAATTGAACCATTAGCATATTATAATATGGAATATGATAATAAAGTATACCATATTAAGGAGTGAGTTACAAATTGATGAGTACTACATCAGAATATTATAGAAGCACATATCTAAAGTCGAAGATACTTTAACATGAGTTCAACATTTTTTTTCGCTAACCATCGACTTCCATATCATCATCATCTTCATTATCACAGTTACGCTCAAAAATTAGATTTTTGACCTTTTATTGACTTATCTTGACTTTGACCAAACAAATTGGGTCTTAAAGTCAGTAAAAAGCTTTTCGAGCTAAACTGGTAGAGAAATAATGAGAATTATATTGAGCTAATATCATCTAAAGGCCCAATATTAAAAACCGGTTTGGAGGCAAAGTGGGTGATCTAATTTTTAAAGTGAGTTGGCGCCAAGAAATATAACCGCACAACAGTTATGGGAGTCAGCCATAACCGCTCCAGTTTGCTTATAAATAGAAGCGTGAAGATCAAAGGAAGGACATCAACAAATCAATCAATAACAAGCATTTTATTTCTTTTAAGCTTTCTTCTTAGCTTTTGTAGTTTCCCTTGGTTATAGTAGCCAAGCCATAGTTTAGTTTTCTCGTAGCATGTATTGAAGAACGTTATTCTTTTTCCAATTGTATGATCATGATGGTAACTTCTTCTTCGATTTATACAATTGTAGACCTGACTTTATCCTTTAATTAATGGAATGCATTTGTATCTTTTGTCATATGTTTATCTACTCGTTACCTTAACCAATCTAACTTGTTTTACTTTCTTTGGTAAAGCTTCCTTATTGTTTGTATTGTTATGTTAGCAAGGTTATCAATCTTTGAAACCGGTAACTCGAGGGACAGCCCCCTAATACTCTAGAACAAGATAGAGTATTTAAATTGTTGACAAAGAACATTATTTGCCTCAACAACCACTTTCTAATCGATACGCCATCCAAATTTGTTGTGCTATATCATGTAGCACTAATTAAAACCATACTAGCTTTGTGAGTTTTATCAAACATATGTAAATTGGCAACTCCTTGATTTGCAACATTTTGTCTGACGGGTATGCCAAGTGTATGCATTCTAATAAAATTATGTAGGGTGAATTTAGAGATGACGATTGACATTTGACCCTTCAATGTTTTGTTTCATAATCATTAGTTTATTATTATAATTATAACTATTATTATTAGTTTCTTATTATCATTACAACCATAATTATTTAATTATCATTATTATTAAGATTGTTATCATTATTATTAAAAATTATAATATTAATAATAAAAATAAATTATTATTATTATTATCATTATCATTATTATTATTATTATTATTATTATGAAATTTCAATAAATTTCAGTTCAATTTAGTTCAATTCAGAAAATTTCAGTTCAGTTCAGCGCTGTAAATTTCAGTTCAGCAAATTTCAATCCAAAGAAAGGGGCCTTAGTATAAAGGGAAGTTATACTTATTGATTTGTTTTTAAGGGTATTTAAATTTCTTTGATTCCGAATTGAATGTGCCACAAGCTTGTTACCAAGTGTTTGGGTCCAATTTAGTCCAATTGGGCCTAGGCATTAAATGATCCAATTAAAAGCCCAAGGTCAAGGTTCAACTCTCCAATTGTGCTAAAGTCAAAGGTCAGCCCTCAAAGCAAGCCAATTGGGCTAAGGCCCAACCTCTCCATGTATGAAGAGGTATAAAAGCCATCAATATTCATACATTCATATATATATTCATTCATAGATTCCCATACGTTCTCATATATTCTCATATACTCAAATAAAGCCTCAAGCAACAAATTCTCTTGCATAGTGTTCTCTTTCTACACATTGTACTGACTTTAGCATCGGAGGGGCCTTCCTCGGCAACACCCCCGAGGCTAGTTTACGTGTGTTTACTGTGCAGGAAACCTTCGACCCAACATAACTTGGACCGAATCTAGTCTTCTCCGTTTCAGCGGACCTTCGGCAAGGTCCCATTGTTTTCACCCGAAACAATTTGGCGCCGTCTGTGGGGAAGACTTTCAAAAATCTTTAAGCCAAATTTCTAACCAAGATCATCTTGCAATTATCTTAGTAGCAATGGCTAAGAACCGCAAGAGCAAAAGCCTCCGTCAAGGAGCGGGCGAAAAGCCTAAAACCCCTACACCATCACCCTCGCCGGGCCGGAACTCTCCCAAGGGTGCCAGCTCGGGGGGAGGATCATACAAGGAGGATTCCCTTTCTCCCGTAATTCATGACTCTCATCATAGGCCGAGTCACTCTCGGTCTAGCAGGGGTGAGTCCGATCATAGGACACATTTAGTGCCCCAAAGCCAACCATCGGCTGTGCGCCCTCATTCCAATACTTGGCCGAGGACCCCTTTGACGGGGCCCAGCTCGGAAGAGGTGGCAAGAGCGCTGGCAGTGCTCATGGAGGCGATGAGGGCACAAAATATGCCACCACCTCGTGATCGAACTCCTCCGCATACCCGGCATCATCGGAGGAAGTTAGACCATGATGGTGGGAAGCTTCCTTCCTTCCGGGAACTGGAAGAGTGGGAAGAGGATTCCTGGAAAAATGAAAAAAGAGAGGAAAAAGAACCCTCAATTTTTAAAAGGATCCTCATCCTCAAGACCAGAAGCGCATAAGAGCAGCAGCTCAGCTTCTCGGCCAGAATCTACTCACCGAGAACCTGAGACTGTTCGCCGAAGCGTCCTTGACCGACTTGGCGGCAAGGAACCGAGCGTGCGCAGTCGCCTCTCGTTCCCTGCAGCCGAGGCCCAGACTTCCCAGCCAGGGACGAAAACCACTCCTACCTCTCTAAGAGGGCGGAGCGCGGTCCCTTCGGCCAGGAACAAGGGCAAGGCCGTTATGCTACCCGCCAGTTCACCATTCGAGCAATGGATACTGGAAGAGCGCGTACCCACGGTTAAAATACCGTCGCACATCACATATGACAGGACCTCGGATCCGAAGGATCACGTGGCCTCGTATGAGACTCATATGCATCTTTGCCCCAGATCCGAAGCGACTTGGTGCAAATATTTCCCAACCACTCTCAAGGGGGTCGCGCAAGCGTGGATCTCCAAGGGAGTAAGGCAAGGCTCCATAACAGGGTGGGATGATCTGTCCTCCAAGTCCAGGAGCAAGTTTTCCACGGCAAACCGCCGAGAGAAGACTACTGCAGAGCTCATGAGTCTACAACAGGGGGAAACCGAAAGCCTCCGAGACTATCTGACCCGTTTCAGTAACGAGTCATCCAGCGTCTCTCAGCTGGACCAGGGGCTAGCCGTTTTTACAATGCAGAATGGCCTTCAGCCCGGAAAGTTCCTAGACTTCATGGTCATGCATACCGCGTAGACCTTGGAGGAAGCTCTAAATGCCTCGGATAAGTTCATCCGAGCCGAAGAATGGAACAAAGCGAAAACCCAACCTCAATTTGGGGGAGGGAAACAAAGACAAATACCCTTGTCTGAAGGCCAAGGCCATAAGGCAAAGGGAAAGTCAAAGGCCTCGGAGCAATCTTTGGCCAGCGACCCAAAGAAGGAAAGATCTGCCTTATACACAGGCAGATACGAGTCCTACACTCCGCTCTCTCTTCCACGCGCCAAAATTTACAGCGTGACGAAGGAGGAGCAGAGTTACCGAAAGCCGAGACCACTCCCAGAGTGGTATCAGCGAAAAAATAAAAATCAGTGGTGCGAGTTCCACGAGTCTTCGGGACACAACACTGAGGAGTGTATCCAACTGAAGGACCAGATAGAGGACATGGTCCGGAAGGGATACTTGAAAAAATACATCGTGGATCACCGCGAGAAAAAAGAATCCGAGAAGTCAGCAAAGGACTCTCGGCAAGACCTCGACTTCCCCCGGAAGAACAGTACAAAGCCGGAGGGGAAATTCCCTCCGATCAATGTTATCTCGGGAGGAATATACTCTCGGAGGGAGCACAAGCGACACCTTAGAGCTTTGACTCACCAGGTGAATAACGCTGACATTCAATCTCCCCAGTCGCCGGTGCCAAACATGACGTTCACAGCCGCCGACTGCCAGGGGATAGCGTTCCCTCACGAGGATCCGTTGGTGATCATCGCCACGGTGGCCAACCACGACGTCAGTAAGGTCCTTGTTGACGGTGGCAGCGGAGCTAACATTCTGTTCCGAAAGGCCTACAATCAAATCAAGCTGAAGCCCAAGCACCTTACGCCGGTACCTACCCGGTATCCGGGTTCAATGGGGCTTCAACTTATCCAGATGGGAAGGTGACACTTCCTGTCACCATCGGCTGCGATGAGGCAGCCAGGAACGTCATGATTGAATTTTTGGTCATTGACGCTCCTTCGGTGTACAACGTGATTTTGGGTAGACCCATAATTCATGAGATCCAAGGGGTCGTCTCAACTTATCATCAGCTGATGATTTACGTCTCAGACGCCGGCTTCCCCGAAAGGATACAGGGCAACCAAAAGGACGCCCGAAGGTGCAACTACCTCAAACCATCCAATAGTCGCCCAGATGACAAGGTTGAGGAGGAGAACGAAAAAGAAAGAGAGCCGAGCACAAAAAAGCCGAAAGGCCTAAGTGCTTCGGCCCAAGGATCTGTACCCAGAGGTAAAGGGCCCGAAAGGGAAAAGGCTAGCTCTTCAGCTGAGCCGCAAGACTCAGAGAGCCAGCCGAAGAACAAAAAGACTGGGACACGTGCCGACATTGGCAGCAGGCTAGATTATGAAGAGTCCAGTCCATCAGCAATGGACATGGACCAACAGACTGAAACAGTTGAGTTGACCGAAGGAGACGTTGAGAAATGTGTAACAATCGGGATGGACCTTGATCCGAACACCCGTTGTGAACTTATTCAGCTCCTTCGGGACAACAGAGATGTGTTTGATTTCTCGGCAGCTGATATGCCCGGGATAAGTTCAGACCTCATCTCCCATAAGCTTAATGTTGACCCAACGTGTCGACCATTTAAGCAAAAGAAGCGGAATTACTCCGCCAATAAGAACCGAGACATCGCAGCCGAGGTCAAAAAATTGCTGGAGGCAGGATTCATCGAACCTTGCCAATATCCAGAATGGCTGGCAAATGTGGTGATGGTTCAGAAGCCCAATGGTACCTGGAGGATGTGCGTTGACTTCACGGACCTAAATAAGGCTTGTCCGAAGGATTTCTATCCCTTGCCGAGGATCGATCAGCTAGTCGATTCGACAAGTGGCCATGCCTTGCTTAGTTTCATGGACGCATTCTCGGGGTATCATCAGATCTTTATGCACACCGACGATCGAGCAAAGACAGCATTCGTCACGAACGCTGGGGTGTACAATTACAAAATGATGCCCTTTGGATTGAAAAATGCGGGGGCAACCTATCAAAGGCTGGTGGATCAAGTTTTTGCCGATCAAAAGGGCCGAAACATGGAAGTCTATGTTGACGATTCGATCGTCAAAAGCAAAAAACCAGAGGACTATGTAAAGGACCTGGCTGAAACTTTCGCCACCTTGAGAAAGCATCAAATGAAGCTGAATCCGAAGAAGTGTGTCTTCGGCGTGAAGTCAGGGAAATTCCTTAGGTTCATAGTCAGCAAAAGGGGGATTGATGCCAATCCCTCTAAAGTCAAAGCGGCGCTCGACCTTCCTGAGCCGAAAACGAAGCGGGATGTTCAGCGACTCACCGGAAGAATGGCAGCCCTCTCGAGGTTCATTTCCAGAGCTTCGGATAAGGGGTTACCTTTCTTCAAAGCCCTGAAACTCCCGAAAACAAAAGAGCTCGTTTGGGAGGAAGAGCAAAAAGACGCCTTTAAACAGCTTCGGGAGCATCTGGCTCAACTCCCAACGCTGGCTAGCCCAGCTGAAGGAGAAACTTTGTACCTATATGTGGCCGTTAGCCCAGCCACCATCAGCGTAGTATTGCTGAAGGAAGAAAGTAAAAGTCAGCGACCGATCTACTTCGTCAGTCATACACTGACGGATGCCGAGACTCGCTATCCTCTACTCGAGAAAGTCGCTTTCGCGGTAGTAGTAGCTGCTCGGAAGCTGAGGCCCTATTTTGATTGCCATCAGATAGTGGTCTTAACTGATCAGCCGTTGGAAAAAGTTCTCGGCAAGGTTGAAAAATCTGGTAGGCTAGCCAAGTGGGCTTTTGAGCTCACCGAATTCAGCATCAGCTACCGTCCGAGGGCTGCCATTAAGGCTCAAGCTCTAGCGGATTTCTTGGTCGAATGCTCATACCAAGAAGCGCTAGACAGTGAAAAGAAAGTCTGGACCGTGTTTACGGATGGATCTTCCACCGAAAACGGTTCGGGGGCAGGAGTGGTGATAACTTCTCCCGAAGGCAAATCCTTTGAGTATGCACTAAAATTTTATTTTAAGGCCTCGAACAATGAAGCCGAATATGAAGCAGCAATCGCCGGCCTAGAATTGTGCATCTCCCTGGAAGCCGATCATGTCTGCCTGAAAACAGACTCTCAACTAGTTGCATATCAGATCAGTGGCAGCTACGAGGCCAAAGAGCCCTCCATGATAGCTTATCTTGCCAAGATCAAATCAGTCATTGCAGAGCTGAAAACTTTTGAGGTTCAGCTGATCCCAAGGGGTCAGAATACTCAAGCCGATGCACTCTCCAAACTTGCCAGTTCAACTCTTACCGAGCTGAACAGATCTATATATGTAGAAGTGCGTCGAGAGAGAAGTGTCGACGAAGCACTTGAAGTGTGTTGCGCTGACCCAGAGCCTAGTTGGATGGACCCCATCCTAGCTTTCAAGCTTCGGGGAGAAACTCCCGAAGATAAAGCTTTGGCCTCCAAGATGAAGAGAACCAGCTCAAGGTTCATTGTCTTTAGGGGGGAACTTCTGAAAAAGTCCTTCTCAGCCCCATTGCTGAAATGCGTGGGACCAACAGATGCAGATTATATCCTATGGGAGATTCACCTCGGCATCTGTGGGAACCACATTAGGGGAAGAACCTTAGCCCACAAGGCATTGAGGGCTGGATATTACTGGCCCACCATGATCGCAGATGCTAAGGAGCTGGTTCGGAAATGCGAAAAATGTCAAAAATACGCTCCAGTTATCCATCAGCCAGCAAGGGATCTTCAGCCGATCCTTAATCCACTCCCGTTTGCCCAATGGGGACTGGATATACTGGGACCATTTCCAGAGGCTGTGTACCAGAAAAAATGGCTGATAATTGGAGTTGACTACTTCAGTAAATGGATCGAGGCCGAAGCAGCCTCGAACATTACAGAGCAAACTGTCAGAAAATTTATCTGGCAGAATATCATCACTCGCTTTGGCATCCCGAGAGTATTTGTCTTCGATCATGGGAGGCAATTTGATAACTTACCGCTGAAGCGGTATACAGATCAGTTCGACATCAAACTGGCATATTCAGCGGTATGCCACCCGCAAAGTAACGAACAAGCCGAAGCTGCAAATAAACAGATCTTAAATGCCCTCAAGAAGAGGGTGGAAGATCAAAAGTCCAAGTGGCTGGAGGAGCTCCCTGGAACCCTTTGGTCCCTTCGGACAACTGAAAAAGAGGCAACGGGCCATTCACCTTTTGAACTGGTGTATGGTGCCGAAGCCGTCCTTCCAGTGGAAATTGGCTCTGAGAGCCTTCGAGTGCACCACTTCTCGGCTGAGAATGAGCGACTGATGAGGGAATCTCTCGATTTCCTCGACGAAGTAAGAGACTCAGCCCGAGACAGGATGGCCGCTTATAAGCAGAGAATCAGCAAATTTTATAACCGAAGGGTCCATGCAAGGCCTCTCAAAATTGGAGACCTTGTCCTTCGGAATGCTGCTGCAGTTCAGAAAGGCCGAATCCATGGGAAACTCTCAGCTGCATGGGAAGGACCTTATGAAATCTATGATGAGCTTCAGCCAGCGACATACCGACTTCGGCAGTTGGATGGAACTGAGTTGAAAAATCACTGGAACGCTGATGTACTGAAAAAATATCATGTGTAAACCCTTTGGGGCAGAACAATCTTTGTAAGTACATTTTGAATTAATGAAAGGCCTTGGAGCCGCCATTTATATAAATGTTTACAACTTTTTATCCTTTCAAAGTTTTCTTCGTTCTATCTACTCTTTAAGGGTTTTTTATTCAGCCTCGTCTGAAACCTTCGCCTTCGGGTAACTGGGTTTCAGATTGCTGACAAAACTCGTCTTTTTAAATAACACTAGTCTTTCAGCTGAAGTCAAACCTCAGTAAGACTTGTTCTCCAAAGACATGAGTCCATGGACAATTCTGGGATATTGCCTTAACTGAGCCTTGTATCCCAGAGAGCCATTACCCGAAACATTGCCTTAAGTTGGCCCTGTGTTTCGGGTATCCATTTTTCAAAGATAGACAGAAAATCAAGGATAACAGCAACAGTTGAAAATTGTTTAATCAGCCTCGTCTGAAACCTTCGCCTTCGGGTAACTGGGTTTCAGATTGCTGAAAAAACTCGTCTTTTTAAAGAACATTGGTCTTTCAGCTGAATTCCAACTTCAGTAAGACTTGTTCTCCAAAGACATGAGTCCATGGACAATTCTGGGATATTGCCTTAACTGAGCCTTGTATCCCAGAAAGCCATTATCCGAAGCATTGCCTTCAGTTGGCCCTGTGTTTCGGATATGCGTCTTTTAAAGAACACAGGTCTTTCAGCTGAAGTCCAACTTCAGTAATATTTGTTCTCCAAAGTCATGAGTCCATGGACAATTCTGGGATATTGCCTTAACTGAGCCTTGTATCCCAGAAAGCTAATATCTGAAGCATTGCCTTCAGTTGGCCCTGTGTTTCGGATATCCATTTTTCAGCTGAAGTCAATCTTCAGTAAGGCTTGTATTCCAGAAGCACTGCCTTCAGTTGGCCCTGTGTTTCGGATACCCATTTTAAAGAAGTGAAGAAATTGTTTATTCAGCTGAAGCCATACTTCAATTTCTGGGGGGGCAAGAAGCACTATCAGTGCAAGTTTATGTTCGGCAGAATGAAAGAAACAGTAAAGCATCCAAAAACAAAGCAGCTGAAGAAAAGAGCATCAAATTAATAATTTATGCTCAGAAATTGAGTTATAAGTTCAATTAAACTGTATCGGCAGCCGCCCACAAGCGGAAAATAACAGCTGCCGAAATACGTACATAAGCAAAAAAAAAAAAAAAACTGTTGTACGACAAGGCAAGCTGAAGCAAAAAACAAGGCAAAAAATTCAGAAAGCGGCAAGTCTAAAGTTAAGCGCATGATGAACCGCAAGATTCTGAAGACGACTGCCCGAGTTCCTATGCTTCAGCCCGAGGATCAGACTGATCAGCATTGTTGAGCCCCATGGTGGCCTCAGCCCCAGCAGCAGAAGAAGCAGGCTTTGCACTCTGCCGAGCCTCCCTTTCCCTCTGTTCAGCCTCCAACTCCATTCTCTCAGCTTCCTCTTCGGCTTCCTCAGCCTTAAGAATTTCAGCTTCGACTGGAGTTGCATACTTCATATGAGGGTCTTCGGGATTCTGGACCCATTCAGCACATTTGGACCAGTCCAGCTTCGGCTCAGCATGAAGGCAGACTCTTCGGCATACTCTGAACCCGATTCTGAAACCCATTTCATATTCTTCCTGGGTATAGACACGGACTTTTTGTAGAGCCTCAGCATCAGCCAGCTTCTTCTGGGTCTCCTCCAAGTCTTCCTTGGATTTCTTCAGCTCATCGGCGAGCTTGGAGGAGGAACCTTTCAGCTCATTCAGCTCCTGCTGAACTTGGGAAGCCTTTGTCTGAGCCTGGGCCACTTCTACTTTTTTGGCCATCAGTTGATCCTCAGCCTCATGGAGTTTAGCTCTCTGAGCTTCAGCAGCAGCAGTAGCCTCTGAGAGTTGGACATCCCTGGCCTGGAGCAGCTCTTCAGCAGCCATTCTGCTGGCTTCAAGAGCTTCTAGTCGTTGCTGCACTTCAGCTTGTGCAGCAGCTCCTTCCTGAATACGGCTCTCAACGGCAGCCTTGAATTTGGAGACGTCCACTCCCATGTGCTCCTGGAGGAATTTTTCCCCTTCCATCAGTGGGGGAAAAACTTCCTTCTCCATAGCGTCGCAGAAGGTTTTGAGGGCTTCAGCAGCTTTTTTCTCGTACTCCTCACCCTTCTGCTGCTTCTCTTCAGCTGTTGCTTGCTTCAGCTTAGCAAGCTTTAATTCCTCTTCAGCTACCTTCTTGTCGTGCTCGGCAGCGTCTACCCTATCTTGTAGGGTATCTATCAGCTCTACAGTGAGAGTCTGATTGTGCACAAACTGAAAACAGGAGCACAAGTTAAAAAATAAAAGTAAATAAAAATAGAGCTGAATTTTAGAGGAAATAAAGGCAAGGAAAATCACCTGCATCATCAGCAATTAATTAGACCTGGCTGGGTCAGGAACTGATCTGCTGGATTCGCCCATCCCAGCAGTGGCCTTCAGCGACCAGATTCTTGCCCTATCTACTTCGCACATGCCAGCAAAATCGCCGAAGTAGGCTGCAGCACCTTCTCGGTTCTGACCCCATATGAGGTCCCAGATGTGATCGGGGATTGGAATTCGGGGGGCCGAGAAACCCATTTCTCCAGATTGCAGAGTCTGGAAGGAGGGAAAGGATGACGATGGAGCTTGTTTAGCTTTGGATGGCTCAGCATCATCCTTCTCAGAGGAGTCAATTACTATGACCTCCTCTTCTTCAGGGGTGAGGACGAAAGCCTCAACCTCTCTTGCAATGTCTGCCGTGAAACCCTCAGCATTGGGCATCACGGCATCCTTATTTTTGTGCTCAGCAGCACTCTCCTGAATTTCTTCTTGGACCCCTCCCTTAGATTCGGGAGTTCTCTGATCCACCTCCATCTCAGGAGGTGGCAGAGGGGTCTTTTGAGGTGATTGGGGTGGTGGCCGGGGAACCCTCGGCGATCCATTGCCTTCCTCGGGTTCCCTTATTTCAACGCCGATGGTCATCGGCCTCCGCTGAAAGTCATGAGGGCCGATGATGGCCATTCTTCGGCGCCTTTTCTGAAGAGGCTGCTCGTCCATGTCTGAGTCTGAAGACTCTTCTTGTATTTGGTCTTCGGGACGAACAGGGCTTTCCCTTCTCTGTGTCTGTTACTCTCTTCAGACTGTAACAGACGGGGGGGAGGAAGAATGTGAGTACAAAAAAAAAAAAAAAAAAAAAAAGAAAAAAGAAAGACAAAGTTAAGTCTGAAAGCTCACCGAGGTCTTCAGCAAAGCCTCGTCTTCTTCAGCTGCCCTAGCTGCAGCTTCTTCTTCAGCAGCTCTGGAGGACCCTTCTCCTCCTTCGCAAGCTTCGAGAACTCGTGCAACCTCTTCGGCTGTACGGGCAGCTTCAGCTTCTTCGTCCAGCAGCTGAAACCAGGGGTCTCTCTTCTTCCACCAAGGCTTCTGCCTCTGATACAGAGCAACAGCCTCAATTTGGAAGTGGGAAGAGTCTAGATGAACTTCCCTATGCCTCGGTTCAGTGATAGACGGGGCCCGATCAGTTACAACTTGTTCTCGGTTGACACCAAGACGAGCGTAGTTAATGCCAACGTTGGTCTCGTCCCGCTCTGAAAAAGAAAAGGGGAAAGGTCAGTTCAGATAGGTTGGCAGAGCATAAAAAAGCGAAGTGAGAGAAGAAAAAGAGATAATTAAAAAGCCTCGGCCCCAGCCGAAGAAGCTTACCATCCTTAAACTTTCGGCTGAGGCCAACAGCTGCTAGCATGTTCTCTTGGAAAACATAATGCGTATCGGGGAGCCAAGTCTCCGGGATATGCTGCATTCGGCCGCTGCCCCCCCGGTTCGGCATCTTGCCGAAGATATGTTGTTGATCAAGGTTCGGATCCGGCCCGTTATCTGCGGGGGGACCTAGACTTCCCATGTCGGGATCAGGCTCAGCAAGGTACCGGGGAGCGCTGAAGACGCAAGGGTGGCCCGGATCTGTGGGTGCCCTAACCCAAATCCATTGACCTCTCCAGTCCTTGTCTGAAGAGTCGTTCGGCCACATGGTTAGGTACTGGGGCCGGGACTCAATCCGGTACCACCCAGAACCATGGCTTCCGTGCCCACTTTGAATATTTGGCACTAGCCGATGAAGCTTTTTGAAGCAGTGCAGGTTCGACACATACTTGAAGAACTTGCAGACCCATAGGTATGTCATCACCCTTCGGATGCTGGTAGGAGTTAGCTGACATAGGGAGATATTGTAATGGATCAGCAAGTCTCGGACAAATACGTCCAAAGGGAACCTCAGCCCGTACTGAAGCTGTCTTGTGTACACCCCCACATACCCCGGGGGTGGACGATGGATTCTATCGGATGCCGCGGGCATTCGGCACCAATACCCATCAGCTTCAAAAATGCCGTAATGCAACTCAATTTGCTCGGCAAACCGATATTGTTCGGCATTCTCCACCCACCATGAGTAGGGGCGGTTCTTTATCATGGCCGAAGCTACTTCGGCATTCTCCCACTCTGAAAACCCGGGGAGGATATCCCAAAGGACAGCGGGAACTTCATCGTCCCGTCCAGAAGCGCTCGGCCCCTCCGTTCTCTGAGGAGGAGCCGAGGAAATTGGAGTCGCCCTAATCCCTTCAGCAGGGTCAGACTCTGGCCTTTGTCCATTCCAGGTCCCAATCCTGTTCCTAGGATCGGGAATTGGTCTTGCTCTTCTTGGAGCACGGGCTCTACCTCTAACTCCTCTTGCCATTGATTATTTCGAAGAAAAAAGTCGAAAAAAAAAGGAAGGAGTTCGAATTCGAAGAAAAATAAACTTAAATCAAAGGAATTTACCTTAATCTGAAGCGAAAGTTGCCGATTTACGAGTTCGTAGTGGCAAGTCTCAGTTTCTAAACTTAATGCTCGGGGAATTTGCGAAGTTTTGATGCGGGTTCTTGGTTTCTCTCGAGAATTCTGGGTTTGTGTTGGTGAATAAGTGAGGAGAGATGACGCGCCTCTGTTTATATCTCCAGGAATGGGAATACGGGGAGTCCGCGTTTCAATTTCTCTTAAATACCCCACTAAGTAACCGTTAAACACACGACCTTGCGATTAAACTGCCCATTATCCGTCCAACTTCCACCATCATCCGCCTTAACCGTTGTTATCTCATTAATTACGGTTTAAATTCAAATTTTTGGATTAATTAAATCATTTACTTCCCTCCTTTTCTGAATTAAATCAAACCCGACCCGTCATCCTTCCAAATCGGGTCTGGGGGGCAAGTTGTTTGGGTCCAATTTAGTCCAATTGGGCCTAGGCATTAAATGATCCAATTAAAAGCCCAAGGTCAAGGTTCAACTCTCCAATTGTGCTAAAGTCAAAGGTCAGCCCTCAAAGCAAGCCAATTGGGCTAAGGCCCAACCTCTCCATGTATGAAGAGGTATAAAAGCCATCAATATTCATACATTCATATATATATTCATTCATAGATTCCCATACGTTCTCATATATTCTCATATACTCAAATAAAGCCTCAAGCAACAAATTCTCTTGCATAGTGTTCTCTTTCTACACATTGTACTGACTTTAGCATCGGAGGGGCCTTCCTCGGCAACACCCCCGAGGCTAGTTTACGTGTGTTTACTGTGCAGGAAACCTTCGACCCAACATAACTTGGACCGAATCTAGTCTTCTCCGTTTCAGCGGACCTTCGGCAAGGTCCCATTGTTTTCACCCGAAACACCAAGTGACCTTCCAATTTTGAATTCAAGTTTAATTAATTATTCAATCCAACCAAGAAGTAATTTTGAAACGAAAAAAATCGAAGTTCAAAGGGGTATACAACTTTAAAAGAATATCATTCCATAGGATATATAGAAGAAGAGAAACAGTCTCGGAATATATAAATATGAGATTAATTACAAAGACCGCATCTAGTACTAATTGGAGGGATTAGAGGCATGTAACGAGCTAAAGAATTTTCCACCGGAATAACGGAATGAGCATAATTGATTCAAAGAAACATTTTGTACTTATAAGGAGCATGTATTTTCCACATGGATTTCCATGAATGCAGATCGGTAGAGATTGTACAATGCTCCTTAATCATGAAGTAATAAGTTGATCTAATAGTGAAATTTTCGTGATTAGAAAGATCCAAGATTCTGAAATCCTCCGTATCACAAAATTTATTAGCAAGAGGAGGACAAAATTAAGTTTTAAAAATATTAGTTGGAGTAACTTCAATGACATCAGTTAAATACCAGTCTCCTTCCTACATTAGCTATGTACATTCCAATGCAGCTTCTTACTGGTGGAAAACTTTTTTTTTTTTTTTTTTTTTTTTTGAGAAAATAGTGGTGGAAAACTTATTTATTCATAAGACTATTAATAACATAATACTAAAACAGACACCAGGAATGACACATGTCACTTTCTGGTACTTTTATTTTTTCCTCTAAACTCCGCCTTCTCTTTTAGAAAATATCTTTTATTTTTGGAATATTTGTATTATTATACAACTATAATAATATATTATTCCTAATCTTAAATATTATCTTTATAATAATTGTATCTCTTTTACTTCGTGTTCTATTTACTTAAAATAGTTACACAAGATTTTGACACCTTTTTATAAAGGAAGATTAATCTATTATAAAAATAAAATAAATAAATAAATAAATAAAAAAAAATAAGGGAGAATAAGCTATAATTTAGAAGATTGACATATGGTGGAGAGTATAGCTAAAAACACAATAATAGGGTTCAATGGAAAAAAAAATAGATAAATAAATAAATAAATCAATCAATTCTATTCATGGTGTTGATTTGAAATCTTATGAAATAATAATAATCGAGTTAGTTTTTTGTTAGATATTTCTGTAATAATTTTACCAACTTATAACTTCTTTTTTTTCCTTCAAAAAATCTATTAATTATCACTAAAACAGGTCATGTTTACATCGATCATTTTGGACATATGTCAAGCTATCCTTAAAAACTTTCACGTCAATACAATATATGATGTCAATTTTAAGTTCTTTTTTTAAAAAAAAATAATTCTACTTAGCTTATTTTTTGGAAGTACGTACTTAGCGAAAAATGCAATATTAACATTTAATATATATACATTGTATAATATTTTTTTTTTTGGAACTAAATTAATTCATTAATAAAAGCCATACAACATTAATTTTAATGGGAATAACATGCATCATTAATGTAATAAAATATATATTATTTTTAAATATTTTCAACACAACTAATAAAAAATAATATATCTTCTTCTCAACTATAGTTTTAATATTTTTTTGCCTTATTGTTTCATCTTTTTTATAAGCATGAATTTTTTTATTCCACATGAGTTGCCTCATTTTTTATATTATATTACAAATTAATTATGGGAAAAAATATTATTATTATCGTGCATAGCACGGGCACTAATCTAGTAAGAGTATATAGGGGACCTTTTCCTGTCCAATGGTGATACCAAAGAGAAGTTGATTTTCCATAACCAATTCCAATCATCCCCGTAGCTAAGAGCTCCCTACCTTTTAAAATATCCTTTCAATTATGAGATTAAAAAGCAATTGGATTACAGTTACAAAGGTTGATTTATGCAATTATTTTAATTTTCATAAAAAAATTCTAACCCAAAATATATCTAGTTGATTAAGAATATGCCATTAGCTTTGCCATAAACGTAGGGTTCCAAGGTTTTAATCTTCTAATTCCTAATCCTCCAATCTCCATAGGTTTAGTGATGTGCTTCCAATTTAACCTAGAAGTGTATCTAGTTCTATCCACTTTATTCCATAAACAATTGCGACATTTTCTTCCAAATCAATTGCGACATTTTTTTCCAAATCATCTAAAATACAAATAAAAAGAATTAATACTGGTTTGCATAAAATACACCAGCACATACTTGACTAAGGTATTGTAGGGTTTTAAGTACTATATTGCGGAATTTCACGAATCATATTCGATCGCACCTAAATAGGATCTACAAGCATAACACATAAAGAATCACATAATTCATACCTTTGACGCGTGATTTCCACGAGCGGTCAACCACGAACGATTAGGAGAATAAGAGCCCCAAGTGTTGCTCCTCTACTTGGTATATGAACACATCAAGCACCTTTTACGAAGAGGGGAGGAGAAAACCGAGCCACGAACAACCACGACCACCACCGTGCACCACCGGTGTGTGTGGACGTGAGGGGAGAGAAGTGAGTGAGTGCGTGAGGCTTTGGGGTTTGGTTGCTAGCTTGTTAATTCTCAATTGACTGCCAATTATGTTGTTTATCAAACCCTAGGTAAGGCCTCTATTTATACATCACATGTATAATTATAGTCCAAACCAAGCCCAAATTACTCCCTCTGTAATCCCATATGGTCGGCCACTCCATGAAGCCCAATAATGGGCTTCTTTCTTTTGTTCAATCCATTACCCTTGTGTGTGACTTTATAGGATCCATTCTATTAGGCTTTGAACTATTTGACTAGCCCAAAGTTCATTTATCATATCTAGCAACAGACAATGATGACCCAAAAGAATGAACTAATTATCTCCATAATAATGACCCATGATATATCTAGTAATTACAGTCGACCAAGACATAAATCTTTCAGGTACACCTATCGGCTATATTAAACAGTTTGGATTGTCAATCTTTTACACAATTCAAAGGTTACAAATTACTTTGATGATTAGTAAACTTGTAAACTAAGAGAAGCTTAGTGTAAAGGAAAGTAGGACTTATTGATTTGTTTTCTAAAATACTCAAATTCCTTTGATTCAAAATGTGCCACTCGCCTGTTATAAAGATGACCTCCCAATTACAATTAAATCTTTCTTCATGTTATGACATATCTTTTTGGGAAAGATCACAATAGACTTAGTCTAATTGATCCTAAGGCCTGAAATCTCTCCAAAATTATCCAAGACCTCCATAATTACATCAATGTTGTTCTTTGAAGCCTTACCAAATAAGAAAATATCATCCGCATAAAAGATATGAGACATATGAATGAAGCAAGTGATTTTAATAGGTTTCAACAAACTTTGCCCTACTTTTTCTTCAATTATCAAATAAAGACATTCCAAACAAAGAACAAAAAATATAGGAAGACATAAGATCACCTTGTCAATTCCCCTAGAAGGTTTAAATACTAGAGTTATTTCACCATTCCAAAGATTTGAAATTTGGGGAGAAATATTGCAGTGTATAATGAGATTGACAAGAATAGGAGGGAAATTAAAACCACGAAGGGTTTCTTCTATATATAAAATTCACTTTCTAAACTATCATAAGCTTTTGTCAAGTCCAACTTTAGAAAATTTGTATTTTACCATCCACATAAACCCATTTTTTGAAATTACCATCCCAAAATTTTTTTATTTTAAAATACAATTCAAAAAAGACCAAAATATTAGATTTCACTACCATTTAACACCTCCGTTAAGAAAACCATTAAATCTAACATTCTAAAAAAAAGTTCAACTTTTGAGCCAAAACATGTTCTTTAGAGGTTTTGGAGATAAATTTTTCCCTTTGGGCCCGATTAAAGGTCAAAATTTACAAAAAATGATTGAAAATGCCTCGTTTTGCATACTAAAAAAATACCTCGATTATATGTTTTAAGTAATTTATTGAAACTTATATAAATATTTGATATAAAGATTACTGTTAGTTAAGACGAACTACTACAAGAGGGGGGTGAATTGTAGTGAGTTCCTAAGTGACTACTTTTCGCGGAAATTAAAACAAATGTAATAGGAACTTGAAAAGCACACAACAATGTTTACGAGGAAACCTTACAGGGCCCAACTGGAAGTAAAACCTCTACCCTCCAAGGGATTTCAAACACCAAACCAATCCACTATAATAGGTCAATACACCTAGTTACAACCTATTAACCACAGACATTTGCTCACAAGTTCGAGACTGAACCTGCTACTCGATGGGACCCTATCCTACCCAACTTAAGTCCCTGACTTAAGTTCCACTCAACACTCGGCTTCACACTAGAAGCCTACTCACTGTATGCAATATAAAATCACTCACCCAGATCCCAAAACAAAACAAACACTTGACTCTAATATATGATTGGAAAACTACACATGAAACCCAAAACTAATATGATAAAGCTCTTAATCATGGCAAACTTACTCTTAAGTATACTCAAGATTTTCACGCATAAAACTCACACCTCGCTCAGAATATGAACTCTTCTACTTTACAAGAGGTGTTCATACGCTAGGTAGGGCTTTTAAGAAAAGATAAACATTAAAAGCTACCGCAACTAAAACCCAATAAGAAATGAATCATTCTATGAAAATCTTTAAGAAAACCGATCAAAGATAGAATTAAGAAAAAGATAAATATTTTATAAACCAGATTTTGTAAGATAAAATCATCCAAAGATCTTTTTTATAAATATTAACTTATCTTTTGCAAAACTTCCGGTTTTATTAGCTTGCCAAGCTTTATCACGCTTCTAATAAGTTTCATGCATGTTAATCTACCACATAATTACAATAATCCTAATAAAAGTAAACTTATCATAAACCTTATTGAAAGTCTTCAAATTTATCATCGGATTGTCTCATCGAGCTCTATAATGCTTATTGGAACTTTGGGTTCTTTGCAGACCAAGATTGAAATCCTCTTGTCTTCTTTTCTTCAACACCTTGTTGGAACTCGCAGTCCAAGGTCCTCTGAAACTTGTGGTCTTCAATGCAGTCCAAGTTAGTCAACTTAGCTTGCTGTCTTGCTCTTGTTAGGAAGCTTTTCTATGTGTTCCTATTAGGGATCATTGTCTAGTTCTAGTGTGAAACTCTTCTTCTATTCTTTCTATCTTTCTCTTGTTTCTCTTAAAAATTTCCACAGTCAGATTACTCTTCCACTCCCAAAGCTAAGTCTACTTCACCTGCACTAGTTCAATACTTAGAGAAATCTCATTAGTTGAAGTTTGCTTTTCTCATCATCATCAATACTACTAAGGTTCAACAATTACAATAACATAAATTTTAAAGTTGATTTTATACGGTGAAAAGAGTTGATACCAAATTTGAAATACTAATATCAACAAATAAAGTTATACGAAGTATTAAAATTATGACAATGTCTAAAAACTTATATAAAATGTTGTATAAAACAATATGAAAGACCCCCCTAGTAGAATGTTGTATAAAACAATATGAAAGAGAGTATACATCAATGTTAAATTTCATCCATAGCTATCACGAATTTGCCAATAATATTATTTGATTCAATTATTTTATAATTTATTTTGTCGCTTTGTTTTATTTTATTTTTGTACAAAACTATATTGTACTCGGTTTTACTTGATAACCCTAAGGAGCAATACATAAAGGTTGTTTGGTTTGTAGATTTTAGGTATGAGCTATGAGGTTAGAATGAGTAAAATCCATTCCTAATATTTGTTTAAGAAAAATCTAATTTCTAAACCCATACCTTAAAACCCATAAGGTGTACATGGAGTTTAGAAATCCAATGGGGAGGTGGGTACAACTTATACCACACATCCACATCTCTAGGTATTAAGTGAAAAGAAAAAGTCCATTCCCGTACAACCATCAAACACAATGTATTAAGAATCAAGTTCCAACACCATACTACCGTAGTTTCATTCATGATTCCAAACTCATACCACATTGTGAACCAAACGCCTCCTAACCCTATTAAGTTATTACTTATGTGGTGATGTAATAACATGTAGTTCCTCGGTTTTTTTTTTATTTTTTTATTCTTTTTTTTATATACTTGCAACCGGGGGTGTTAACGAGTCGAGCTTGCTCGTGAATTGCTCGAGACTCGGCTCGGTCAAAGCTCGGTATAGGTTCGGCTTGAGTGGGCTCGACTTGAGTTCGGGTTCCCAAGCCCGAGCTATATTAGGCTCGGCTTGAAAGCTCGTGATCAAGCTCGAGTTTTGTGTATGTTATTACTATTTTTTTTTTGGAAAATTCAATTAGTAACATAGATTTTATATTAAGGACTTAGGGCTTAGGAACTAAAGTTAATTTTCAAAACTCTAGTTTCCGTTCTCGCTGAGTTGGTGAGTGTTGGATATTTCGTTTCTGTATTTGTTGTTGTTTATGTAGAAAAAGAACTAACAAAAGAAAGAAAAAGAAAATAGTCTCATATCAAAAGATAGGAGCAAGTGATAGAATATTAGAATAATAAAGGCAAAATTTGATTGTTTTTGAAACAATGGCTATAGGAACCATTTGGGCCTTGCTAATTTGTGGCTTGACAACCCTTGATCAAGCCTCGAGCTCTTACCTGAGTCGAGCTCAATTTTTCCAGGCTCGACGAGCTTCGAGCTTGAGCCGAGCCTACCTAGGCTTGGTTTCGGTTCAGCTCATTAACATCCCCACTAGCAACACATTTTTTTCAGTACGCTATTTGAGGAAGTCATTAGATTAAGTTAATGGACAAATTAATTTAGAAAATTTAAGCAATAACTTATCGCTTTCTTCTTATTGATGGTAAATATTGTCAATTAATTTATCCACTTATCTAATTTAATGTGTGTATTAAAGTGGTGTGTTGAAAGTACATAAAAACACAGAAGTACATTATAAGTCCTTAAAGGAGCAATGCATAAACATCTTACCTATGCGGTGATGCAATACCATACACTATTGCAAGCCGCCAACAATGATTTTATGGTAAAAAAAACAGTAGCACCACTTTGTAAAGTAGCATATGGTTCTTATTTGCTAAAAAGCATAACAATGACAACAGAATGTGTGGTGGCATTTGGTAGGTTCGCTCTTAATTTTGTGAATTTGGAGATAGCATTTGGTAGGTTCGCTCTTAATTTTGTGAAAGTTCTGTGCAATTAAGATATAAATGGACTCATTTTGTAATTAATTATTTTAAGATAAACTTAAAAACTTAAAATATAATTAAAATCTAGACATTTATGTACGCGATGTGTTCATCGACGCATGAACATCAAGAGGATAGTATAGCCTCCTCCTTGACTTATATAATAGAAATACATAAGTTTTTAAACTTTACATTATTTTTTTTCTTATTGAGAACATGGTGTAAAAGGAAATTTGATCTTGTAAACCACACTATACCACCCTTGCTCTTCTCTTAGACTGCAACTGACATTGACCTGTTTTGCTTTTGCCCATCGTATAGAAAGTGACCATCTTTTAACCCGACACATTATCAGCCCGCACCAACTCTATCCCAACACATCGATAACCTGTTAGTGATAAGTTTTTCTCTTCAAAATGTTTTAAGTAATATAAGATAGAGAAAATATTGACGACATGGTATATTAGTTGCCTAGTTGGTACCAACTATAAACAAGTATATTCCCTTATGAGCCACATAAAATGTCCACCCTATTTCCCGAATCTATGCTTTATAACATTCCCCCGTTATATTATTCCCATATTAGCCACATAAAATATTCACCCTTTTCCCGAATCTACACTTTATAACGTTCCCTCATTTCAGCAAATCCCTACCACTTCACTCTCCTTTGTCTCCAAATTTTACCAAACTTTTGCTTGAATTTTGGCACAGAAAAATAGAAAATCATGTCTTTAACCATTAAATTGCACATTTCTAATCACTCAAATTTCTTAGCTCAACCCAAAATTCATCAGAACCCCACCAAAATTCTCCCCAAGTATATCTACCAAACAAACCCATTAAGACCCATTGTTCTAAATCAAACCAAAATGTCATCAATTTCTTCCCAATCCAAAAGGGTGATAAAAAATTCTTTAATTGACCCAGATGGTGGTTCTTTGATTGATCTTGTTGTGCCTGAAAATGAGAGAAATTTGAGGGTTTCTGAGGCTGAATCATTGCCTAAAATTAGGTTAACAAAGATTGATTTAGAATGGGTTCATGTTCTAAGTGAAGGTTGGGCTAGTCCCCTTAAAGGGTTTATGAGGGAAAATGAATATTTGCAGAGTTTACATTTCAATTCATTGAGATTGGCAGATGGGTCTTTTGTTAATATGAGTTTGCCCATTGTTTTGGCTATTGATGATAAAGCTAAAGATGATATTGGTTCATCTCCAAATGTTGCTTTGGTTGCCCCTAATGGTGATTTAGTTGCCATTTTGCGAAGGTTCAATTCTTGTTCTTGTTTTCTTTATTGTCTAATAATCGATTTTGTTGCTCGATATTGCTCTGTTTTATTGTTCTTTAATGAATAAATAGTTGTACATTTGAATAGTTTTGACTGATATATGGTGACAATGGATGACAAGATGAAGAGTTTAAATGTTATATTTGATGTTTATATCGTTTTTCCGTTGAATAATATGAATATTGTGTGCTCTTTTATTTGATGAGAATAAAATAATTATATGTTGATAAAGTGATGTTTATATGCAGACAAAATGACAATATTCTATCTGAATTGATAATGTGCTGAAGTCTGAAGAGCTTCCTTTTGGTGATGCATAATAGTGTTAAAACTGTATTTATTACTATAATTGGTATGATTACATTTTTTAATTGTTGAAACGAAAGGCAGGTGTGGAATGTGATGCGTCGTAAGTGCGGATTATGGTGCTTACAAGCATCTATATGTCATAGTATTTGGGAGTGAGTGGGAGGATTTTTAGGATGTTATCAAGGAGTCTTTTTTAACCCCTAGAGACAAGAGTTTGTTAACCCGAATTTTATAATCTAAGATGACCTATATTGGAAAGTGATGGTTCATGGTTGTAATGTAGTATTTTCAAAAATCATTTCTAGAGGTGATAGTATATGATTTTATTAAAGGTCTAATATTTTGTGAAAAGACCTTTAATCTTGCTAGAGAAATTTTGGATCATGTATTAGCATTCATTGTCCTTTACTTCTTTGGATAATCCGTATAGATCATCTTCTCATAATCTTTTCCTTCTAGGTGGTTTATGCAAAAAAAAAAAATGGCTTATTTGATTCATGAATATTAGCCACATATTTTTGGCCTTTTCTTTCTAGCTTGTTGATGTGGTCAACAACATTAAAATAAAAAAATATGATGAATGACTTTTTGTTCACAATAGGTGACATTCAACTGAAAATGGAAAAGCTGAGAGAACCTTTTCAACTGTTTTTCCCATAATATAGATAATTTTTTTTCCATGAAATTCTTACTTACAACTAAACACTAGTTACTGATATTAACAAACATCTTTGCAACACCTGATGTTCCCACTTGATTAAAATAATCAACTCAATTATTTAAAATGGAGTATTAAATAATCAACTCAATTACTGCTTAAAGGAGCCAGCTAAACCAGCCAACACCTAACAACTAACATAAGTTTGCAAAACACACCATATCATGGTAGCTGATTCCATACTCCCATGTTTTCATCTGTATATGTTAGTGTTTGCCTATCAATTGAAATGCTTTATAATCTAACTCCTGTAGTTTTTTGTTAGTCAGTTTGTGCATGAGTGTTTATAGTTCCCATGAATACTCATCTTTAATTTAGATAATTCTCTGTCTGTCTGAGTTTTGGAATTGCCCTCTTGTTCTTCATCTCTGCCACTTTTCTTTCTCCTTCATGTTGCTGTCTTGGGGCTCTTTTACTTTTAATGTCTTGGATAGGAATTTACAATGCACTAGAGCATCCTTGCTGTCTTATTGACAGTCCTTTACCTCCTGCAGCCGGGGTTCCTTGAACATTGTGAAATCTCTCATTGTATAAGCCTTAACCCTTTCCTTCTTATTACTATACTAGTATATATGTAGTGATATTAAGTACCCTCTACAAGAGTTAAGCGGTAGTGGGTCGGTTGTTTCTGCATATATGTAGTCCTTATTAGCCCTTGGGGAATGTTAAGAGATACGAATAGTCAATAAATGTAAATAAAAAAGGTGGTAAGTTAACAAAAATGTTCATCTAATCTTGATCTTTTCTTTCTACTCAGTTGACTTATATACTGCAAAGGAGGATTATTTATTTCTTGACTTCAGTATGTATTTACACCTAGAATTTTATGAGCTTGGCTTCTGTTTTGGTACTCTGGGAAAATTAAATTTGCTTTTCAGAAATGAGTGAAAAATGGTTTGGAATCTGAAGACTCACTCTCTATTAGTCTTTAAAAGTATTGAGATGCTATTTAAGCCCAACCTTTTTACTAATAAGTGGCTTTTCAAATAACGCTTCTCAAATGTGAAATGACCGACGGAGGATATAAGGCAAGGTGCAGAGTTACTTACAGAGGTTACAATAATTTTAAAGCAATATGATTAGCTGGTCAGAATCAATGAAACACTAAAAGCTATCTCATAGCCAAACAAGGCCTTTTTGTGCCTTTGACCCCAAATTTTATTGCATAAATTAGTGGTTTTCTATCAAACACATGTTTGTGATCCTAAACTTGCTTTTTTGTTGCTCAGACACATAATTAGCAGTCTTTTAGTTGTCGACAGGCTGTAATCCAGTTTTTCTTAAATTTGATGTCCTCTTTTCTTCATAAATTTTTCTCTCAATTGAATTAAATTTATGAAGGAGGAATATTTATTGCTTCATATAAGTATGTTGTACACTGAGATTATTTACGAGGTTGGTTTCTGTTTTGTTTTACTTTGCATGGAAAAAATACTTTTTTTTGTTCTAGATACAGAGCGAAAAACTGTTTAAAAGAAGACATTCTTTCAAATCATTGTTATTATGAAATCAGCAAAAGTTGTTTTCTAGTATTTCTAACAATATAGAGCTGATAGAGTTGTCATATTCACACCCTTTCTCAAGCAAGATCCAACTGTCGGTCATACTAACATCACATATTTATGTTGCATCAGCCATTGTATTGTTTCAAAATCCAATCTTTTTACCCCATCATGAATTATTGATTGATTATTTTTCAAAGGACTTTACAATGTGTATGTCTCCTCTTATTTGCAATAATCTGGTGTATCAACTTTTGCGATTACTCAGTTATTAAGTGTTTGCTTTGCTTTGTTATGCAGTATTGAGATATACAAACATAATAAAGAGGAAAGAATAGCTAGAACATGGGGAACTACTGCTCCTGGATTGCCTTATGCTGAAGAGGTTATTACACCTGCTGGAAATTGGCTCATAGGAGGAGAATTGGAAGTATTGAAAGAAATCAAATACAATGATGGTCTCGATCAATACAGGATTTCTCCTAAAGAGCTTCGAAAGGAGTTTGACAGGCGTGAAGCTGATGCAGTTTTCGCTTTCCAGCTTAGAAATCCAGTTCATAATGGGCATGCTTTGCTGATGAATGATACACGTCAGAGGTTACTGGACATGGGCTATAAGAATCCTATTCTCTTGCTACATCCTTTGGGAGGTTTCACCAAGGCTGATGATGTGCCCTTGGATGTTCGGATGGAGCAACATAGCAAGGTAATATATCTGTTGATCTATATTGGTCAGTAGGATAGATTAGCCTCAATTGTGTCTTAGCATGCACCATTACTCATTATGCTTGGATATTCTCTTCCTCATCTTTTCCCCTTGGATTAGTATGAAAATGATTGATTCCATTTTTCATTAAGGCCATATTGATATGATGTTTTCTCCATATCATGCAATGAACAAATGTTTGTATGCAAGACTTTGCTATATTTTATTAGCATGTAATTCAGACTTAGTTTGTGCAGTGGACATATGTTGTGACATCTGTTGGCTGGTGGTTTCCTGCCATTGTAATATATTCAAATTAGCTCACTATCATTCATTTTTATTAGGTTCTAGAAGATGGAGTTCTTGATCCGGAGACTACTGTTGTGGCCATATTCCCATCTCCCATGCATTATGCTGGTCCAACTGAAGTACAGTGGCATGCCAAAGCTCGAATTAATGCTGGTGCTAATTTTTACATTGTTGGTCGTGATCCTGCCGGTATGGGTCATCCAACAGAGAAAAGAGATCTCTATGATCCTGACCATGGAAAGAAAGTTTTGAGCATGGCACCTGGGTTGGAGAAGTTGAACATTCTACCATTTAGGGTGGGTCATAACTTGCTTCTTTCTTTAAGATTTTTTTTCGCCTTTCTAAATTAATTTGCGGTCTTAAATTTGTTTTGATGGGTTCTGGAGTGTGCTTGAATGCTTGATTTAAGTTCTGATAAACAATGTGAAATGGAGCAT
Source organism: Chenopodium quinoa (assembly GCF_001683475.1). Taxonomy (NCBI): domain Eukaryota; kingdom Viridiplantae; phylum Streptophyta; class Magnoliopsida; order Caryophyllales; family Amaranthaceae; genus Chenopodium; species Chenopodium quinoa. The sequence goes on along the minus strand of NW_018743858.1, from coordinate 1,222,047 downwards.
ATGTCTTGAACAACAATACCCTACAAGATTGTTTATCTACCATGGGTATCATCCACCTTTATGGAATTGTGTTGGTAATCTCAAGGATATGCTTCATAGTTGTTCCTTGCAACAAAAAACATGAATAAATGTCATGTCTGTTGTTGGCTTGACTAAATAAGAGAATTGGCCTTTTGGACTTTGAAGTTTTTACCTGATTTGATGACACCTGGGCATGCGTATCACTGTTTTTATTGTCTTACAGGCCCATGTCTTCTGATTTTTGTTGGTCCAGTTTTGAATTATGTCATATACTCTTTAATTCTTGTGTTTTATCCAATTTGTGACACCTGGACATGTTATTTGTTATAAATATCTGTTCTTTCCCAGGCCTATAGCTTTTCTGTAAAAAATTTCAACTGTTGCTGCTGTACTGAACCATACATTGTCTTGCAGGTTGCAGCATATGATACTATGGCAAAGAAGATGTCTTTCTTTGATCCTTCTCGTGCTAAAGATTTCCTCTTCATTTCTGGAACCAAGGTAATGTGTTCGACGTCTTTTTGGTGTGTATCCCATACTTAAATCAGTATGAGTGAAGGAGTTTCTTTGTCCAGAACTGTGGTAATAACTCATGTAATGCATTACATCTTATGCTCGATTTTAGCTAATGGAAATGACATTAAAGAAACTTCAGATTTACACGGTCTGGAGTGCTAGAAGCTTCATCTGATTCAGTGCAATAGATTTCAAGTGGCAGTGGACTCGTAGAAGTGGGTTGCGACCATATAGATTGGAGTGTAGTAAAGCCCTAAACCCATATAACAACTAGATATAGTATTGTTTTGTTTTTACAAGGGTCCTAAGCCTTCAAAAGATAAATAGTCCACCACCCAAGTGCTAGAGAACAAATTATCCTCACCAAATCTATGAATTAATTTTAATGTAACATATCATGCTCATCTCTGCTTTCAATGTTTGGTGCATTGTAGTCCTAGCTCTTCTGTTAACTAATCTAACCTGGGTGATGTTGCAGATGCGTTCTTTTGCAAGAACTGGAGAGAACCCTCCTGATGGCTTTATGTGCCCCGGAGGATGGAAGGTATTGGTCAATTATTACGCAAGTCTACAAGAGGTAGAGAGTAAGCAGCCAGCTACAGTGTCTGCATAGAGCAGATGGCTAGATGCACAAGTTTCTACTGTAATGTAGGTCAATATAAGTGATTATGAGGCTCTGAACACACAAGGCTACAAGATGATTAAGCTAGCATAGGACTATCAGAATTCCTTCCGTCAGGCATCAACGAGTATCACACATCAACTCTTTGGGGTTTGCCCCCGGCGTTTTTCTCTTGTTTTCCTTAATTGGTGACCCTGCCTCTTTTCATTTTCTGGTTTAGAGTTTTTGTTGGGGTCTTAACTTTTTTTCCCTAGTTGAACAAATGATGATTGATAATTGATTCCGGATTCTTTACTTGTTCTTTTACCTCTACATCTAAGGAATTTTTTATTGGTATTGTTGAGTTAAAAAAACCTAATGTTTACCCGTATTATCCCAAGTTTATAAGTTAACATTTGCTACGGCAATCCCCGTCACTAATATTAGAGGCTTCTATTAGTGTTCTAGATACAAATAAAGCATAACAATCAATAATCATATTTACAAAGCTGGGGAGTAACAATACAATGGAACTATTACAATTTCTATTGCTATTATTCACTTGAATTTGAATTTCTACTAGGCTTGCGCAAAACTATCTGAAAATCCGATTTGCAACCGTTCCAAATTTTTGGATATTCGATCCGAGTTTTCATTTCGAATCAGATATCCGATCCGAAAAAGCGAATATCGGATGCGGATTTGGATATTGATTTTCGAAATTTCGGATATCCGTTGGATATCCGATTTCCGAAATATAAAGGCTGAAATAGTGAAATATATATAAATTTTTTAAATTGTTGATATAAAACTAACCCTGTATTATTAACTTATTATAACATTCCTAATATATTTGATGATAATTTTTATTGCAAAAAGACTACTATTTTGTTAAAATATGTTGTACAACTTAGCAATAAAAAAGCGGTAAAATTAGTGAAATTTAGAAAGTAATCACAATCAATTTTACTTAATATTGGATAATGGATATCCGAAAAATCCGATCCGAAAATTTTGGATATCCGAATATCGGATATTCAAAATTTTCGAAATGGATTTGAATATCAGTTTATGATATCCGAGTTTTCGGATATCCGATCCAAAATTTGATTTTGAATAGACCTTATTTCTACTCTTTTTACAATAAACCAACCACGCATTGGGTGAGGCAGCTAGGTCGAGCTTGTGGTGTATGGATGTCATGGGTCTATGTTTCTTTCGTATTCTAGCTTGCTTATACTAACCATTACTTTTATGATCTTCCACAAATGTTATTGCTTGATTCTTGGCTCAATATTAGGAATGTGCAAAGTGCGGTCTAGATCGCACCAAATCGCAATTTTGCGGTTTGGTGCGGTTTGCGGTTTGAAAATTGCGGTACGGTTTTCAAATTTGATCAAACCGCGGTTTTGCGGTTTGGTGCGGTTTTAAAAAAATTTCAAACCAAACCAAACCGCAAACCGCAATTTAATGCGGTTTGCGGTTTAAACTGTAAACCGTAAAATCGATTTTATAATATATATTATTATAAACAAATATTAAAATAAAAGATCTTAAAATTTCTTAGGGTTACTGATTTTATTATAAACAAGTGTTTATGTTGTGTGTTAGATATTAAATATTATTAGTTTATTTTGATGTTGGATGTAAGTAGGACTTTTTGACTTTACTAGAATTGTTAATCACTTTTGAAGGTGGACAGGTTCTGTTTCTTCTTAGAGACTTAGAGTCAATATGACATAATATTTAGTATAAGTTAATTAAGAATTAAAAAAATGAGTTTTAATATTTGCATATTAACTTCATAATCACAAAATAAAACTACTTTTTTTAATCATTATTTGTGAGGTAAAAAAATTGTGGAAAAATCGCAAATCGCACCGCACCAAACCGTATTTTGCGGTGCGGTTTGGTGCGGTTTGTATAAAATTTCGGTTTGGTGCGGTTTGAAAAAATCATAAACTGCAATTTTGCGATTTGAGATCTAAACCGCACCGTGTACAACTCTACTCAATTTACTAGTTATGGTTGTGACTAGTTGAGGCCAAGGCACACAGACCCAACATGAAGCATGACTACAACCATCTTTAAAGAAAGGAAAAATCTTGCATGGACATGGTCCACAATAATATTATATTGAAAATAGTGATCCTAATTTTAACATAGTAACCTTATTTTTAACACAGTAACCTTTATTAAAACTTGTGTAACCTTTAATATTATTGTGAACTTTAAGTACAACGTTACGTTGAACATGGTGACTGTTTCAGAGGTTTTAATGTGTCCTGCGGGAGTGTTACTTCACTAAGACTGGATCCTCGTCGCTTGTACCTGCAAGCAAATGGAAGCTCCGGTTGTTCGGAGTTCCGTATCTAACGATCAAGTTAGTATGTGTCGAAGTAGAGTAAAATGCGGAAAGTAAAGTTAATCTTCTCGGATACCGATATCAGGTGATTTCTCTGTTGTAAGAGAATAGTAACTGATGTAATAAATGAATGTGTTCCAAAAATGAGGTAAATGTCCCTATATGTAGGGCATTGGGAATAGTTCCTTTACGTAGGTCACTTAGACCTAGATTTGGTAGGCTATGCAGTTTTTCGGCGCTTCGGGAATTGGGCCCTTGAAAGGCCGCCATTTTCCTTCAATATCAGCGTGCCACGTGTCTTATCCTAAATTGGCCTGTTTTGGGCATTTCCTAAGGTGACACATGTCACGTTCTGGTTGGTCCACGTGGCTTGGGTATTTTTACCTAATCATTTGCCCCTCACAGGGGTGATGTGGCATGCCACGTGGCGCCCGTGACATTTGTCATACATGCATTGGTGACAAGTATTTTTACTGTTCACCTTTTGGGGAAATTACAGGGATGCCCCTGAAATTTTACCACTCTATAAATAAGTTTTACCCCCCTCATTTTCATACGTTCACGAAAAATCTTCGAGATAATTTGACTTTTTGAGAGAAAAACTTCAGCCGCTTGTATTTGCCTACCTGCATTACAGTCGTCACAAGCTTCAACATACCAACAATACCTTTCTTCAAGGTAACCACCTGTTTCTTTAATTTTCTCGCTATATTTACCGTTTGTGTTTGTTATTCTTCTTATTCAAAAATGGTTTCACAAACACACACGGCACAACCTAGGATAGCTGACAGCAGGTCACCCGGCATGGTTGAATCTAGGACTAGGAGTGCCGCTTGCCCCTCCTTGGATTCCCCACTTCGAACATCCCCGAATATGACCGTCTCTGTGTCTGTGCAGGACACTATGGCTCAAACAAAGAGAACAACTCAAGGCCCCATAAATAGTGACGAGGATGACGACACCATTGAAGTGCCAAGAAATTAGGTCTTTGATTATCCACCCGGCCCTCCAAGTACGCCGAGTGACTCTATTTTGGATGAGTCGGACAAGGGGTCTGAGAATAATGCATCCGGCTCTGAACAAGGGTCATCTTAGTGGGATGCTGCTCCAGGAAGTTCTGAGGCTGGATTAGAGCCGTCTGTGTCGAACGGGGAGTTTGAGAGCTCCAAGGCCTAAACTGGGCCGTCTGAGTCAGAGGAGGAGGAGGCCACCTCTGTTGATAGAGGAGAAGGAGGAGGAGGCCACCTCTGTTGATAGAGGATGAGGAGGAGGAGGCCGCCTACTTCACCCATATTACCGCAACCACACAGAAGTCCATGATTCAAAAATTAGACAAATTTCGTGACCAATATGTCATGGGGGTTGGTTACGAAATCCATGTCCTTGACTTAGATGATACGGTTGTATGGTCGTTAAGGTCTAACTATGGGGACCAATGCTTCGACAGCTATGAAGCGGCCATTCAAGCAGGCATTAGATTCCCTCTCCATCTGGCCGTGGAGAAGATTCTTAATGGGTACCGCCTGGGTATCTGGCAACTTGCCCCCAACTCTTAGGTGAATATACTCGGGTATGTTGGTGCTTGCCTAGTTTTGAAGCCTTCGCCAAGATGCATTATTTGAGCAAGGCTCCAAAGGCACACGACACCGGTTGGTATACCTTGACCAACCACAAAGGATACATGATGGCGGTTGGCAAGGAATCCAAGTGGAAAGATTGGCGAAAGAGATTTTACATTGTTTCTTCGCCGGATGCCAAGAGGAATCGGAAGTTCAATTCTTGGAACCAAAGGCCCTATCTTCTAGGGAAAAAAGCAATTTTGCCGCCTGTCACTGAAAATGGTTAGGACCAAATCCTTGACCTTGGCTTCTTCAAAGTTACCATAGAAACCGTTGAGAGGAAGAAGTAATCCCCCATAGTTACATCCTTATGTTTAAGTGTTTGTTAGACGGTACATATTTGGCCGCCTAAGGCTTGAGTTCTGAGAAATCTAGAGGTAGATTGCCGGACGTAAACTTTTATCTTGACAATTTGTCTATATATATATATTGGACGCAGATAATCAGCTCGATCATGTAAGTTCTTCCACCCTTGGGTGTTTTCTTTGCATATACAAGCTGCCTACTTCGCCTGATGCTAACAAGTGACTTTCTTTGTGCAGGAGGGGCCTATCCATCCGCCTATGCCCCCTCAGTTTGGCCAGAAGCCTCAGAAGAAGACGGCCCATAAAGACCGGACGCCCACGAAGTCAAAGAAAATTGTGGCGTACCGAAACCCGTCTGGGGGTGATTCCCATTCATCCACAGGTGGCAAGTCACCAGCCTCGCTTGAGGCATTAAAGAAGATGGACAATGAAAAGGTGTCAAAGAGTGGCAAGCCACTCACCGCTGCTACCAGCTCAGTAACTACAGGTGGGCTCAATGATAGGCGCCTAAAAGAAAGAGAGGTGGACCCTCCCTAAAGGTATTACAACCACTAATCCTTTGCCCTACCCTTGTAGGGTAAAGTCCGATCAATAGTCGGACAGCAGCTCTGAAGAGTCCTCGTCTAGGAGTCAAGCTTATATCAAGTACTTACGAGGTGTTGAATGTGCAGATGTTAGCCAAGGGCCGGATGTGCTACAGATGGCAAAAAATATGCTGAAGGTTGTCTCCCTAGCTGAAAAGGATCTGCGAGGGGGGTTGGAACCCTTAATTTCAATGCCATCCTCACTCTTCTTGGTGAGGCAGACTGATTTGAGTTGGTAGATTTTCTAACTTATATGCCGACTGTTATAAACAGAATGATTTTGCTGGTTGCAGGCAATGTTGCGGGTGAATGGGCTCAAGAAGCCATTCTCTAATGAATGGGTTGCCTCTGCCCTTGAAATAGCCATGTTTGATACCATAAAAAATGATGTACTGACCCGTGATATCTAGCATTCACAGGCGACGACCAATCTGTAGGTCAATGCCAATTTGGAGGTGGCCTAGAAGAGAGTGGTTGAGTTGGAGGCTGAGCTCAAGACGGCTAACTCCAACCACAAAGCCTTGGAGAATGCAAACCTAGAGGCGAATAATCTCCTCAAAGCGAATGATGCTTTGAAGCAAGAGTTGGCCAACCAAGAGATCCAGCTATGAGCAGAGTTGAAAGCCAAGGCTGAGGAGGAGAAGGTCACGCTTATTATTGAGAATGAGGCTCACTGTGTGACTCGGATGAGATGACCTGGAAGTTTCTCTTCCGAGAGAATGACTACTTCACCTAGGCGTACCAATATGCGGCGGCCAAGGATGACCTCGACGCCCAGCTACTAGAGTAGGAGATTGAGGAGGCGGCCGAGGATGAGGAGATGAACAAAAACCAAGGGCTGGAGCACAACGAGGAGCATCCGGCTAATGACGCTGACGGGCTGGATGCTGATGATGAGCCGCTCCCTCCTCTAGAAAATTAAGCTTCTATGTCTTTTCTTTGGCCGGATGGCCTGATACTTGAATTTTCGGCCTGTTTTCCGAGTATTTGTATAACTTTAGCGACCGTGGGGTCGGGTTAAACAATGTTTCTGCCGATATACCGGTTAACAATTTCTTTCATGTCGATCGTGGGGTCTGTGTGGTCGGTTTTATTTCACTACTTTGTACTATTTTGAATTTTTCAAGTTTTTTCGATTTTTTTGCTATGCATGAATTTGACTAAGTATTTAACTTGCCTTATTCTATACATGCGATCTTTATGTTATACCGGATGTTCTTGCCCTTGGACGGCTGTGCACTTGGTTTTAAAAGTGGGTTGATTGACTTAGAAATTTTTGATACTTGAGAAAGTATGACTGATTTTAAAGTTAATCAATCACTATGGTGATTGCCCCAAATCAGGTGGACAGTTGTCCATTGAGCAGTCGGTGCGTTTTCAGATATCAGACGACCATTGGACGCATCCATTCCATAGGATGGACGTGTTTCTGATTAATTCAAACAACCACTCATAATGATTGCTATGTTTGGACCTAGTCTCCGAGACTAGTTAGGGTTGCCTCTACTACTTAGAGTAGGTCGTAGTACCCTATTTGTCTAAATTTACAGTCTCACATGGAGTGAGTTGCCTTCTCATCGAGAAGGACGCTTGACTTAGTTGGTTCGACTTATTGCAAAATCAACTATGTTAATAAATAAGGCATGTCAATGGTAGGAGGCCGTCTGATGTCCCATAGGGTAGACATCTTATTTTACCAGTCAGATAGTGTTGGCAATTACAAACGTTCATTGACTTTTCTTCCATTGATGGGAGTCGTCTAGGACGTTTGGGGAGCGAGTTTATAGAGCAATGTGCCACCCGAATAGGAGATGCTCTCTATGAGCGAAGTCACTTGAATGGATGTCGCCGAATGCTTCCGACTCTATCAGAGTGGACAATTTGGGTTAGATTTGTCGTTTATGCATCGCACAGATGGTGTCTCTCCTGTAGAGAGTCGTATTTAACAAAGTAAATAAAACAACAAATATAGAATTTGAATCAAAAAGCAATTCTCATTATTTAAGCTTTCATTTACAAATTTTACAAGGTTTAAAAGTAATATTTCTTCAAGTTTTATCTAAATTCCAGGTTCTGGGTAGCTGCCTGCCGTCTGGTGTTTCTAGGCGGTAGGTTCAGCCTTTTACCTCTTCGTGAATCCGGTAGGGACCTTCCCAATTGGGTATTAACTTGCCTTGTTCATTGGCCCTACCGGTTGCCTCCATCTTGCGTAACACAAAGTCCCCCACTTTCAAGGGCCATTTGTGTACTCTTTTGTTGTAGGCTCTTGTCATTCTCAGACGATAGATTTCATGGCGTAAGGCGGCATTGCCTTGGAGTTCTGGCAGGGAGTCCAATGCTAGTCGCATGGCTTCCCAGTTAGCCTCTTCATCGTACAACATGACTCAAAGAGTCGGCTCATAGAGCTCGATGGGTAAGACGGCCTCAGCACTGTATACCATGTAGAATGGGGTTTCTCCGGTTGCCCCTTTTGCTGTTGTTCTGATGGACCAGAGCACATGAATTAACTCTTCACCCCACAGACCGCAAACTCTTTCTATTTTCTTCTTATTGCTGTCAGAGATTAGTTTGTTGAAGGATTTAACCTGGCCATTTACTTAGGGTCGACCGATTGATGCAAATTAGTGACAAATCCCTTATTCTCCCAACTAATTCTTGATGGTAGGCGTCTCAAATTGAGGGCCATTGTCAAAAATCATAGACATAGGAACCCCATACCGGGAGATGTTCTTCCAGATGAAAGAGGTGACATCCTTTCTCTTAATGCCCTTGATAGCCTTAGCCTCAACCTACTTGGTGAAGTAGTCAACAGCTACTAGAATATACCTCATCTGGCCTGTCGTAGGCGTGTACTGACCCAAAATGTCCATGTCCAATTTGTCGAATGGTACTGGGCTATGAATTGCCGTCAAATCAGTCGTGCCGGACGGTGTATGAGCTTGCCAAACCTTTGGAATTTGTCACACTTCCTCACCATTTCCATGGCGTTTGCCTCCAAAGTTGGCCAAAAATAATCTTGCCGCTTGGCCTTGCCTGCTAGAGCTCTGCCGCCTATGTGTGAGGCACAATAGCCTGAGTGTAAATCCTCCAGAATCTCATGCACCCTTTTCTAGGGTGATACATTTCAAAAGTGGCAATAAACCTTTCTTGAATAGTTCTCCATTCCGAATTTCAAAATTGGTCGCACGCTTTTTCATTCCGACCATTTCTAGGTATGTATCTAGCAGGTACCGTCTAACAGGTAGGCCAGGATTCCGTCCATCCAAGTTGAACTTCTGTCTTGAACGCTAATGGGATCTTCTTCGATACTTCATTTTTCCATCACTTCCCAAAAGACTGACCAAGGTGTATCATAGGAGGCGGATGATGCCAGTTTTGATAAAGCATCCGCTTAATTGTTCTCTGTTCGGGGAACTTGACTCAGGTGAAATTCATTAAGTGTCCCATCCTCTGTCTTGACCGCATGCTAATATTTAATCATAGCCAGATGGGCGGCCTCATAGTTACCGTGGTATTGGCTAACGACTAATTGTGAGTTCGAGCAGACGTCAATTTTCTTTGCCCCTACTGCCTTACACATGCGGATGCCGGCTAACAGAGCTTCATACTCAACCTCGTTGTTTGAGGCTTGAAACTTGAACTATAGTGCATATTCATATTTGTCCCCTTCAGGAGACTAACATATAATCCTTGCATCACATCCGTTCATAGTAGATCTCCCGTCTACATACATTTTCCAAACGTGATCCAAATTTTCCGGCTCTACCGAACGTGTCATTTCAACAATGAAGTCGGCGAACGCCTGACCTTTCACTTCCTTCCTTGGTTCGAAAGTGATTTTAAGATTCTGCATTTCGATAGCCCATTTGAGCATTTTCTCGGATGACTCTAGGGTTGTCATTAGCCGCTTTAGTGGTTGGTCTGTATAGACTACCACCGGATGTGCCAAGAAGTATGGTTTCAACTTCTTGACTACCAAGAACAGGACGCGGCCAAATTTCTCAACCGGTTAGTAACGGAGTTCTACATTTCGAAGAACTTGGCTAACGAAATAGACCGGGAGCTGATTTCCGTCTCTCTTATCAAGGAGGACAGCACTAAGAGCATGATTTGAGACGGCTAGGTACATGTAAAGTGTCTCCTTGGGAAGAGAGCTTACAAGCCTTGGCAAGGAGTGCAAGTGTTCTTTCAATTTTTGAAATGCCGCCTCAGCATCGTTTCCCCATTCAAACATGGTTTTCTTTTGGATAGCTTGGAATAAATAGAGGCACTTATCACCTGACCGGCCGAGGAACCTCCCTAATGCCGCCAGGCAACCTGTTAACTTCTGAACTTCTGAACTTCTCTGACAGTGCGAGCTGGCTTCATGTGAATGACCGCCTGTATCTTCTCTGGGTTTTCCTCAATCCCTCTTTGATCAATTAAAAAATTCAAGAAACTTCCAAGACTCAACACCAAAGACACACTTCTTGGGATTGAGCATGACCTTGTGCTGCCTGAGTTTGGTGAAGGTTTCTCGGAGGTTAGCAAGGTGATCCGTCTGTAGCTAGCTTAGATTTGACTATCATGTCATCAATGTATGCCTCTACATTCCTACCAACCTGGTTAATGAAAACCGTATTAATCATACGTTGGAATGTAGCATGTGCATTTTTCAAGCCAAACGGCATCACAATGCAACATAATAACCCGTGATGAGTGACGAATGCCGTCTTCTCTTAATCTTTTTTCCACGAAGATATCTGGTGAAAGCCTGAGTAGGCGTCCATAAAACTCATCATGGCATGTCTTGCTATCGAATCAACCAGACTGTTAATCTTTGAAAGCGGGTAACTTTCCTTCAAAAATTCCTTGTTCAAATCAGTGTAATCAACACACATGCGCTAGGTCCCATTCGACTTCTTGACAAAAACAACATTTGCTACCCAATCTGGGAAGTAACATTGCTGAATGAACCCGGCGTCTTATAGATTTTTGACTTCGACGGCTGCCGCCTGACTTCTCTCCTCGCTGTGATTCCTTTTCTTTTGCCTGACAGACTTTTTATTGGGGTCAACGACGAATTTGTGGACAGCAAGATCTGGGCTAATGCCTGACATCTCCTCCACTTCAAAAGCAAAAATATCCTTGAATTCCTTCAATAGATTATGCAAGTTTACCCCCAATTTTGCAAAAGCAATCGTCCCCACCTTAACGATTCTTTCTAGACATGTATCGTCTAGTACAATGTCAATGTGCTCTCCAACCGGCTGAGGACGGAGGTCATTTGACTGTTCCCTGGTTAGTGATTGCTATTGCTTCTCTTTCTTGACATTTACCAACTAGTCGGCCTTTCTCTTCTTCCCGCCTACTGGTGGGACAGACACAGGTTCCTGGACTTCCTTAAGGTCTACCGGCTCCTCATCCTGGGCAATTGATGTTGGCTTGACGTATGTGAAGTAGCACTCTTGAGCCATCTTCTGATCTCCTCTCAGAGAACCGACGTTGCCATCACCTCTTTCGAATTTCAGCAGCATGAGGGAGGGTATTATGGCGGCCTTGGATTCATTTAGTGTCGGACGACGTAAAATGAGAAGTCAGCTGCTCTACCACCAAGAATCGGACGACCATGTTCTGCCCCTTTCCCTTTTCACCTAGCCAGATGGGTAAATCAATTCGGCCGACTAGGTGTACAACTCCACCCCCAAAGTCAACCAAGGGGTGAGAGACTAGATGAATGTTGCTTGGGTTGTACTTCAGCTTTGACAAGCATTGCCAACTGATTATATCAGACGAACTGCCGGTATCAATAAGGATCCGACCAACCCTCTGGTTGGCTACCTTGCATTCAACAACCATGGGCTTATCATGCGGCCGACGGACTTTGCCCTGGTCCTTTTCAATAATGACAACCTTAGGAAATGTCTTAATAGACGTCTGACCCTCTTCAACTGAGTTGATAATTTTTCGGACATGGTCCTTGGTGCCTCGGATAGTTGGACCACCTAAGGCGAAACGACCTACAATTGTGCAAATCATGTCCGGATATGTGTCCGAACTACTGTCAGCTTTGGTTTCTTTTTTGGACGGTTTCTTAGGGTCCGTCTACAGGGTCACCTTGGACTTGAGAATATAGGACTTTAGAAATCCCTTCCCAACCAGCCTATCCAACAACCACTTGAGGCTGTAACATTCGTTGGTGTCGTGGCCTATGTCCTCATCGAAATGGCAGTATTTTCTCTTGTCACGGTTCTTGGCCGGGCCATGAAGGGCTTTTCAATGCTCACCCGGTCTTTGATTTCCATAAGGGTGGAATAGCAGTCCTTGTTAAACTCGTACTAAGGGACATACGAATTAACCTCTTTCTTCTTCTTTTTGGACGGTTGACTGGAGTCGTCGACCGCCCAAACATCTTTTCTCTTTTTGCTCTCTTCGTTTTTCTAAGCAGGCTTATCTAGCCGACTCCCCTTCTATTTGTCAGACCTCTTTGAGTCTGACTGCTTGTTTGAGGAGCAGAGTTCTGCGGCATGTATATAGGCCTCTACCTCCTTTAACTCCTCTGGAAGAGTGAAGATTTTCTTCCAGACGAGGTCAAACTTGAATTGTGACCCGTACTTCAGACCTTTTAAGAAATCTGTAAAAGCAACTTCGTCAGATAGCCCTTGAATCTGGATTCTCAACAGATTGAACTGCCTGACATAAGAATAGAGCCCTTCACAGTCTCCCTGAACAATCTACCCAAGTCGATGCTAGTCTTATTGGCCGGTATGTTCATTAAGAAGTTAGAGGCAAACAGGAACGCAAGCGTCCTAAAACTATTTATGCACCCAGATGGTAGGTTGCCGAACCACTCTTGGGCAATGCCCTTCAGTGTAGCTGGGAAGCACCTGCACCATGTGGCGTCATCCAACCCCTATATCTACATAAGGTTGGTGTATGCCATTAGGTGGTCTTCTAGGTTGGTGGTTCCATCATAGGCACCAACCAAAACATTCTTAACCTTGGTCGGCTGTGCCGCCTCGGTTATCTCCTTAGAGAACGCAGAGGGTTGTTCTCCAAGTTTAAGCAGACGAAGCTATCAGTCCAAGGGTTGGACCTGATATGCCGCCTGTCCCTCAAAGAGGGCAAGTTGTGGATATGGTTGGGAAAACGATCCGTATGTTTGGTGGGGCACATACAACGCCGAGCCTATCATTTGAGGAACTGTTCGAATGGAATGACCGCCTGACAGGTGTTCCTGTTCAGAATAGGAATACCTCATCCAGGTATTCTTGAAGCTGTGTGGCATAGTCGGGGTTGACGTCGTGTCAAACAGCTGACTCCTCTCGTGCTCGATGATTGTCGAGCATCAGTGTAGGTCTTCTTGTTGCCATCCGGCTATACATGCCGAATGGGCTTCCTCTTCATCGTCTCTGGGAGACGGAATTTTGTCCAATCAATCAAGGGTCGGTCCCCCTCCTTCTGCTTGGGATGTAGAGTGGACTGCTTGTCCTTGACCGTCATGGCCTTCCCGGAGTGAGAAGGCTTCTTGGTCGGCTGTTCCTTGTTTGGACCAGCTGCCTGACTTTTGATTAAGTCTTTCCTCTCGCCTTTGAAGTTTGTCATAAACTTCAGTAACTCTGAACGGGTGATCTGAACAGTTGGCCCTTCAGCATGAGGCTGGCCAGCTGACGTGCTCGCACCGGCTTGGTTGGCATTCCGCTCCTTCCTTTCTTTCTGGCGGATGCGCTTTGAGATAAGGGAACCATCTTTGGTCGTATGTACTTTGACTTCTGGATCCGACTCAGTATCATGGTCCGAATGGACCTCTGCCTCTGGACTTTTGTCCTTAGGAGGCGGTACAGGTCTTTGAGAAGCCATCTTAGAGGTACTCTCCCCACAGACGGCTCCAAATGTTTCGGGGGTTTTGATGTGTCTTGCGGGAGAGTTACTTCACTTAGACTAGATCCTCGTTGCCTATACCAGCAAGCAAATGGAAAATCCGGTTGTTCGGAGTTCTGCCTCCGACGATCAAGTTAGTATGTGTCGAAGTAGAGTAAAATGCAGTAAATTGAATCTTCTCGGATCTCGATATCAGGTGATTTCTTTGTTGTAAGAGAATAGTAACTGATGTAATAAATGAACTTGTCCCCAAAATGAGGTAAATGTCCCTATTTATAGGGCATTGGGAATATTGCCCTTACGTAGGTCACTTAGACTTAGATTTGGTGGGCTGCGAATTTTTACGACGCTTCGGAAATTGGGTCCTTGAAGGCTTCCATTTTCCTTCAATATCAGCGTGCCACGTGTCTTATCTTGATTGGCCTATTTTGGGCATTTCCTAAGGTGACACGTGTCACGTTCTGGTTGGTACTCATGGATTAGGTAATTTTATCCAAATCAGTTACTTTAATTTTAACATAGTGACCTATACTATTTATATTAACTAGTATATAAAAAATTTCATAAAAAAAACCTATTATAGCCTTTATAATACCAAAATGACTTGCTTCAAAAAAAAAAAAAAAACAAAACAAAATTACTTTTATTTCAATCCTTTATAATATACTGAGCTTTTTTTAATTGATAATATAATCATAGTATCTCTAATATTAGTGATTAACAATAAATTAATGTAAATCAGGTCCATTTAAAAATTTACCTGAAAATCATTCAAGAATACACGTCCCAGCAACACTACTAATACTGGTAGTCTGGTATATTATTTGATAGTTAGTGAAGACAATATTACATGTAGACATTTAGTGTTTGCGGCTTGACAAGTCCATGATTGGTAACTTTCATGATCGGCATCCACAATATGGCCATGCTGAACTCAACTACGTATTACATGCAAGTAGTCTAGAGTAGTACCACTGAGTCACTGACAATTCAGTCCATATTCTGTCAGATGACAGTCTTACCCGCCAATAAAGCACTACTGTAATTGTAAAAAAAAATGTAACTTTATTCTCGAGAAATTCTTTACCTATAATAATTTAAAAACTTTACCTATAATAATTTCAAAAACTTTACTATAATAGCACACGTTGATATTAAATTATACTTTAAATGGTGTTATTATGATATCAAAATACTTATTTAACAGTACCAACATCAATTTATTTCCTTAGTATTTATATGATACCATTTAAACTCAATTTAATACTAATACCAATTTTTAAATGAGCTAGACCCATGAGCAAATTACGAAAAAGCCCCTATCTGAGTCTTCAATGCCTTAAATTATTTGAGGCAGAGAATTTTCCCTCCTTTTATCATAGAATAATTGACATATATGACCTCATACAGGGAATTTTTTTTATACAAATACGATATGAATAGCTAATATGAAGAAAAATAATTATAAGTGTAAATGTTTAATGTAAATAATTTTTAATAAAATTAATTAATTATTTTTATTTTTTTATTTATTTTTTTACTAGCGGCTTTATTTACTTTTCAAATAAATTTAGTTAAGTTCAGATAATACATTTTTTTTTATTTGTGCACATAAGTTTAGATAATACAAGTGTAATTTTAGACAAAACAAAAGATAAGTATTTCCGGAGTATAAGGCTCAATGTTGATAATATAATATGGTTTCCTTACAGCCTTAAGTATGAGTATACTAGATTAGAACCCATGCAATGCACAGTTTTTATAAAACCTATTTTTATAATTTGTAAATTACTTACAAAATTAAGCTATAATATAAAAATATCTGTAAAATTTTTAGATTCTCATCAAAATTATGATTTTCACCAATGTCGTCTAATACATATTTCAATGTATGAGCTTTAGGAGGTCAATTATTAATGTGCTATTTAAAATTGTTTCTATTTTCTACGATAAATTGATAGGCTGCAATTGTAATGTGGAAACTTCTAATATTTAAATTTCGAAAAGTTAAATAGGGTAGCTCTATAGATAAATAAAAATAAATAAATAGAAAAAGATGACATCATCTTTACATTTAGGTGGGAAAAAATCATTAATAGAGTGACATGTGGATAGTGATGATGTCAGCATACTATGTTTTAGTAATAGTTAATAAATACTATGCATTTATTTAAGCTAAATGTGTTGGCTGCGTTTTAGTTGTCTGCCAATTTTTCCATGTGCATAGTTTCAACCAATGTGGTCCTTGTCGGGCGTTTTGTGTAATTGGGCTTTCCATTAAATCTTATGTAGGCCTTTCTTTATTTCTTGCTCCGTATATGTTGATATCGAAAACTCGGTTCAACCATCGATTGTTGGACCACCAACTATACTTTATATATGTACTCCCACAGTTTCATAATACTTGGGATGTTGGGGTGGATACGAAATTTAAAAAAACTATAAGTGGGTCTATTTAAAACATTTTTTTTATTATATTAAGGATTTTCTTTTGTATTTTTATATTGTAAGAAAACAAAAAGTGGGGAAAGAAGGGGTAAGGATGAGAGTGAAAATGTAGGATTTAATTGGTTTTTGGGATTTGTGGTCCCAAAGAGAGCATAAGAAATATTTTTTTTATTAGTGGTCCCATTTCATATTTAGTAAAGTGTCAAGTATTTTATGACGGAAGAAAATAGGAACTGTGTCAAGTATTATGGGACGGAGGGAATATGTGTGTACATTTTATGGTGTAGATTCACATTTACTCCTGTAGACTTACGGGGTACTCAGGTTGGGTTTGGTAAGGTCAGGTGGGGTGGGGTAGGACAGGTCTATTTCAAAATTGAGTCATACTTATTGTATCTAAATAAGTCAAAATTTGAATTGAGTTTTTTCAAGTCGGATTAGTCGAGTAAATTTTTAACACTTCTAAGTCCTGTATATATATATATATATATATATATATATATATATATATATATATATATATATATATATATTTTATTATTATTATTATTATTTTTTCTGTAGATAAGGAGAATTCCTTTGCAAGTAGGGGGAAAATTGGGGAACTTACTTATTTGGAGTAAGAATCGAATCTCTCTCACAAGGGTGAAAGGTTAGCCTCCAACCAACTAGACTAACCTTGACTCTCCAAATCCTGTACTTATATTGTTTCATAAGGTCCTACAGGAATTAGAATTCCAATGTACCAAGCATTTTTTAGGGACGGAGTTTGGATGTACTCCTTTTGTTTCTTTCTATTTTCGTATTTTTTTTTAATTTCTAATGTTATATTAAAATTAAAATATTTAAAATTATTTATTACAAAAATTTGAAAAATATATCCATGCCTTTTTAAAAGTACTAGGGTGCTCCACGCGCACAAGATGCTAGTTGGAGTTTTAGGGTGTAATTGTTTTTTCAGTTTGTTGTAATGTGGGTTTTTTTTATTTTTTTTTATTGTTTATTTTTTTCAAAAAGGTAATGATTTTGAAAAGAAGTGCTAGTTGGGGCGTTAAAATGTATGAAATTAGGTAGCTTTGCAAAGAATAAGTAGTTTCATAGGCAATGAGTTAAACAACAGTTGAAAATCATAAGTATGTTGATTTTAAAAATGTGGAAAGTCTATGCACTGTAGTTGATAAAATCATAAGTACCTTGAGAGGAAACATTTTAGTTCATATTTTTTTTTTGGTAATTAGCCGAATAGTGTTTTTGTTGTAATGATTTGTAACAATCGCTTTACTCTATCTATTTCTCGTTGATGAAAATTTTTATTAGTTATAATTAAAGAAATTCTACTGTAACTTACAATTTGAATATTAGTAGGAAAACATATTATTTGTGTAAATAAAAATCGGAAATGAGTCTATATTTAACAATTAGAATTATTTTGACTTCATAAAACACTATATTTTTTGAAAACGTGTTTTCTAATTACATATATATTTATTTAATCGTCATGTACATTTTGTGTTTGGATATTTGTCGACAAAGCTAATATGGGAAAGGTAAGTAGTATAGCTTATTTTACATTTTTAGAAAGTTATATTTTTTTGTAGTTTTCTATGCAAGAATACATTGAAAGTGGCGGCAGAGGGAGTTGAACGACTTTGATTGACAGAATTAAAAGTGGAAGCTTTTCAATTTTCTCTCTGCTTTGTTTGATGTGCTTTTGAAAGCTCTCTGGTTGCTTATAAAGTTGTACCTGTCTTTCCTCTCCCTTTTATTTAACTTTGGATTGCTCTTTTCTTGTATTTGCACTCCTTCATATTCTCTGTAGTTTTCCCTTTTTTTTCTTGTGTAAGTGTAACAATGGCTAACGGGGATGTGAATGAGTTGAAATGGATGAAATCAAAGCAATGGAACAGGCTAAGGCACAAGAATTGGCTAACATTAGAGCGGCGTATGGTGCAAAGTTATAAGACACGGGGGTTTTACAAAGCCTGCTAGGGCGGCTTTGGGAGCAGCGAATTGTAGATCTTTATGGGAGAATGGGTGAAATTCCGAGTAGGGATTGGGTAGTCCATGGCGAGATTGGCCCGACTGTTGAAAATGTGCAACCTATTGAGAGGGTTATTGAAGAAGATATAGGTAGGGTTGTGGCTGGGAATGGTGGTGTTGGAAGAGGTAATGTAGAAGAGAGGGATGATGGTGTTGAGGAGAATGAAGTTGGTGGGGGTTGATGCTGAGATGGAAGAATTAGATGAGGATGAGAATGCAAATGGGGGTCATGGTGATGATGAAGAGGATGCAGAAGGGGGAATGCTGATGATGAGGATGATGAAGACGGTGAAGATGAAGATGACGCAAATGGGCATGAGGAGAAGGGTGAAGATGACGAAAATGGTCATGAGGAGGAGGGTGGAGATGATGATGGAGGGCACTGGTCATCTGGCTCTGATGGCGAGGATGAGGTTATGGGTTATGATGATAGTGGTGGGTCAGAGTCCTCACTTGATTCAGATGCATATCAGCGCACCCCACGCAACTTTGATCGCATTGTTCAGATGATTTCTGCTATGTATCGAGCATTGATCTCAGATTATGCTTTTGTTTATAATTAGTTATGTAAGGTATCTTAGTAAGGCTGTATGGTTTTCTTGGTTTAGAAAAACAATCTGTTTAAGCTTCATAAGTAAATTGTTAGTAGTTGTTAAGCTAATTAATTTTGAGTTGATATCAATGTAAAATGTTATGGTAATTAGCTTGATTATTTAACACGTTGTAGTAGTTTTTTTTTTTTGTTTTTGTGAAAAGAATTAAGTATGGTTGTTATGAAATTAGTTTATATCTTGTGTTGTTTTATTTATGGTTTGCAATTTGAAGGCTAAAAAAAAATAAAAGAGGAAAGTAGTTCATTAGTATGTTGTTAAACTTTGAATTAAAGTGCTTTTGCAATTGTCTTGATTTGGTAAAAGATAGTACTATAATAGATTTTAACATGATATAGCTAGATAGCATTTTAAGGCATCAACTTTGTGATTGATTTTACTAAAGATAATTTTCTAATCTTTAAACGATTTATTTACAATGTTGAGTAATCAAATTCTCAAGTTATCATTTTGAAGGGAAACAAAATTCTTATCAATGTGAATTAGATAGAAGGTATATATTATGATGGCTTACAAGAAGAATTCATTGCAATTTGTTTTTATTTTGAAAGTGTTAATACTTAAAAAGGTAATTAGAGGCGGGGGGAGGTAGGTAAGCGCAATTTAAAATAAGGTGCATATGTTGGCTTGATAAACAATGGGTTGCAATGATGGGGTGTAATTTAATCAAGGGTAATGTAACTTGACAAGAAAATAGGGAATGAAAACTAGATACTCTATGGTCGGACTAACAAGCATAATACGTGTGCATTTCTTGTAAGTTAGGATTTGCAAGGAATATAGAATTCGAAATGCATAGCAGAACATCACATATTGAATAAGAAAGCATAGAGTTTATTATACAAGAACTTGCTGAACTCATGCATCAGAGTAAGCAAGCAAAAGAAGCATTGTTTGTAGGCCTATATGGAAACACATGCAAGCATGAGATCATTAAGGTGTTTGGTAGCAACGACAACGACAAACGGAACACGTAACTTTAAATAAGAACAGACAATGCTTGGCAAATGGTTCAAGAGTAGTCTACTTGTATTAGGTAGCAATCAAGAAGGCAAAAAACAAGCACACATCCAAAATGATAAGAGAAGCTTATCGTGAATGATGTATTATGACTAGAAGCCTTAGATTGGTAGAACATGCATTTAGTCGCGGGAAATAGATTGGACCACCCATCTCAGCACCCCTGCCCTGTTCAGTGCTTGAGCTGGATGAAGTATGATGTGCATTGGTGTGGACTTCAGAGTTGCAGCAAGGTGATCAAAGTCGTTCCAGTCATCCTGAGAAGAATAAAGGTTGATGTTATGGCTAAGGTGAAAAGTGGTGTTTGATTTCTAAACTAAATAAGCTTAAGGCGAGGATTGATTGGGTACCTTAACTTTCCTGTTGAAAATTTCAAATGTAGTCAGATTGAGGATTTTCTCACAAATCGGACCAAAGGTAGTTAGTCAAAATGTTCTAGTGTCATCCGTAGCATCAAAGGTAAAGTTGACCTTGCATTTGTAGTGTCAGTTCATGTTAGATATGATTAGGATTTTGGCTATACACCATAAGGATATAGAAGCTCACCTTTCACTGGAAATCCATTTTTTGTTGGGGTAATGCGGGAAAAAGAATGTCACATGTGCAGCAACGCCACATCGCCTTCCACAATTATCACAGCCAATGTAAGCAATCACATGCTATTGTGCATCTGGAATTGTGATTGTGAGCGTGTATAACTCCTCTTAGACAATGTTGTCAACCTGTAATGAATTGGTGTCAGTTAAAAAGAAGGGTTAGGGCAGAAAAGGGATAGGGTGTAGTTCTCAAAGGAGCCTATAGTTTTGCCAATGATTTGATCAATTGTTGTAGGAACTAGTTCAGTACTTGCAGTCATGAACTCGAGTTGCCTTGCCATGTGGTCAGCAATGATGTCTGGATGTGCATGGGCCTTAATGACATAAACAAAGTTGTGTGGATTAATTATGGAAGCTGAAATTTGATTCAATATAATTACATTGCAATGTAAAAGTATAATGTAATAAATGATTATGACCAATAAGCTTTTTGAATTACCAAGCTCTTAAGGCATCAACTTTTTCATGCGTGGGTGCTTGTTCAATTGTTGTAGACATGCTTGATTGGAGTGAAAAACTTATGGAAGCTAGCATTAGTATACTTGTTATTGACAGTAAATGTAAATTGATAGAGGGTGAAAATATGTTTAACCTCTGTGATCAGTAGGCTTCAAAGAAATTAAGCTTACAACCAAGAAAGTGGCTGCCTAGTCCTTGAGTTTTTCACAGTCAGAAGTTGCCAGTTCTCCATATGCAGAGATGATTAGGGGTTGAGTAGCAATGTTGCAAATGTAATGGAATGCAATTATAACATTGTTCATAATTAAATTGCTGGAAGTGTTGTTGAAGTTAAAAAGAGGGTGACTACCTTTGATCAACTATGCTGATATCACGCACATCAGCTACTATACCTGATTTATATGTCACTTTTCGCACTTCTTCCATGTGCACTACAACCCGAAGCAAATCTAGTAAAAAATTAGCAATTAGGTACATTACTTTCAAGAGTTGGATGCGCCTCCAAAGTATTAATATTAAGTTTAGATAAGGCTATTAGTCTACCAAAGTAGTCTTTTGGACCATTGGTCTTGGGTACATCAGCAATTGGGATGTATCATGGTAAAACGAGCCCTTCAGTTCAATCGATAGCTTAGATCTTAGTTAGCTGTCCAAATGTAAACTCACATTCTCCTGAAATCGAGCTCAATTTCGGGTTAATTGTTCTGATCAGAGCATTAGCTATCTCATACATTTTCTTGTGTTCAAACAATTTTTTGAAGTGGTCAAATTCATCTCCAAACAAAGTTGCTTTCATGTTGTTTCCCTGTAGCATATGATAGACAACACAAATATGCACAAAGCAGTTTAGGGTGTTTGCTTTGTACTTCCTCTGTTGGGTTTCGTAGTGTTCGACACTACACGGAAGAGAAACCCGCCCAAGACTCGCCCACTTTTAAAGTAACTAAACTTGCAATCACATAATTAACAACATAAGAGAGAGAAGGGGAAAAGACATTCTTAACCTCGACGCGTGCTTCGCTCGTTTCAGGAGCTCTTACTTGAAAGCTTAACCTCGCAAGTGCCAAGGCCTCCTACGGCTCGCACCCTCGACCATACCCGAGCGGTCTTAATCCCGAAGGTTAGTCGGGATTTGACCAAATAAAACTAGAGTATTACGAACTTAAAGGTTTTCTCACTAATGATGAGATGCCTTATTGAGTTCAACTCAAGTGATTTTTCCCAAACCCAAAACTTGGGTATTTATAGGGGATGGAGACTTGATCTCTCTTTTTCCATCAATGTGGGATATTTGCATTTTCTTCAATTTTATTTTAATAAAAAACAAAATAAAATGGAAGGCAATCAACAAGCTCCAAGTGTCACATGGAGGGAGAAGGTTGGTGAGGACCACCAAAGGGGGAACCAAAACACCTTGCTCCCTAAGCCAAACACCAAGCAAATGGTCCCCTCCCTTGACCGGGTTGACCACGACACTTGGCAAGCTGGCAGCCTACCTTGGCTGCCAAGGCTGCCATCTGGCACCTAGCACCAAGGCTGGGCAGCCAAGCCAGTAAGCACACAGCCATCTAGCACATGCATGCATGCTACTGTGCGAGTGGCATGGCCTGGCGGTGCTGCTTGGTGCTGCTACGCTAGCATGCATGCATAGCACACACACGCACACACAGAACACTGTTAGGATGCGATGGGTGTATTGTTACGCTAGCACGCACAGCCCAACACAAATATCACGCTGCTGTGATGCTTGTGTTGTGCGAGTGCGCTACTTGCATAACTTGCGGCTGGGTGCGTGGCCCAGCACACTAGCACGCTAGCATGCTTGCGGCCAACAACACCAGCCATGCTAGCATGTTTGGCCTAGCACGCAATGCATGCTAGGCTTGCGGCATGCTTTGCGATGTGCTTGGTAGCTTAGGCTAGCCTAGCACTCGCATGGCTAGGCCAATGCGAGGCTACGGCCTAGCTCGAACTTGTCGCTTGCTTGATTTCCCGTCTCGTAGAATTCGAAACTCCACTCGACTTTCGACGCTTGGTTTCGATGCTCTAAGCTCGACATCCGACGTCTTTGTTCGTAATACTCTAATGACTCATCTAATCCTTCGGATTGATTCGTCGTCTCGGATCGGTTATTTGATTGGGGTGCAACCCGAAGGGTTCAGTCAAGATTAAGCTGTAACATTAATTACACAATAATATTACTGATCGGAAACGGCCTCCACCTAGGCATTCCGATCACTTGACCTCACTGAAGAATTAGCTTTCTAATAATTCTGAACCCTCTATCGGAATAATACACTTGTTGGAAGGACACCATTCCTTTCAATCTCCCACTTGTTCTTCCGGACAAGTGTGCAATTAGTGTATAACCCTTTTCCTATGTCGCCTAATGACTTTTCATGAATTATAAGGTAAGATTCATCGTCATCCTTATTACGTCCAGAATTGTTTCTTGTTTTCCGAGTTCGTCTCTCAATAAGAAGATGATTTCTAAAATCCATCTGAGCATAGCCATGCATTTTCACAGTCTCACTCTTCGAGAGGCCTTTTAAACAACAAAAACATATTCCCTATTGATAATAGGGGGACATTCCCAGTCTTGCATTATTAACTTCCCTTACTAAAAGGACCTAGTCACCCGAGTGTTGCCGTTATAATCCCCATTTACGGCAGACGTTTGACAACATCAAAAAGACTAGTACTCAAACAAGAGAACTTACAATACTCATGGTCGAGGAGAAAGGTTCCGATAGTTATAATAAGAAATATACTTATGACGATTTTATATCTCTTAAAGTATTCTCATAGGTCGATCCGATATAGTTCTAAACTAATACCTGTGTAAATGATTTATGACAATCATGTCCTCATAGCACAAGAAACGGTGCTATAAATCATACTTCATACTAATCTCAAGTAGTCATTAATCGTCCATCGAATGGACTTCCTTAATCGTCCATTGATTTGGGATAATTTTGATTGAAATATTCAATGTTCACTTTACAGGTGTTTCTTTATCCAAGACTTGGTCTTGATACCCTATTTTGAATATTCTCAAAAATCGAATGGACACATTATTTAATTCTAAACCACAATTAAATAGAAATGGAGTAATAATAAATTTGCAGAAAATTTAATTGCTCCAAAACCGAATGGTTCAACATAGTGTTTTACATTAAGACATTAACTTTAATTAAAACACATATACAGGGAAATCAAAGCCAATCTCAAACATTCTTGATTCCCATTGCCTCAACGTGCTTGTTGTGCTTCACTTGTGGCAAAGGTTTAGTCAATGGATCAGATACATTGTCGTCCATTCCATTCTTACAAATTCTGATTCCACCTTTGGACTTCCTTTCCCTTATCATGTGGAATCGCCGTTTGACATGTTTGACCTTCTGATGTTCCCTAGGCTCCCTGGCCTGAGCAATAGCTCAATTGTTATCACAATAAATGTCTATTGGACCCTTGATGGAGGGTACAACATCAAGTTCACTAATGAACTTACGAATCCAAACGGCCTCCTTAGCTGCTTCTGAAGCTTGCAAGTACTCGGCTTTAGTTGTAGAATCTGCAGTGGTGCTTTGCTTAGCACTCTTCCAACTAAACACTCCTCCATTTAGATAGAATATGTATCCTAACTGCGACTTGGAGTCGTCTCTGTCAGTCTGGAAGCTCGCGTCAGTATATTCTTCAACAACCAAATCATTCGTTCCTTTTCAAGTACTTTAGGATATTCTTGGCCGCAATCCAATGTGCCTCTCCTGGGTCTGATTGGTATCGACTAGTAGCACTCAAGGCATACGATACATCCGGCATAGTACATATCATGGCATACATGATCGATCCAATAAGCAAAGCATATAGAATCTGATTCATCCTCTCTCGCTCATCAAGTGTTTGTGGACATGATCCATGGACAATAGGTCGCTAGTTTACTATCCTAGATCATAATTACAATTTATAACTCCTATCCTAACTCTATCAATTTTTGCTTTAGATAGCGGTAAGGTAGGGTCGATTCCCAAGGAAACGGGGGTTTAGCACAATTAATACGAAATCGAGGAGAAATTGCTAGTAACAAAAAAGGGGGTATTAGGATATGTGCTTGAAGAATCCTATGGACAAACCAACTACTATTGAGTCTAGAGTAAACTAAAAACAAGGGAAATAGATTAAACACTCTAAAATGCAAATAAATAGACAAGATTAGAGAGATAACAATGACAAAAGCACTAGGGAGAGGGGGATTCAATCATGAACAAGAGTACTAATAAAAACCGGAAGGAAACCGATTCTAGGAGTATAAACTCTACCTAAGATAGTTCATTCTCACGCAACTACTCAAGCAAGTCGATGAAATCATTCACACCTAGATTAAATCATTCTCATGCATTCAATCAAGGGCTAAACTCTTGGGATTAGATGTGCACACACTAACTCCAAGCATATTATAGCTCAAATCATCAACTCATGAATAAATCCCAATCAATAATCAATAGATATTCAAATACACATGATTTTCACCCCCTTCCCTAGCTAAAAACCTAAGCCAGAAGGAAAGGAGTAGCCATAGCAACTAAAATAAGCATGTATTCAATACCAACACAACCTAACATGATCCTAACTTGAAAGAAAATCAAAGAAACTAATAAAGCTTGAATATTTATGGAAATAAACTCAAGTAAGAACAATAAAACAAAGAAGATCAAAAACTAGAGAAACAAAAGTAAAGATTGATATTGTAAAGATGAAAGATTACCAAATCATCAAAGTAGTAGAAACAATCTAGAAGAAAGCTTGAATATTTGATTACAAAGATTGATTCTTGAACACTAGTGTTTTCTCTCTCTAGAAACCATGAGCTTCTCTCTCTACAAATGATTTTTGGGCCAATGGAATAGTGAATCCTTAGAAACTCAAGCAAGAGACTATTTATAGTCTTCTACCAAAAGGAAGAAAAAGGGCAAGGGAGAGGGCTCTCCGAACAGGCAGCCACGCCCTCTCCAAGCTGGGTAAATAGCCTCGTCAAACCTAGAATGTCGCGCCCGCGGGGCCAATGCCGCGCCCGCGGCTCGCCATCTCCACTTTCTTCTGCTGGCTTCAGGGTTTTCCTGTCCGCGCCCGCGGCCCAACAGAACAGCGTGCCCTCTCCATTTTGGCATCTCCACTCCCTTGGTAAGCTCCTTTGGCATCTCCACTCGAGCTATTAATTCGTGATTCGCACATGAGCGCTGGGAGCTGTCAAAACACAAAAAAATGAGGTAAAAACTAGAAGAAAAGACAAAAGGGGAGGAAAAATACGAGAGGGAGCTAAAGTGACTAAAATCAAGATAAAAGGGGTGAAAATAGGCATAAGCAAGTGACAAATCCGGGGGAAATCGGTAGTGAAAAGGGTTAAAATGGTGGCATAAATGCCACACATCAGGACACTGCTTCTTGCTGAGAGTTATGCCATGTGACATGGGTAGGTGCCCTCTCTTGGCCCCTTCCATGTTAAATCGTGCCAGTACCTTATCAATATAAGTAATTTGGCTCAATCCAACAATCGTTTTAGATCTATCCCTATGGATCTTGATGCCCAATATGTACTGTGCCTCTCCCAAGCCCTTCATTGAAAAGCACTTACCAAGTCAGCCCTTTATGGACTCTAACAGTTTAGTATTGTTTCTAATGAGAAATATGTCATTGACATATAAGACGAGGAATGCGATGTCACTCCCACTGACCTTCTTGTAAACACAAGACTCATCTGGATTCTTGATAAAACCAAAATTACTAATGGCTTCATGGAATCGCAGATTCCAACTTCTGCTTGTCTGCTTTAGTCCATAAATGGAGTTATTAAGCTTATACCCCTTCCTAACATTGCTTGGATCAACAAAACCTTTCGGTTGTGTCATATACACAGTTTCTTCCAAAATCCCATTAAGGAAGGCGATTTTGACATCTATTTGCCATATTTCATAATACGCATCAATCGCTAGGATAATCCGGATGGACTTAAGCATGGCGACTAGCGAAAAGGTTTCATCATATCAACGCCGTGAATTTGCCTGTAACCTTTTTCCACCAATATAGCTTTGTATATAGATACATTTCCATCTTTGTCAATTTTCAATTTGAAAATCCATTTGCAACCGATAGGTGTGTAACCTTCGGGCAAATAAACCAAGTCTCAGACTTGATTTTCAAACATGGAGTTTATCTCGGATTTCATGGCCTCTTGCCATTTTGCAGAATCGGGGCTCGTCATAGCTCTTTTGTACGTCGCTGGCTCATCTCCATCCATAACTAGGATGTCTTTATCTTCGGTTAAGACAATACCAAGGTATCTGTCTGGTTAAGATCTTGGCCATTGCAACCTACGCAGGGTAATAGGTTGAGCATTTGCGTTGTCGGGTTGACTCTGACCAATGTCATTAGCTGCTTCTAAAGCACTTTGATTGACAGTTTTGTCAGGTTGACTTTGTTACTCGTCCTCTTGAACTTCATCGAGTTCGATTTTCCTCCCACTTGTCATTTTGAAAAGGTGTTCCTTCCCAAAAAGACACCATCATGAGCAAAAAAAACTTTGTTCTTGTATTTGTTGTAGAAGTAATACCCCTTGGTTTCTTCTAGGTATCCCACATAGAAACACTTGTCAGATTTTGGGTGAAGTTTGTCAGAAATTAGTCTCTTGACATATGCTTCGCAACCCCAAATCTTAAGAAAAGACAATCGTGGAGGTTTCTTCATCCATAACTCATATGGAGTCTTTTCGACAGCTTTTAACGAAGCACAAATTAGTGTTAGTGCCGCAGTTAGAAGTGCGTGTCCCCAGAAAGAGATAGGAAGTTCACTTAGACCCATCATAGATCGGACCATGTCTAACAAGGTTCGATTCCTCCGTTTAGACACTCCGTTCATTGTAGAGTTCCGGGAGGTGTCAATTCTGAAAGAGTACCATTTTCGTTCAATTGATCGTCGAATTTGTGGCTTAAATACTCGCTACCTCGATCCAATCGAAGTGCTTTGACATTCTTGCCAAGCTGATTTTCAACTTCACTCTGAAACTCTTTGAATTTCTCAAAAGATTCACATTTTTTTGACATAAGGTAGACATAGCAATATCTACTATAGTCGTCGGTAAAGGTAATGAAATATCGAAAACCTTGCCTTGCGGGTGTACTCAATTGTCCACACACATCCGTATGTATTAGACCCAATAAGTCACTAGCCCTTTCTCTTAACTTGGAGAATGGTTGCTCTATCATCTTCCCTAATAAACTTCCTTCGCAATTTTCAAACGACTCTAAGTCGAATGAGTCAAGAATAACTTCATGTAGAAGTTTCTAGATGCGTTTGATGTTTAATGTGGCCAAGATGACAATGCCACAAGTAGGTTTGATTCGACTCAATGGTCTTAGAACTTTTGGCGGTATCGTTAACATTATAAGTTTGTTTGTCTAATCATATGCAAAATATGCAATTTTCATAGAACATATAAGCAAGACATTCGAAGAACAACCATTATTTTAGTCTTGTGATCAAGTAACCCGGCGTCCAACACCATAGATCAAAATATGTTCAAAGGCATGATAAACATGAATTAGTTTAAGTACAAGCCAAAGACAAACAAAGTGTGCCTACAAGCACGACGGAAGGACTATCTTCATTGTCCGCTCGTAGTTGTACATCCACTTGTGAAGCCCTCTCACTTGGTCCCTGAAAAATGAGAGCATAAAGTGAGTTATACATGGTATCCAATACCTATGAATATCTTTATACACAAGTGTTAATGAAGATACCTGAGGTAGATGAAACATTCCTCTCCTCCTCATCCCTTTAGAAGATCTTGCATTTCCTCTTGTAGTGGCCTTGCTCACTACAATAGGAGCAATGCATCTTTCCTTTGTTCTTGAACTCTTTCTTCTTTGCTTCCAAGGGCCTTTTGGTTTCTCCATAGGAGGTGGCTCGATGAAGCAGTTGCACCACAACTCTTAAAGAGTGTGTCTCCTTCCCGCAGTTATATGTGCCCTAAGTGCATCATAGCCCAAGTAGAGTGAAGCAAGAAAGATATGACCCACCATCTCATCCTCCAATGGGATTCCAAGGAGCTCCATGTGCTTGAAGAGCCTAGTAATTCTAAGCACATGAGGTCGGAGGGGCATACCGGGTCTCAATTTGGTATTGCATACCCTTGACCAAACCCGGTACCTTTCCTTAGCAAATAAACCTTTTTTCGGTGTCTTTATCTTCATGTTCGAGAGTGACCTAGTCACATCACACACGAGTCCATCATAGTTGCCATTATGACTCTTGGTGACTCTAACATTGACAACGTCCTCAAGTGCTTTGAGGAACATGTCCGGAAAATAGAAGGAGAGCTTTTCCTTCCATTCTTCTGGGATGGAATTAGCCATTAGTCGTGAGACTTTCATGCAATCGGAAGACCATGCATCATGAGCCTCATCGCTCATGATTCCCTTAGTGAAGAAGCTTAGAATGAGAGTATCAAGACTGTACTCCATGGAACAACTCCGAAGAGTTTTCCGGAGTTCCTCCTCCCATTCCTTGAAGTTGACCAAGTTAAGGCTAAAAGCCAACTTGTAGGGGAGTTCCGGGCACATAGAGTTGTTGTTTGAGTTATTTGCAGACCTGTTTCTACAATTAAAAGAATTTGAAATGAAAAAAAATTCATAAACCAATAAGTTTGAAATTTAAAGCATACACGCAAATTTTCAATCTTATTGAGCGTTTGATCCACGCATTAATATTTGTCCCTTTTAGGCGAGAATAAAACGATTCCAAGATCCCAAATATCAAAAAGTGATTAAGCATGCTTTGGCTTGTCTTAACACTTAATATTTTAGGGTAAGCAATCCAATTGCTAATAGCTCCAAGTTACTCTTGGTTCGATAAAACGTCGCATCTAATGCTTCCTCGACATTTTATCTCCATTGCCATGAAATATAAGGACTCCTTACTGATAACGTTGAGCTTAACCAAGACCAACTTGTATACATAGTATACCTTACGTTCCTAGGGAAGTAGTGATGCCTCGCTTTGGCGTAACCCATCACTACGCCATTAGTTCGGTAATTGTTGTTCTTGGAATGGAAAATTTGGCTCAATATTATAGGGAACTAGGGTTTCTATGTTGGTTGATTTAAATGAACTTAATTAATCATCGCAACATTTGAAATCCTAAACATGGATCTAACATACCATTCAATCATATATAAACACAATTATATATATATATATATATATATATATATATATATATATATATATATATATATATATATATATATATATATATATATATATATATTGAACAAAAGTAAAAGATGCATTTGGCAACTAGCATGACCCCTTGAGTCTTCAAATCTTCAAGGGTCTTCGATGCATCCTCTTGGATCGTCTTCTTAGAAACGCCGTCTTTGAGACATCTCCTCCAAATATGCAATTACTAGATACTACGACTAGGATTAATCTAAATATTAAGGTATAAAAATACGCAACGGTACGTAGACCGTATTTATATTTACAAAAATACATAACGGACGCAGTCCGTATTTACTATCCTAATCGGGCCCCACTAGTTGTCATTTTCACAGAACCTATGAAGCAATATACATTCCATTCATCCATTCACTATTTTTGAATGGCCCATGCATTTTACAAGAAAAACAAGTAACAATGCATAACACGCGCAAACTAGTAACTAACTTTGGTGGTTAATCCGATTAAAGCGCCTAATTAAAACTAGTCAAAGTTGTTTAACATTTTATGTGATTAAGACGCAATTAGTTCAATTAATCAATGAAGCTCCCACTAAATTCCGCATCCAACTTAATTAATCCAATTAATTAAGCCGGTTAACCCATATTTTGTGAAATTATTTTGCAAGTGCTGGAGGAACCGAGGCCTAGCCTCGTTAAAATAATTAAATAAAATAATTGAAATCGGCCTAGTTACGCAAAATGATTGTCCACCAAATGCCAAGTGCCTAGCATCTAATCCATGGGGCTAGGCTTGCTAGGCACCAAGGCCATGGCTATGCGTGCTTGCATGCCTACCTAGCAGAGCACGCTACGCTTGCTAGCACCAGCAGTATTGCAGCATGCTATGCATGCTTGTGTGCATGCTGGCGCTGGCAGCGTGTGGCTGGGCTTTCTGGGGCTCGCATGCCTTGCTGCCCAACAGCACTTGCGGGCACCTTCTAGCAGCCACACAACACATGCATCAAGTACGCACATTGTGTGCACCCACCCCACCACACAACAGCAGTATCTCGAGGCATGAGCACCTCCATGCACATCTAGGAAGCCACATGTGCGGCTAGCTGTAGGTGGCGCTTGGGCGATTTTGTCTCGATTTGCGTGCTTTTATCTCGGGATTTTTAATCCCGATATATGTGTGACATAAAATTGATTCTAAATTAAATTTAGAATCAACATTGAGAAAGAATGAAAATACAACAAGTCTAACTTAAATAAATTCCATTTTAGTGCACAAATCAAGATTAATTCAACTTTAATTTAATTTAGGTTCATCTTGATACTACAAAAATGAAGGGCTATACTCATAATTAATTTAACCATTCATAAATTAATAATGATATTTGACAAAATTAAAGGAGTTGGAAAAATAAACCCATTCATCTAATAAAAAATTTCCAACACTAACTTGTGTATAATTGAAAAAATTACATCTTCCAATATGAAGATTAATTATATTTCAATCACAAGTTTTGAACTTTTAGGACTTTAATCAACTCAGAAATTAGTTCAACATGGTATTTAGCAATCAAAGTTCTAACCAAATAAACAATTAAAGATTGGATCATTTGTTGGGTTTCGTAGTGACCCACTCTACGCGGAAAGAAACCCGCCAAGACCCGCCCCCATAATAAATGCAATTAACAAGCAAAACATAATTAAACATAAGAAAGGATAAAAGATTATACCTTTGACGCGTGCTTCGCTCAACAATGAACTCTTACTTGAACCCCGAAAACACGAGGTCTCCAACGGAATCGTACCCTCGAACCCGACCTGAGCGTCCTAAGTCTCAAAGGTTAGTCGAGACCCGGACAAATAAAACTATGAGTTTTACGAATCAAGGTTTACTCAAATCAAGAGTTGC
The DNA here is from genome assembly GCF_001683475.1 of Chenopodium quinoa. NCBI lineage: Eukaryota > Viridiplantae > Streptophyta > Magnoliopsida > Caryophyllales > Amaranthaceae > Chenopodium > Chenopodium quinoa. Next base: position 1,189,863 of record NW_018743858.1, on the reverse strand, counting down.
CTTTTAATTCCACTCAAGCTTGTTCTTTCCTAAATACCCAAACTTTGGTATTTATAAAGAAATGAACCCTTGATACTCATTTCCCAACCAATGTGGGAGAATGAATAGTTTTGATAACTAATTTAATTCCAAAATAAATTAATAATCAAATCAATCACAATGAAACAAGTGTCAAGGGGAGAGAGAGAGTTAGGTGAGGACCAAAGGCTTGGGGGGGACCATTGCCTTGATCCCCAAGCCATTGCTCCAAGCAATGGTCCCCTCATCCAAAACCGGCATAGGAGGGATGCTGGACTGGCAGCCAGCTAGGCACGCCAGCTAGTGCTGCCAGCTTGCACCAGCCAGCAAGCCCCGCATCACCCCAGCCAGCATATGCGTGCTGTGCTGGGCGATGCTTGTGCTGCTGCTGCGTGCTAATGCCAGTGCTAGTGGTAGGCGCTGCTAGCTGCTAGCGTTGGCCCTTGCCTCTCTCGCCATCGCACACACACACGCAGGCCCTCGCACTCCCAGTCCCACGCACATGCACAGGCCCTCTCGCACAGCCAGCACACCCAGGCCAGCTAGCCCCTCACGCACGCAAGGCCTGGCATGCGTGCTTCTAGCGAGCCACGCATGCTTGGCTTCGTGTTGGGCGATGGTGCACACACACACGCACAGAGTGAGGCTCGTGTTGTTGTTGCGATGGTGCGAGGCATACACGCACACGCACATACGCAAGTGCCCAGCACTACGATGGCTGTGCTTGGTGCGTGTGGCCTGCGATGGCTTGCGATGGCCCCTAGGCACATGCACACGCACACACGCATAGGCTTAGCCATGAGATAGTGTTGTGCATGGTGCGTGTGGCCTGCGATGGTGCTGCCATGCCATGCGAAGGCTGCGATGGGCTGCCTTGTGCACCTAGCACGCATGGCGCGCCTAGCACACCATGGTGCGCCTAGCACACACATGGTGCGCCTAGGCTTACGATGAGCTAGCCCAGCCTAGCTACGGCTATGCTCGTACTTGTTGCTTATGATTTTGCGACGCTCAGTCTCGACACCCTAGGCTCGATATCCGACGTCTATATTCGTAAAACTCCGTCGACTCATTAAATCCTTCGGATTAATTCGTCGTCTCGGATCGGTTGTTCGATTGGGTTCGACCCGAAGGGTTCAGTTAAGATTAAGCTGTAATATTAATTATACCTTAATATTATTGATTGGAAGCGGCCTCCACCTAGGCATTCCGATCACTTGACCTTACTGAAAAATTAGCTCTGTAATAATTCTGAACCCTCTATCAGAATAATACACTTAATGGAAGGACACTATTCCTTTCAATCTCCCACTTGTCCTTCTGGACAAGTGTGCATATAGTGTATAGCCCATTTCCTATGTCGCTTAATGTCTCTTCGTGAACTATAAGGTAAGATTCATCGTCATCCTTATTACGTTCAGAAGTGTTTCTCGATCTCCGAGTTCGACTGTTAATAAGAAGATGATTTCTAAAATCTATCTGAGTACGACCATGCATTTTCACAGTCTCGCTCATCGAGCGGCCTTCTAAACAACAAAGACATATTCCCTATTGTGAATAGGGGGACATTCCCAGTCTTGCATTGTAAGTTTCTCTTACTAAGAGGACCTAATCTCACGAGTGTTCCCGTTATGATCCCCAGTTACGGCAGACGTTAGGCAACATCAAAGATACTAGTTCTCAAACAAGAAAACTTCACAATACTCATGGTCGAGGAAACAAGTTACGATAGCTATAATGAGAAATGTACTTATGACAATTTTTGAATCTCTTAAAGTACTCTCATAGGTTGATCCAGTGCAGTTCCAAACTGGCACCTGTGCAAATGATTTATGACCATCATGTTCTTGCAGCACAAGAAACGGTGCTGTAAATCATACTACACACTAATCTCTGGTGGTCATCAATCGTCCATCAGTTAGATGACCTCGATCAGGGATAATTTTCTATTTAAATATTCAATGTTCACTTAACAGGTGTTTCTTTATCCAAGACATGGTCTTGATACCCGGTTTTGAATATTTAAATAAATCGAATGGACTCCTTATTTAATTCTAAACCACAATTAAATAGCAATGGAGTGAATGATAATTTTGCACAAAAATTAATTACTCCATTAATGAATGGTTTCAATACAATGTCTTACATTAAAACAACCAGTTTAATTAAAACACATGTACAGGGAATTTTCAAAGCCAGTCTCCAACGTGCTTGATTCCCATTGCCTCAATGTGCTTGTTGTGTTTCACTTGAGGCAAAGGTTTAGTCAAAGGATCGGCTACATTATCATCCGTTCTAATCTTGCAAATTCTGATTTCACCCTCGGATTTCCATTCCCTTATCATGTGAAATCGCCTTTGGACATGTTTGACCTTCTGGTGCTCTCTTGGCTCTCTAGCCTGAGCGATAGCTCCATTGTTGTCACAGTAGAGATCTATCAGACCCTTGATGGAGGGTACAACACCAAGTTCGCTGACGAACTTCCGAATCCAAACATCCTCCTTAGAAGCTTCTAAAGCAGCCAAGTATTCGACTTCAGTTATCATGGCATACATGATCGACCCAATTAGCGAAGCATATGGAATCTGATCCATTCTCTCTCGCTCAACAGGTGTTTGTGGACACTGTTTCTTGCTGAGAGTTACGCCATGGGACATGGGTAGATGCCCTCTCTTGGCATTCTCAATGTTGAATCGTGCCAGTACTTTATTAATGTAAGTACTCTGGCTCAATCTAATCATCCTCTTAGATCTATCCCTGTAGATCTTGATGCCTAATGTGTACTATGCCTCTCCTAAGTCCTTCATTGAAAAGCACTTTCCCAACCAGCCCTTTACGGATTCCAGTAATTTTGTGCTGTTTCCAATGAGCAGTATGTCATCGACATATAGGACTAGGAATGCGATTTTACTCCCACTGACCTTCTTGTGTACACAAGATTCATCTGGATTCTTGATAAAACCAAACTTGCTGATGGCTTCATCAAATCGCAGATTCCAACTCCTGCTGGCTTGCTTTAGTCCATAAACGGACTTCTTAAGCTTGCAAACCTTTCCAGCGTTGCTCGGATCGACAAAACCTTCTGGCTATGTCATGTACATAGTTCCTTCCAAAATCCCATTGAGGAAGGCGGTTTTGACATCCATCTGCCATATTTCATAATCGTAATATACAGCAATCGCTAGAATAAATCCGGACAGACTTTAGCATTGCAACTGGTGAAAAGGTTTCATCATAGTCAATCCCGTGGAATTGCCTATAACCTTTTGCCACCAGTCTAGCCTTATATGTCGATACATTTCCATCCTTGTCTGTCTTCAATTTGAAGATCTATTTGCAACCAATGGGTGTGTAACCCTCGGGAAAATTCACCAAGTCCCAGACTTGATTTTCAAACATAGAGTCCATCTCGAATTTCATGGCTTCTTGCCATTTAGCAGAGTCGGGGCTCGTCATAGCTTGCTTGTATGTTGCTAGCTTATCTCCATCCATAACTAGGATGTCCTGATCATCGGTTAAGACAATATCAAGGTATCTGTCTGGTTGATCTTTGCCGTTGCGACCTACGAAGGGTAATAGGTTGAGCATTTATATTGTCTGTTTGATTCTGACCAATCTTCCCAGCTGCTTCCAAAGCACTTAGATTGTCAGTTTTATCAGGTTGACATTGTTGCTCGTCCTCTCGAACTTCGTCGAGTTCGATTTTCCTCCCACTTGTCATTTTGGAAAGGTTTTCCTTCTCCAAAAAGACACCATCACGAGAAACAAACACTTTGTTCTCGGATTTATTGTAGAAGTAATACCCTTTGGTTTCTTTTGGATATCCCACAAAGAAACACTTATCCGATTTGGGGTGAAGTTTGTCCGAAATTAATCGCTTGACATATGCTTCGCATCCCCAAATCTTGAGAAAAGACAACCTAGGAGGTTTCTTAGTCCATAATTCATATGGAGTCTTTTCAACAGCTTTTGACGGAGCTCTATTCAGTGTTAGTGCCGCAGTTAGAAGTGCGTGTCCCCAGAAAGAGATAGGGAGTTCACTAAGACCCATCATTGATCGAACCATGTCTAGCAAGGTTTGATTCCTCCGTTCGGACACTCCGTTCCATTGAGGAGTTCCGGGAGGTGTCAACTCCGAAAGAATGCCATTTTCTTTCAAGTGATCGTCGAATTCATGGCACAAATATTCGCCACCTTGATCCGATCGAAGTGCTTTAATTTTCTTGCCAAGTTGATTTTCAACTTCTTTCTGAAATTCTTTGAATTTGTCAAAGGATTCAGATTTATTCAATATTAAGTAGACATAGCCATATCTACTAATGTTTGTTATCGAAGTTGAATTCTTAGATGTCTTAGTTATCGGTATCAACTTCTGTCTAATCATATGTAAAAACATGCAATTTCCATTGAACATATACTTGCAAGACAATTGTGAAACAACTATTGTCAAAGTCTTACATTCAAAATACCTAGGTGTCCAACACCATAGATCATAGTATGTTCAAAAGCATGAAAAACTAGGATTAGTTTAATTACATGTCATAGACAAAATAGTGCATGCAAGCACGACCGAAAAACCATCTTCGTCGTCTACATGTCCATGCACCAACACTTGATAAGCTTCTCACTTGGTCCCTGAAAAGGCAACATAAAGTGAGTCATACTTGGTAACCAATACCTATGATAAGCTTAATTCACAAGTGTTTAGGAAGATACCTGAGGCAGATGCTCTATTCCTCTCTTCCTCTTCTCGAAGTGGCCTTGCCCACCACAATAGAAGCAACGTATCTTTGCCTTAACCTTCTTGAACTCCCTTATCCTTGCTCTTAAGGGCCTCTTGGTCATTCCACATGCGGTGGCTCGGCTGAGTAGTTGCACCACCTCCATTAAGGAGCGTGTCTCCTTTCCTGCAGCTATATGCACTCTAAGTGCATCATAGCCCGAGTGGAGCGAAGCAAGCAAGATATTCCCTGCCATCTCATCCTCCAATGAGATTCCGAGAAGCTGCATGTGTTTGAAGAGCCTAGTCATTCCAAGCACATGAGGTCGGAGGGGCATGCCGGGTCTCAATTTCGCATTGTAGACCTTGGTCCAAAGCCGACGCCTTTCCTTAGCAAGACATCCCAAATTTGGTTGCTTTATCCTCATATTTGAGAGTGACCTAGTCAAGTCAAACACAAGTCCATCAAAGTTGCCATTGTCACTCTTTGTGACTCTTACATTGACAACGTCCTCAAGTGCTTTGAGGAACATGTCCGGAAGGTAAGAGGAAAGGATTTCCTTCCAATATTCTGAGATGGAATTTGCCATAAGTCGTGAGACATTTTTGCAATTGGAAGACCATTCTTCATGAGCCTCATCGATCATGATCCCTTTGGCAAAGAAGCTTGGAATGGGAGTATCAAGAGTATACTCCAAGGAACAATTCCGGAGAGTTCTCCTGAGTTCCTCCTCCCATTCCTTGAAGTTGACCAAGTTTAAGGAAAAAGCCAACTTTTCGTGGAGTTCCGGGCACAGTTGGTTGTTGTTTGAGTTACTTGCAGACATTATTCTACAATTTAAAGAATTTGAAATGAAAAACCATTCATAAATCAATAAGTTGAAATTTAAAAGCGTTCATGCATATTTTCAATCTTATTGAGCATTTTATCCACGCACTAATAAATTGTCCCTTTTAGGCGAGAATAAAATGATTCCGAGATCCCAAAGATCAAGAAATGGTAAAGCATGCTTTGGCTTGTCTTAATCATTAAATATCTTAAGGTAAGCAATCCAATTGCTAATAGCTCCAAGCTACTCTCGGTTTGATAAAATGTCGCATCTAATGCATCCTTGACATTTTATCTCTTTTGCCACGACATCTAAGGACTCCTTACTGATATCGTTGAGCTTAACCAAGACAACTTGTATACCTAGTATACCTTACGTTCCTAGGGAAGTAGTGATGCCTCGCTTTGGCGTAATCCATCACGTACGCGCATTAGTTCGGTAAGTATTGTTCTTGGAACGACAAATTTTAGCTCAATATTATTAAAGGACCTAGGGTTTCTATGTTGGTTGATTTAAGTGAACTTAACTAATCGTCACAACATAATAGAAATCCTAGACATGCATCTAGAAATCATATATAATAACAATATATATAAGGCATAAAATAGATGCATTTGGCAACTAGCATAACCCCTTGAAATCTTCAATTTCCATGGGTCTTCATCTTGGCTCGTCTTCATCGAAACGCCGTCTTGAGACATCTTGGCCAAAATAGAATAACTAGCTAGAACGACTAAGATTAATCTAATAGTACAAAAATACTTAACGGTTCGCAGACCGTATTAAGATTTACAAAAATACATAACGGAACGCAGTCCGTATTTTCTTTCCTAGTCGGGCCCCACTAGTTACCATTTTCAATAACCTGTTTTGAAAACAATCTTCCATTCACCCATTCACTATTTGTGAATGGCCCATGCAAATTACGAAATACATAATTAAACACGCAAAACTAGTAACTAACTTAGGTGATTAATCCAATTAACGCGCCTAATTAAAACTAGTCAAAGTTGTATAATTCATTATTTATAAAAGCAAATTGCTCACGTAATCAATTAAGCTCCCTCTATATTCCGCATCCATACTTAATTAATCCGATTAATTAAGTCGACATAACCCATAATTTTGTCAAAATCAAAATTTTGCAAAAGCCGGAAAAATCGAGGTCTAACCTCGTAAAAAAATAATCACATAAATTATTTAAAACGGCAAAATTTTAGCAAAATTATATAGCTCAAAAATTAAGCAAACTAGCCACACCCAAGCATGGTGCATTGCGCACCATGGCTGCTAGGCAGCAGTGGGCTGGCTGGCCGGGGCTTGCTGCCTCGCTGCCCAGCAACAGCACAAGCTTGCCAGCAGCCTACGCCACACATCAAGGGCTGGGCTGGCGCTTGGTGCTAGCATGTTGCGCCCATCACAGCACACTACGCTGGCCAGCACCACGCATGCCTGCTCGCATGTTAGCGCCTGCCAGCAAGTGGGGGTTGGCTGGTGCTTGCTACCACGCTGCCCAACAGTGCCCTAAGAAACCAGCAGCCAATGTCACTGCCCAAGCCTAGCACCTTGGCACCCCTCTCCACACAGCCACGCAACATTGATGCTCAGCCATGCGCGCACCATAGGCAACCTACATGTGGGCTGCTAGGCAGCCCGGCTAGCCTTGGTGATGCTTGCGGTTTTGCATCGATTTGCGTGCATTTCACTTGAAATTTTAATTCCGATTTGTGTGTGACAAAATTAATTCTAAATTACATTTTAGAATCAATTTGAGGAAAAATAAAATAAAATAAGTCTAACTTAATTAAATTCAATTTTAATGGTGCATAAGCCTAAGTCATCCAAAAAAATTATTTTTGAACAAATTTAGGTCTTTCTTTATGCTTAAAATTAAATGAGCTATGTCCATAATTAATTTTTCCAATATGCAAATTAATAATGGATTTGACAAATGGGAGTTGGAAAAATAGATTAACCATCCAATGATAAAATTTTCCAACTTTCATACTTGTGTAAAATACCAATATTACATCTTCTAATATGAGGATTAATCAAAATTTTACTCACAAGTATTTGAACTTCATGGATTTTAATCAACCAAAATGAAAAATCCAAACTTTGTTCAATATGGAATTTAGGGTTAGAGTTCCAATCATTTAAACCTTTAACGATTATAACTTTAACATATTAGGAACTTAAAATTACACATTCACATCAAACATTCACACATTCTTGCAATTAATTTGCAAAATTTGTGAAAAACAAGTTTATGTGAATAAAGGCATATCAACTCAAGCACTAATTAAAACTCCATAATTGTGCTTAAGGATATTCAAAATAGCAGTAGATTAGGGATGCAATAATGCATTTAATCTAACCTTGTAATGCTTTCATTAATCAAGACTTAAAAAGATTTAAAATTTTCGTTGAAAAACGAAAAAAACCCCAAAAACTTGGGTTTCTGATTCGAATTTGGCTTCTGGACAGCTCTTAAAGAGGGTTGAATTTGTTTCAGAATGTCGATTCCACCCAAAAATCACTATTTTTGAGCCAAAATCTGGGTTCGGCAGCCAAATCAATAAAAATACGAGTTTTAAAATTAATTAAAACGAGTTTCTAATCTAATTAGTAAAGCAAAATCAAAAATTAAATCTTACTTTAAAACACCTTAATTAATCAATAATTGCAAAAATTAAAAGGAGCGTGGCTCCGATACCGTTGTAAGGTTTCGTAGTGACCCTCACTACGCGGAAAGAAACCCGCCAAGACCCGCCCCCATAATAAATGCAATTAACAAGCAAAACATAATTAATTACAAGAAAGGATAAAAGATTATACCTTTGACGCGTGCTTCGCTCAACTATGAGCTCTTACTTGAACCCCGAAAATACGAGGTCTCCAACGGGATCGTACCCTCGAACCCGACCCGAGCGTCCTAAGTCTCGAAGGTTAGTCGAGACCCGGACAAATAAAACTATGAGTTTTACGAATCAAGGTTTACTCAAATCAAGAGTTGCCTTTTAATTCCACTCAAGGTTTTTTGTTCCCAATACCCATGCCTTTGGTATTTATAGGGAAATGCACCCTTGATTTCCAATCTTCCACCAATGTGAGAGAGTTGGTAAATTCAACAATTTATTTAATTCCAAATTAAATAAATAATTAGAGCAATCACAACGCGACAAGTGGCACAATTACATGCTAATGAGTGATGCCCAAGGTTAGGTGGAGGGACCATAGCCTTGCTCCCCAAGGCTTTGCTTGGTCCCCACACCCACACACAAACCGCCTCATGGAGGGCTGTGGTGGATGCCAGCTAGCACCAGCCAGAAGCCTTGCATCCCCAGCCAGGCAATGCGTGCTGGTGCTGGGTGATGGTTGATGCTGGTGCGTGCTAGTACTAGGCGCTGGTGCGTGCTAGTGCTAGGCACTGCTAGGACGTTATGCTGGCGCTGGCCCTAGAACTCCCACGCATTGCCTCGCACACACACTCGCATACTACGCGCAGCCATGCCAGCCAGCCCCTCACACACGCAAGGCCTAGCATGCGTGCTGCTAGCGAGCCACGTATGCTGGGCTTGGTGCTGGGCGATGGTGCACATGCACACGCACTAAGCGAGGCTAGTGCTGCTTGCTAGCTTGCTGTGCTTGGTGCTGCCATGCGAAGGCACGCACGCAAGCACACAGCTATGCGAAGGCTCGGTGCTACATTGCGAGGCTGCTGGGCGATGGTGCATATGCACACGCACGCACGCATGTGCCTAGCACTGCGATGGTGCTGTGCGTGGTGCTATGGCTGCGATGGCGCCTAGGCATCATGCTAGGGCTACGATGGCGCCTAAGCACTCTTGCCTCGCCTAGCACACCATGGTGCGCCTAGCACACACATGGTGCGCCTGGGCTTGCGATGAGCTAGCCTAGCCTAGCTACGGCTACGCTCATACTTGTCGCTTGTGATTTTGCGACGCTCGGTCTCGACGCCCTAGGCTCGATTTCCGACGTCTGTATTCGTTAAACTCCGTCGACTCATTAAATCCTTCGGATTAATTCGTCGTCTCGGATCGGTTGTTCGATTGGGTTCGACCCGAAGGGTTCAGTTAAGATTAAACTGTAATATTAATTATACCTTAATATTACTGATCAGAAGCGGCTTCCACCTAGGCATTCCGATCACTTAACCTTACTGAAAAATTAGCTCTGTAATAATTCCAAACTCTCTATCAGAATAATACACTTGTTGGAAGGACACCATTCCTTTCATTTTTTACCCTAAACACTTATAGTAAGTACTCTCTCCGTCCCTTTATTTTTGCCCCATTGTCATGTTTTAGGTCAAATTTTAAAAAATTGACCATAAATTATCATTAATCTATTAAAGATAATATAGTCATTAATGGTCTTATTAGATTCGTCTCATTGTATATATTATTAATATCATGTTTTTATTATTTTTATGTGTATGAAAATAAAGATATAGATGTTTTAAGACGCGTGCGTTTTGAAGACCATGTACAGTCAAATGGGGATAAAAAATAGGGACAGAGGGAGTAGCAACCATGAGATCCTTTAGAATTTAGGCCTTGTTTGGTTGGATGTAGGAAGTAGAAATTCCCATGAAATCTCAATTCCTATGAAACTGTAATTCCTAGGAATTCCCAAAAATTGTTTGGTTAGATGTAGGAATTTTCACTTCTCATGGGAAGTTCTACTTACCTAGGAGAGACTAGGTAAATTAATTCCTCCATTTTGTAGGAAGTAAAACTTTCTAGAAAGTCTCAATTCCTACATTATTGTCAATCATAAGTATGCATATATTAAATTCCTAGGAAATCAAAATTCCCATGAATTTGTTTGTCAACCAAATAAGACCTTAGATGATTAAAGGATCAATGCTTGTCTAAGCTCAGCAACCGACCGGCCCAATAGTCATCACCACTTTTGTATGTGTTTTCAAATTACAATGTTCTATAGGCAGAATAAAAAATCAACACAGTTTGTCCCATTTGAACATTAATTAGATTTCCATTATTTGATTGTTGAAGTTGGTACCTTAAACTTTTGGTCAAGTTCATGTATCCACCTTCTTTTAATACTCCGTATTTACTATTTATTAAGCCCTTTGTTTTGTTTAAGGCATAGCACTAACTTCAACAATGAAAATAATGGAAAGTTGGCAACTCAAAATCACCACTTCCTAGATTTTATCCCTTCGAATCAGCGAGTTTTTGACAAATTTCTACGTGTTTTGTACGGCCAGCCCATGGCTCAATACCACTACAGCTTGCACGGTTTTCGATATTTCATGCAACTAGCTTTATATTGCAATTTGCAATTGGGCTTTGTTATTCTATTTCATGTAAATATCCCAAGAGGCCAACACTCTTGGAAATACCAAGTATATGTGATGACCAAATTAACATCTAGCCAAGTATGTTTTCTAATTCAAATAGTAATTTTTTCTGCATAATGTTTCTTGTAGTCCAATGTCATGAAATGCAAGTTTTGAATGAAGTGTTAATTTGGTTGACAACACTTTGACTTTTACACTATTCTTATACTCCTTTTTAACTAATTTTGATAATTTACACTATGTTTGGGTTAAAGGAAATTGAGGGAAAAGAAGGGAAAATAAATGGAGAAATGAATTATCTTTTATTTGGATAACAAATGAGGAAAGAAAGGTTGAAGGAAGAAGAAATGGAGGGATTAAATTGTAAGAAATTGATCTCTCTAACAATGGAGAGATTTGAAAGCATCTTTCTTCCCTCCCCTCCCTTTCTCTTCCCTCCCCTTCACCTCCCCTTCTTTTCTTTCCCATTTCTTTATCCAAACACACCGTTAAGGAAAAATATAGTCATGTGAGATCTTATATATTCGTCTTGGTTTAGTAATAATAGATATTAATATCAAATTTCAATAATTTTTTCATTTACATATGAGAAAATCCAAGTTTATAACCTTGATAAACATTTAAAGTTTATCAAAAGGTATAATAGTACATTCAAGTTTCCAATAAAGGGGTATAATTGCTATTAATAGTGTGTTGTTCAACTGATAGAAATAAACAGCGTCAATTATCATTTGTGAGTATCTTCCTCCACCATTGAAACTTCCTTCTCAGTTGTTAAGTTCCATTCTTCCTGCACCATTGAAGATCTATCTTCCTCCACCATTGAAGATTTGAAGCTGTATCTTCCTCCACCCTATCCTATTGGGTTAACCAATCCCTTTCTTTTCATTTTTTATTAGGGTTTTCTTTAACTTCGCCACCGGAATTCCTCATACCACGAACTCTAGAGGTTATTAACAACCCATTTTTCGTTCATCTTTGAGATTTTCAGAGGGAGGATATGAGTTTGGGACTATTCTCTTATGTTTCAAGGAAGATGAATGTCATTTTCTCTCTTTTGTGTTATGATGAAAGAGATGGGCAATTCCTCTCTCTTTTTGAGGAAGAAGATGGGCATTCCAAGGGGCAAATGACAATGCCCTTAACTTTGATATGTTATTGCCAGTTGTTTCAAACACTAAAAGAAATATACTTTAATATTTTAGCTCAACAACTAAGACACTTTATTACATAAATGTCATGAGATAAACGCCCAAAGTTTATCAAGGTGATAATCTGGACCTTTCTACATATTAGTTATACAAGATATTAATGATTGAAATATTACATTGACAATCATGTAATGAGAAGTGTTGCATTTAAAAGAAAACATATGAAGTATAAGACCATATGAAGTGTTTTTTTCTAACTACTAAAAAATTCTTTCAAATTGAGGATTCGGGATTCTAACTGTTTCGGGGTTTTTTAATATCCTGAGGGAGAGTTACAATTCCGGGACTGGTATCCTTGCGCCTGTACCTGCAAAACAACGGAGACTCCGAGTGGTGGGAGTTCCGCCTCCAACGATCAAGTTAGTACTTCTATGTGGAGTGAAAAGGTGCGGAAAGTAAAGAGGGTGATCTGGTTCCTCGAAGGGGAGGAGTGATCGGGGAGTGCAAATAATGCTAAGTCTGGTCTAGCGATTAGTATGCACGAGTGTTTAGGATTCTCTAGGTGAGATTAATTAATTGTTGAATCCCCTTTAATGAGGATTAATTAGTGTATTTATAGTCTTGGGAAGCGTGTCAATCCTAGGTTTAGGTCAACCTAGGGCTGATTGGGCTTCTCTTGGGAAGTAGGCCTAGGTGGCCTCCCTTCAAGTTGGCAATTAGTAGGCCACATGGCGTAGCATGACTTGTCCATGATGGACAAATGGTTGTGTGCCACGTGGCAGGCCCTAATTGGTCCACGTGGCGTACACTGATTGGGTGGGAAAATCCCCTAATCATTTGCCCCTCACAGGTGGCACATGACTGGTCGCATGTCACCTGTGACAGTTGGCGCCCTGTAACAGGCGACGGACTGCTACAGGTGTCGTCCTGTGATTGGCCGAGAGATTTTTCCCGCTCATTTTTTGAATTCAGAAGTGACCCTTCGTATTCTCCTTATACCCTATATAAGGGCATGTTGACTAAGTCTTTTGTTCACATTTTGCAAACTTTTGCAAGAGAACTCTCGGACCCCTGAACTTGAGCGCTAAGTTTCTGGACAACTAATTTTACCAACCGCCTGCTTTTATTAGACGCCGGTTCGATCAAGCTTTCTTTCAGAACTTAAGTTTCAAGTAACCATTTGTTCCTTTATCCTTTTTGCCTTGCTTTTACGTTTTTTCTTTCTTTATGAAAATGAGACCTCAAAAGCATCCGACACGACCTAGGTTAGCAATTAGCCGGTCACTGGGGACGGCTCAGTCTAGGACTAGGGGTGTCGACTGCCCTGCAGTACTTCAAACTTTGCGCAAGTCTCGGAATCTAATTGTCTTTGTATCTATGCAGGACAGTATGGCAAGAATCAAAAGAACAAAGAGGATTGAAAACTCTGATGGCTCTTCGTTCCGGGTTCAGGTTAGCGAGCTATCGGACCAGATGCCTGATACCGCCGGGACCCGAGGTGGCTCTGTGGCCGAGAACTCTGAGGAGGGGGCCAAGGTGGTCCCTTCCCATTTTACTGTTGACTTAGCTAGTCAACAGTCGGCCCCTTCTGAAGAAGAGGGGTCGGCCCTATCAGGAAGAGGGGAGTCAGACTCTTCTGATAGTGAGTCTGAAGCCAGCTCTTCAAGCCGCCTCTCCCTTGGCTCAAAAGAAAAGAATTCTCGCCTTCATGAGGCGAGACTCTCTCATTCAGTCAAAAAAGGGGTCGACTAGTCAAAACCATCTTCCTCCCATAGCGAGTTGAACACCCCTTATTACTGTCACGTCCCAAAGGGCCGAATCAAGGCCATGAAAGAACGAATAGAGACTTTTTTTTTCGGACCATGTGATGGGTCCGGATTTTCAATTATTCGTGCCAGATGCTGAAGATGCAGTCGTCTGGCCCGAGGGGACTAGTTACGAGGACGCTTGTTTTTGCTGCTATGAGGCGGCCATTAAGGCCGGCCTTCGATTTCCCTTACATCCGGCTGTTCAACAAATCCTCGATGGGTACGAGGTGGGGCTATGGTAGTTAGCCCCTAATTCTTGGTCTAACATCCTTGGCTATGTAGCCGGATGTGAAATGCATGAGGTGGAGCCGAATTTTTTTGGCGTTCGCCCATATGAATTATTTAAGCCGAACCCCCAAGGAAAGTAGTACCGGCTGGTACCAGATAACGAGCCACAAAGGTTGTCTGATGACTAGGGGGAAGGAGAACAAGTGGAAGGATTGGAGAAACACTTTGCTCCTAGTCTCCAGCCCTAATAAACTCCTGAACAACCGGTATAATAGGTGGAACAGGAATCCACTTCTTCTTGCAGGTGACCGTAGTATGCCGCCTGTTCCTTGCCGGGCCAAGGAGGAGATCCTTGACCAAGGACTCTTCAAAGTAGAGATAAGGGCAAACTCTACTACTGGGGTACGGGAGCAGGTGCCTTTGAACTGTGTTCCCAGATTTCAGTGGCTATACGATGAGTACTTTTTGGCCTCCTATGGCCTTAGAAGTTGGACCTCCAGAGGTAGCCGGCCTCTCGTGCCTCTACATGCATTACTTGATTTATTTTTGCATTTTTCTCACTCTTTGTGGTTTTTTCTTTCAGACGAAGCTATGGACCAAATTTCTGCTTCCAAGAAGGCGGCTGCTTTGCTGCAAGCCTCGATCATGAGCCAGAGACGGACCTATGTTAACTCTCCTACCAAGGAGATGCCCATAGTAAGTTCCGAACCTTCAAGATTTTTCCTTTGAAAGCTTTTCTTTGCCAGTACTAATTCTTTATGGTTTTGCAGGTGGGCTCGTCTAAACCCTCTTCCTCCAAGGAGCCGGCCGCGAAAGCGCGCAAACTGACCACTGGAAGTACACCTGGATCCTCCAGGAAACAGGCGGATGAGAAACATCCGCAAACCCCCAAGAGTGGGGGAAAAGAAGTACAAGTCCTAAGGGACAGTCGGCCTCCAAGAGGTACAATCCGACTCTACTAGACTTGCCTTAAACTTTTATTCAATACTCTCTTCATGCTCTAATGCTTTCTTTTCTGAATGCAGGCGACCCTCAAGAACCGGACTTGGTTCAAATGGCCAAGTCTATGGTTAAGGCCATCCCTCTAAAGGAGAGGGATGTGGTCAAGGGAGTCGGCACCCTTGACCTAGACGGCATCATGGGTCTCCTCTCCGAGGTATACTTAGCATTTTTTTGGTAAAATGTTGATTGACTTTGCCTGCCGCCTGTTTTTACAAATTTGACGCCTGGTGCTTCTTTTTCAGACCATGCTCTGTGTACACGGCCTCCGCAGGCCGATCAGCGCCAAAAACATAGAGGTAAAAGCTGCCAAAGCCATGGCCGCCTCTGACTTTGACAAGGCAATGTTTCAAATTGCCCAAAATGAAATTTTAATAACTGATATTCTTTATTATCAAGCTCAGGCCACTTTGGAGATCAAAGGAAAGTTGGAGGCGGCCAACAATAGGAACCAGGAGCTAGAGCAGACGGTCAAGAGCCTCAAAGATAAGCTATGGCCTCTCAAAAACATTGCCCATAAGGCAGTCTTTGGACGCAATCAAGGGGCGCCTAGAAGAGCAGGAGGCGGCCATCACCAAAGATCTTAACGCAAAGGCCGAGACCGAGAAGATGGCTCTAGCCCAGGCCATGATGGAGGACTCGGCCAATATCAAGAAGATGACCTGGTCGTCCCTCTTCCCAAGAGCTAGCTATGCTGCATGGGATAAGAAATTCAACGCTTATACTGAAGAGTACAACAGAAGAATCATGCAGCAGGCGGCTGATGAGGATGAGAAGAAAGAGGAAGAGGCCGGCTCTAGCTCTGAAGAGGAAGAAAAGGTGGTGGCCCTACAGCCAATTGAGGAGGATGCGCCTAAAGCTCCTGCCCCTAAAGACGAGTCAATAAAAGAGGATGCTTTGAAGAATCAAGCGCCCGTCGTTGAACTCGATCAGCCGGCAGTTGAGACTCAAGCCCTTCCCAATGTTTAAAGCTTTTATTTTTCAAAATTTTCTCCGGCCTGTGTGCCTTTTGTTCTTGTATCCACTTTACCCGGCCAGGGGGCCGGGGTTTATAAATATTTTTCCGGTCTTTATGGCCGGCTTTTAATACTAATTTGGGTGGTGATTCGGTCGCCTTTGATCACAGAATCTTGTTTATGCTTTATTTTTGCCAAGTAGAGAGGGTCCTTGACATGTGCTTGAATGTTATACCAACTGTTTCGGCTTTGTACGTTTTTAGAATTTTGCTTAAAATTTTGCTTAGAATTTTTGCAAGCAAAGTTTATCAAGTACCGACTGCCTATGCCCCTGGATGACTTGTTTTCTTTGCTCCAGATTGGCGACCAGTCGGCCATGTATCCAGTCGGTTTCCCAACACATTTTAGGAAACACGTTAGGTCTGCTTAAGTTAGAAGGAACAGGTCGCTTGTAGTCGGGCCGCCTGTTCGTTTAAGTAGAAATAGTCCTTGCTCGCTTTTAGCCAGGCGGACTCATCGTTGCTTTTTAGGTCCACACCAAGCATGTGGGAGTGACTATGAGTAATCTTTGAGATTTCCCAGTCGTCACCTTTCTTGCCTGAGTAGTAGAGGTACCAGGCGGCGGAGGCCGGCTGATCCCCTTGATTTGCCAATTTTTGTTGGCTATTAACTCAAGAAGTACCCCCTGTACTTATCCCAAGTGATACAGGCGGTTATCCGACTCGGATGTCAACTGCTAACACTTGTTTGGTTAGTGTTAGAGTTATCCTTGTCTCGAAACGGCTACGTGGTTTGTCCTTGGGGACAGTCGTTTAGGTGTCGTGTACTTAGTTTATAGAGCATTATTCCACCCAAAAGGGAGCTGCTCTCTGCGACGAATCTCATCCGGAGGGATGTCGCCGGACGCCTGCTATGATGTTGGGACAGGTCGTATTAGTTTAAAAGAGAGGATCAGTTGGCCAGGTGCCTAGGCTGACCATACGGCCATAGGCCTTGTTTAGTTCATGGTGAACAAGTATAGGAGAGTAGCCGACGGTAAAGTTACAGGCGGCATGCCCCTTTGAAACAGTACAAAGTAAAGAAAATGGAGAGTAGCCGATGGTTTGTCCAGTCAGCATGCCCCTCTGTATTCAGTACATATTAAAGAAAGATAGATAGTAGTCGTCTGCTAATGTTACAGGCGGCATGCCCCTCTGTTTACACTATAAATGAAGCAAAATAGCAAGTTTTATTAGTAGCTCTTGGTTGTTTACATTATTCAAAAATAATACTTCTTTAGATTATCTACATTCCAGGTCCGAGGTAAGGGTTGGTCGTCTGGTGTTTCCAGGCGGTAGGTGCCGTCCCTGACCTCCTCATAGATTCCATAGGGTCCTTCCCAGTTGGGAGTTAACTTTCCAAACTCATTGGCCCTACCAACTGCTTCCATCTTTCGAAGTACAAAGTCTCCCACTTTGAGTGGACGCCTGTGTACCCTTTTGTTATATGCCCTTGTCATTCTCAGGCGGTAGATTTCATGGCGCAGGGCTGCATTGCCCCTTCGTTCTGGGAGTGGATCCAATGCTAGGCGCATGGCTTCCCAATTTTCTTCTTCGTCATAAAGCATTACACGAAGAGTCGGCTCATAATGTTCAATTGGAAGAACAGCTTCTGCACCATAAGTTAGGAGGAATGGAGTTTCTCCAGGCGCCCCTTTTTCAGTCGTGCTAATGGCCCAGAGAACATGTGGTAGTTCGTCTGCCCATAGGCCGCCTTCTCTTTCAATTCTCTTCTTAATACCGTCTGAGATGATTTTATTGAAAACTTCTACTTGGCCGTTTGCTTGTGGTCGGCCGACTGATGCAAAACAGTGTGAGATGCCTTGGTCTCCCAGCCAATTTTTGAGAAAAGGCGTCTCAAATTGGGGGCCATTATCAAAAACCATAGACATGGGCACTCCAAATCGAGTGATGACATTCCTCCATATGAAGGAGATGACGTCCTTGGTCTTGATGCCCTTAACTGCTTCTACCTCCACCCATTTGGTGAAGTAGTCAACTGCAACCAGTATATACCGCCCGCCGCCTGTTGCAGGCGTATAGGGACCTAGGATATCCATGCCCCACTTAGCGAATGGTATAGGACTATGGATGGCTGTGAGGTCTGTGGCCGGACGATGGATTAACTTGCCAAACCTTTGGCACTTGTCACATTTTTTAACCATTTCCATGGCATCAACTTCCAATGTAGGCCAGAAGTAACCTTGCCGCCTGGTTCTTTGAGCAAGCGACCTTCCGCCTACGTGAGAATCGCAGTACCCTGAATGTAGATCTTTTAAGACCTCTCGTCCTTTTTCTGGGGTAACACATTTCAGGAGGGGCTGAAGATGCCCTTTCTTAAAAAGTTCCCCTTTACACATTTCAAAGTTGGACGCCCGTTTCTTCAGTAAGGCCGCCTAGGAGTTATCACTCGGCAAGGTGTCGGCTTTTAAATAGGCTCTGATTGGGTCCATCCAGGTTAAACTTCTGTCCAAAATTCCAATAGGCTCTTCCTCAATACTTCGTTTCTCCATAACTTCCCAGAAAACGATCCTTGGGGTGTCACAAGAGGCCGAGGAAGCCAGTTTTGAGAGGGCG
The DNA here is from genome assembly GCF_001683475.1 of Chenopodium quinoa. NCBI lineage: Eukaryota > Viridiplantae > Streptophyta > Magnoliopsida > Caryophyllales > Amaranthaceae > Chenopodium > Chenopodium quinoa. Next base: position 1,171,188 of record NW_018743858.1, on the reverse strand, counting down.
TCCGCCTGGTTGTTCTCGGACCTGGGTACTTGAGTTAAATGAAACTCCTCAAGAGACCCTGTCGCCTGTTTTACTACTTGTAAATATTTTATCATGGTCGGATAGGTGGCCTCATAATCACCATTGTACTGACTTACTATCAATTGTGAGTCTGAACAGGCGGCTATCCTTCTTGCCCCGGCCTCCATGCACATGCGGATGCCGGCTAGTAGGCCTTCATACTCTGCCTCGTTGTTCGAGGCTTGGAAATTGAATCGCAGTGCATACTCATACCTGTCACCTTCAGGCGAGTGACATATGACACCTGCACCACATCTGTTTTGGGGTTTTCTGATGTCCTGCGGGAGAGTTACAATTCTGAGACTAGAACCGGACGCCTGTACCTGCAAAACAAACGGAGACTCCGAGTGATTGGAGTTCCGCCTCCAACGGTCAAGTTAGTACTTGTTTAAGGAGTAAATAATGCGAAAAAGTGTAAATGAGTCTCTCTAGGTGAGAGTGTTTAATGTGCGTAATCCCCTTTAATGAGGATTAATTAAGGTATTTATAACCTTGGGAAGCGTGCCAATACCTAGGTTTAGGTTAAACCTAAGGCTGACTGGGCTTTCCCCAAGGATTGGGCCTTGGTGGTCGGTTGTCCCATGTGTCATGGGGTGGACACGTGTCGTGTCGTAATTGGCCCATGGTGGACAGATTATTGCTTGACACGTGGCAGGCTCCTATTGGCCCATGTGGAGGGCACATGGAAGAACCTGGTTGGTCCACTTGTCAGATGGTGATTGGTGGGGAAAAATCCCCTAATCATTTGCCCCTTACAGGTGGCACGTGACTGGTCACATGTCACCTGTGACAGGTGTCGGCTTGTAACAGGCGACGGCCTGCTACAGGTGTCATCTGGTGAAAGGCCGAGGGTTTTTTCCCGCGCAAATTTTGAATTTGGGAAGTGACTCTTCGTCTTCTCATTTTGCCTATATAAGGGCATGTTGACTTCAGATATTTTCACACTTGAGAACTTTTATAAGAGAACACTCGGACCCCTGAACCTGCTCTGACATTTCGGACATTTCCAGCCTACCGCCTGCTCTGACAAGTCGGCTGATACTCAGACTTTCCAGAATTTCGTCAACTTCTCACTCGTTCAGGTAACCGTCTATTCTCTCATTCTTTTACTTTTCTTTATTTTTTCTTTTTGAAATGGCACCACGGAAGCACACGACACGACCTAGGTTAGTGATCAGCCGGTCACCGGGGACGGCTGACTCTAGGACTAGGAGTGCCGCCTGCCCTTTTTCGAACCAATCTTTGCCCTTTATACAAAGTCCGACTGTGTCTGTGTCTATGCAGAACATAATGGCTAGAACAAAAAGAACTGCTAGGATCACAAATTCGGACGACTCCTCATACCAGGTGCCGATTAGTGAGACATCTGACCAAGCGCCAGATGTTGAAGTGAACCAAGGCGGCTTGGTCACCGACAGCTCTGAGGGAGGGATCAAGGTGGTCCTTTCCAATTTTACCGTAGATATGTCTACATATTCTCCCGCTCCTGTTGAAGGAGAGGAGGCGGGCCCTTCTGGGAGAGGGGAGGATTCGTCCTCTTCAGAAGACGAGTCCGACTCCAGTTCGTCTGGTCACCCTTCTCTCGACTTAGAGGAGGGGTACAACCGCCTACAAGAGGCGAGGCTTTCTCATTCGGTAGAGAAAGGGGACAATTGGGCGGAGCCATCCGCCACCTATAGGGAACAAAACACCCCTAACTACTGCACTGTTCCAAAAGGCCGAATCAAGGCCATGCAAGAGAAAGTGGGCAGCTTCATAACGAACCATGTAATGGGCCCTAGCTTTTTAGTTTTTGTGCCAGATCCGGAAGACACAGTCGTCTGGCCGGCTGGGACCAGTTATGATAGCACCTGTTTTGGCTGCTATGAAGCGGCCATCAGAGCTGGGTTGCGCTTCCCCCTATATCCGGTTGTTCAGCGAATCCTGGACGAATATGAGTTGGGGTTATGGCAGTTAGCCCCAAATTCCGTGTTTAACGTTCTCGGCTATGTAGCCGGATGCGAAATGTATGGGGTGGAGCCAAATTTCGAGGCATTCGCCCACATGAACTATCTCAGCCGGACCCTTAAGGCAGGCGGTACCGGCTGGTACCAATTAACGAGCCACAGAGGCTACCTCATGACAAGAGGTAAGGAAAACAAATGGAAGGATTGGAGAAGCACCTTCCTCATCATTGAGGGTTCAGAAAAGGAGCTGAACCAACGCTTTAATAGGTGGAACCGAGACCCGCCTCTTCTTGCAGGCGGTTGCAGCATGCCGCCTGTTCCCCTCAAAGCTAAAAAAGAGATCCTGGACCGTGAACTCTTTAAAGTAGAGACCATGGTAGACTCTACTACAGGGGTACGAGAGCAAGTACCCCTGCACAGCGTCCCGAGCTACAAATGGCTCTGTGACGAGTACTTTCTGGTCGCTTGTGGCCTCAGCAGTCGGTGCTCAAGAGGTAGCATTCATTTATGCAGCGGAAGCCATGAGCAAAATTACCGCCTCCAAAACAGCGGCTGCTATATTGCGAGCCTCCATCATGCAGCAACACCCTCCAGCTGACTCTCCCAACAAGGAGACGCCCTTAGTAAGTTCCCAGCTTTCGCCTTTCCTTTTTTCTGTTAAAAGGTTGGGTTTATACACATACTAACCATTTTTTTGTTTTTTTTTAGACGGGCACACCAAGAACTTCCTCCTCCTAACAGCCGGACTCCAAAGCTCGGAAGACGACTGTGGCGAGTACGCCTGGTTCTGCCAGGAAACAAGCGGCTGCTAACAAACAGCCGGCCACTCCTTCTCAAACTCCCAGCAGGCCACCTAGAAGTATGAAAATGCTCTTCTAGACTTTGACCTATTTTTCTTTCGCCTTGTCTAAAATTCTTGTTCACTCTTGATGCAGCCGGCCCTTAAGAACCGGACCTGGTCGAAGTGACCAAGTCCATGATAAAAGTCGTCCCTCCAGTAGAGAGAGACGCGGCAGGGGTGTCAGCACCCTTGACCTAGATGGAATTGCAGGGCTCCTTGCTGAGGTATACTTAGCATATTTTTGTTGTTTAATTCCAGGACGCCTGCTTTTCATTTGAAATCTGACGCCTGTTTTCTTTTATTCAGTCCCTGCTTCGAGTAAACGGCCTTCGCAAACCCATTAGTGCGAAGAACAAAGAGGTAAAGGCTGCTAAGGCCATGGCCGCCTCTGACTGTGATAAGGCAATGTTTCAAATTGCCCAAAATGAAATTTTGACAACTGATATTCTTTATTATCAGGCGCAGGCCACTTCTGCTATCAAGACTCAGTTGGAGGCGGCCCAGAAGAGAAATAACGAGTTGGAGGCTACCATCCAGAACCTCAAAGCCGAACTGAAGCCTCTTCGTCTAAAGGTGCTCCACTACGACACCTTGGAGAAATCCTTGGAGCGTGTCAAGGAACGCCTGGTAATCTAGGAGAAGAGCCTCAATAAAGAGCTCACAGCAAAAGCTGAGCAAAAGAAGAAGGATTTGGTTCGAGAAATGGTGGAGGACTCGGCCCAAATCCAGCGCATGACCTGGACTCGCCTTTTTCCAAACGCCGACTTTGCTTCTTGGGAAAAACAATTTCGCCGATGCTCTGAAACGTATAACCAAGAAATCCTGCTGGCGGCTGCTGAGAATGATGCGCTGGAGGAGGAGGAGGAGCCGGTAGTGGCCCTGGTGCCGAAAAAGGGTGCAGCTGATGCCGAGACCAGCAAGAATGCTTCTCAGAAGCAGGCGTTTCTTGCTGATCAGGCGGCAGTTGTTGTTGAAGATCTGCCCCCATCTTAAGCTTATGTCTTCTTTTTTCTTCGGCCTGCGTGCCGTCTGTTTCTGTTTTACTCGACCAAGGGGTCGGGGTCTAAACACTTTGCCGGTCTTTATGGACGGTTTTATTTTTGTGTCTTTACCCGGCCAGAAGGGTCGGGGTCTTGAATATTTGTGCCGGTCTTTATGGCCGGCTGTTAATAGAATTTCGGCGACCATCTTTTTAGGTCGCCTTAGCTGCCAAATTTCGAATTATGCTCTTATTTTTTCTAAGTGTCGAAACTCTGATATCCACTTGCATGTCATACCAACTGTTTTGTATGGCCGATAATTGTAGACAGGTACAATGTAGGAGCTGCCTATGCCCCTGGACGACTGATTGTCTATTTCCAGGCTAGGCGATCAGTCGGCCATTTATCCAACCGGTCTCTAACGTATCATGGTGACGGGTTCCCCTTTAGGCAGGCGGTTCCGTCATATATTTTGAAATTTGCTAAGTAGGAGAGTGATTACCCACTTACCATGGTTATTGTTTAAGTAATAGAGGCACTAAGCGGCATAGGCTGGCTGGTCCCCTTACCAAATTTTGTTGGGTTTTTACTCAAGGTGTGATAACTTAGTAAGAACAGGCGATATATAAACACCTTTCTTAGTTTCAAACCAAGTTTTTAGGAGTGACTATATGTAACATGAACGGCGCTTAGTCGCCGCCACTATTGTTTGAGTAGTAGAGGTATCAAGCGGCGGGAGACGATTGTTCCCCTATATTCGCCAATGTTTGTTGGCTATTAACTCAAAAGGTACCGGCTGTACTTATCCCAAGTAGTACAGTTGGTTATCTGACACGGATGCTAACTGCAAACACTTGTTGGACCAGTGAGAGTTATCCTTGTCTTAGAAACGGCTACGTGGTTGTCTTAGTTAGACAGTCGTATAGGTGCCGTGTAATTAATTTATAGAACAATGTTCCACCCAAAAGGGAGCTGCTCCCTGCGATGAATTTCATCCGAACGGATGCCGCCGGACGCCTGCCATGCGGTTGGGACAAGGCGAATTAATTTAAAAGTTGGATCAGTTGGCCTGGCGCCTGGTCTGATCATTTCGGCCATAGGCCTTAGATAGTTCTTGGTGAACTATGTATGGGAGAGTAGCCAGTTGTATAGAACACGCGGCATGCCCCTCTTAATTAAACTCGTAAATAAAAAACTTGGAGAGTAGCCGATTGTTTTACCAGTAGGCATGCCCCTCTTTGTACAAAACACATGAAGTGAACAAGTGAACTTTTATTAGGTAGCTCTCGGCTATTTACATTGTTCAAAAATAATACTTTTTTGAGATTATCTACATTCCAGGTTCGAGGCAAGGGTTGGCCGTCTGGTGTTTCCAGACGGTAGGTGCCGTCCCGGACTTCTTCATAGATTCGGTAGGGTCCTTCCCAGTTGGGAGTTAATTTGCCGGGCTCATTAGCCCTACCGACTGCTTCCATCTTTCTTAGTACAAAATCCCCCACTTTGAGTGGACGCCTGTGTACTTTTTTGTTATATGATCTGGTCATTCTCAGGCGGTAAATTTCATGGCGCAAGGCTACATTGCCCCTCCTTTCTGGGAGTGAGTCTAGAGCAAGACGCATGGACTCCCAGTTCGCCTCTTCGTCGTATAACATTACTCGAAGAGTTGGCTCGTAGTGTTCAATTGGGAGAACAGCTTTCGCACCATTGGTTAGGAGAAATGGAGTCTCTCCTGTTGACCCTTTTTTAGTCGTCCTAATGGCCCAGAGAACATGTGGTAGTTCATCTGCCCATAGGCCGCCTGCTCGTTCAATCTTCTTTTTGAGACCGTCTGAGATGATCTTATTGAAAGCTTCTACTTGGCCGTTTGCTTGTGGACGGCCGACTGATGCGAAATAATGTGAAATACCTTGGTCTCCCAACCAGCTTTTAAGAACAGGCGTCTCAAATTGGGGACCATTGTCAAAAACCATAGACATGGGAACCCCAAACCGAGTGATGATATTTTTCCAGATGAATGAAATCACATCCTTCGTCTTGATTCCCTTGACAGCCTCTGCCTCTATCCACTTAGTAAAGTAATCGACTGCCACAAGTATGTACCTCTTGCCGCCTGTAGCAGGCGTATAGGGACCCAGAATATCCATGCCCCACTTAGCAAATGGCAGTGGGCTATGGATAGCAGTGAGATCGGTAGCTGGACGGTGAATTAGCTTGCCAAACTTTTGACACTTGTCACATTTTTTCACCATCTCCATTGCATCCGCTTCTAAAGTAGGTCAAAAGTAACCCTGCCGCCTTGTCCGTTGGGCAAGCGACCTGCTGCTTATATGAGAAGCGCAGTAACAAGAGTGAAGATCTTCTAGGATCTCTCGTCCTTTTTCTGGAGTAACACACTTCAAGAAGGGTTGGAGGTACCCTCTCTTGTGAAGTTCTCCCTTTATTATTTCAAAACTGGACGCTCGTTTTTTCAGTGTGGCCGCCTGGTGATGATCATCCGGCAAAATGCCGTCTGTTAGATAGGCCCTGATTGGATCCATCCAGGTTGAGCTTCTGTCTAAAATTCCAATAGGGTCTTCCTCAATGCTTCTTTTCTCCATAACCTCCCAGAAAACGGTTCGTGGAGTATCACAGGAGGTCGAGGATGCTAACTTTGAAAGAGCATCCGCCTGGTTGTTTTCAGATCTTGGTACTTGAGTCAGATGAAAATCTTCAAGGGATCCGACTGCTTGGCGTACCGCCTGTAAATACTTTATCATTGCCGGATGGGTTTCTTCGTATTCGCCATTGTACTGACTCACTATCAATTGTGAATCGGAACAGGCGTCTATCTTTCTTGCCCTAGCCGCCTTGCACATGCGGATTCCGGCTAGAAAGCTTCGTATTCTTCCTCGTTGTTCGAGGCCTGAAAATTGAAGCGCAGAGTATACTCGTACCTGTCGCCTTCTGGCGACTGACATATGACGCCTGCTCCGCAACCATTTGAGGTGGAGCTCCCGTCCACATATACCTTCCAGACTTGGTCTGGAACTTGAGAATCAGGGGGACGAGTCATCTCTACAATAAAATCAGCAAAGGCTTGCCCCTTCACTGCTTTTTTGGGCTCGAATGTGACTTCGAGGCTCTGAATTCCTATTGCCCATTTGATCATCCGGCCTGACGATTCCATGGTTGTCAGTGGCCGCTTGATTGGTTGATCTGTATACACAACAACTGCATCTGCCAAGAAATAGGGCTTCAATTTTTTTACGGCCATGAAGAGAGCATGACCGAACTTTTTCACTAAAGGATATCTTAAATCGGCATTTTTCAGTACATGACTGACAAAGTAGACCGGGAGCTGGCAGCCGTCTCTTTCAGCAAGAAGGACAGCGCTTAGAGCATGATCAGAGACGGCCATGTACATGTAAAGCACTTCTTTGGGCAAAGGACTGACCAGCCTCGGCAAGGAATGTAAGTGAACTTTCAATTTTTGGAAGGCCGCCTCAGCATCCGGCCCCCATTCGAACCTTTCCTTCTTCTTTATAGCCTGGAAAAAGTAAAGGCACTTGTCGCCTAATCGGCTTAGAAATCTTCCCAAAGCCGCCAGACAACCCGTTAACTTCTGAACCTCTCGGACGGTGCGAGGCGACTGCATGTCGATAACCGCCTGCACTTTCTCAGGGTTCACCTCTATTCCTCTCTGATTGATGAGGAATCCGAGAAATTTCCCAGACTCAACCCCAAATACACATTTCTTGTGATTGAGCATGACATGGTGCCGCCTGAGTGTGGCAAAAGTTTCTCGGAGGTCCGACAGATGATCTTTCAGAAGCTTAGACTTAACAATCATATCATCAATGTATGCCTCGACGTTCCTCCCAATCTGGTCAAAGAAGACAGTATTTATCATTCTTTGGAAGGTGGCCGGGGCATTCTTCAGACCAAACGGCATGACCGTGTAGCAATATAGACCTTGATATGTGACGAAGGCCGTCTTCTCCTGATCTTTTTTCCACAAAGGAATCTGATGGAAGCCAGAGTAGGCGTCCATGAAACTCATCAAAGCATGATCGGCTGTTGAGTCGACCAGATTGTCAATTTTGGGCAGAGGGTAACTGTCCTTGGGGCACGCCTTGTTTAGGTCTGTGTAGTCTACACACATTCGCCAGGTACCATTCGGCTTTTTAACAAGCACAACATTTGCAACCCAATCTAGGAAGTAACATTGCCGAATGAACCCTGCGTCTAGTAGCTTTTTAACTTCAGCGGCTGCCGCCTGACTCCTCTCTTTGCCATGGTTCCGCTTCTTCTGCCTTACCGGCTTCTTTTTCGGATCCACGGCCAGTTTATGTACCGCCAGGTCAGGACTGATGTCTAGCATTTTATGGACTTCGAATGCAAAGATGTCTTTGTATTCTTTCAAAAGTTGGTGAAAATCTCCACCTAGAACTTTAAGAGCAGTCGTCCCAACCTTGACTATTCGGTCAGGGCGCGAGTCATCCAGGACCAGGTCCGTATGCTCACCAGCCGGCTGAGGGCGGAATTCGTCCGACCGCTCCTCTGCCAGTGATTGCTATCTTTTTTCTTTTCTTGCGGCCCCCAACTGGGCAACCTTTCTTTTCTTGCCGCCTGCTTCTTGAGCAGGCGCATCCTCCTTGACAACGTCAAGATCTGCTTTTTCACCACTTGACCCAGCGGCCACCACAGTGGGTTTGATATCCGAGAGGTAGCACTCCCGGGCCATCTTCTGATTTCCCCTTAGGGAGCCGACTTTTCCATCATCCTTCTCAAATTTGAGTAACATAAGAGATGGGATAATGACAGCTTTTGAATTATTTAGGGTAGGTCGTCCCAGGATCATGTTGTAGGCCGAGAGTTCCTCAACTACCAGGAACCGGAACACCATGTGACGACCCTCCCCCTTTTCACCCAGGCGGATGGGTAAATCCACTCACCCTACAGGGTGGACGACTCCTCCGCCAAACCCTACTAGAGGGTGGGATACCGGATGTATGCAATCAGTCTTATATTTGAGCTTTGACAGACACTTGCTACTGATAAGGTCGGAGGAACTTCCGGTATCTATGAGGATTCGGCCAACTCTTTGGTTGGCCACTTTGCATTCAATAACAATGGGGTCATCATGCGGCCCCTTTACCCCTCCTAGATCTTCTTCTGTGATGACAATTTCTGGGAATGAATTCTTGGAGGGCCGTTCTTGGTGAACGGAATTGACATCTAGTCGCCTGATATTGTCTTTATTGCCCCTAATAGTAGGGCCGCCTCCTGAGAAACCGCCTGAAATTGTGTAGACGACTGCATCATCTGTATCGGAACTATCGGCCTGTTGATTCTTTTTGGCCGACTGCTTATTCTTTGAAGAATTATTCCCCTTAGACTTCTTAACATAGGAGTCAAGGTCGCCTTGTTCAGCCAGGCGGTCTAGGTAGCGCATGAGACTGATACATTCGTTGGTTTTATGACCAACGTCTTCATGATAATGGCAAAATTTATCTTGGTTCCGATTTCTCGCAGAACCCTTCATGGGGGCCGGCTTCTCGATTAAGATCCAGCCCTTGATTTCTTTGAGGATAGCTTGACTATCCTTGTTGAACGCATACTTTGGAGAGTATGGTTTAAACTCTTTCTTCTTTTTCTGGGCCGGCTGTTTGGAGGAATCGGCCTCCCAGACCTCTTTTCTCTTTTTATCATCTTTGTTGGCCGACTGCTTTGGTCGGCCTTCTTTTTTGTCGAACTTCCTTCCGTCCGACTGTTTTCCAGTACTACAGAGATCAGTCGCCTGTATATAGGCTTCTGCTTTGATCAAGGCTTCTTGAAGAGTCGCAACCCTCTTTCGAACCAGGTCAAACTTGAAGGTCGATCCGACCTTGAGACCTCTGAAAAAGTCAGTATAGGCTACCTCATCCGGTAGCCCTTGAATCTGTATCCTCATCAGGTTGCACCGCCTGATGTAAGAACGAAGCCCCTCCTTCTCGCCCTGCTGAATCGTCCCTAAATCAAGAGTCGTCTTTTTTACAGGAATGTTCATGGAGAAGTTGGAGGTGAATAAGTAAGAAAGCGTCCTGAAGTTGTTCACACAACCAGTCGGCAGGTTGTCGAACCATTGTTGTGTGATTCCTTTGAGAGTTGCTGGGAAACACTTGCACCACGTGGGATCATCCAACCCTTGGAGATACATTAGGTTGGTGAACGCCATCAGATGGTCTTCAGGGTTAGTGGTGTCGTCATAGGCGCACACTAACACATTTTTAACTTTGGTCGGCTGAGCGGCTTCAGTAATTTCCTTGGAGAAAGCCAACGGCTGTTCTCCAAGTCTCAGCTTCCGTAGTTGCCAGTCCAAAGGCTGGACATTTTTTGCCACCTGTCCTCCAAACAGAGGTGGCTGCAGAAAATATTGTTGTTGCGGTACAAATGGTAAGTTTGGTACCGCTTGGTCGTTATGAAATCCCGACCGACGAGAGGCCAAAATGTTTCGGGGTTTTCTGATGTCCTGCGGGAGAGTTACAATTCTGAGACTGGAACCGGACGCCTGTACCTGCAAAACAAACGGAGACTCCGAGTGATTGGAGTTCCGCCTCCAACGGTCAAGTTAGTACTTGTTTAAGGAGTAAATAATGCGAAAAAGTGTAAATGAGTCTCTCTAGGTGAGAGTGTTTAATGTGCGTAATCCCCTTTAATGAGGATTAATTAAGGTATTTATAACCTTGGGAAGCGTTCCAATACCTAGGTTTAGGTTAAACCTAAGGCTGACTAGGCTTTCCCCAAGGATTGGGCCTTGGTGGTCGGTTGTCCCATGTGTCATGGGGTGGACACGTGTCGTGTCGTAATTGGCCCATGGTGGACAGATCATTGCTTGACACGTGGCAAGCTCCTATTGGCCCATGTGGAGGGCACATGGCAGAACCTGGTTGGTCCACTTGTCAGATGGTGATTGGTGGGGAAAAATCCCCTAATCAACATCCATTCATAGTGGAGCTCCCGTCCACATAAACCTTCCAGACTTGGTCTGGAATTTGAGAATCAGAGGGCCGAGTCATCTCTACTATGAAGTCAGCAAATTCTTGCCCCTTCACTGCTTTTCTTGGCTCGAATGTGATTTCAAGGCTCTGAATTTCTATTGCCCATTTGATTATTCGGCCTGACGACTCCATGGTTGTCAGTGGCCGCTTGATTGGCTGGTCTGTGTATACCACGACCGAATGTGCCAAGAAGTAAGGTTTGAATGTGCCATTTGGTCCTCCTTCCTTAGGGGAATCTAATGGAAGCCAGAGTAGGCGTCCATAAAGCTCATTAAGGTGTGGCCGACTGTGGAGTCGACTAGGCTGTCAATCTTGGGAAATGGATAACTATCTTTGGGGCACGCCTTATTCAAGTCTGTGTAGTCCACACACATGCGCCAGGTACCATTCGGCTTCTTCACGAGTACAACGTTTGCAACCCAGTCAGGGAAATAACACTGCCGAATGAACCCTGCATCAAGTAGTTTTTTAACCTCGGCGGTAGCCGCCTGACTTCTTTCTTCACCATGGTTCCGTTTCTTTTGCCTGACCGGCTTCTTTTTTGGATCCACAGCTAACTTATCTACTGCCAAGTATGGACTTATACCTGGCATCTCATGTACTTCAAATGCAAAAATATCCTTGAATTCCTTCAAGAGTTGGTGAAACTCATCACCAAGTGCCGCAAGAGCAGTCGTCCCAACCTTAACTGTTCGGTCAAGCCGTGAGTCGTCCAAGACGACATCCACATGTTCACCAGCCGGCTGAGGGCGGAACTCGTCTGACCTCTCCTCGGCCAATGATTGCTATCGCTTTTCCTTTCTTTCAGCCCCCAGTTGGACAACCTTTCTTTTCTTGCCGCCTGCCGCTTGGGTAGGCGCATCCTCCTTGATTTGTTCAAGGTCCTTTGTCTCTCCACTTGGGCCAGCAGTCGCCACAATGGGTTTAATATCCGAGAGGTAACACTCTCGTGCCATTTTCTGGTCTCCCCTTAGGGAGCCGACTGTTCCATCATCCTTCTCGAACTTGAGCAGCATGAGAGATGGAATGATGACAGCTTTGGAATTGTTCAGGGTGGGTCGCCCCAAGATCATGTTATAGGCAGAGAGCTCTTCAACAACTAAGAACCGAACCACCATGTGACGGCCCTCCCCTTTCTCACCTAGACGGATTGATAGATCCACCCGTCCCACTGGGTGTACGACGCTTCCACCAAACCCCACTAAAGGGTGAGATACTAGATGTATGCAGTCAGGTTTGTACTTGAGTTTTGCCAAGCACTTGTTGCTGATTAGATCAGAGGAACTGCCGGTGTCTATGAGGATCCGGCCAACTCTTTGGTTGGCCACTTTACATTCAATAACAATGGGGTCGTCATGCGGCCCCCTAACACCCCCCAAGTCTTCCTCTGTGATAACAATGTCTGGGAATGAACTCTTGGAGGTCCATCCTTGGTCGACGGAATTAACATCTAACCGCCTGATGTTGTCTTTGTTGCCTCTGATAGTGGGGCTGCCTCCTGCGAAGCCGCCTGCTATAGTATAGACGACGGCGTCGTCAGTGTCAAAATTATCAGCCGACCTGTTCTTCTTTTTGGCCGCCTGTTTTTGTTTAGGGGGTGCATTCCCCTTGGACTTCCTGACATAGGAGTCAAGATCCCCTTTATCTGCCAGGCGGTCCAGAAGACGCTTGAGGCTGATACATTCATTGGTTTCGTGACCAATGTCTTCATGAAAGTGACAATATTTATCTTGGTTCCGATTGCTGGCAGAACCTTTTATGGCGGCCGACTTCTCAATTGAGATTCGGCCCTTGATTTCATTGAGGATAGCATGGCTATCCTTGTTAAACTCAAACTTGGGGGAGTATGGTTTAAACTCCTTTTTCTTTTTCTGGGACAGCTGTTCAGGGGAGTCGGCCGACCAAATTTCTTTTCTCTTTTTCTCCTCTTTATTTGCCGACTGCTTTGGTCGGCTCTCTTTTCTGTCGGACTTCTTGTGGTCCGACTGTTTTCCAATACTGCAGAGGTCGGTCGCCTGAATGTAGGCATCCTCCTCCATCATTGCGTCTTGGAGGGTGGTCACCCTCTTTCTAACAAGGTCAAATTTGAAGATTGACCCATCATTTAATCCTCTGAAAAGATTAGTATAGGCTACCTCATCCGGCAGCCCCTGTATTTGGATCCTCATCAAGTTAAACCGCCTGATGTAGGAACGCAATCCCTCCTTCTCTCCCTGCTGTATAGTCCCTAAGTCAAGGGTCGTCTTCTTAGCAGGGATGTTCATCGCAAAATTTGAGGTGAATAAGTAAGCGAGGGTCTTGAAATTGTTTACACACCCAGTCGGCAGGTTACCGAACCATTGTTGGGCGACGCCCTTCAATGTGGCCGGGAAACATTTACACCATGTGGGATCATCCAACCCTTGAAGGTACATAAGGTTGGTGAACGCCTTAGATGATCTTCAGGGTTGGTAGTGCCATCATAGGCTCCTACCAACACATTTTTCACTTTAGCCGGCTGGGCAGCCTCAATTATTTCCTTGGAGAAGGCGGACAGTTGTTCTCCAAGTCTAAGCAACCTAAGTTGCCAATCCAAAGGCTGGACGTTACTTGCCGCCTGTCCTCCAAATAGAGTAGGCTGCATGAAATATTGAGGTTGCGGCACGTATGGCTGGGGTGGCACATACGGGGCCGCCTGGTTTTTCTGGGAGCCGGACCAGTGGGAGGTACCGCCTGTCTGGCTCTCATAATTTGAGTTTGAATACCTCAAGGAGGTATTGTGTAAAATTTCTTGAAAATCAGACGTAGAGGCCGACTCTAACAGTCGGTCACTCTTCTTTTGCTCGAGTAACATTCGAGCATCCGCGTATGTCTTCTTCAACCCATTCGTTTGAACATGACGGATGGGCTTCCTTTTCCCTGGAGAAGGGAAGTGGTACTTAGTTAGATCGATCACGAGTAGCTCCCAGTTCCTAGACTTAGGATAAGGAGTCGCCTCCCGATCTTTTAGAAGCTTCTTCCTCCCAGACTGGGAGGGTCTTTTGGCCGACTGCTCCTTGGATGGAGCAGGCGTCTTCTTATTGATAAGATCCTGGATCTCCCCTTTGAAGCTATTCATGAAGGTCATGAGTTCTCTTCTAGTGTTGGGGGCAGATCCCTCGGCCGCTTGTTGATGATCAAGAGGCTGGCCGGCAGATTTACTAGATCTAGCCAGGCAATACTGTCGTTCCTTCCTTTCGGAGGAACGGGTTCGTCGAGCTCTTAAGGTCCCGTCGGGGGCCGTGTGAGTCTCGACCTCGACCTCATTGTCAGTATCCTGGTCACTATAGACCTGAGGGTCGTCCATAGGACGCTTCTCACTTTGATTCGGTACAGACTGTGATGCCATCTCGAAAGTACTCTCCCCACAGACGGCGCCAAAATGTTTCGGGGTTTTTTTATGTCTTGTGGGAGAGTTACAATTCCGGGACTGGTATCCTTGCGCCTGTACCTGCAAAACAACGGAGACTCCGGGTGGTGGGAGTTCCGCCTCCGACGATCAAGTTAGTACTTCTATGTGGAGTGAAAGGTGCGGAAAGTAAAGAGGGTGATCTGGTTCCTCGAAGGGGAGGAGTGATCGGGGAGTGCAAATAATGCTAAGTCTGGTCTAGCGATTAGTATGCACGTGTGTTTAGGATTCTCTAGGTGAGATTAATTAATTGCTGAATCCCCTTTAATGAGGATTAATTAGTGTATTTATAGTCTTGGGAAGCGTGTCAATCCTAGGTTTAGGTCAACCTAGGGCTGATTGGGCTTCTCTTGGGAAGTAGGCCTAGGTGGCCTCCCTTCAAGTTGGCAATCAATATGCCACATGGCGTAGCATGACTGGTCCATGATGGACAAATGGTTGTGTGCCACGTGGCAGGCCCTGATTGGTCCACATGACGTACACTGATTGGGTGGGAAAATCCCCTAATCACTGACAACTCCTCAACTAAATGTTTGATTATTGAATTTTATGAGTTGTTTGATTAGTACAAACTGAAGAGTGATTGAATAACAATTTTTCATCTCAATTTCCGAACCTAATTCACTTTGGATAGTCCATTTCATAATCTCCTGGCCCAATCTGTTTACCTAGCTCATTAATGAAATTTGGCTCGTTTTTTACTTCATATGGCTTAAAATCTTAAATTATCAAGTATTCATTAATACAATATTCCTACATATCTCACATATGTGACATATCTCAAGGAAGCCATAACACAAATTGTTTGGTAGTTATTTAATTGTACCATAATCATGTTGCTAACCTTACATGAACGTATGTATTTTGTTAATTACTACTCATTATCATCTTCCTTACCTTGCATTGCAACAACCCGCTCCACCACCACACAAAAAACATACCACTCCATAAACTCCATTGTCATCAATTCTTGCTTCTTTTCTCTTTCTCCTCACCCCACTTACTTACAATGTAAAGCCAGGCGA
This sequence comes from Chenopodium quinoa, assembly GCF_001683475.1. NCBI lineage: Eukaryota > Viridiplantae > Streptophyta > Magnoliopsida > Caryophyllales > Amaranthaceae > Chenopodium > Chenopodium quinoa. Next base: position 1,155,890 of record NW_018743858.1, on the reverse strand, counting down.
GCTCCCACACCACTTAGCCACAACCATTACCAAAATTCTATATTGTAAACTCCTTTCATCTACTCTCTCTTTCATTCAAACTTCTTCTTTTTCTCTGCTTATACTTCTTCCTCTTCCATAGCCGCAACCTCTTTGTTAAAGGACCATTTCAACCAAAAATTTGAGTTGATGATTGAAGCCTATGATCGATTTATATCTCTAACACGCCCCCTCACATGAGAGACCTTTGGGCTTGAAGTGTGGATGCAACATGAACCTTTTCATACCCAACAAGAAATATTTCACTTGAAGTGGGGGTGGATAAGATTTGAACCCGTAACTTTTGTGTAACGTTGGCTCTAAAACCATTTTAAAGGATCATCTCAACCAAAAATTTAAGCTGATGGTTGAAACCTATGATCAATTTATATACTATAGCACTCCTTTTTTAACCGACACTCACTATAATCCCAAACTTGTTCATTTCCAATACCAGTGCAGCTACGCTAACACCTAACAACTCTTGCAAAACCCATCCCAAGCTCCTACCTACCTCATCTTTATTGCAACTCCGCCTCACCTTGGGCATGAGTGTAAATGGCAACTTCATTCTTGATGCCTGTCACTCTAATGCATCATCATGTAGGGCACTTCTTATTCAGTTATGGGAAATAAGGGGTAGTGTGTGTAACTTAAGAAATTCAATAACACAATGGTACTGCCTAGAAAAAACCAATATTTTAGCAACTTAGGAAATATAACTAACGATACTCCTTAATGGAAAATTATACTTCGTACTAAAAATAGAGAATTGAGAGAGGGAGAATTAGTTTCAGCGGAGGAGAGACGGTGGTAATGTAAAGGATAATGATACCATCAATATCAGTATTCCTTGATTTACTCCTTTATTTCCACATAGGTTGATTGTCAAAGATAATGTACCTAGACATGTACTCTAATGTATCTAGTCGTAGTCTGATGCTTACTTATATACTATAAATACTCTTGTATACTCTTCAATATAATTAAGTTTTCCAATATTCTCTTTTCATAATTCTATCATGGTATCGTGAGCTATTGATCCATTTTTTTCCCCATTTTTGCTACTACATCTTTTTATTTCATGGCTACACTATCAAAAACCTTTGCTGACACCAACAAATGATGGTGACCATGCATACTTGTACTCCTTTCCCGGAAAGCTTCAAACCCAAATCAAACTTCTGCTCAAATCTATTGACAACCCGTAGTTCATCTATCAAGATATGACGATTATCCTTTTTTTTTTTCTCCAAACCTCTTACGGAGAAACAATCCTTTTTGGGCATCCCGTAGTTTACCTACCAAGTATTGCCAAACATGAAATTCTTTCTCCAAAACCATTATGGAGAAAAATCCTTCTTTATCTCAAAAAAGAAAAAAAAATAATAATAAAAAACTTTCAATCCTAAACTCTCTCCAAACCCTCTGTGAGAATGACAATGCAATGCAACCCTTCTCTCCTACTACAATTCAATTCCTACATTAAACAAGATTTGCGATATTATATCCAAGATCGGTGTCTCGTTCCAAACGTCCGTCTTGCGGGAGCGTGTAAAGGATAATGATATCATCAATATCATTATCCCATAATTTATTCCTTGATTTACACATAGGTTGATTGTCAAAGATTTCCCTAACTATTGTCTAATAATGTACCTAGACATGTACTCTAATATATCTAGTAGTAGTCTAATGCTTACATACTTATATACTATAAATAATCTTGTATACTTTTCAATATAATTAAGCTTTCCCATATTCTCTTATTCTCTTTCTCATAACTTTATCAAATAATACAAAGAATTCAGAGTATATTATGCTTAACTGGGCTTCTATTGGATAAGAGAGTGTATTTACTACTGAGAGAGGATTTATTTTTATTTTTTGAGAAAACTGAGAGAGGATTTATCCTTAAGCACCCTTATTATTTGATTAAAGAGGGGGATTTTTATTAATTGCCCTTTTAATATTAAATTAAAGGGCAAAAATTAAATTCACCCTATTTGATTTGAAATAAGACGGCGATATTTAACTTGTCCTCTTTGATGAGAAATTAATAAGGCAACTAAGATAAGCCCTAGTTGTAAACCTAAATTAAGGAAAATTTTAACTCATCCTCCTTAATTAATATATGCCGCCCTCTTTGCTTAGTTTTCTAGTAGTGAAGCTAACATTAAGAAATCTGTTCAATTACACGGTCAACTCCTTAGGAGAATTACGTGTAGCTTTTAAAAACATACTCCCTTCGTTTTATAACAATCGCAACGCTTTTCTTTTCATAATAACTAGAGTGACTTCGTGCTAACTCACGGGATATACGTAATATGTAGAGTTAGAAAGAAAAAAAAAATTAAAAGTGAAAGTTATAGTTTTATTTTTTTATTATTTGGAGAAAGGAAGTTATTTGGAGGTTATGTCAAAAAAAAAAAGATTAGAGTTTTGGAGGAATTTGGTGAGAACTTAGAAAAACAACTTTTAAATTATATAAAAGATTACAACCTATTTTGGTAAAGATTTAATATTGTTTTATTATTTCTCTCTCTCACTTGCCCCACTTGCATAAATAGTTTATTATTTCTCTCTCTTACTAATCCCATATACTACTTTTTTATTATTCTTTCTCCTACTAACAATAATATATATTCTCACTAACTATGCTTTATATTATAAAATTTACCCTATGATTCCTATCCTATAAATTACCTAAAAAAACTTTGTGCAAGACTAACTATTGCGATTATTACAAAATGGAGGGAGTATGTCACTATATGAAATACCCAAAATTACAAGGTTAATATGTAGAAAAACCCAATCCGCCAATATAAAATTAATTAGATCTAAATTTTAACATTGTCACGGGACTTATAATTTTGAAATCCACCTAGTAAATAGGTAAGGAAGTAACTGACAATTCAAAAATGGATTGAGGCAGAGTAGCAGAGTAGTAGGAGTAATAAATTTCCATGGCAATGTCCCTGTTCTAAGCCTTGACCATTGGTAACCCCAACTAACCCAACTACCTTCCATGAAAATGTACAAAGCGGTTAAATTGTGTCCTGTCGAAGTACGGTTAGTGATAAAAGGACTACTTGTACCGTTGTACGAGGTGTTGGACCACCAAAGCATATAATATAAGGTTAACCATACATTTTGGACCATATACTATACAATTAATTAATTAAATAATTATTATTAGTTAATAATACTTGACATTTTCTTCACCAGATTTTTTGACAAGTGAAAGATTTAATGTCTTACTTCAATGCTAATTTCTACCATCCATTTTGACTCATAATTAAACATTTAAACATTACGTACAAATCGTATGCATTTTATAAATAGAACCAAATTTTACAGGTGAGAGTGCATTACATTACAACATGACGTGCAACAATGTTATTTAGGACAAACATCATCCCAAAGACTTTTTACCATACCCTTCTATTTAAGGACATCTCCACATGTCAAGATAACATTTCTAACTCTTTCTCTTGTGACTTGTAGGTACATGTCATACACGACTCCGTATAGGTTACATCCCTATCTTAATGGCTTGAATTAGAATTGGCCTGACTTTTACTTATTTTGAATTGATTCGAGTAAATAATTGGTATAAATAAAAAATAAAAAAAAAAAAGTAAATAAGATCAATATTAAAGTAATCGTAAAGTGACTTAAAATCTTAAGTTATGTTTAGTTCACTTGATTTGATCTAAATTTTCTAATATGATAGTAATTTTATTTTATTTTTATTTTTTTTATATTTAGTCTGATTCTATATATTTTTAGATTTAACTAAAATATGACCGTATTGTATATTAAATCTTTACATAAGTAATTATCAAATCAGATATCATTAAATTCATGTTAATGTTGATTCTCAAAATATAAATTTCACACTGTCAACTAAAGTTCTGGAGCTTTGCAAATAAGTATATATGCTAATTCAATCCTAATTCTAATTATCTATATCTCTGGTTTAGAATTTTGAGAATGCTAATGGTAAAGATATTTATAATCAAAAGTGGTATTGTGAAACCATGTCATATTCGTCTCAATTATTAGTTTTCAAAATATTAAATTTTAATAATTTTTGTAATATTGGCTTAGAAATTTTTTTATTATGACATTATACATATAAAAAAAAATCCAGTTACGATTACATAATATTCCACTCCTTGTTTAATTAATTGACTGAATATTCACACCAATTCCATCAATACGTAGTCCATGTCCAACATTACGTGGTGTAGCACATACAATAAAACAGAAACTCAAAGATTCCTTCTTTATCTTTCCATCTTTTAAAAGAGGAAAAATTGCTCGAAATAATCCCATTTTTGGGGCGTCCATCCAAAATAATCCCACCTTTGGGATTTTTTTAAATAATCTGACCTTTATATTCAATCCGCCTAAAATGGTCCCAAGTGACCTGTAACCGATTGAGTAGGTAATTTTTTTCTATTATTAAGTTTAATTTACACGTGTCACCACGTGATTGGTCAAAGAATAAGTTTTAATTTTAATCAATTATTATTTATTTTAATTAATTATTTTGTTTTTAAAAAAAAATTAATCTAAAACAACCACCACCAGCCCCAGCGACCTCCCCACCGCCACCATCAGCCCAGACCAGACCCTACGCCGCGCCTAGACCCCAGATTCCCCGCGCCGGTCGCTGCTCCTCCCCCTACCCCATCCGTCGCCTCTAAACCACAACAACGATGGTGATGGTGATGGTGGGGTGAATGTGATCGATGGTGATGGTCGTAAAGATGATTGGGTGAATGTGATGGCCCAGATCTCAATTGAACGCGACGAACAAACGTTTGGAGATGAATGCCGTCTTGGAGGCGGTCGACGTGGAGGAGAAGTCAGTGGAGAGGAATAGAGAGAAAATGGGGTCGGAGGAGAGGGGATTGGTTGTGGTGGTGGGGTCACGGCGAGGGGAAGGAAGGATGCCGGAAGTGAGATGGCGAAGAAGGTGGGTTGCCGGCGAAGCAGCCTCCCAACGGTGGCGGCTGGGGCTGGCTGAAGGGGCTGCGGGCTGGGTTTGTTTTTTTATTTAATTTTTTTGCAGTTTTTTTTTTTTATTTTTTTTAAAGGTTTTTTTTTGTTAAATTTTTTTAATGTAACCTTTTTTTTTAATTTTTTTTACCAATCACAAGCCGCCACATGTCGAATAATCTGGTATAATAAGTTACATGACTAGTTGGGACCAATTTAAACAGATTGGATATAAAAGTCGGATTATTTAAAAATAATCTAAATGTGGGATTATTTTTAAAGGGCGCCCCAAAGGTGGAATTATTCCGGACAATTTTCCCTTTAAATGATGGCCTCACAATGTCCTATTTCAGTCATTATTATACTGTATATTTAAGTATCGTATAGTAAAAGTAAAAGTTAATAGTATAAAAGTATAAATTGAGGCAGATTTAATAAGACCTCTCATGATTACAAATTATATATTTTAGTCTTATCAATAAAATCATTAAAGATCGTCAAAATAAATTATACTCCATATAAAATATAAATTATGTATAAATTAACATTTTGAAAGTACATATCTTACCATATTTCACTTGACTATATACACTTTTTCCGGTGATTTTTACTTGAGCTAATTCACAAATTGGGCCAAAGAAAAATAAACATTGAAAATATTACGATTTTTCTTAAATTATCAATAATTCATTAATAAAAAGTCATAAAATCTACCAAATATTTAACTTTAACAAATACAAATACATAGTTATATAAGAAATTATTGAAAATTGTTCCATTAAAAAAATTTACCGTTGATTACGCAAGGAGTACTTTGTATTACATTATAAAGAATAATTTGAAGAGTTTGATATGTATTTCCAAATAATCACAACATAACAAAATAATTAATGTTTGATGAAAGAATATGCAGAAGGCAAAAGAGATTAAGCTAAAGAACAAAGAACAAGAGATTAATAATCAAGTACTAATCATAATAATTTTTTTTTTTTTTTTTTTGAAAGGAATCATAATAATTAATTAATGTCATTAACATAACTTTACTTGATAAATCCTCTCACAGGGCAACATACAACAAGCGCCAGCCACCGTGAGAAAGAAATTGTACAAAAACTAATTAAAATTTGACCCCATAACAATTTCCAATCTAAATATACAATTTTCTCCCTAAATTAAAACCCATGAAAAACCAAAAATAATCTCCAAATGGGTTCCTAAACTCTTTATCATAATCAGTCAGAATAATAATTAACCCCCTCCTAAATCTCTGAAAAAACGAACCAAAAACCGTTAATTATTTAGTAGCAGTATTTTGCTTCTTCGAACCCCAAGAGACTAGACAAGAGCCAAGGAACTGAACCATACTTGAGGTGCTTTTCCTATTGACTAAGTCACCTACATAGTCAACATCTGTGAATCCTCTAAGCATAAAGTCATCACTTCTAGGATAGAACAGACACAGGTCATCTGTTCCTTTGAGGTATCTCAAAATTCTCTTAACAGCCGTTAGATGTGATTCTTTAGGAGTAGATTGAAATCTAGCACACAATCCAACACTAAAAGAAATGTTAGGCCTACTAGCTATTAGATATAGTAATGAACCAATCATACCTCTGTAAATGGTTTGATCTACACTTGTTCCCTGTGGATCCTCATCAAGTCTTGTTGTTGTTCCCATAGGTGTATGATTTGTCTTGGCATTCTCCATGTTGTACTTCTTCAGAAGTTCCTTGACATACTTCTGTTGGTGAATCATTATTCCTTCAGCTGTTTGCTTTATTTGAAGTCCAAGGAAGAAATTTAATTCGCCTATCATGCTCATCTCAAATTCACCACCCATTAGCTCAGCAAAGTACTTGCACAAACTATTGTTAGTAGCACCAAATATAATATCATCTACATAGATCTGTACAGCTAACAAATCAGTTCCTTGAGATTTAAGAAAAAGAGTTTTGTCTACTTTTCCTCTTTTGAAATCATTTTTCAGTAGAAACTTTGAAAGTCTTTCATACCGGCTCTTGGAGCTTGTTTAAGCCTATAGAGAGCTTTATCAAGCTTAAAAACATGATTTGGAAATTTAGGATTTTCGAAACCTGGAGGTTGTTCAACAAACACCTCCTCATTTAAGAAACCATTAAGAAAAGCACATTTCACATCCATTTGATAGAGTTTGAAACCCATAAAAGAAGCAAAAGCTACTAGGATTCTAATAGCTTCTAACCTAGGTACAGGAGCAAAGGTTTCAGCAAAATCAATACCTTCCTGTTGGTTGTAGCCCTTCACTACCAATCTAGCCTTGTTCCTTACTATAATGCCATGTTCATCAAGCTTGTTCCTGAACACGCATTTGAGCCCAATAACTTTCTTTCCCTTAGGCTTTGGCTTAAGGTGCCAGACTTTGTTCCTTTCGAACTCATTGAGTTCCTCTTGCATGGACACTATCCAATCAGGGTAAATATACAATCGGCGGTTATACGCATCCACTCTATGATATCTGGATTTTGCGATGTTCTTCTCTAGAATGGAAGTGACCTTGAGGGGGTATGCAAGTCCCTGCTCATACCTAGCCTCAGAAGACTCCCTTCTTAAAGTGAAATACCTGTTAACTCTGTGGAAAGTTAACTCGACAAGGGACATGATCGGTTAAAACCGAGCTCTCTTCAACACATTGTTAAATGTTTCAGAGAAGTTTGTAGTACATATCCCATATCTGCAACCAGCGTCATGGAAGAGAGACCACATAGGAAACGGGACTTGAACAATATACTCCATGGCCTTGGTACATGCCTCACCGATGAAACACAGATCAACTTGAAGTTTTCTTTCTTGCCTTTGGTACGCAGTAGCCTTGAACATATCTCTCATGTTGTTGCATCGCACGTGAGTCTTCAAGTTAGGAGCTATGTAGCGAACACAAAATCTGTGATAGGCTTGCGGCTCGGTGAATCCAACGTTAGGATTATTCATTGCTACAATGATCCTAGGATGTTGATCAAATATAACACAAAGGCCATCTCATTGCGTGACATGAACCCGAATGCACCCCAGAAACCAAGATCAACTGGAAATGTTTTCCCCTTCAACCAACGTAAATGCTAGCGGAAATACTTGGAAGCTTGCATCCAAACTTGTAGCAACCAACAATGTTCCTTTATACTTCCCGTACAAGTGCGTCCCATCGATACAGATAACAGGCATACAAATGTTTAAAACCGTCGATACAAGGACCGAAGGCCCAAAACACTCGTTCAAAACACTTCCATATTGCTGTAGTATACACCATCCACCAGAGCTTTGTGTTTCCATACGACAACGGTTCCCGGGTTTGACTGTTGCAGTGCTTGCGTGAAGTGCGGAAGTCTGCCGTAAGAACTCTCCCAATCCCCAAATATTTCAGCTATAACTTTCTCCTTGGCATAACATTCTCTTCGATACGGAACTTCAAAATGAAATTTCTTGGAGATGAGTTCCTGTATGAATTCAACTTCCAAGGACGAGTCTTTCTACATAAAGGACTTCACATACTATGATATTATGGACGAATCCAAGTGTGGGTGATTAGTAGATAGTACTTCAGTGACACAATTCTCCCGGTGCGGGCCTTTGTACGTGACTAGGGTAAAGGCACGCAAGTGCTCACTTGATTTGGTACCCCGTAGCATCCAACCATATTTCTTCTTGCACCAAAAATGAAGGACACTCTCATTCGATATCACTGTGGTGTAGAATTGATTCCTTTGTATAGAATACATCTTCACCATTTCTTGAAGAATTTTCTTACTTTCAAAATACATGCCCTTCTCAAATTCTCCCCCGAGAACAAATGATGTATGGCTACGCGATTCGGCCCAATACCGATCAACTTCATAGTTCTCATTTACCTGACTAAACCAAGGTAAGAGAGTTCTAACCAGGGGCTCGCCAACTTCCATGTTGCAGGTTCAACATCCATGTTTTGAAGTCCATCTTCCTCCTCTCCGCTCTCAGCCTCATCATTTGTATACACATCATACACAGACAATTCGTTATTCACAATAGTTTCAAGATGATGTGGCACAAGTTGAGACGGTGATGCTTGAACATCATCTTGCATAGGCGAATAACTATGCAATTGCATTGTTGAAGGTGTGACGGTGTTTAATGTCGAAGGACCAGGTTGGCCAGTCATTGCCACATATGCCCCCCCCCCCCCCCATGTACAGGTGAAGCTATATGAGAACTAAACGGCATGTGAAATTGATCGTCGTGCAGCATTCGAATGAAAGATCCCATCCCATATTCAGTTGATGGAATGTCGTGTGAGGGCATTTGGAAGGGCTCTGTGTTGTAACCGGAAATATATGTAGATTGTTGTTTTGGATGAGTACTTTGTTGGGTACATATAGGCACCATTTCTACATATATCTCAGTAGAAACACCCTTCATTGCAACAACGCTCTTCAAAGGTTTCAAATTTTTATTTGTAGAAACAGGTAACACTTAAACCCCATTGCCAATCTCAAACCTCATTTTAATGTTTAGTTCAACATTCCTTGGGTTTAAACCAGTACTACTATGAACCTCGTTCATCAAATCATTGAAAGTCATGTTCGGTTCAAGTGTTAGGGGTTCCATATTTCCTCCACTATACTCGACACGGGGTCCATCAAACAGAATTTCACCTCCCCAATGGCATAACAAAACTACATTTTGTGCAGCCATATTCTACATAACCAAAACACATTTTAGGATAATTGAAATCTAGAGCGAGGTAAAAAAGCTGACAAGACTTTAGCAACAATTAGCAACAATTTGATACAATTTACATTAATTAAAATTAATTCAAATTAGTGTAATGTTGATAATTGCTCTTAGGATAATTTGTTCATTTGTTGACAAGAGCCATATTATATGTTCATTTGTTGACAAGAGCCCACAAACTAAGCATTAACTCCATTTATAAACTCTTAGTTTAGGTTGCAATGCAAAACGATTACTAACAAACTAATATTATAAACATTACACTAATATGAATTGATAGATAAATTATCAATAATGAAATAAGAGTCTTCTCACCAATAATCTATAAATAAATTATCACATTCTAAGCCACACTAATATTATAAACATAATTCCCTTAAATTTCACATATATGTACCACATTACCATCAACAATTTCAACAATTTCATCAACAATGTACCACATTACCATCAATAATTATCAACAATTTACCACATTTTCATTAATAATTAGCAACAATTTGATACAATTTACATTAATTAACCACAACTAAGAGCAATTATCAACATTACACTAATTTTAATTTAGGGTTTACCACAAAATTGAGTGAGTGAGTGAGAGAAAGAGGGGCAGCAGTAATAGCGACTGGCGGCAGCAGCGGTGGCGGCAGCGACAGCGACTGCGTCGAGCCAGGTGGTTGAGTGTGAAAGTGTATGGGTCTTCTACGTTAGTGACAGAGAGTGAGAGTGAGAATTTGAGGGATGAGTGAAGTGAAATTGCAGCAGCCTGCAAAACCGATTGCCTAGAACATAATTACCCAAGAAACGCTAACTGAGGCAGCGTTTCATTTTTTTTTAAAAAAAAAAACACACTATAAACGCTGTCTCAGTCAGCGTTTTATGTGTAATTGAATTGTTTTTTTCTTTTCATTTATAAAAATCAAAAATTACAAAATTTTTAAAAAAAAAAATTCAACAACTAAAAATGCTGTCTCGGACTGCGTTTTATACTTTGAATTTTTTTTTTTTTAAAAAAAACAAACCAGGGTATAAAACGCAGTCCGAGACAGCGTTTTACCCCAGAAACTTAGTTTGGTAAATAGTTTTACCACGCATCCTCTTTGCAAATTATTTTGCCAAAAAGGCTTAGTTTGGAAAAAAATCCCGAAGCTTCAACCTTTTGGTGGAGCAAAGTGTTTCACCACTACTCTTGATATTTGAGTGCATGACTATGAGTGGAGTAAGCTAGCAATGAATAAATTGGCACCAATATATATCCTTTTTTTTTATTATTTATAAAAGGCAAAAGCTAACAAGTGCTCTCGGGGCATTAGAAAAAAGAACTAAAATTGAAAATATTAAGGTAAAATAAATATTAATTACACCGATCGACGTATGATTTTAACATGCATTTCAAAATTAACACTAATTTAGGTTATATATTAATTAGTAATCTAATGCCTTGAGGGTTCTCATTAGCAAGATCCTTTATTAAAATGTAACACTTTTTCAAAAATGTTGTTTTTGCTTTTATGGCCTTAACTAGTATAAGTCCTGTGCAATGCATGGTTTTTACAAAATTTTATTACGAATTACAACGTTTAGTTATTACTACAATAATTAATTTAAAAAATGAATTACCTTACTAAACATAATAAAAATAACTTCATTATATACAATACATTATAATAATAAAATCAAGGTCAATACCCGTGCAATACACTTTTGTTCCCACACTTTGATAGACACATGGGTAATTTAATTGATTATTTGTTTCATTTTTAGTGAATGGTGGAGAATTTAATTTTTGTTTTATTAGTACTATTGCTATGATTATAGTCAATGGACAATGGGTATATTTATCTAATATTCCTATAATATTAAACAAAAATATGCATAGTTATGTATAAATGTATAATTTGATTAATAATTTAGGATTGCATATTTGTATTATGTTTAAAAAATGAGGTGCAATGTTAATAAAAGTATAGATCTTTACAACTTCATTATTTTACATTTCATCAAAAATTGTTGATGGATTTATCCTTGAAATAAAACTACAAAGTACAACATATGCATATAATTAGACAAAAAAAGAAGGAAAAATTCATGGGAATAATCCCACCTTTGGGCCATTCGTTTTTAATAATCCCACCTTTGAGTTATTTTTTAATAATCCAACCTTTAGCCCCCATTATTTTTTATTGGTCCCAACCGGTCATTTGACTTGCTATAGCAAGTTACATGACACGTGTCGCAATCTAATTGGCCTAAAATATATTAAAAAAAATTAAAAAATTATACTTAATTAATTAAGAAAACATTTGTTTCATAAAAAAAAAAAAATTCCCCTGAGCCCAATCCCCAGCCCCGCAACTCCGACCACCCAGCCCCCTACGACAACTCCGACGCCGGCGTCGCAATCGACCCCTCCCCTGAAAACCCCTTTCCGGTACCGATCCCAGCCTCCTCCCCTCGTAAACCACTTTCCCATCCCGATCCCAGCCCCTTCCTCGTCCCCCATCCCTTTTCCAGCTGCGTCGGCCTTCCCTATCCCCCATTCTGACTGTTCTGTCCTCCCCCGATCTCGATTCACGCTGTTTCCTAGTCGGTTTGGTGGGTTGCGATTTTTCGAAGGGGTTGGTTTGGTAGGTTGCAATTTTTCGAAGGGGTTGGTTTGGTGGCCTGGGTTGCGATTTTTCGAAGGGGTTGGTTTGGTGGGTTGTGATTTTTCGAAGGGGTTTTGGGGTTGGGCTGGCTGGGGTGGTGGTTTCTTAGTCGGTGCGGTGGTTTCTTAGTGGCGGTGGTTTCAGGGCTGGATGGGGTGGTGGTTCCGGGGTTTGAGTTTGGGTGGTGTGTGGGGATGGTGGTGGCTGAAATGGTGGTGGTGGTTTTTTTATTTGATTTTACTTCTTTTTTTTTGTTAATTTTTTTTTATTTTGGACAAATCAAATTGTGACACGTGTAAAATAAACTTAAAAAAAAAAGTTTACCTCTTCAACCGGTTACTGGTCACTCGGGACCAATAAAAAAGAATGGGGGGTAAAGGTCGGATTATTAAAAAATAACTAAAAGGTGGGATTATTAAAAACGAATGACCTAAAGGTGGGATTATTCCCGTGAATTTTTCCAAAAAAGAATAGTTTAAAGTCTTATAGAAAATTACTACTCTAATACCCAATAAAAATGGTAAGAAAGATTTGAGAATATATATTGGTAGAACATATATGGAAGAAATTTGATGTCAAGTATAGAAGTTAATATTTCACACACACACAATGGAAAAAAAAAACAAAAAAAAAAAAAAAGGCGGGAAATTTTTTAATTAGAAGATAATTTTTTTTAATTGTTGATGGATTTATCCTTGAAATAAAAGTACAAAGTACAAAGTACAACATATGCATATAATTAGACAAAAAAGAGTAGTTTAAAGTCTTATAGAAAATTACTACTCTAATACCCAATAAAAATGGTAAGAAAGATGTGAAAATATATATTGGTAGAACATATATGGAAGAAATTTGATGTCAAGTATAGAAGTTAATATTTCACACACACAACGGAAAAAAAAAAAAAAAAAAAAGGCGGGAATTTTTTTAATTAGAAGATAACATGTGTCATCCCAAAGTTCGCCTTTAGTATAAAGTTCTTGAATGTACCCCAATTATTATTATTATTATTATTATTATTATTATTATTATTATTATTATTATTATTATTATTATTATTATCTCAAAAATAGACAAAGTCATATAACTTACAATAAATTAGTGGGAAGCCGAGATATAATATGGGTCCCCACTCCTCTAGCTATAGCAAAGCCTACCCTAGTGAAGATATGAGTTGCAGCACGAGCCCCAATGTCTTGCGTCGTTGAGAACCTCTGAACCCGTTTCGGCAACGCAACAACCTCCTTCTCTAATTCCCCAAGCGAAGAAAAGGAGAAGGGAATGAAACCATATCCAATTAGCTGGCAACTAGCTGCATACTTCACCCGCTTCCGATGAGCCGCATGAGCCACAACCCGTCTAGGAACAAAGTCAGATAGCCCCGTCTATGTCAAAGGAGAAGACCTTGTTAAGTCCACACACACATCGCAACCACGATCCCAGGAATAAGGTAACACATCAGCAGGTATGAGGGCCCCGTCATTCCCTCTAGACAATCCTATGTCAACCTCCTTTCTTGTTGAAATCCCAGATCTACAGCATATATCAATAAGGGTATCCCAGACAACATTATGTCGATGTTTAATACCCACAATACCAGCACACGACACCACGTGATCACGATAATATCCTCAAAAAATAAAAACTCGAGAACAAGCAGAGCACGGTGTCGAGACAGAGAACAATGGAACACCCATTCGGTAGCACAACACACATCGATAAGTCTTTACATTCATCGACTGTCCCAACCTCGAAATAGGAATCGCCCGAAGCCAAGTAGAGGTGTGATCTCCCTGTTGCAATTTCCAGAATGCTGATTGACGAGGAGATAAAGAGAAGGTGGATTTTGCATAAACGGTAACCTTTGTGAAATATATATCTGCCAATTTCTTCATGAGTTTAGGGGCAGCGACCTCACTAGGATTACTCAAAATTTCAGACACCACCGTTCTATTGAACAGGCTCAACGCATTCTCAAAGGCTTGACCAAGGCCAACAACGCCAGCATGCCGTAGAAGCTTTGTTTGCAACTGAGCAGACTGTAACCGCGAAGCAAGAAAAGCATAATGCCGAACATCACCTGCGGAATAAACACCAAGCCCTCCATACGCAAAAGGTAAGGTGGCAAGCCGCCACTGCCAATCGCCAAACCCAGGCCCTGAAGCAGCGACGATACACTCCAAGGAAGATCGAAGAGCCTCGTCGAATGTGTGCTGAGCCTCCTCAAAAGTACTAGGTGGACAAGTACGTAAAGCAAAGTAGAGTTTAGTCTGGTACAAGCCCTAAGCAACAACAGCTCGCACTGCAAATCATCAAGCTTAGCAACCCTGTCCATAAGCGCAATGGTCTTGGTAATCCTTTGCATCACAAGCTCACCTCCAAACCCAGAATCAGAAATAGCCGGACCACCAAGCAACTTAACACCACGCAAGGGTCGAGCAATATTAGGAGGAAATAAATCCACAAGCCTGCTTCGGGGGTCTTCGGCAGGCCAGAAAACTTCAGTTTTTTCCACATGAAAATCAGTCGTTTTTCCTTCTTTTTCGACCCGTCTTCAGCCTTCTTTTTGGATCCTTTTCTATCTCTTATTTATTTTTATTGTTATTATTATTATCATTGTTGTTGTTATTATTATTATTATTATTATTATTATTATTATTATATCTCAAAAACAAACAAAGTCATACAACCTACAAAAAATTAGTGGGAAGCCGATATACAATATGGGCCCCCACTCCTCTAAGTATAGCAAATCCTATCCTAGTAAATATATGAGCAGCAGCACGGGCCCCAATGTCTTGCACTGTCGAGAAATTCTAAACCCGCTTCACTAATGCAACATCCTCCTTCTCTAATTCCCCAAGTGAAGAAAAGGAGAAGGTAATGAAACCATATCCAATCGCCTGACAACTAGATTTGTACTTGACCCGCTTCCGATGATCCGCGTCAGCCACAACCTGTCCAGGAACAAAGTTAGATAGTCCAGGCTGTGTCAAAGGAGAAGAACCTATCAAGTCAACACAGACATCGCGACCACGATCCTAGGAATAAAGTAACTAATCTGCCGGTCTGAGGGTCCCGTCGTTTCCTCCAGTTAACCCAATGTCAACCTCCTTACCAGAAAAATGCGGCTGAAAAAGAACAAAAGCGTGAACAGAAACTTTACCTCACCACTGCCTGAAACAACACTACTGAATGCCGAGAAACTGAATAGAACACCGGCAGAAAATTGACCATAAAACAGCTTGAAAACCCGAGCAGTAAACTGCCTTTAAATCGACCAGAAAACCAATAGAAATAAAGCTAATAACAATAGAACATTATACGTCAAAGCTTTAAGTCTAACCTTTTTGGAATGATTTGGGATTGATAAAATATTTGTATGGTTGTCAAAAATTCTCCCCCAAAAATCAGAAGTAATGGTGGTATTTATAGGCTTAAAATCGGGTGAAAATAGATTTTTGAAAGAAGATAGATTTCGAAAACGCGTAGCGAGGGACAGCAGTTTTGCGATTTTTATTTTTATCAGAACTTTTGATTTTAAAATTCGAATAAGATAAATAATAGAAATTGATATCTTTTGTATAATTTGAGATATTATTGAAATATTGGAACAGTGTCAGTTTTGGATATAGTTTGGTATTTTAATCATATCTTTTTCGTTTCTAATCGGAATTGGGCTTATGATATATCATTGGAAAGCTTATTTAAAGGGCTATCCAACCATCCAAGATTGGGTAAAAATTATGAGGTAAGAAATTCAGTTTTGTCTGATTTTGGGACTGGAGTTGCGAAAAGGGAAAATGGGCTAAGTTTGGGCTAACGAAATGGATAAAATGGATTTAAACATAATTTTGGGCTAGAACAAAAGGAATATTCATGTATTCTTAGATCCATTACGCGAACCTAACCAAATTAGGCAATAAAAGGTTATTTTGTCATCGGGCTTTGGTCGGGGAGACATTTTTAGGTGTTTATAGAGGCCCCCACTTTGACTGAATTTGTAGAAACGTAAGTTTCGAAAACGATAGTCAAAGTATTCCGAAAGGGAAGGAGATTGATCTAGAATGTTCTACGATCCCAGACCATTATTTTAACGCTTATACCTGTAGAAAGCGTTAGTTTTACAAAGTAAGGAGTTATAGGGAAAAAACGTGTATATGACGCCTTCGGGTACACGCCCCTAGATGACAACTTCCTCAATCTCAGGAAACCTGACGACTCGAACTCAATTTGACGACCTGCTCATTCTTAGGGAGCATCGTTTAACTCTTTGACTTGAACTCAAGCAATGGCCTCCTTATTCTCAGGGAGCGCTATCGGTGACAACCTCCGCATTCTCAAGGAGCGCTACTAGTGACAACCTCCGCATTCTCAGGGAGCGCTGTTGAAGATCGTTTCATCTTGAATTGCCTTCTCAAATTGGGTGACAACCTCCTCATTCTCAGGGAGCGTTGCTAACCTGAAATGTGTTCACGCGTCTCTGAACATAGGAGCTTTTGAAGGGAATGTCCACGCGTCTTTGAATAAAAGTGATTTTCAAGGCGTCTATGTGTCTCTGAACAATAAGATCTTTGAAAGGAATGTCCAAGCGTCTCTGAACAAAAGAGCTTCGAAAGGAATGTCCACGCGTCTCTGAACAAAAAGAGCTTTGGAAGGAGTGGTGAGAGTGTTCGATTAACTGCGAACAGAAGCTTCGATGAATTGGTGTATCATGTAAAATCAAATATTGCCAAAGGATTTTGCTGGTGGTTTTCTTGAGGTTGACCCAGACTTTGTGTACTTGACTCATTTTGTATGACTTAATGTACTCAAATTGACGTGGTATGACTTGATGTGTATGTCGCGCGTGTGCGTTATGTTCATGACTTATGTGTGCATTGTGATATGATTGTGCTCGTGTGACAGCAAAAAAAATTCGTCATTTTGTCATTTTTTGTGGAGGGTATCGACTTTCTCGCGAAAAGAAAGACGTGAAAAAGGATTAAGTGTAGGTGAAGGCGAAAATGGGTTAAAAAAACAAAGTTTTTGAACTTTCCCAAAAGAAAAAATGATAAAAAAAAGGAAAAGTGATGACAAGAATAATGAATCGAGTGATGACGTATTTTAAATGGGCATAATCAAGTGTATGCATTAATCGTTGTATCTCATGGTGCAAGGATTGTAGCATCCTATACTATCTCAATTGATGATTTGATAATGGAAGTATTTGGGTAACTTAGGCTCGGAGGGTAAGTACCTCATACTTTGTGATGATGATTATGATAATGAGTGATTCTAAGATGACAAGGTGTGCTTCAAAGTCGTATCAAGATTTTATGACAAGGGGTTCCTAAGGGAAGGATTATTTAGCTACGTATTTGTGATGTGTGTGAGAGTGACACTAAGGTTAGTCTGCAAAGGCTAAAGGTATATAAAAAATATTTTTGAGAAAAGCCAAATGATGGTGACTCTTAGGTTGGGTAGGCTAATGAATTAGGGATCAAGCACCCAAGTCTAGCTCTAAATGGATAGGGATGAGCATATGATCATGATGTGAGTATGAGTGAATGCATTTTTATTACGGTCGCACCCCAATGCGAGGTTGCTTACGTATCTGTTAGGAATCAGGTCGAATGTAGCTCTAGCCGAACCCCGCACAAGTGTATGTACACCTCAAGGAGGTCTTTTAAGGGTTATAACGGGGTTAGGCTATAGGTTGAAGAAGAAAGGGATAAAGGCTTAAGCCCCAAAATAAGCACCCAAGGTGTGCAACCTTGCATTTACACAGGTATTTTTGTAAGCTCGAGATTTCTCACTTTGAACTTGTTTTTTTTTTTGTTTTTGGATTTAAGATTTGTCTTTGAATCTTCTTTGGATAAGTGTGGCCAATCCCGATCATGCGGTCTATCACTCACTTGGCATTCATGTTTCTCAGGCACGGTGTCGAGCACCCGATAAAAGATATAATCTGAGACATGTTCATATTAAAGACATTGGAACACTTGCTTTTTTGCACATTTTTATTGCTTTTTGAACTTTTGAAATTTTGGGACTTTGGTAAAAATCACTCAAGCTTTTGTACTAGGCTTTGAAAATTGCATAATTTGCACACCGTCCAATCCCAAGGTTAGGTAGATGTGGGTTAATAAAGAAAGGCCAATCGTAGACGAGGCTCAAAGTGGTTTATCAAAGGAGATTGTATATTTGAAAGGATAAAAGTGATATAATATGGCTTCAAGGGGTGCTTCATATTATTGGTATACCTCGTGCATAGTTCGCCAAGGAAATATATTTTTTTTTTGTTTTTTTTTTTTTGAGAATGAAATGCAATGCAATGATCATATGCAGAAAAGTAAATACTCATGTTATTATATGGAAAAGGTAAAATAACATTGTAAACACATAAGGAGAAATGTCTTGGGGATGCCTATGCTAGACTTTTTGGAGAAGGGGAAAACAAGAATAAGAAAAGAATCGTGAAATCTTGTTGTTAGAGCCTGCCTCGTGCTTTGTGTTTATAATCACGCTTGGAGGAACATGAAGCCAATTCGAATCAATGAGGTCTTGAATGCGATCCCTAAAGGTGAAGCATTCTTCGGTAGTGTGACCATTGGTATTTACAATAGGAGTTTGAATTCCAATTAGGAGATCATCTATCCGGTACTGGATATTAGATTGGACCAATAGGATGAATGAAGCCTTGGTCATGGAGGTAGTCGAAAGCTTCATTATAAGTCACTCCTATTGGTGTATATTCGTCTATGGTCCGTTTTACCCACGGTTTAGGAGCATTGATTTTTTTCTTTAATCTTTGATGGGAAGAAGAAGAAGGAGGATGGTCATTCTTTTCATTCTTCCAATCATGGCGATAGGTGTTTTGTTCAATGATTGATATCCGATTTACAAGGTCTTCCACCATACTCATAAGCTTGGCAATGGAATCTTAGAGCTTATCAACGTCTTCTTTTAGATTTGCTGAGTTTTCCTCTTCATCCTCTATCATGGTCACATCCTTAATGGAGGTTCTTACAGTGTTTATTAGGATCCCACTTGGGTGGTTTGGCCTCCGGGACTAGAACTTTGATGGGTCCTATGGGCATGACCAGTCCTTTGTGGTGTATTCGGTTGAAGGTTGTTTCGTAGCTTATGCTAAGAGGAGTAAACACCCTTTTCGACCTTTGGATTCGTTGCTTAGGAGTGTTTGTAGCAAGTGCTTCATTAATGGGAGAGGAAGAAGAAGGATTGTCGTTCTTCTTTCCTTTCGCATTATTATTGTTGTTGTTGCTAGCCAATCCATCCTCGATCTCAATACCTATATCATAGACTGACTTGAAAGTAGTTAAACCTAAGAATCTTAGGTGTTGCTTGTATTTGGGTTGGAGATTTTTTATGAACATTCGAACAATATCACGTTCATCCGGAGCTTTGATCATCTTAGCAGAACCTTTTTTCTACCTAGTATAGAATTTGGTGAAGCCTTCATTGTCTTTTTGCTTCAAGATCTTAAGTTCTCTTTGATCAATTTTGATTTGGATATTAATCTTGTATCTGTCTATGAAGGCATGCATAGTATCGTCCCAAGTGGAAGTCTTCTTGTAGTCTACGAAAAAGAACCATTGTTGACACACTAGTTCTAATGAAAGAGAGAAAATCGAAGGGAAGAGTGGCTTGTCAATCCCCTTGATTTCCATGACTGTTTCGAAAGCTCTCAAGTGAAAGTAAGGGTTATCTGTGGGCTTGAACTTAGGAATGTAGTGGTAGAGAACATGTTCGGAAGAAGTTCCTCATCCAGTGAGATTCCTTTGGTACTCATATCAAGATACTTATAGTCATCGGCAACTTGACTTAGTTTCTCTTGGATGCGTTTGATAGTTTTCAATGGAGACCTTAGAATTAGTATTTTATACGTTGTCAACTCCGGTAGAGAGCCCTTTGACAAGATCAGCAATGTTCTCAATGGATTTTTTAAAGGGCATCAACATCTTCCTTAGTAGCCATACATAGTCTCTTTCTTCAAACCGTGTTTTCAAAGGATCTCGTGAATATAGGAGTTATTTCGAACTAATCGACTCTCTTTCCTTGACCATAGGCTGTAGAAAAGGAAACCATGGACACTTATTATTAATTACATGACTCGAACTCGATTCAACATGCATAGATAAGGAAATTCCTAAAAGAGCATAGTGTATGAGGGAAAATGATATGTATGGGGAAAACATGTAGGAGAGGAAAGTATGCAGAAATGTATATGTGTATAGGGAAAGTATGTGAATGTGGAAAGTGTCTAAGAAGGAAGGCGTATTTATGGTAAGGTATGTAATGTATGGAAAGTCATGTAAAGAGAAAAAATGTATTTATGGAAAGACATGGAGATTTCTGGGAATAGGATAGACCCTCAATTCAAATGACAGAAAAGATGACTCATGCATGGATCTAAGACATCGCCATGGCAGACAATATGTACAAGGTGTGTGTGAAGACTTGTGGGTGTAAGTGATATTAATAAGACTCGTGTCATGACCATGTGACTAGAAATGTGGGTTAGACTCATACAAGACCAAGAAAAGAATGTATATTGACGTTAAAACTGGTTAACCAAATTAGTGGGACTCGATTTAAAGACTGAAAGAAAGACGGAACCATCGCATGGCGATGGGATTGTCGCGTGACGATGGCTCCATTGCGGAGCGACAAGATTGTCGCGTCGCAATGATTACCATCATCATGTGCCACAAATCTAAAGTGGTACGCCAATATTGGAGCATCACAGTGACCTGTTTTCAGTCGTTCTTTCGAAGGTTTAGGCCTAAAGTCTTCTAGGTCGAGCATATTTATACTTTATCGGTTCATATTAATTAACCAAATTAATTTATCAAAGTCTTTTTAGTCTGTGGATTAGTATGTATAGGTTGTACAACATAAGTACAAGAAACAAGTTAAAACAAAGGGTTAATTTAATCACAAATAAGATATGCACAAGTAGTCAAGTAGTCACAACATGATGCAATGAGTTTGCAACCTAACCACGGCTCTAGTTCTCTAAGGACAAGGATTTTGGTGTCCAAGAAGGTCCATGGTTAAGAGTCCGAATGCATCGCACGGAAGCTTTACCTTAGAAGGGTTGGTGCAATGGACGGGACCTCGCGAGTTTAACCCAACTCCATGGTTCGGTGAATTCAACAAACTCGGATTAACCCTTTTTTGCACGGAGCGTTTATAAGGGTCGATGGAGCGTGAATTCCCAAGGGCTAAAACCACATGTAAAACACATATGGGTTTTGAAAGGTCGAAAAAACTTAATCAGGAAGTAAAATCGTCGAGACAG
This sequence comes from Chenopodium quinoa, assembly GCF_001683475.1. NCBI lineage: Eukaryota > Viridiplantae > Streptophyta > Magnoliopsida > Caryophyllales > Amaranthaceae > Chenopodium > Chenopodium quinoa. The sequence continues at coordinate 1,134,167 of NW_018743858.1, read as the reverse complement.
TACTAGAATAAGGCAAAACGCAAAGACAGAAGACTGGCGCAGACTCGTCAAACTCTGTCGCTGGACGGCAGTATTCATCATCCGAAGACAACCTTGTCGCGATGGGACAAGGTTGTCATCCGGCATTGACTGTTGTCGCCTCGCGAGAATTTGGCGCTTTGCGGCAGGCTCGATCTTAGATATTTTTTTCGATTTTCGCAGCGTCTTCCAGATTTTAGTTGTGAAAATATTTCCGGCCTTTCGTAAGTGTATTCCTATGTTTCGATGCATTACGGATGGTCTTTCCAATGCGTACCTTTTTGTGCTTATGTCACAATGTTAATCAAAATTACACGCATGAACATCAAGAATCTTTCAAGTCTCATCCACTCATTCTAATTAATTGCCAAACAAATTAGGAATTAATTAGAAATCCTCCCCAGCGAAGTCGCCAAAAACTGTAGGAAATTTTAATCTCACCCTACTGTGGGTCATGTTTTTAGGAATGCCATCGATCTAAGGAAAGAAGCTAGTGAAAGAGAGTCGCCAACAAGTTTTAAGAACTTGTAAACCGTTCACGATTGTGAAGGTTACACCCCATTCACAATCACAGAGATTGCTAACTCCATAGTGGTCTGGAACCATGACTGGATGTTTGGGATGATGGTACGAACTTGATTTTTAAAGAGGTCAAACCCGCCCTAGAATAGGCCTCTACGTTATCCTTATCCTTATCAACATACATACATGAAATTAAATCTGTTTAATTTATGTTGGTTGATTATTAATGCACAATTAAATCTAATACTTGTCTCTTGAATTAAAATCATGTTAAACCTAAATCCAATTATTAATTATCTTATTAGGCGTGATTTTAATTACAAATTCCCTTTAAACCTGCAAAAAGGGGCGTGATCAAGCATAACAATAAATCATTGATAATCAAGCAACATATAATTATCTTAATAATCATCATCATAAAAATATTGTTAGTGGTAAGATCCTAGGCATAATACTAAACAGATTAATAACAATCTTAGCATGTTACTAAATAATTAAATATACGATCCTAAATATGATGCTAGTAATCAAAGCAATAAAAATAATTAGAGTAGATAAAACAAAGAACTTAATACTCACTCTGAATGTGCAACTTTGAATACTACATCATGAATAAAATGTTAGTAACTTCAATAAAAATAATAATTCAAAAAATTAAATTAAAGAGTTATAGAAATTAATATCACCCTTGGGATTATACCTTCACGACTTGGTCAAAAAGGTAGAACCTTCTAATCTTGTTTTGGACTTTGAATTACTTGAATAAGATTAGAAATAAAGTTAAGAACAATAGAAATTGTATGTCGAAGCTTTAAGTCTTAGCCTTTTGGGATGATTTTGGATTGATAAAATATTTGTGTGGTTGTCAAAAAAACTCCCCAAAAATCAGAAATAATGATGATATTTAAAGGCTTAAAATCGGGTGAAAAATATATTTTTGAAAGAAGATAGATTTTTCGAAAATGCGTAGCGAGGGATAACAGTTTTGCGGTTTTTGTTTTAATCATAACTTTTGATCCAAAAATTAGAATAAGATAAATAATATATTGTTAGAAATCTTTGGAAGTCTACTTTCCAATCCAATTGGAATCAGACTGATATCTTTTGTAGAATTTGAGATATGATCGAAATAGTGGAACGGTGTCAGTTTTGGATAGAGTTTGGTATTTTAATCATATCTTGTTCGTTTCTAATTGGAATTGGGCTTATGATATATCATTTTGGAAAACTTATTTTAAGGCTATCCAACCATTACTCTAACCGGGTCAAAATAGACAATAAACATTGTTTCGTCATCGGGCTTTGGTCGGGGAGACATTTTTAGTTGTCTACACATACTGATAATTGTAGTACATCGGAAAGTTCTCACATTAGTTTGAGAGGTTTTTAGTTAACAAAAATGTTTACGTAGTTTCATTATATTTTTTTTAGTAATTTAAGTGACGTTGTTTCATTATATTGTTTTAACTAATAATTTCTTTATCTAAAATAAATAAGATATAAATGACTTTCAAAATTCTAATTGTTATAATACAATTGGTGGTTATAATTTATGTGGCGATTAACTTTTAGAGGTATGTTGAAGTATATTTCTGTAGTAGAATATGCAGTGAATCTAATATACGCAGTATAATATATCATAATAAATTAAGTTGAGTTCTGATCACTCAAGTACACGACAGTAAAACTTGGCCATCCAAGCATTAATATGGACTATTGGTATAATTTCAGTACGATAAGAAATATGGAGTATACCTTTTAAAATTAATTTTAAAGATTATTATTTTTTGTTTAAATATGGAGTACAAGATTCTTTGTTTACGTTACTATATTTTCATTTTTTATTACTATTGTATGAGAAAAATTATAATAAGCCATATTAAGGACTATGGGAAAAAATAATACGAGTAGCAATTATGGTTTGAGCTTGTAATTGGTACAAAATTTTCAAGTAACAATTTATCATTGGTCAAACCAAGCTAATAATATTTAGCAATAACAAATATTTGTCGTTCACTACATCGTCGGTTATTGATCTTCTCCTTACTAATTTTCCAGTTTTTGTTAGTGATTAATTACGAAATTACAGCGTTTAACTTATCCTTTTCGTCGTCTTGCCTGCAAATCTACATTTCAACCATTTTTAATCGTTTGAATGTTCCTTGAAGCTTCAATATTTAATTACTAAGATAAATTATAATGTTAACCATTATTGACGAATCTTATGTTCTTTTTATCTACAATATTTAAAAATTCAGAATTTATCTTTCAACATTTGGGAAAAAAATTTCTCCATTGAACTTGAATTTTAATGGATACAACAAATAATTAAGACGAAAAATTAACAAATCCACAAGAAAATTAGTAAATTAACCATAAGTCATTGTTAAAGACAAGATTCAATTGTTATTTGGAATGTAAATTTCGTTGATTAAACACAGACAAAGCTTCAATTATTTTGATTGAACTTTGAGAAGGAGACGAGTATTTGCCAAAAAAAATAAAATAAAAAAGCATCAAATAAGAAAGGATGAACATTAGGAAGAATGCTGAACAACATCCAAGCGAAAAAGATGAACAAAATAAAATAATTCTGGAGCAATTGGAGAAGATAGCGGGCGACAGAGATGAACAAAAAAAATTAAATTTTCTTAAAAAAAAATGATAAAATAATGCTTCATTGGAAATGACAATAATTTTCTGTCAAAAAAAAAAAATCAATTTCAAACTTTAGGGTTTCAAATTTTGGGTGAAATTCAAACTGAAAATTTGATTTTACTTGAAAGTGGACCCCAAATTGCAAACTAATGAATTGCTGCCAACAATGGTTGTATGTGGGCTACCACATACAACCATTGTATGTGTAGCTCTTTCCTATTCAAATGGCTATATATATCTTTATGTATACATCATCAATATTGATAGAATTGGTGCATGTAAATAGTGCAAAAATTAAAGTAGACCACTTTAAATAAAACATAAGTAGTAAATACAACCCAACCATGCCACCTAAACAATCATTAATCATTGGGTAGATAACACACTGCTAATACGCTATGAATATTCCATTAATCATGTTAAGTCGGTTTCTAGTAAAGTTATATTAACCCACTACTAATACAATATTAAAATATCATTAATTTCGTTGAGTTGGATTCTACTATTACCACTCTTTATTAGTTGTGGCCTTGTTGGTAGTTTTTTCTCAAAAAAAAAAGAAAAAAAAAAGTTGTGGGTAGTTTAGACAGTTATTTCTATTGGATTCCATTATCACTGCTCTTTATTAGTGGGGCTAGTTCACTCGGTGGGAATACAAAGTATTATTAGAGCATCTAGACTTAGTGTATAATAATTAATAACACAAACCACAAATAACGTGTTTCCTTTCCCTTTCTACACTTTATTTTTTCTTTACATTACACAAAAAAAAAAAACAAAAAAAAAAAAACCTTATTACTAATACTATATATATTTTATGTTTACTTTTTTTTTTTGAATAAATTAATTTTATGCTAACTTTATATCCCCGAACTTAATACAAATATTATTTATGGGTCCTTTTCAGTAATTGTCACTCTCTACTCTTCCTTTCAAACGCTTACTTTTTCTCAAGAAAAAACATATTATATATATTTTTTATTTCTAATTTTACTAACAATATTGATGCACTTGCTATAATGCTAGTTTCATTTAAAAAATATCAGAGGGAGTACAAGCCATAAGAGAAAATCAAAGTGGTGGGAATTTTTGGACAGTTGTCTGATTATGATAGTGTAACTAAATTGCCGTTGTAATAAATGCTACCATCTCTTTATCACAAGTTCAATGTCTCAATTAGTGTCCCATCCCTGCTAATAGCTAGGGGAAAGTGTGAGGATCGTGACTTCGTGAGTATATAAAGTCAATTTTTTTATAAGGGAGCAAAGCTTGGCTTGTTAATTAAGTGTATGCTTACTATGCTACCAACTTAATTAGCTACTTACCACTTCCTTCATACCAAAGTGTTCCATTGTTGTAGTAACCCCCAAACTACGGGCAATCGCCGCAAGCTATGAGCTATCCTCAGACACTTGATTTCCGTCTGATGATCCATCTCCATATGTCCCACATCAGGTGTAGGGTTAAATGTTTGGGCTTGATCCAAGTCTTGGCCCAATTTCGGTTAGAATGATTAAAATTTCCTTCTTAAGGATCATGCTTAATTAAACCTGGTTATTGAATAGGGTAAACCAATAATAATAGGGTTAAAGTCAAGTTTAAAGGGCCCTTAAATAAACAAGACCTTTAATGAACAAAGCCGTTATTGGGTAGGGTCAATATAGGGCAAAAATATTAGTCCAATTTAATAGATAAACTATTAAAAAATTAAATTAAATAGATATTTCATGTTCATATATACTTAATTATGGCTTTGCTCAGTATTAATTTTAATTGATTGTTTGTTGGCCCACCCATTATCAACCCGCAACCTATTATTAGCTCTATTATTAAATGTGACTACGTGAGCCTCTTTAACCTGACCCGCAATTGAACAACACCAACCCTAACTCTATCCTCCCAATAACTAGGTCTAATGCTTACCATAATCATGCTCACTATTTCTAATTCAATTCCTAATTACATGATTACGGACTTACCCCTAGCCTTGCTCAAGAAATATAGTTTTGTCACCCAAAGTACAATTAGACGTATCAAATTTGTAATTAGTACATGTAACTTTATTTTATTACTAGACTCACTTTCAAATTTCTCATTCTAGAAAATACATATCTGACTTGAGCGTCGAAGAGGGGGGTGTTCCTCGGATTAGCCCTACTCTTTCTCTTTTGCAAGCTCTTACAGCTTGTTTGGGTAATGTTAAGGGAGGGAAAAGAAGGGGAGGGAGGTGAAGGGGAGGGAAGGGAAAGGAAGGGGAAGGAAGAATGGAGAATTTTCCTTCCAAATCTCTCCATTGTTGGAGGAATCATTTTCTTAGAATTTAATTACTCCATTTCTCATCCCTCCAATTCCCTTCATCCCTAATTTGCTATCCAAATCAAAGATGCTCCCTCCCTCCATCCATTTTCCTTCCCTTCTTTTCCCTCCATTTTCTTCAATCCAAACACACTCTTAGACATCTTGGAGAGGATAACTAACCCTTGGATATCCCCAAAGATACTCCTCCGATCCTACCATTTGGAGGTTTCAGTCCCAGAAACACATGCTAATATCTTAAATTTTGTTTCAAAGTTACAAATATTATGATGAAAAGACATAGAAAGGGATAGAAAAAAGATAAAACAAAAGAATTCAAGGAAATTAGGGAAACTGGAAGAGATGGAAGAAACGCAACTAAATATGCGTATGATGTAATTCCATTAGACATCCATTTACTTGTGACTTTTCAACGAAGCCAAAAAGTTCTCAAGTATTAATATTCCTACTCAATTGGAACTTTGGAAGGTTAAATCTAACCAGTTTCCACTACCATTTTTATTTATATAGTTACGTTTTTGTGTGTGTGTAAAGAACATATTGAGCAAAGATCGCAAGCCATCTGGACACTGATTTTTCGTTGTTAGGCAAAATTGACTAATTAGTAAATCTATCTTCTCAAATTCAATGCGTAATTCAGAGAAACATCGTATTCAATTTGTTTTAGAAAGTGTTTTGACTAGCCTGATAAAGAGGTTTATTCTATAAAGTGCATATATATTTATGTCAGGTGATAGCCTAAGTAGTAACATTTGATCGACGATATAGGAGATGGGGGGAGGGGAGACCATCCCCCCCAAGTGGGTGGAGGTTCAATCCTTATCCCCCTATTTCTATGATAGGGTGGGGACCCCCCATCTTACCAATTATTTTTTTAAAAAAAATTGATTTAGTGATAAACTAGCTTTTAGGCCCGGTTATTGTCTCAGGTCAACATGTTCACTTCAACAATTTACTTTAAAGAATAACATTAACGGGGTGTTCAGTTCATTAAATTGGAAATGATTGATATGGAATCTCATACAAGAGAGATATGGATTCTAAAACCCATACTAGTCAATGGTTTGGTTTTATTGTTAGAATGAGTTATATACTTCATTAATAGAATGAATTGTGAATATTAGGGGGAGAAGTGGGTATGAAATTCCATGGGTATAGGGACTTAGAACCCCTTGAATATGAGATTCCATAGTTAAAAAGCTCAACCAAACAAAAATTAATGGATTCTAACTCCAAATGATCCAACTAAACAACCCCGAAATCTATACCTATAAACTAAAATAACCCACATAAAGTAATATCCCTAGAATTATCATCTCAAAAAAAAAATTCCGCCTGAGAATTTTTTTTTTTTTGTTACTATATCTCAGGAAGAAGTTTGTTACTGTACTATATAATATTGGAAATTTTGACTTTACATACCACCAAAAGACCCTACTTTGATTTTTGGTACCTATCCAAAATTTATTACGGAGTATTATTATACTACCTATCAAATTCAAAAAAATAGATTTTGGTACCACCTAACGGTTTCCGTTAGTGGTTTGCTAATTAAATTTTTTTCCTTTTGCGTGCTGAAAAATACTCCGTTAAGGTGAGATTATAATAAAAAGTGGGGATTGTTTATGAAATATGGAGTAAAAGTGGGATTATTAGTTACCATTTTTCCTTAAATAAATTCAAATTTATATATAAAAAAGTATTACGTAAGTCATTTCATTTCAATAACTCAATTTCAATTGACTATCATTATTAATAAATTAATCAATCTTATTATTTTGAATATATGTGCATTGCACGGGGCCAAAACTAGTAATCAATCTTATCATAAGGTTTAGTGGTTAACGGATTAATGAATAATCTTGATTTCATGAGATCAAGCAAATCTTATAGTTATAACATGCAATAATTTTTAATTGAATGAGGATGACATGAATTAAAACAACAAGGAAAAATTGTCATAAATAATATGATCTTTTGCCGATCGTCCAATAATAAAACGGTCTTAATTTAGAATAAAACAACATTTGACATGCATTTGCTCAAAATAGAATGTGTTTGGTTGGTAACCTGTTTAAAGATTAATTATGCTTCGTGTCACAATTTTATTGATAGTTTTTCTTTAATTTACAATATTCTTTAATTTAAATAAGATTTATTAAAATATAAATGTTGTTTTATAAAGTGTATAATACAACAGTCAACGAAAACTATAAACAAGATGAACAAAATAATCTCACAAACAAAATAGGAAGTTCGGTGTGGCGTGATATCAATCACTGACTTGAAAACGAATTCCAACGGAATCGAGGTGCTCAATTGTATTCTGCGGCATGTTCCCTAAGGTTCACACATCACTCCCACACAAAGTAACTTTTGGGTTGGAGGTTGAAGACAAGTAAACTTATGCCCAAAAGATTTAGTGTTTAGATTTTTTGTGTTGAATAAATGATCTTATTTTCTCAACTAATAGGAATATGTATAATTCACAAGGTAGTATGAAGGGATGAAGAAGATGAAAGACAAAGAGATTAATCAGAAATTAAGAAAATTAACTAACCCTTAATCATCCCATGCATTAAGTGGAAGCTACAAAGGAGTCCCAAGAAAAGAATTAGAACACCAAAAGAATGAATCTAGACAAGAAAAAAGTCTATCCCACAACCTACCCGGGGGCAAATGAGGTCGGCCATAACCTTTCTATGGAGCAAACTGATCAAGTTCATCTTTTACTCTCATTACTTCAACAATAAAAACCCCTTAAACCAACCCTTTTTGTTACCAACCAAGCCACCACCACCACCAACACCCCTTTCCCGCCTGAGCTATCCTACCCCCATATCAACCCCCTTCCCCTTCCCAAACCACAAACACGTACCCTTCATTCTTTCTCCTCTTCCCTAACCTCACCGTCCATCCACCTTCGAGACCCTCGCCTGCAACATTGCCCAACCACGACCACCCTTCTCGCTCTCTCTCATCTTTGCCTTCCCCTTTTTCTTTCTTTTTCCCTCACAAGCCCCAAAATGCCTGCAACAATGTGCTACCACAATAGAAAACCTGCACCGATCTCCACTGCTCACATTTGCTCTTTTGATTCAGGTAAGGGGGATGATGGTTTGGGTTTCGGGTTTAGTGAGGGGGTGTGGTTTGGGTTCGGGTCCGGTGAGGGTGTGGGTGAGGGTTGGGTTTTAGGTTTAGTGGCTATGGTGAGAGCATTGGGGTTTCTTGCTTGGTGGGGTTGGGGATTGGGGCTTACTTGGTGGCCAAACGGAAAGATGAGGGGGTTTTCGAGGTGGCTGAACAAGATAGGTAGGGGATTACGTGAAAATGGAGGGATTATTTTCAAAAAAACATGTTTTTTTTATACTAAAAATCATTTATTAAATATTTATTTTTTCTTAACGAAATACCCTAACCAATCAAAATATGACGCGTGTTTGGCTTTACCTTGTTTAAGAGGTTAAGATTTTTTTTTTACCAAAATAAATGTACAACACTAGGGCAAAACCCTACAATTTTACATAGCACATATACATGAACCAAACTTCCAGCAATCAAAACAAGCCTAGCAACTAGCTACAAATTTTCAGCCTATATGTACAACCATTTACAATTGCTCCTACTCCATTTAGTACTTACAAAGTTGTTGAACTCTAGTTACAACTTCCTTCTTAATTGCTCAAGCAAACACCATAGGATGCAATAGCGTTGCACCAAAAAGCATGATTCCTAGCAAACCAAATCTTGTAAACTACAGTAGCCAGAACAACTTTCCTTTGCACCAAATCTTTATGTTTGCTTCTCCAACCCTTCCAAGTGCTATCAATATTGAATCCAGTAGTCTCAGCAATCTATAGCCAACATTTGCTGGAAATACTTTATGCTGGCAGTCAAAGAACAAATGCATACAAGACTCAACATGTACCCCGACAAAGAAGACATGAGCTATTAGCAGAAACCCCAACCCAAATTTAGCAAGCTTATCTCTAGCTCTTAGTCTCCTATGAATTGCAATCCAAGTGATTAAGGCATGCTTAGGCACATTAAACCTACTCCAAACCCAATGAGACTGACCCACTGACAAGGGTTTCTGAAGCCATCAATGGCAGTCATGGGATCTTATAACTGTCATTCATCTAATTATTACTTTCAAAACCCTGCTTGAGCTCATCTTTCAACATACATGCATATAGCTTTCCACCCCCAACTTGCATCTTTCTTAGGCACATACTCCCACTAGTCTTGCTCCTTGATGTAAACATAATGCACCCACCTAACCCACATATTAAAGAATCAGTTTTCTTAGCGATTTTCAAGACATAGCCTCCGAAGGCAGCTTTATTCCAAAGTAAACAGTCACTCACTTCCAACCCCCAGTAGATTTAGGCTTATAGACCCAATCCCAAGAAAGAGGAGGAGCTATGTTCAATGCAGTAGCCCTATCCCACAAAAAACTCTTTATAACAGGTTAATTCCTTGCATCACACTATTAGGCTTAACACACATTAAGCCTAGTATTTGTGTAAACTCATCAACACATAATTAACTAGTACAACTCTATAAGCATAGATTAAATTCCTACTTGTCCAACACTAAATCCTAGACAACATCTTGTCCACCTACACATAAAAATCAGAAGCCTTAAGAATCCTACTATTTAAAGAAATTCCTAAATATCTGAAAGGAGTTGAGCTAGCTACCAAACTTGACATCTCCAGAATCTCATCCTGCACCTGCTGAGGAACACTCCTAAAGTAAACCGCAGTCTTGTCCAATCCAAAGTGTATATTCTACTATTGCTCCTGCTGCTGCTCCTCCTCCTCCTCCTCCTCCTCCTCCTACTACTACTACTACTACTACTACTACTACTACTACTACTACTACTACTACTACTACTACTAGGAACGAAGTTAGACAACCCAGATTGTGTCAAAGGTGAAGACCCCGTCAAGTTAACACATACATCAAGACCTCTATCCCAAGAATAAAGCAACACATCTGCTGGTCGAAGAGCCCCGTTATTCCCTCTAATCAACCCAACGTTAACCTCCTTTCTTAAAAAATTCCTAGAGCGAAAACAAATATCAACAAGGGTATCACGAACAACGTTGTGTCGATGCTTAATACTTACCATCCCAGCACAAGACACTGCATAATCCCCATAAATATCCCCATTAAAAACCCTTGAGCAAATTGAACACGGTGTCGAAACGGAAAACAAGGGAACACCCAAACGGTAGAAAAGAACACAACAGTAAGCCTTACCATTCATAGTCTGACCCAAACTTGAAATTGGGACTGCTCGCAACCAGGCAGAAGTGTGATCCCCCTGCTGGGACTTCCATAAGGCAACCTGACGCAGAGATAAGGAGAAAGTGGATTCTACAGATGTAGTGACCTTCGTGAAATATATATCTGCAAATTTCTTCATGAGTTTGGGGGCAGCGATCTCACTAGGGTTACGCATAAGATCAGTCTCAGCAATCCTATTAAAAAGACTAAGAGCACCATCGAAGGCCGGTCTTGGACCAACAATACCAGAATTGTGAAGAAGTAGTGACAAACATCACCCGCTAAATAGACACCCAATCCACCATAAGAAAAAGGTAAGGTGGCAAGTCGCCATTGCCAATCACCAAAACCTGGCCCCGAAGCAGTTACAATGCGCTCCAAAGAAGCTCGAAGGGCCACATCAAAAGAAATCTGGGCCGCTTCAAAAAGACGAGGAGGACAAGTGCGCATAGAAAAGTAGGGTTTTGAAACCCCAGTACATGCACGAAGAAGTAACAACTCACATTGGGGATCATCAAGCTTAGCAACAGCATCCATTAGCACAATGGTCTTTGACACTCTCTGCGAAGCAAGCTCACCACAGAAAGAGGAATCCACACTGACAGGACCACCAAGCAACTTTACACCATGAACAGGACGAGCAATATCTAGAGGAAAGACACCGACCAGACGGCTACATGGGTCCTCTGAGGGCCAGAAAACTTCTGTTTTTTCAACGTTTACATGGAGACCGAGACGAGGTCCCTCCACTAAAATCAACTCTATAACCTTTCCTACCACCAAGGTGTCACCAATAATAGTGTCGTCATCCAAATACCAAGTCTGCAAACATAAGTCGAAAGAATCTCTGATTCGGCATACCAACGGATGGAGCACCAAGGCAAAAAAGCAAAGGGCTAAGAGGATCACCCTGCTGCACTCCTTGACATGACCTTATGGTATGATCCCCATAAAACAGTCTGGCTGGAGAAGAGTAACAGAATTCAATCCAATGCGAGAGAGCTGGACAATGGAGGCGGACCTCATGCAGTAAAGCCGTACGATCAACCAAATTAAAGGCATTCTGAAAATCCACCAGCAACATAGAGAGGCCAACATCACCACCACAAGCCTCAACCAAACGATTAACAGCATGAAGAATAGCCTCACCACCCGCCGACACACCAACACCAAACTGAAGACCTCCTAAATAGCTTCCTAGACGTGGACCAATTAAAGAAGCCCCGACCTTTGAAACCAGACGCCTCCAAATGGTACCCACAACAATAGGTCGAATACCACCACCAGGCTTAACAAGAGGCATGAGAGAAACACTAGCAATGTATTCTCCTAACTCAGAAGGACATTTCCTAGCGAGAAAAAGATTAATGTAACACCCTAGAAATTCCTTTCCCTTAAAATACCTGTTTTGCCCTTTTTTAAAATATAAAATAGGAAAGCCTAAGGCATCACTGCCACCGTTAAAACGGCTAAGGCAAATATCAAAGACACACAGCGGAAGACTATCTTTTATAATCACTTAAAACAAGTCAACTTTTAAAAAGTCAAACAAAGTCAAACTAAGTCAACCTACAACTTGGAACCATTATAGGCCCTCAAAAACCAAACAATACTAAAAACCTTTGCGTTAGTATCACAAACACCATAAATAATATTCAAAGAAATTATAACACATTATATTCCTATAGGAACTAAGCATGATTCACTCTTCACTCATGCCCCTCATGAAAATGCTTCATCACCTGAAAAGCTTCTCTCTACTTGTCCCCACTACTCGTCATTAGAAATGGGTTGTCGTAGGGCCAAGGTAAAGACAAGGTCAAACAAACATACAAACACACAATCAGCAGTGCTGAGTACGTAAGCATAATAAAACACACTAACATGCTTTCATCCTATCAACACACAACTTACCATATTGCACTTATTTACAAGCATACAAACATTCAACACTTAACTAGACAAATAACTAGTCCAATTATTTAGCTTGATTATGCATTGAACGGGTTTCCCCCTAACCTGCCCCGATAAATGGGTACTAACACGGGAGCTAACCGTGTAAGTATAAAATAAACCACTCGTAAGTGGCGGAATTCCTACGCATAATAAAAAGGAAAATACAGCGTCCTGTACTCCCAATAGAAATCTTGGTTAAATATAAAACTCCATAACTCCCCCCATATGTTCATACTCAAGGTATATACGTTCCAAGAGTTTTGGTGTGTAATCTCTTTCACTTTACATTATTTACATATTTTTAGACTTGGTGATGACTCTCAAACACAGTACAATCAAACACTATAATTCATTCAAGTAATCAAACATACAAATTTAATTCTTGAATAATTAGTGACCACATAAATTTAATGTTGAATCCTTTTTAAACTACCTCGGTGTTAAATAACACCTTAAGCGCATAAAGCATCTCAAATCCTATCCTTTGGTGTTAGAAACACCTTAAGCGTATAAAGCACCTCAAAGCCTATCCCTCGGTGTTAGAAACACCTTAAGTGCACTTAGGCACCAAAATATAATTTAATCCTCGTGTATATAGACACTTAAATAGCTCATTCCTCATGCTTATTATAGCATCAATAAAAATTATATGAAGCATAATAAAATTCCCTTTCCATATTCCAAACCAAATTAAACATTTAGTTTAATTAAACATGCTCTCTAACATGCCAATAATAAAAGTGTGGTTCATAATCAACATGCCAATACAATTAATTCCAATCACCAATTCACCATAAATAATTTATACATAACAAATCATTCACCAACATCAATCCAATCAACAAATTTCAACCGACACCTATCATGATACTACTTGGAATTAATTAAATAAAGCCTAGCATGCTTCTACATATTCAAGTAATTACCAAGTACGCGAACGTACCTTAAATCATCTTTCCAACTAGCCACAATGCTAGAAATTACTCAGCTTAAAGTCTCCTACAATACCAAATACATAAACTCAATTATTCCCTTGATTACGCAAATTTCCAGCAACTTTTAAACACTTTAAACCCTCTCTAATAAGCTGAAATTTTGGTTTTTTAAAACCTTTAAATCTCTTTCATTAAGTGGGTAATTAAAACCACAAAGTAAAAACTCATTCATGGTGTTTATATAAAAAATCAGCACACTTTTTAAGGTTTAAACCCCACAAAAAATCTGAAAATTATATTAAAATCAATTAAACCCTTCTCTACTTATGGGTAATCTACCCTTTTTATTAAAACACAAAAGTAGTACTTAAAATAAAATTCCAGCAATAAACTCCATAAAAATATAGTCTTTAAGCTTTATTATCACTTACAATCGGTATATAAAACCCCCAAATCAATTGTAAGTTAGAACCCTAAAAATCAACACTTTAATAATTAAAACCCTAACTTTTAATACTTTATAAAATCTGAAATTTAAAATAATTTATAATATGAAATTTATACTCTTTAATTATTAAAACACAATTATAAAACATAATAATCATATTTCAATAATTAAAATCAAAACCCAAAAATACATACTACATAAAACAATTTTAAAAACATGAGGAGAGAGAACGGTGGCTCACAGTGGGGGGTGGTTGCCGGCCGGTAGGTGGCTGGTCATCGGCGGTGACGTGGCAGTGAGGGAAGTGGCGTGAGGTGGCTGAAACTTTGGCATGCATGGATGCATGCCATGCGTGAAGAATTTTCACGCATGAAACCCCAAAGCAAAGGAAAAGGAAATTAGGAAAGGAAAAAGAAGAAAAGAAAGAAAAAGAAAAAAAGAAAAGAAATACTTACATTGTAAAAATATGATTTTTAGCCTCGTGTGGGAAAATTTTGGGGGTTTGGGGGATATTTATAGAGTAGAGAGTACAGATAGGGTTTGGGCTTAATAAATAAATGGACTTTAATCATGAAATATTCGACCCACAAGGGTTCAAATAAAAGAATTGAGCTTACTTAAATGAAATGGATTGGTCCACTAGGAGTATGTAAGGATTGTTTACATACTATTATTTAAACGAGCCCAAACAATTAATAAACGTTTAGCCCAAAATATATTTTACTTTTTTTTATAAAACTCAATAATTTAAATACTTTAGCCCTTTAAATATTTAATTAAAATACTTTAGCCCTTAAATATATTTTATAATTAATTAAATAATTTATAAAATACATTAAGATACGGAGTATTACAATTAACCACCTGCGAAATAGAGTCTACCAACTTATCCGAAATAACAACTGCAGCACCACTCAAGCAATTAATTAGGTGTTGAGCACGCAAGCCGTCTCTACCACATCACGTACCGCACGGAAAACCCTTAATCTGATCCAAAACAACAGCGGGTGCAGCAATAAGGGGCTGATCAAAGGCGATATCCGGTAAGATAGGAGCCGGAAAGGAAGGGTGCTTAGCTTGCAAATCAGCAAGAGTAACATCATTATAAGGGGCAAGACCAGAAGGTTAAAGAACCCTAACCGCAGCAGTGTAATGTCCGTCACTAATCTTTCTCTTACATTATTTAATATTACGCTCAGACAAATCAGGCTCATCATCAGCATCCAACAAAGGAGGAGACACATCAGCCAATGTATCCGCACAAGATGCACAGGACCATTAGGCTCACACCAAGAACGAATAGTAGCGGTGATACTCTCTTCCTACCGCTGTCGCTTGACACCCGAAGAACACTCACGACTACTCCTCAGAGAAAAGGTTTTAAGAACACAGAGAGGCAACACTAGCAGTTGAACCCAACAAGAGACATCATCAGGCTTGCAAATCACCTTATCAAGCGCTCCTTTGAGAACCCGAGAAAAACCCAAGCGACACTTAGGATGAATAGATTTCACCGAACGGAACCGCTTAGATAACAAATTATCCAGGAGAGCAACATCGAATTCCAAAAGAGGCTGATGAGTCACACTAGGAACAAGATCAGATACCCCTGAAGATGGACCCTATGGTTTAGGAAAACCGTACCATAAAGAACAAACCGAACAATACCGTCCCTAGAATTAGGTGGGTCCACAATATCATCTGATTAGGACGTCGACACTTTGTATGAAAAGTATGTGTCTTGAAACACTCCCCACAAAACCAAATGCCCATACGACGAAATGTTGACTTCGGCTCTAAGAAAATAGTCAAATCAGAAGTAAGAGGCTTCCAACCCTAATCGCCCCTAAACGAGCCTAAACGAGAGAAAAGCTATTATTATTATTATTATTATTATTATTATTATTATTATTATTATTATTGTTGTTGTTGTTGTTATTATTATTATTATCATTAATATTATTATTATTATTATTATTTGATTTTTTAAAGATATTTTTACTCTTTTAATAACATTAAGAAAATGTGTTAAATAATATAAAATATTAATTATTCATTAAATATTAGTTATTATTATTATTTAATATTATATATTAATTATTATTATTATAAAATATTAATTATTATTATCTAGTTATTATTATAAAATATTAATTATTATTATTATTTTTTTTGTTAAATATCAATTATTATTATTATTTTTAAGCAGAGCAAAGTAGAGCAAATTTCAATAGAGCAGAGCAAAGCAGAGCAGGGCAGGGCAGAATAGAGCAGAACAACTCTAAAGTATAGGGCTTAAGTATAGATTCCTTTGCTCCAGCTTACCTACATGGTGGTGTAAACATTCCATTCCACATGAACTTTTTTTGTTACCCTAATTTTATTTCATTTTAATTTTTTTTTTAATTTTTTTTAAATCAACAAATTAGATGCACGCACCATCTCTACTCGGTCAGTCGGTCTTCTTCATTTCCGTCAACCACATCATCAAGAGAACCTCTCTTTCTCAAAGGGTCCTACCCTCCTACCCCTCTTACTAAAAGAAAGTTCCTGCACATTGTACCATCTCACTAAAATCACTAAATTATATAAATCTCACGTATGTTTGAATATCAACAACAATAATACTTTATATATATATATATATATATATATATATATATATATATATATATATATATATATATATATATATATATATATATATATATATATATATATATATATATATATATACCCCTCCAAAAAAACTCCACGAGATGATAACCTTAGAGACGTGTTTAGAATGACCAATGTTTTTTGTGATATAAAAAGACACACGAGGGGACCAAATAAGGCACCATAACATCAGTTATCCTCCTCTCTTTTCCTCAATTGCTTAACCTTTTGTTTTGCTAGCGCACGGCCCGTGCTCCCTCGCACGACTCACACTTCTTACCAACAAACACTAACACCCAAAATATTACCCCACTTCTTATCTTTTTATTGCCAAACCATATTTTGCCAAATATTCAACCCATATGCGCCTTATTCATCATATCATATAAACTTGTTACCAGAACAAAACTTAACCAAATTCAGCAAAAGAACTGTTAGACTCTAGTAAGAGCTCATATAGCAATGGAAAACAATCAAATGTTAGGGAGTATGATGATGAAGAGGTTTTCGGGTTCCTCAAAATTCAAGCGAATTTGTGTGTTTTGTGGTAGCAGTCCTGGAAAGAGTCCTTGCTATCAGGTTGCTGCTCTTCAGCTTGCTAACCAATTGGTATGTTTCTTTCCATTTCTTCGTTGATTTCTTTCTTTTATTATTATGACCATACATATTTATGTATATGTTATCTTAAACTATTTTATGTTGGTAAAATCTTGGAATAATACGTAATAAGTTAATTAGTGGTGTCGTGGGTTTTAATACTCCTTCCGTTCAGAATTAATGGTTAGTGATATAATAGCTACTATGTTGACTATACATATATATATGACTATTAGTTTCGAAGAAGATACTGCTATTAGATTGAAATTAAAGTTTTTCCATTTTGAAATAATAGAGATACTATTCTTGGAGCAATGATTTTGTCATGTACTAGAGTAAATTGCTATTAATTGATATTTGTGACTAAGGGAGCAAAAAGAAGCCATGTGGCAGAATATATGAGTGTATGAAGCTTGTTTTAAAAAAGTTGCGTAAGCTTATAATAAGATTACGTCACTAATTAGAGAAAAATAATTAGAGGAAAAAATGTAGGGAGAATACGCTAGTGATAAGGGTGTGTTTTCTGAAATGACACAAATTATTGAGCAAGGAACGGACTAACATGAGAGCAAGTTAAACATGACATGAAAATAGCCTGAGTCGATATGAGTATGTTAAAAAGCACAAAAGGGTACGAGGGGCACGTTGGTGTACCATGGGCTATGCATGGACAATTTAGTACATCAACATGTTTATTTATGTACCGAAAGGTCGTAGGCTCGTTATTTTTGTTTGGGGTAAAAATATATACGAAGTCTATATATAATTTTAAAACTTGATTTAATTACATTTATTGTGTAGGTTGAAAAGAAGATTGACTTGGTTTACGGAGGAGGTAGCATTGGCTTAATGGGAATGGTTTCTAAAGCTGTGTATAATGGAGGACGTCATGTCTTAGGGTAAGTAGTGAAGTACAGTATTTACTTGAGGCAACAATTAAAAGCTACTGCAATAAGTATGGCATTCATGAAACTTACTTGAGAGTGAGGGATAGCTCAAGTGGTTAGATCTCTCCTCCCGATTTCAGGTGATCTTTGGATCGATTCTCAATTTCTCATCATCACCCGCCCTTGTGGCTCTCTAAACACCAAAAAAAAAAAAAAAAAAAAAGCAAGCAATCTGTATACTTCATACAAGTATAATATATGTACTGTTTATTCCGTACTAGACATGAAGTATGTTTATTGAGTATTCCTTTATTTCGTTACGAGAGATACGTTTGTTGTATTCTAACTTATTAGTCTTGAAATACGTCGTTTTAAGTATGAAAAAAGATATATAATCATCAATGATGTTTATTGAATGAATTATAGTATGAAGTAGTAGTTAGTAAAAATTCAACGATTGATTGAGATAATCTTTCTAATATTAAAGAAAATGAGGGTCTGTAACAAAGTTATTAACTATTAGGAATCATTAGCGTACAACTAACCCTAACTCAAAAATTAAATTAGACTTACGTTGCCCTCAGTGTCATTGACAACATACCCTCGTTTTTTTCATTTTATATTCTTGCATATTTACCAAGTCCAATGTATTTAAATTGTGCCATTAATTATTTAATTAGCTCTTTTTTTTTTTTTATTATTTTTTTATTTTTTTATTTTTTTATGTGCAGAGTAATCCCGAAGACCCTCATGCCTAAAGAGGTGAAAGCCAACTTCAACCCTTTGATTTAAAACTTTTTATAAATATTTTTTTTATCTTTGTTTTTTATATAATTTTTTCCTTTTGCTGTGAAATGATTTGTCCTAACTAAACTTTTTTGAAAGAATTTAGAGAATAAATTTTCATTGATGAATGATTCTTTAACAAATTGGATCTAATAATATAACAATACATATTCTCAAATATTTCCTCCAAAAAAAGAAAAAAAAAAACAAATTCTCAAATATAATAATTGTAATAAAAAAAAAAATAATAAGCAAGATCTTTTTGACTACTTCAGAATAATTCTTATGTGGATCAACAACGTTTTCTTAACAATGTATATGCATGCTATGTGTCGTGGTTCATGAATTCTCATATTTTATCTATAAAAAAGTTATTTTTATGGGATAGTTAACCTAAAAACATGCTAAAACAAGGACATTAACGTTAAAATAATAAGGTAAGATAACTCCATTTACAAAATTTTGTAAAATTATAACTTTAAAATTTGCATATGTGTGACATAGAGTTCGAAAGCTAAGCTTGTCCCAATTCACACTCCAACAATAAAGTTGCATGTGATAAAATAGAATTCATACTTTTCTGTTCACATTTGTCTAGAATGTTTAAAAATTAAAAAATTAAAAAATTTAAGTAATTTATTATTATTATTATTATTAACAAAAACCTACAAAGTCAAACAATTTACAAGAAATTAGAAACCGATGTTTATTATTATTATTATTATTATTATTATTATTATTATTATTATTATTATTATTATTATTATTATTATTATTATTATTATTATTATTATTATTATTATTATTATTATTATCATTATCATCATCAATGTGTGTGTTATGATAATAAGGCACTTCCTCTAAATTAAGATCTAGCTTTTACTTTTGTTTACTCTAAGCTTATAAGTGATTTTGGACAAAATTTAGTGATTAATTAATTTTGCTTACTTCAAATAACTTTTATATTCTTTAATAAACCAAATTAAGGCCACAAAATGTGTAACATGATGTTTGATTTACTTATTGAATGAGACAAAGGGCACCTTTCATTAAAAAAGATTGTACATATATGTTCCTTTATATCTACATATCAAGTTATAAAGTGTCGTTTTTTATAAGAAAAAGTTATCATAAAGTGTACGGTAAATTCTTTGACAAGATTTTATCCTAACAAGTATCAGGAACAATTAATCTAAATGGTTGCAAGGTAGAATAATAACCTCCAATTGCGATTCTAACTGATGCAAGATTTAACTTAGAATTGGATTGATTATGTATTTTGGGATTATAGAATTCTAAGATTTTTGGTTTTTATAATGAATGGAAAAGTTAAAGTTGCATTGGTATGTATCAGATTACTGGTGAAACTGTAGGGGAAGTAAGACCTGTGTCCGGTATGCATCAGAGAAAAGCAGAAATGGCTCGCCAAGCTGATGCTTTCATTGCTTTACCAGGTAACGTTATGCTCAAACAGACGCCACTTTTTCATGTTATAAAAACAACAAAAAAAATGTTGGAATACTATCATGTACTTTTATTTTTAGCATTTGCTTTATTAGCTAAAAAATCTAATGTCTTATCTTTAATTTAGAAAAGTTGGGAAAATGTAGAAGCAAAATATCAAATAAGACGCGTTAAGATTGAAGTAGAGTTAGAAACCGAGTGTTGACCTCTTAGTAAGGAAAAAACTTTCTAACCTAGCTTGAAGAGGGTTCAATTCTTGCAATTTTAGGACGTGGACTCCCTTACCCTTTCTCCATACTTTCTAATTGTCTTGTTTGCTAACTTAATTTGAATTAATATATGATAGATTTAGGACCGATCAAACAATTATTTTTGATAGAGTATAAAACATATTCTTGGGCTTCAAGCATCAACTTAAACTTTTGGTTGAGTTCGTCCTTTAACAAAATATCAGAGTCAACGTGACACAAATGTCGCGGGTTCAAATCTTACAACCCCCCACTTCCAAGTGGAATATTATGCGCTGGGTATGAGGAGGGTCCATGTTGCATCCACAGTTCAAGTCCAATGGACTTTTGTGTGAGAGGGCGTGATAGAGTATAAAACATATTCCTAAGTTTCAACCATCAGCTTAAGCTTTTGGTTGAGTTTTTTGTCCTTTAACAATTCTCACCTACCGAAAGTTATTAAGACAACAATTAATCTTTGATTAGACAAAATAACGCTCTTATCAAAGCAAGTATAGAAAACTGGTTGTGGGCCTAAGAAAAAACAAGATATGTAAAATTAAAAAACTCTTAAGAAAATATTACCTAAATGTATGGTATGTTAATATTATTATATATGAAAATCAAATTCATGGATTGTAGCCATCTTTAGTGAGTGGGAATGTTTTCCTAAATAAAAAATAATTAAATAAATAAAAAATTAACAAAAAAAAAAATAGTGAGTGGGAATGTGGGGTTACCTTAATCTATCTACTAATTTGCTCACTGGTAAAGTTGGTCACTCTTGATGAATGCAGGAGGTTATGGAACTTTGGAAGAATTACTAGAAGTCATCACTTGGGCTCAACTAGGAATTCATAACAAGCCGGTAATTTGCTTTTCTTGCCTTTTTACATTAAAATAATATTTTCCAAATTCTTTCATTTGTTGTAAATAATTTAATAATAAGTGTAATTTACATCACCAATATATACTACGGTTAGCTAGTCTAACAACAAATTAAACCAAGGTAGTTTGATTTTGTGATAAGACCCCTATTTATTTCGAGTCTTACATTAAAGGTTATCGTGATGAGATTTTCTAATCCTTCTCACGTCTTAAAACCCAACTCCGAACAAGAGCATAACCTTTAATTTAGTCGAATTGACCTTGTGAGATTTCGATTAGGAAAAACCTTGTTTTGAACCATATGGGAAAAAAAAAAATTCTTTTTGTAAAAGGCAAAGTTATTTTCTTATAAGGTGCTCACTAGTGCTCCACTAATTTTGGAAAAATAATAATAATGGAGAAAAGTAAAGGTGATGTGAGGCATAACATCATGATATCGTCGAGCGCTTCATCAACTTGGCATACACCAATATGTCATTAATCAATAATTAATGTACCATGATTATTATTAGATTAATTAAGCTAATTTTTAAATTATAGTTTGAGGGAGGAGGCTATTAATGATACTATATGATTGTTCTAAATAAACAATAATAAAATTTACTTAAAACATTGATAATGTGTAGCTTTAAAATTTAGATGATGAGAATTTTTCATTGTACATGCACAAGCATAATTTCTTGAATAAAACCAAACTTTATATAATAATAATAATAATAATAATAATAATAATAATAATAATAATAATAATAATAATAATAATAATAATAATAATAATAATAATAATAATAATAATACATCAAACTTGTCTAGGTTTGATGTACTACCTTAATAAATGGTGAATTTCATTTATTTATTTAACACGTGGAAAGCATTTAAAGTATGCAAAGAAGTTTTATTTTTTATTTTTTATTTTATTTTTATTTTATTTTTATCAAGTGTATATAACATATTTTTATAAGTTAAAGTTTGAGACCCAAAATATGCGTAATATTACTTTTGACGTTTGTATTTCAAACTTGCTGGAGAACATACATATGTCAACTATTATTATTGAAATTATATTATACTTAAAATGTTTAAAAAAAAAAAAAATACATTTCTTATTCTATGCATGCATGGCGTGCATATTATAGCTTGTATTATATACTCTATCACTTATAACTTTATAATTAAAATTTTAGCATTTTCTTACATACGTATTACTTCTGCTATCTCAAAATAATTGACACAGTCAAATTTTGCACAAATGCCAATAAACTAGTTTGACCTTATTTTTGCATAAGTAAATATTAAAGAAAATTATTATAAAAAAAAGAGGCTATATTATAAAACTTTATATCAATATTTATTTAACAACACACTTTATGATAAAATGTGTTGTTATTATGTTAATAAAAAAACTATAGTCAATTTTTTTGTTTTTGTGTGTGTTAGAGAGCCACAAGGGCAGTTGATGAGAATCAACCTCAAGATCTTTTGAAATCGGGAGGAGAGCTCTAACCACTTGAGTTATCCCTTACTCTCAATTATAGTCAAAGTTAATATATGAATAGTGAAAAAAAATCTAACGTCTCCGTTATTCTTAGACGGAGGGAGTAATAATAATAATAATAATAATAACAATAATAATAATAATAATAATAATAATAATAAATAAATAAATAAATAAATAAATAATTTGTTGGTCCTCAAATAGTAATAATAACAAAATTTTTTTTTTATGTATTTTTGGACACAGGTGGGCTTGCTGAACGTTGATGGATATTACAACTCATTATTGTCCTTCATAGACAAGGCTGTAGACGAGGGTTTCATTGCCCCTGCTGCCCGTAGCATTATTGTTTCTGCCCCGACTGCCCAAGAACTTTTGTCCACCCTTGAGCCCTTGAGGTAAGAGTCTAAGCTAAGACACTTTGTTTTGGCCTCGTTAAAACAATAAAACATGTACTCAAATATACATATGAACATACATTAAACAATATAAATAACCTAATAAACGTTTATGAACATACATTAAACAATATAAATAACCTAATAAACATTCATATGTATGAGATTGATTTGTTATATTAATTACTGCCAATAATTTTTTTTTTTTACAAGCTTTACAATGTTATAAATAGGTATAGTAGCCATTATAACTTTTTAATGTTGAAAAATGTACGTAATATAAAAACTTTTTAGGACTACGTTCCAAATCACTATGGTGAAGCGCCAAAGCTAAGGTGGGAGATTGAGCAGCAACTAGGATACGGTACAACAAAGTCGGAAATTTCTCGTTGATTTCGACGACAACCAATTATATGACCATCTGTAATTGTATAAATGGTCTTTAGTGTAGCTAAACAGAAACATTTGATAGCCATAGATTATGGAGATTGAGATTCAAGCAAGTTACAAGTATACAGAATCTCGTTTTGACTATTGTATAACCACAGTCATCCAAATTTATTTGTTCATAAATTTAGGGGTAATGTTTGTTACATCCCAATGATTAAATACAAGTACATGTTTATGTAATTTATATATGATTCTTCGAAATCTTAAGATTGCTTTTTCAGTAGATGATGATTGGTTTAGGTTGCTCAATTATAAATTTAATTGATTTTTTTAATGTCTGAACTCATTGCTCAATTTTTTACCAAAGAGTATACATACTTGCAAATGACGAATTTGCCTACGTAAATCATTCCAAATTAAACAATTGTATATGGTTTACCATGAAAAGTTGGGAAGTAGTTGAACATGACATCGACATCCTTCATTCTCATTAATAGACCAGTCAGGTCCTGTATAGGTGACAAGATATATGCAGAAAAGCTTAATTCTCTTATTTCACCATAGCACCATATTTATACCGCTCGCTCTGTTTCTCTTTGAACCGCAAGGCAGAGATCTTATCACACTAGGAAACTTATCATACTATCCTAAGATAAGATTAACAATACAGCAAATAAATATATCTTTGCCTAACAATAATATTCTATCAATTATTTTCCAAATACCCCCCTCAAGTTGGAGCAATTGGATCAAAGATGTCCAACTTGCCAAGGAGATAATCATATTGCTGTTTGCCAAAGGCCTTCATAAAAATGTCAGCTAGCTGTTATGAGGTAGGCACATGCGTGGTGGATATAACTATATAAGACCATCTTGAATGGCGTCACGAACAAAATGGCAGTCAACTTCGATATGCTTCGTACGCACGTGAAAGACCGGGTTTTGTGCAATGTGTATAGCAGCTTGACTGTCACAATAGATAGGTATAGCACGAGGATGGTGAACACCGCCTAAGCTTAAGAGCAAGCTCTTTAACCATTTCATCTCACATGTAATGGCTGCCATGGAGCGATACTCAGCCTCGGCAGAAGATTTAGCCATCGTGTGTTGTTTCTTGGTTCTCCAAGCTATCGGAGAGTGGCCCAAGAAAACCAACCAGCCAGATAAAGAACGCCGTGTGAGGGGACTGGTTGCCCAGTCCGAATCACACTAGCCATGTAATGAAAGATCACTATCAGACGGTAGTAATATACCTTGGCCTGAGTGCTCTTTAAATAACGAACAACTCGTAGTACAACCTCCCAATTTTTCAAACTCAACTTTGAGCCCCACTATATTCATGCTCTTAAGTATGGTGGCGTCCAAAGGGAAGGAAGTTAGAGATAAAAGAGTCGCCAACAAATTTTAGGAGCTTGTAAACCGTTCACGGGTGTAAAGGTTACACCCATTCACGATCATGGAGATCGCTAACTCCATAGTGGTCCGGACTATGACTGGATATTCGGGGATGATGGTACGAATCCAACCGCAAAGAAATTGAACCCGCCCTAAATCGGTCTCTAATTAATTCTTAGATTTTGCACCGGTTAACTGATGCGAATTAAACTCTTTGGCACCGGTTAACCGATGCTAAAAGTACTTGGCGCACATTTTTTTTTTAATTTTTTTTTACATATAATTGGCATCGGTTAACGATGCCTTTAACTGTTTTTATTTTTTTTTATCTTTTTTGTTTTTTGCAATAAATAATAATATTAATACTAATAATAATAATAAAAAACCTGTACATCCTGCATTAATTCTACCATTATTATAATATATTATAATAACAATAATAATAATGATAATTTCTAAATTGAAATAATGACAACAATACATAGATATTAATTAATAATCCCAAATGCAATACAATGAAGGGTCATATTTACAATTCCTGGAAAAAAAAAGTGTCATATTTACAAACAATACTAATTAATAATGTAGTTAAAAATTTAACAAAATACAAATTTCAATAGAAATGACATCTACAAATTAAAGGTGATGAAAGACGCCAACATTTCTCGAACTTCAACAAGTTCCTTGCTTGTCAACGGACCTCCCTTTTGTACCTTGCAAAACATGGAATAAACAAAAATTATGTTAGAATTAATTACTTAGGTTATGCATGAAAAAATACATTTACAAGTTCACTTAGGAAAATTTTTATTACTTAGGCCTATATGACTACTACTTCGCCTATTTTCTACATTTCTTATCAAATGAACTAATTTTTTCTCATAACATGTCAATATTACTTAGTTATAGGTGACTAAGGCTTGAAATCACATGAAAAGAGCAATTCAAGGGTTTTAGGACGCATTTTGATCCAAAATGGCCCAAATAAAGCCTATATGACTATTAGGATGCCTATTTTCTACATTTCTTATCAAATCAACTCATTCTTTCTCATAACATGTTAATATTACTTAGTTCTAAGCAGCCAAGGCTTGAAATCACATGAAAAGTGCAATTCAAGGGCTTTAGGACGCATTTTGATCCAAAATGGCCCAAATAAGGCCTATATGACTACTACTTCGCCTATTTTCTACATTTCTTATCAAATGAACTCATTCTTTCTCATATAATCAATAGTACTTATTTATAGGCGGCTAAGACTTGAAATCACATGAAAAGAGCAATTCAACGGTTTTAGAACGCATTTTGATCCAAAATGGCCCAAGTAAGGCCTATATGACTACTAGGATGCCTATTTCCTACATTTCTTATCAAATCAACTCATTCTTAATCATAACAAGTCATTATTACTTAGTTATAGGCGGCTAAGGCTTGAAATCACGTGAAAAGAGCATTTTAAGGGTTTTAGGACGTATTTTCATCCAAAATGGCCCAAATAAGGCCTATATGACTACTAGGATGCCTATTTCCTACATTTCTTATCAAATCAACTTATTCTTTTTCATAACATGTCACTATTACTTAGTTATAGGCGCCTAAGGCTTGAAATCACATGAAAGAGCATTTTAAGGGTTTTAGGACGCATTTTCATCCAAAATGGCCCAAATAAGGCCTATATTGAAAGGAATGGTGTCCTTCCAACAAGTGTATTATTCCGGTAGAAGGTTAAAAATAATTAGAAAGCTAATTCTTTAGTAAGGTCAAGTGATCAGAATGCCTAGGTGGAGGCCGCTTACGATCAGTGATATTAATGTACAATTAATATTACAACTTAATCTTGACTGAACCCTTCGGGTTGAACCCAATAGAAGAACCGATCCGAGACGACGAATCAATCCGAAGGATTTGATGAGTCGTTAGAGTTTTACGAACAAAGACGTCGGATATCAAGCTTAGAGTGTCAAGACCGAGCGTCGCAAGTCGAGTCGAATTTAGAATTCAACGAGACGTGAAATCAATCAAGTTAAAAGTTCGAGCCTAGCCGTAGCCTCGCATCAGCCTAGCCATGTGAGTGCTAGGCTAGGCAAGGTCCTAAGAAATGCGTGCCTAGCAACCCCTAGCACATGAACATCGCATGGCACAAGCATCGCAAGATGCATGCATGCGTGTGGTGTGGCTGTGCATGCGTGGCTAGGCGTGCTAGCATAGCAGCGCTAGCCATCGCATCGTGCTAGGCATAGGCTAATGCAGCCCACAAGCATTGCAAGCATGGTGCGTGCTTGCTAGCATGCTAGGCCAAGCACTTAGCCTTCGCATAATGCTAGTGTGCTCGGCCATGCCCCAGCCGCAAGTGTTGTACGCACCAAGCTTGAGCATCGCAGGATGCTGGGCGTCGCACAACGCAGCACATAGCATTGCAAGCAATGCGTGTGTGTGAGGCTATGCTTACTAGCTAGCCAAGCAAGGCCAGCCTTCGTAGCATGAGATGTGTGCGTACCGGCGTTGACGCACCAAGAAGCAGCCTTGCTAGCATCGCATAGGCATCATCCCAACATGCGTGGCTCGCTAGCAGCACGCATGCATAGGCTGGCTGGGCAGCAGCCCAGCCTTGGTGCTAGGCGCCAGCTTGCTGCCTTGGCAGCCAAGGCAGGCTGCCAGCCAGCCACATGGAGGAGTGTCCGGTTTTGCTAGTGGGGACCAATGGTTGGTCTTTGCCTTGGGGAGCAAGGTGGGTTGTCCCCTCCCTTGGTGGTCCTCACCTTCTCCTTCTCCTCCCATTGCCACTTGTAACTTGTTGATTGAATTGCAATTTTATTTTGTTTTGATTAAAATAAAATAGGGAAAATTGCAAATCTCCCACATTGATTGAGAATGGGAAATCAAGGTTCATTTCCCTATAAATACCCATGTCTTGGGATTTGGGAAGAACACTTGACTGGAACTAAAAAGGCATCTCCTTAAAAAAGTGAGAAAACCTTAAGTTCGTAAAACTCTAGTTTTTATTGGTCGAGTCCTGACTAACCTTCGGTACTAGGACCGTTCGGGTCGGGTTCGTGGGTACGAGCTGTTGGAGACCTTCGCATTTGCGGGGTTCAAGTTTTGAAGTAAGAGCTTTGGCATCGAGCGTAGCACGCGCCAAGGGTATGAATGTCTTTTCCTTTTCTCTCTTACTTGTTGTTTAATTGTGATTGCATGCTTAGTTGCCTTAATTAGTAGGCGGGTCTTGGGTGGGTTTCTTTTCCGCGTAGAGTTGGACTCTACGAAACCCAATAGCGGTATCTGAGCCGCGCTCACTTTAATTTTTGTAACTAATAATTAATTAAGGTGATTTAAAATGGATTTAAATCTCCGGTTGTGCTTTCTAATTAAATTAAAAGCTCGTTTTAATTAGTTTTAATCTCGTATTTTTACTAATTTTGGCTGACGACCCAGATTTCGACTCAAAAATAGTGATTTTTGGGTGGAATCGATGTTCTAAATCGTTTCTGTCCCTTTTAGTATTGTCCAGAAGCCAAAATCCACCTAGAAACATGTTTCTCGAGGGGTTTTTCGTTTTTGACGAAATTTTTTAAATCTTTAAACCTTGATTAATTATGGCATGTTAAGGGTAGATTAAATGTATGGTTGCATCCCTAATCTGGTTCAATTATAAACCCTATTAAGCATGTTTACGAAGTCATAATAAGTGCTTAATATGGTGGGTTCATTTTTCACATAAACTTGTAATTTCACAATTATGCAAATCAATTGCCTTAAAGTGTGAATGTTTATGGTGAATGTGAAATTTTGAAGTTCCTAATGTATGAAAGATCCAATCTTTAATTGGTTGGAACTTTGATTTCTAAATCCCATGTTGTACTAATTTTTGGATTCAATCATTTTAAGTTGATTAAAGTCCTTAAAGTTCAAAACTTGTGATTGAATTTTGATTAATATTCATATTGGAAGATGTAATTTCTCCATTTGTACACAAGTTAATGTTGGAAAATTTTGATTGGATGAATGGGTTTATTTTTCCAACCCCTTTAATTTTGTCAAATCTCATTGTTAATTTATATTTGATTAAATTAATTATGAATGTGGCCCTTTAATTTTGTAGCATAAAGATAAACCTAAATTAATTCAAAGAATGGTTCTTGAATAATTTAGGCTTGTGCACTATTAAAATTGAATTTATTTAAGTTAGACTTGTTATATTTTTCATTATTGCCCAATGTTGATTCTAAAATTAATTTAGAGTCATAATTATGTCACACATATATCGGGATTAAAATCCGAGAAAAGGCACGCAAATCGAAGTAAAAACACCTAAGCGCCACAAAGGTTAGGCGGGCTGCTCACGCAGCCCACATGTGGCTGCCTTAGGTGCGCATGAGGGTGCTCCCACCTCGAGATGCAGCTACTGCAGCGTGGCGGGGAGAGTGCACATGTGTTGCGTGATGGTGCGTGGTCTATGGATGCTGGTAGGGCCTTTCGAGAGCTGTTGGGCAGCGAGGCATGCGTAGCCAGCCACTCGCTTCCAGCGCCAGCAAGCTTGCTAGCATGCCTAGCATGCGTAGCGAGCTACTAGTTCCAGCATGCGTGGCATGCATTGCTGGGCAAGCATGCTAGCGCCCAAAGCACGCAGCCCACGGTTTTAGTTGGGAAATTTTTGCTTGAGTTGGGCTATCGGTTTTTTGCATAATTTTGCCGTTTTAAGTATATTTAATTATTTTTACGAGGCTAGGCCTCAATTTTTTCGGCTCTTGCAAAATTTTAATTTTGACAAAATTTGGGTTAACCGCCTTAATTAATTGGATTAATTTAATTGGATGCGGAATTTAGTGGGAGCTTCGTTAATTGCATGAACTAATTGCGTTTTAATTACATAAAATGCTAAACAACTTTGACTAGTTTTAATAAGGCGCGTTAATTGGATTAACCACCTAAGTTAGTTACTAGTTCGAGCGTTATGCATTGTTACTTGCTTTTCGTTGTAAAATGCATGGGCTATTCACATATAGTGAATGGATGAATGGAATATACACTACAAGAAAACAGCTAGATTCCGACGGAATTTTCCCGTCGGAAACATAGGAAATTCCGTCAGAATCAAGCCTTCCGACGGAATTCCGTCGGAAGTAGTCTGTCGGAGCACCCCTTGTCGGAAATTCGGCCTTTTCCGGCGGAAATTCCGTCGGAAGAGGTAATTCCGACAGATCTATTCTGTTGGCGCCGATTTTGACTTTAATTAAAATTCCGTCGTAATTTTTCGACGGAAAATTCCATCAGAGGTGGATTAGCTTCCGACGGACATTTCCGTCGGAAAAGTCAATTAAAAAAAAAAAAAAAAACAGCCCCCCACCTTGCCCAGACCAGCCCCCCACCCAGCCCAAACCACCCCCACCCTGCCCCCCTGACTACCCACCCACACCACCACCACCAACCCACCCCACCCCACTCCCTGACTCTCCACACCACCATTGCCCCCCTACCCCTCTCCTCCTAAACCGTACCACCAACCCACACCACCCACCTTAACCAACAAGTCCCCCTAACCCGTACCACCAACCCACACCACCCCACAACCACCACCAAAACCCGAAACTACCCCAAAAAACCCGAAACCACCCAAAAAAACCCGAAACCACCCAAATCTACCACCCAAACCCACGCCATCAAAACCCACGAAACCACCAAAAAAACCCACCACCTCCAAAAATCGCCACCCACCACAAACCCACACACCACAAACGCACACACAACCACTTTACACGCAAAAAAAAAACATAGAAAAAAAAATCGCAAATTGAAAAGTTAAATAACAAAACATACCTTATTAATTGAAATGGAGTCGAATTTAACCACGAGAACGGTTTAACAAGGCCAAATTTGGCCATTAAAAGTCTAGATCTAGGCTTTTAATGGTCAAATTGGGCCTAAAAAACCACCAAGATCGACGTTGGGCATAGTGGTGGAACGGTGGTGTTGATTGCGACGAGAAGGAGGGGAAAGAAATTAAATCACGTTGGTGTGAGAATGAAGGAGGGTGAGAAGGAGGGGAAAGAATTCAGAGAAGAAGGAGGCGAGAAATAGGAAAGAAGAAGAGGAGAGAGAAGGAGAAGAGATTAATAGAATTGCATAGAGGAAGGAGAAGAGAAGAAGAGAGAGAAAGAGAGGGGAAAGTAATAAGGGGAAACTTAGGGTTTTTTTTATATAAATAATTACTTTAATTCCAACGGTTTTAATTCCGTCGGAAATATAATTATTCCGTCGGAATATTCCATCGGAAACTTCCGGCGGATTTAAATTCCGCCGGAAAAGTAATTTTCCGAGGGAATATTCCGTCGTAAACTTCCGACGGATTGTTTTTCCGCCGGAAAAGTAATTTTCCGACGGAATATTCCGTCGGAAACCTTTATTTTCCAACGGATTTTAATTCTGTCGGAAATTTCCGAAGGAATAAAAATCCATCGGAACTTCTGAGGTTTCCGACGGAATTTAGTGTCCGTCGGAAACAGTCCGTCGGAAATCAGCCTATTTCTAGTAGTTATATATATTGTTTCACAGGTTTCGTGAAAATGGCAACTAGTGGGGCCCGATTAGGATAGTAAATACGGACTGCGATCCGTTATATATTTTTGTAAATCTAAATACGGTCTGCGTACCATTGCATATTTTTATACCTTAATATTTAGATTAATCCTAGTCGTAGTAGCTAGTAATTTCATTTTGGCAGGGATATCTCAAGACGACGTTTCTATGAAGACGAGCCAAGATGGTGCATTGAAGGCTCTTGAAAATTTGAAGATTTCAAGGGGTCATGCTAGTTGCCAAATGCATCTTATTTCATGTTTTCTATATATAATTGTACTTATATATGTGAATGATATGTTAGATGCATGTTTAGGATTTCAAATGTTGTGATGATAAATTAAGTTCACTTAAATCAACCAACATAGAAACCCTAGGTCCCTATAATATTGAGCCAAATTTGCCATTCCAAGAACGACACTTACCGAACTAATGCGCGTGGTGATGGGCTACGCCAAAGCGAGGCATCACCGCTTCCCTAGGAACGTAAGGTATACTAGGTATACAAGCCGTCTTGGTTAAGCTCAAAGATATCGGTAAGGAGTCCTTAGATGTCATGGCAATGGAGATAAAATGTCAATGAAGCATTATATGTGACGTTTTATCGAACCAAGAGTAGCTTGGAGCTATTAGCAATTGGATTGCTTACCCTAAAATATTAAGTGTTAAGTCAAGCCAAAGCATGCTTAATCACTTATTGATTTTTGGGATCTTGGAATCATTTTATTCTCGCCTAAAAGGGACTAATGTTAATGCGTGGATAAAATGCTTTAAATTTGCATGAACGCTTTAAATTTCAAACTTATTGGTTTATGAATGGTTTTTCATTTCAAATTCTTTCAATTGTAAAAACATGTCTACAAGTAACTCAAACAACCAGTTTTTATTACGCTCAATTCTCGACAAGGAGAAGTTGAGTGGGCCAAATTTTCTTGATTGGAAAAGGAATTTGCGTATTGTTCTCATGCAAGAGCAAAAGGAACGTCCTTGATGAGGAAATGCCCAACACTCCCAATGAGAAGGTCACCCAGGCTGCCCTTAACCGATGGCAAAGTGCCAATCGGGATGTCAAGTGCATCATGTTGGCCACTATGTCTCTGGACCTTCAAAAGACTTTCTTTGAAAAGGATACGGCTTTTGAGATCATTTCTGAACTTCAGAAATGTTTCAAGAGCAGGCCCAAACTGAAAGGTTTGAAACCCACAGGCAGATCCTTGAGAGCAAGCTCAAGAAAGGAGAGTCAGTCAGCCCACATGTTCTTAAAATGATTGGATTATTTGAGAACATGGAAAGGCTCGATGCTGGGTATTCGACCGAGATGGCAATTGACATCATTCTCTACTCGCTGCACAAAGGCTATGATCAGTTCAAGATGAACTATAATATGCACAGCATGGAGAAAACTCTCATCGAGCTTCATGGTATGTTGAAGCAGGCCGAGCAAACCCTCAAAGATGAGGGAAAGCATGACATGCTCATGGTAAGAAAGGGTAAGCCATTTAAGCGCTCGGGGAAGAAGATGAGCTTTAAAGGGAAAAAGAAGAAGAATTTTTCGCCTAAGTCAAGTGATGCTAAGAGTGGCAAGGACAAGAAGGTAGCCTCTTCTAAATCCAATTCTGAATGTTTCTATTACAAGAAGAAGGGACATTGGAAGCGGGATTGCCTCAAATTCAAGGAAGATAAGAAGAACGACAACGTTGCTTCTTCATCAGGTATTTTTGTTATAGACTTAAACTTCACTAGAAAAACATCATGGGTATTAGATACTGGATGTGGCTCACACCTTTGTTCTAATGCTTAGGGACTAAGGATAAATAGGAGGCTAGAGAAGGGAAAGGTCGAGCTTTGGGTCGGCAATGGAGCAAGGATGTCTGCCGTATCCGTTAGAACTCTCAGCTTGTCTTTGCCCTCTAGGCTTATTTTAGAACTTGACAATTGCTATCATGTTCCTAGATTTACCAAAAACATTATTTCAATTTCGGCGTTGGACGCCAAAGGTTTTGAATTTTGAATTAAGAACAATAGTTGTTCATTTTATTTCATAATGTTTTATATGGTAAAGCATATTCAGAAAATGGTCTTTATGTGCTTTCTATAGACAAACAAGTTTATAACATTGATGATACCACCAAAAAGGCTAAGACCATCGAGTCAAATCAAACCTACTTTGTGGAATTGTTGTCTTGGACACATTAACATCAAAAGCATCAAGAAACTTCTTCAATAAGGTGTTCTTGACTCATTCGACTTGGAGTCGTTTGAAAATTGCGAAGGATGTCTATTAGGAAGGATGATAAAGCAGCCATTCTCTAAGTTGGAAGAAAGGGCAAGTGACTTATTGGGTCTAATACATACAGATGTATGTGGACCAATGAGTACACCCACAAGGTAAGATTATCGATATTTCATTACCTTCCCCGACGACTATAGTAGATATGGTTATGTCTACCTTATGTCGAACAAATCTGAATCTTTTGAGAAATTCAAAGAGTTTCAGAGTTAAGTTGAAAATCAACTTGGCAAGAAAATAAAAGCACTTCGTTTGGATCGAGATGGCGAGTATTTGAGCCATGAATTCGACGATCACTTGAAAGAAAATGGTATTCTTTCAGAGTTGACACCTCCCGGAACTCCACAATGGAACGGAGTATCCGAACGGAGGAATTGAACCTTGTTAGACATGGTTGGATCAATGATGGGTCTTAGTGAACTTCCTATCTCTTTCTAGGGACACACACTTCTAACTGCGGCACTAACATTGAACCGCGCTTCGTCAAAAGTTGTTGAAAAGACTCCATATGAATTATGGACGAAGAAACCTCCGAGGTTGTCTTTTCTTAAGATTTAGGGTTGCGAAGCATATGTCAAGAGATTAATTTCTGACAAACTTCACCCAAAATCAGACAAGTGTTTCTTTGTGGGTTACCCAAAAGAAACCAAGGGGTATTACTTCTACAATAAATCCGAGAACTAAGTGTTTTTGGAGAAGGAACACCTTTCCAAAATGATAAGTGGGAGGAAAATCTAACTCGACGAATTTCGAGAGGGGTAGAGCCACAAAGTCAACATGACAAAACTGACAATCAAAGCGCTTTAGAAGCAGCTGTTGCCATTGGTCAAAGTCAAACTGACAATGTGCAAAGTCAAACCGACAATGCAATGGTCCCTGCGTAGGTCGCAACGGCCAAGATCTCAACCAGACAGATACCTTGGTATTGTCTTAACCGAAGATCAAGACATCCTAGTTATGGATGGAGATGAGCCAGCGACATACAAACAAGCTATGACGATCTGCGACTCTACAAAATGGCAAGACCCATGAAATTCGAGATGGACTCCATATCTGAAAATCAAGTCTGGGACTTGGTTAATTTGCCCGAAGGTTACACACCTGTCGGTTGCAAATGGATTTTCTAATTGAAAATAGACAAAGATGGAAATGTATCTATATACAAAGCTAGAATGGTGAAAAAATGTTATAGGAAAATTCACGGAGTTGATTATGATGAAACCTTTTTGCCAGTTGTAATGCTTAAGTTTGTCCGGATTATCCTAGCGATTGCTGCATATTACGATTATGAAATATGGAAAATGGATGTCAAAACCGCCTTCCTTAATGGGATTTTGGAAGAAACTATATATATGACACAGCCGGAAGGTTTTGTTGATCCAAGCAATGCCGGGAAGGTATGCAAGCTTAAGAAGTCCATTTATGGACTAAAGCAGGCAAGCAGAAGTTGGAATCTGCGATTCGATGAAGCCATTAGTAAGTTTGGTTTTATCAAGAATCCAGATGAGTCTTGTGTCTACAAGAAGGTCTGTGGGAGTGACATCACATTCCTAGTCTTATATGTCGATGACATATTACTCATTGGAAACAACACAAAACTATTAGAGTTCGTAAAGGGCTGGCTGGGAAAGTGCTTTTCAATGAAGGACTTGGGAGAGGCACAATATATATTGGGCATCAAGATCTATAGGGATAGATCTAAGGGGATGATTGGATTGAACCAAAGTACTTATATAAATAAGGTATCGGAATGATTCAACATGGAAGAGGCCAAGAGAGGGCACCTACCCATGTCCCATGGCATAACTCTTAACAAGAAACAGTGTCCACAAACACCTGATGAGCGAGAGAGAATGAGTCAGATTCCATATGCTTTGCTTATTGGATCGATCATGTATGTCATGATATGTACTAGGTCGGATGTATCGTATGCCTTGAGTGGTACGATCCGATACCAATCAGACCCTGGAGAGGCGCATTGGACTTCGGCCAAGAATATCCTAAAGTACCTGAAAAGGAACAAGGATAAAATCCTGGTCTATGGTGGCTGTAATGATTTGGTTGTTGAAGGTTATACTGACGCGAGCTTCCAGACTGACAGAGACGAATCAAAGTCGCAGTCGGGGTACATATTTTGCCTTAATGGAGGAGCATTTAGTTGGAAAAGTTTGAAGCAGAGCACCACTGCAGATTCTACAACTGAAGTCGAATACTTGGCAGCTTCGGAAGCAGCTAAGGAGGCAGTTTGGATTCATAAGTTCATTGATGAACTTGGTGTTGTACCCTCAATTAAGAGTCCAATAGACCTCTATTGTGATAACAATGAAGCTATTTCTCAGGCCAGGGAGCCAAGGTAGGGAACATCAGAAGGTCAAACATGTCAAGCGCGATTTCACATGATAAGGGAATGGAAATCCGAGGGTGAAATCAGAATTTGTAAGATTAGAACGGACGACAATGTAGCCGATCCTCTGACTAAACCTTTGTCTCAAGTGAAGCACAACAAGCACGTTGAGGCAATGGGAATCAAGCATATTGGAGATTGGCTTTGATTTCCCTGTATAGGTGTTTTAATTAAACTCGATGTCTTAATGTAAAACACTATGTTGAACCATTCAATTTTGGAGCAATTAAATTTTCAGCAAATTTATGATTACTCCATATCTATTTAATTGTGGTTTAGAATTAAATAATGAGTCCATTCGATTTCTGAGAATATTCAAAACAGGGTATCAAGGCCATGTCTTGGATAAAGAAACACCTGTTAAGTGAACATTGAATATTTTAATCGAAAATTATCCCTAATCGAGGTCATTTAAACGATGAACGATTAATGACCACTTGAGATTAGTGTGTAGTATGATTTATAACATAGTTTCTTGTGCTACAAGGACATGATAGTCATAAATCTTTTACAGAGGTACTAGTTTTGAACTGTACCGGATAGACCTATAAGAATACTCTAAGAGATATCAAATCGTCATAAGTATATTTCTCATTATAGCTATAGGAACCTTTTTGTTCGACCATGAGTATTTCAAGTTCTCTTGTTTGAGTACTAGTCGTTTTGATGTTGTCAAACGTCTGCCATAAATGGGGATTATAACGGCAACACTCAGGCAACTAGGTCCTCTTAGTAAGGGACGCTTACAGTACAAGACTGGGAATGTCCCCCTTTTAACAATAAGGAATATGTCTTTGTTGTTTACAAGGCCTCTCGAAGAGCGAGACTGTGAAAATGCATGGCCGTGCTCAGATGGATTTTCGAAATCATCTGTTTATTGATAGTAAAACTCGGGAATCGAGAAACACTTGAACGTAATAAGGATGACAAAGAATCTTACCTTATAGTTCATGAAGAGACATTAAGCAACATAGGAAAAAGGCTATATACTAATTGCACACTTGTCCGGAAGGACAAGTGGGAAATTGAAAGGAATGGTGTCCTTCCAACAAGTGTATTATTCTGGTAGAAGGTTAAAAATTATTAGAAAGCTAATTCTTCTGTAAGGTCAAGTGATCGGAATGCCTAGGTGGAGGCCGCTTCCGATCAGTAATATTAATGTACAATTAATATTACAACTTAATCTTGACTGAACCCTTTAGGTCGAACCTAATCGAACAACCGATCCGAGACGATGAATCAATCTGAAGGATGTGATGAGTCATAAGAGTTTTACGAACAACAACGTTGGGTATTGAGCTTAGAGCGACTAGATCGAGCGTCGCAAGTCGTGTCGAATTTAGAATTCGACAAGACGTGAAATCAATCAAGTTACAAGTTCGAGCCTAGCCGTAGCCTCGCATTGGCCTAGCTATATGAGTGCTAGGCTAGGCAAGGTCCCAAGCAATGCGTTCCTAGTAACCCCTTGTTCACGCACATCACATGGCACAAGCATCGCAAGATGCGTGCATGCGTGTGGTGTGGCTCTGCATGCGTGGCTAGGCATGCTAGCAGATCAGCGCTAGCCATTGCATTGTGCTAAGTATAGGCTAGCGCAACCCGCAAGCATCGCAAGCATGGTGCATGCTTGCTAGCATGCTAGGCCAAGCACCTAGCCTTCGCATAATGCTAGTGTGCTGGGCTATGCCCCAGCTGCAAGCGTTGCATGCACCAAGCTTGCTCATCGCAGCATGTTGGGCGTTGCACAGCGCAGCACACAGCATTGCAAGCAATGCATGTGTGTGAGGTTGTGCGTGCTAACTAGCCAAGCAATGCCAGCTTTCGCAGCATACGATGTGTGCGTGTCAGCGTTGACGCACCAAGCAGCAGCCTTGCTAGCAGCGCATAGGCATCAGCCCAGCATGCGTGGCTCGCTAGCAGCACGCATGCTTAGGCTGGTTGGCAAGCAGCCCAGCCTTGGTGCTAGGGGCTAGCTGGCTACCTTGGAAGCCAAGGCAGGCTGCCAGCCAACCACATGGAGGAGTGTCCGGTTTTGTTAGTGGGGACCAATGGTTGGTCTTTGTCTTGGGGAACAAGGTGGGTTGGTCCCCTCCCTTGGTGGTCCTCACCTTCTCCCTCTCCTCCCATTGCCACTTGTAACTTGTTGATTGAATTGCAATTTTATTTTGTTTTGATTAGAATAAAATAGGGAAAATTGCAAATCTCCTACATTGATTGAGAATGGGAAATCAAGGTTCATTTCCCTGTAAATACCCAAGTCTTGGGATTTGGGAAGAACACTTGAGTGGAACTAAAAAGGCATCTCCTTAAAAAAGTCGAAAAACCTTAATTTTGTAAACCTGTAGTTTTTATTGGTCGAGTCCCGACTAACCTTCGGGACTAGGACCGTTCGGGTCGGGTTCGTGGGTACGAGCCGTTAGAGACCTTCGCATTTGCGGGGTTCAGGTTTTGAAGTAAGAGCTCGGGATCGAGCGAAGGACACGCCAAGGGTATGAATGTCTTTTCCTTCTCTCTCTTAATTATTGTTTAATTGTGATTACATGCTTAGTTGCCTTAATTAGTGGACGAGTCTTGGGCGGGTTTCTCTTATGCGTAGAGTCAGACTGTACAAAACCCAACATATATGACTACTAGGATGCCTATTTCCTACATTTCTTATAAAATCAATTCATTCTTTCTCATAACATGTCATTATTACTTAGTTATAGGCAGCTAAGGCTTGAAATCACATGGAAAGAGCATTTTAAGGGTTTTAGGACGCATTTTTATCCAAAATGGCCCAAATAAGGTCTATATAACTACTAGGATGCCTATTTCCTACATTTCTTATTAAATCAACTCATTCTTTCTCATAACATGTCAATATTACTTAGTTATAGGCAGTTAAGGGTTGAAATCACATAAAAAGAGCAATTCAAGGGCTTTCAGACGCATTTTCATCCATAATGGCCCAAATAAGGCCTATATGACTACTAGGATGCCTATTTCCTTCATTTTTTTTTATCAAATCAACTCATTCTTTCTCATAACATGTCAATATTACTTAGTTATAGGCGCCTAAGGCTTGAAATCACATGAAAAGAGCAATTCAAGGGTTTTAGGACGCATTTTGATCCAAAATGGCCCAAATAAGGCCTATAAAACTACTAGGTAGCCTATTTCCTACATTTCTTATCAAATCACATGAAAAGAGCAAATTACCTAAGTTAGTGGCATACCTCATCAAGCTGTAGTGTGTCCGTACAACAACTCACTATGTCCAACATGAATCTCATCACGTATAGGCCATTATCAACTCCGTTATCCTGTTGTGTGCACTAGCATAGGAACAAAGTACATGAATCAAACATGCATAGCGAATTAGCAACATCTAACGCATTGTTTATTACGAAAATCACAATATCATGTGGCATTACCATCGGTGATTTCCATGTAGGACCGTCACGAGCTCGACAATTTATCTTCTTCATAACATTATAGAAACGTAAGTTTAAATTTGATTAGTATGACTAATAAATGAGTTTGGTAATGATAATCAACACTAGGTAGCTATATTTACTTTTGCACTATGGACTTCACGAGGAGCTTTTTTTGGATAAGGCAATCGAGCTGAATCAAATAGGAAGATTGTGTTATTGGAAACACAAATCACCAGCAAGGTCCAATGCAAACTACATAAATTCACAATAGACAAACAAATCAATAATTAGGAGTCAACATATAATCAGGGGAAACAAATGAACTTGACATGGTTAGACGTACTCCTCATAACATGGGGCGAATAAAACTTGTCTCCCGCATGCACTAATTCTTTGATACTCCTTTCAACATAATACAACACGTGAGGGTGGTTGCCTAAGATTCTAGTAGTGGAGGTCTGCTCGAGGCATAACCACCCAACTTGACAAGGAGAATCAATGTCACGTAAGTGCTCCTGTAGTGCTCTGTATGCATGATAATAGAATCTTAATGGAAAAATAAACGACAATCACCACTAATCTGAATAACATAATTTAAGCAGCATTGAATTACCTCATGAATGTTTGAATGAGGGAAATGTTAAGCATTGAACCACTTAGAAATTCCTTCACATCTTCTTTGGTAATCCATGAAATTGCATCCTCATCATAGTGGAACAATGCCTTAGGTAGTGCAATTTCAATGGGAGTGTCACTAGGTAACATACTAACAATATTGTGTAGAAAAGTTAAATCCTTATAGAGCGATTAAAGGACTGTGTCTCCAACAAGTGGAGTAGCTTGCATGGCAGAACCTCTCGAAGAGTTCTTCTTCGACGCTTTTTCACTCTCCGACCGTTGTTCACTCATCTTCTTTGTAGGTTGATCAATTCTTTTAGGCTTCTCCACCCTCCTTCTCTTTGAAGTTTGGCTTTTATTCGAAATCTGATAAAACAAATCACGCAATTGGTTAGAAAAGAAATCCATCCAACTCTTAGGAAGACAACCGGGCATAGAGTAAAGAGTGAACCCAAAATCTTACCTCGTTGATCAACCTTACCCAAGCACATGGCCATTGCACAAAGCCACCTTTTGCTTCCCAAGTATAGTAATCCCATCCTCCTCTACGGGCACCGGTACTAGGATGTCCTCGAACCCCGCAATCACATAATTGATCCTGACCGAGTAATGTTGTGGCCTAAGCGGTCGTAAATGGACTGTACCACAGGTCGGTTGTGCACTAGCATTCGCAACCAAATGCAAAGCTCCACTGTTTGATAGCCCCGGGTGTAGAAATGCACAAAGGGTCTCTTCCTACACCAATTTGGAAGATCACTTATAAGAACCAAACATATCACAAGGGGCCAAGCATCCACCAACAAACAAACAAAACCGAAAATAAAACAAGCAAAGGCAAAAAACAAGCCTACAAAACACCACAACACCGAACAAAGCTACACAAATAAGAAAACAGAAACTGCACAGAACACTCAAACATCCAGCACAACAACACCACAGAAAACATAGAAAACAGCAGCCAGCACACAACAACATAGAAAACAGCAGCCAGCACACAACAACACAGAAAACAGCAGCGAGCGCACATCAACACAAAAAACAACAGCCAGCACACAACAACACAGTAAACAACAGTCAACACACAACAACACAGAAAACAGCAGCGAGCGTACAACAACACAGAAAACAGCAGCCAGCACTCAGCAACAACACACAGCAAGCACTCAAACAGCACACAGCAAGTAGCTCCTAGGCAAACACAACACAACAACAGCACACAACAAGCACAACAACCAGCATAACAACAGCAAGCAGAACAACAACTAGCACAACAACCAGCACAACAACAACACAATAGCTAGCACACAGCAAGCACTCAAACAACCAGCACAACAACATAACACAACAACAGCCCAGCATAACAACCAGATCACAGTCAGCAGAGAGAAACAGACAAATGCAGAGCAACTCCAAGGCAGACACAACAGGCAGCACAACAACCAGATCACAGTCAGCAGAGAGAAGCAGACAGAAGTAGAGCAACTCTAAGGTAGACACAGCAGGCAGCACAAAAGCAGCATAGAACACCGCAACAGAATCCCAACAAACCCAAACAACCAATCAGCCAACAGAAAACAGAGCTGCATAGCACAACACAAAACAACAACCAACCAAGCAGCAACACAGAAACGAAGACAACAACTGACTCCATCCAGACAAAGACACAACAAAGCAAACTTCACCAGATCACAACACAAACAAAGAACCAACAGCACCATCCAGACAAAGAACTAAACAAATCACCTGTAAATCTGGAATTCATGAGGTGTTGGATTATGAAG
The DNA here is from genome assembly GCF_001683475.1 of Chenopodium quinoa. Classification (NCBI taxonomy): domain Eukaryota; kingdom Viridiplantae; phylum Streptophyta; class Magnoliopsida; order Caryophyllales; family Amaranthaceae; genus Chenopodium; species Chenopodium quinoa. Next base: position 1,091,749 of record NW_018743858.1, on the reverse strand, counting down.
CTCTCTCGAGTCCGCATGTGTAGGAGTACCAACCTGCAATAGTACATTAATAATGCCAGCTTAGATCCCACATAACTTAATATGCCAAAACTAATAGATTTGAAACCACCTCATGTATCTTATCGTCTCGATGTATCTCATCTTCTCCTTGTCCTTGTGGGTAACTACATGAGTCGACCAGTGTAGTCGAGGGGAACGGCAAGCCTGACAAGTTCATTTGCTTCGCCCAAGCATTGAATTCATCTCGCATCTTGTTGCGTACCTGTTCCTTAATTGATGCCACCCTGGCATCCAAGTCATGTGGTGAGTTAACACTTGCTCGAGATCTTCTTGATTTGGTGTATTCTACACCCATCACCTTTTCCCATCCTAGCAATGTCCCTCCCGCACCTAATACCCGTCCTAGATGGTAGAGCTTTCCCAAAGCCAAGGTAAAAAGGGTCTTTTTCTACAGTTGGGACGAGCTTGCCTTCAACTAGTTCTTTAGTGTACTCAAGCTGTAGCAAAATCAAAACGGTAACATGAATATAGTTACTTTTTTTGTATAGTGATATTTATACAAAAGCTTCATAAAGTTCACAAGTTCATAGTTAGCTTGCAAGTTTATCTGCCATTTCTTTTGTTTCCGGAGCCTTGATGACCCATTTTCCGGTTTCCTTGTCACGAGCATGCAGAGAACAAATGAAATCGCTAGCACGACTCACCAACATAGTGATTGTGGAATTAAAGGGTTCTTTGGATGACCCTAGAAGTGAAGTGGGGTATACTCCCTCCTTAACCCACGTTTCCCTCTATTCACTAAATGTCTTACACCCCATACGATGGGTGTATTGCCTCTGCAATGCATTTTTGGAATTTTGCTCCCGTAATTCGTACATAATTAGAAATGTTAGTATCATTACTTCAAAAAGAGTCAATATATTATACAATTTTCATCAGATTTACCCAAACTTACAATTGCTTTCTTTTTACTTCTTTGAAGAACGAAAGCTTCCCAATCATCCTTCGATACGCTTGTCCATTTTTGCCATGGGAGTTGCTCTTCCTCGATAAATTCATCATTTCTACCTCTATTATCCTTTTCCTGGCAAGCTTTCTTCTTCTTTGGTTTTCTCACAACTCTCTTAGTGATCCACCCACGAACTAAGGTGGTCTTAAAGCCTCTAAATCTTTTCGCTAGTAAAGATTCAAACACCCTTCGCTTGGCGGCATCATTAGGAATATTAAACAAACTCTGCAAGCACAAATAAAAGCAATTATTAGTTTAACCTTTTAAATAACAATAAGATGAAGGTATTTATAATTGTGTAAATGTGCAAACAAAACACTTGCCCTTGTATCATTCCAAAATGTTTGAATCAAGCCTGGAGATACTTTCCGCCAACTAAGTGTAATGGGGATTTTGCGCGCACATAGGCCAACGTGAACAGCATATTGACGACGCCATTTGCCCGTAGGCTGGCCTACCTTGTCATACTCCAGGACCATGGGACCTACGGGTTTCTTGAAACTTGTCGTTGGACCCCTATCCTTTTTCTTAGCCGGTGCCTTCACCCCCCCTCCACCACCTTGTCCTTAGCTTTGAGTTCGGGGAGTAGGATTCTCACCAACCGTCTCAAAAAATGCATTTTCAATAGGACGCGCATGTTCAACTGAAATTTCAAATTCATCAAGCCTACGCTCAAACTCATCCTGAGCCTGATCTTCTGGCTCACCCAAATCATTCTCCTTGTTGACATCATAAAGCTCATCCTCACCCTCATAGAAATCACCATCATCATCCTCCATATCCTCTACACAATTACGGTCCTGTTCGTCCTCCATGAGATATAAACACCTGCCATTACAAACATAACACGCTACACTACTAGAAATAGGTCGATTTCCGACGGACAGTTTTCGACGGACACGTATTTTCGTCGAAAAAATCATAATTTCCGACAGAATATAAATCCGTCGGAATATATGGGCTTTCCGACGGAATATTCCGTCGGTATAAAAATTTCTGACAAAAATAAAATCCGCCGGAAATTTTCGGCAGAATATTCCGTCGGAAAGCCCATATATTACGACGGATTGATATTCCGACGGAATATTTGTACTTTTCGACGGAATATTCCGTCGAAAAAGGTCATTTCCGACGGAAAATTCCGTCAGAATCTTATTTTAAAAAAAAAAAGAAAAAACAAATAACAAAACCCTTTAAAACCCAAACCCTAAAATAGCCCAACCATCCCCACCTCATTTCTGCCACTCTTTTTCCCATTTCTCCTTCTCTTTCTCTCTCCTCTCCTCTCCTCTTCTCTTCTCTTTCCTGTTCTTCTGGATTTCTCCTTCACTCCTCCGATCTTCTTCTCCTTCATTCTCCCTCCTCTTTCTCTTGTCTTCTTTCTCGATCTTCTCTCTCTCCATCCTCCTCTTCTCTTTCTCCGTCCTCCTTTCCATCAAAAACAACGACACTACATCGATCAACCACCACCACCAATTCCAACAACCACCAACGTCAACAACCAACAACAACGACGCAACAACAACGGCGAGCCCCCCACTCAAGGTTTTTGTTTTGTACATCTTGTTTTAATTTAGGTTATATTGTATATATAGTTAATTTTTTTTATGTAATTGTAATGTTAATTTATAAATTTTATTAGATAATTGTATATTTATATATTTTCTTTAATTTTAGTTGTTTAATTTTATCGTTTTTTTTTTTAATTTTGTATGAAATTCTGATTAAATATGTAGATCTACTGGTTTTGATTTTTTTTTGTGTGGTATTTTTCGATTTTGTTGTGTTAATTTTCGTATTTTTGGGCTAATTTTTGTTTTTTTTCGGGTTAATTTTCGATTTTTTTTGAGTTTTTGATATGGTGGTGTCGATGGTGGTGTGTGAAGGTGGGATAGGGGTTTAGGGTTGGTGTTGGTGGTGGTTTGGGAAGTGGGGGTTAATTTTTGGTGGTGTCGGTGGTGGCAAGTTGGGGTTATGGGTTACAGGTTTTAATTTGGTGGTGGATCTGGGTGGGTTACGGGGTTTTAGCGGTGGATCTGGGTGGGTTACGGGGTTTTGTTGGAGGTTTTAGGTGGGTTACGGGGTTTTGTTGGCGGTTCTAGATGGGCTACGGGGCTGATGTGGTGGATCTGGGTGGGGTACGGTTTAGGGTGGGGCTTTTTTTTATATTTTATTCAGCATTTTTCGATGGAAATTCCGTCGGAAATTTCCGACAGAATTGTGTCCGTCAGAAATTTCCGACGGACTTTTCAGGTGCCAGAAAACCTCTTCCGACGAAAAAATTCCATCAGAAAAATGGCTTCCAACGGAATTTCCCTCAAAAAACGTTGAATTTCCTACAAAGGGTTTTGCGACAGATTGATTCCGACGGAATTCCGTCGGAAGGCCGTTTTCCGACGGATTTTCCGATGTTTCCGACGGAAAAATTCCGTCGGGATCCGGCTGTTTTCTTGTAGTATTATTAGTTGTAATATAAATAAATTTGTAAGGGAAAGTTATAATCAAATATAAATTTATGAATTAAAATACAAATTAACATAGAAAATGGGCAAGTATAGGTCATTTTTATTCCATATTTCAGATGTTTTAAAGGTAACTTCATTCATTTAAAAGAAAATGTGAAAAATGGGCAAGTAAGTTAACACCTTCATTGATTTTCACCAAAATAATTCTTTAAATCACCTAACCTGTGATTTTATAATACTTTCAACGCCTACAATTTCAAAATCACAAAGAATAGTACCTCAATCTAAAATTCCTTCGTTGTGGTCCGATCGCATATAATTTGCTTGGTCGTCTATGTCATTTGGTACAACAGGTCTAGGAACAGTGAAAGGTGCTGAATCATCAAACGCACCATATTATTCCTCATCCTCTACATCTCCAATGCCTAGGATTCTTCTTTTGCCGGCAAGCATAATAAACCATTTTGAATCGATTAGGACTTTTACGTAGAACACTTGCTTTGCTTGAGATGCAAGGATGAATGGTTCCACACTATCATTCAAGTGGCCAAGATCTACAAGAGTAAATTCATCATATTTGATGTTACGCCTGATATTATCAACCCACTTACACTAGAAAAGAGCAACCGTGAAGTTACAATAATCAAGCTCCCATATTTCTTGAATTCGACCATAGTATGACAACTTTGCATCAACTGGTGATTTATCCTTAGCACTTGCAAACTCCCTTGATAATGCCACAAGCGTTACACCACTATTTTGGGTCGAGGAAGATTTCAAATCCTGACACTTAGTCCAAAAAGTGTACCTATTTATGTCATATACCTTAAATGAGCAAACATCATCCCTAGGACCATAAGCAAGCCACCTTACTGTATCAGTGACACTTTCATCTATTCTACCCATCACTCGATCATAAAACCAACTCACAAACATCTTATTATGCAACTACATCAATGCCCTTTCACCTTTCGATGGAAATTCATCACGCAAACTAGCCATGTGCTCGTCTAAATATGGGTGAACATCTGCAACATGGTGCAACACATATAGGTGTGCATGTAAGAACTTATCTTGGTCAGGTGACATTCGTTTCAAACCGATTGTGCCATGACCATCAAGTCTCCCTTTATGTCGAGAAGTAGGAAGACCAATAGGTTTAGCAACAGCTATATAGTCGGCCACAAAATTACCAATCTCCTCACCCACGATCCCTTGAATCATACTTTCTTTTGGGTGAGCCCGATTCCTTACTTTATGTTGCAATGTACCCATGTGTCTTTCAAAAGGATATATAGCACCACCTCATGAACACTGGACCGCTTAAATTAATCTCACACACCAAATGAAGAATCAGATGCACCATTATGTCAGAAAATGAGGGTGGGAAGTACATCTCAAATTTGCACAAAGTCATAACCACATCCGTCTGCAAAGCATCAAGTGTACAAGGATCAAGCACTTTGCTTCATAATTTATTGAAAAACAAACAAAGGCTTGTAATAGCTTCCCTCGCGTGCTTCGGTAAAATACCATATATTATATTGCAATTGGTAGGAATACTTGCATCATAACGTGACAATCATGGGATTTCATACTTGTCAGCTTCAATTCTCCATCCAAGGATACAAATCTTTTCATGTTACATGCGTACCCTAATGGAACCTTAATGTCGTACAGACATGCACAAAACATCCGTTTTCTACCCTTGATAATGTGTAGAAAACCGGAGGTAAATAAGCCTTTTCATCCTTGGCTTTTCCCTCATATTTTTTCTTTCATGCATCCGTGGCCTTTTCCTTTCCCTTGCTCTTCTCCTTTCCTTTTTTCGAACTCATTTCATTTTCCTTTTCCTGTTCCTTTCCCTTTCTAACCTTTTCCTGAGCCCACAATTCTGGACGAACACTAATCTTTTTCAAATCTAACCGTGCACCCTTTCCATCCTTTATTTTGCGTTGAATATTCATCAGCGTTTCCACAAGAGCATCACAGACATTCTTCTCTATATGCATTACATCAAGACAGTGCCTAACATCATGTTCTTTTCAGTACGGAAGCTTCCAAAAGATTGACTCTTTTTTAAAGAGAGCAGTTGAGTCCGCAACTTTTTCTGTTTTCCCAAATATTGTTCGTATACCCTTTAACTCGAGCATAAACCTCCTCACCAGTCAATGGCCTAGGCGTAGTCCCCTCTTTCGCTGTCCCATCGAAAGCCTTTTTCTACCTACGGTACAGGTGATCGCGCCTAAGCAACCTTCGGGTCCGCACGTACACCTCTTTGTGAGAATGATCAAGGCGCATGCTTGGTGTGTCATCAATACAAATGGGGCATGCTTTTTTCCCCTTTTTCTTGTACCCAAACACATAAGCAAGAAAATCATTAACGGTCCACATAAGAGCTGCACGCATTGTGAACATCTCATTCTTATGAGCATAAAAAACGGAAACCCCTTCATCCCACATCTTTCTCAAATCGTCAACAAGTGGCGCAAGATAAACATCTATGTCGTTTCCAGATTGCCTTGGCCCCATTATTAGTAGTGAAAGCATTACATACTTACGTTTAATGCACAACCAAGGAGGCAAATTGTAGATGACTAAAAGTACCAGCCATGTGCTATGTTGGGTACTAAGAGTGCCAAATGGATTCATCCCGTCCGTGCACAACCCTAGCCTTAAATTTCTGACTTCATCACCAAATTTCCCAAACTTCATATTAATGCTCTTCCATTGCGGGGAGTCAGCTGGATGCTTCAGCATTGTGTTTTTCTTTCTTCCCTCTACATGCCACCTCAAGTTTTTAGAGTCTTTTGGTGTTGAGAATAGACGCTTAAACCTTAGAATAATGGGAAGATACCACAACACCTTAGCACGAGGTCCCTTCGTACAAGCATTGCAACTCATGCGCTTATAGCGCGACTTCTTGCATCGTGGACACTTCTCCAATTGTTCATATTCGTTTTGACAAAGAATACAATCATTAGGACATGCATGTATCTTCTTATACTCCAAACCAAATGGACACATAAGCTTATTTGCATAATAATAAGACTTAGGAATTTCATTCCCTTCAGGCAACATCTCACTTAACGCGGTCAACAAAGAAGTGAAACTATTGTCCGTCCACCCATGCTTCGACTTAATGTTAAAAAGTGTTAGCATGGCTGATAGTTTGGAGTATTTTTTTGCACCCAGGATACAAAGGCTTTTTAGAAGCCTCTGATAATGACTCAAACACGTCACCTTCAACACCACGCATCATCTTATCCACCCCTTCATCCTCGACCTCATCCACCTGATCATCCTCAAATCCATCCTCATCACCATTATCAATAATATATTCATCAATCCTGTATTCCTCGTCCACACGAATCTCTTTGCTTCTATCATGCACATCATTCCCATCAACATCCCCACTGTACTCTCCTTCTTCATCGTGCCAAATCCACACATGGTATTTAAGCCTAAACCCACAACAAATTACATGATCTCTAATGATTTCAACACTATTGACCACCTTCACATTATTACAATCAACACAAGGACAATAGAGGAAATCGACACCCATTCTGCGCTGATAAGATGAAGCCCTCTCGCAAAACTCTTGAACCCCATGAAAGAATTCCAATGTATCACGTCTACCATACATCCAACCACGGTCTTTCTCCATTTAGTAAATTGTCTCTAAACATAGGAACATATTATGAATAATGTAAATTGCTACATATATTATATATGTAAATCAAATTCAACCACACACCATGCATATACCATTCATATAGTAAAAAAATGCATATATGCTTCCAAAGGGTCCTTATCACTCCAACTTAACCCATCCTTAAACGTCTAATCTCACTAGTGAATGTATGTCAACTTTCCAATTTTAAGGAAAATCTGGCAGCATTTCCCCCCAATTCACCATGTACACGATGTAGATAATTACTTACCCACATATGTACCCAGAGAACAGGGTGAGGAAATGGTAAGCTAAGAAGTTTCTTAAAATCGAAAAAAAGACATACACTCACCACCTAAGTGAGAGTAAACGTTCAAGAACAATCCCAACCGGGGACTATTCAAGACTTTCTCCTAATGAGAAAGCCTTGAACGGGTGTCTAGGCATATGATGATGCAAGCATTTTATATATTGTTGTATTTATTTGTCATTAAACAATACACAAGTTGTAATAGCATGAAAAAACTTTTATTAAATGGATAAAGAGAAAGAAATATAGCTTAATAAAGTTTATAATTCATACCAATATAGCAAGTACAATGGATGTATTCTTTCTAACTTCCCACTTGAGCTAAATATGTAGTCTTCAAGCTAAACTTGTGCTTCAATTCACATATGAATCTATAAAAAACGAAAAAGAAAAAACAAAACAAAAAACAAAAGTTAGTAAGTATGAACTATCATTTGTCAATTGGAAACTATGAACTATCAAAGTATCAATCTATCATGTCTATCAATTAATTAATAATCAACAACTCCACAAGTATTCAAATCCAACTATTCAACTAAATGACTAATTGTTGCAATACTCTAATTCAATCAAATAATCAATTATTCAACAAGACAACGATTGTATATCATTTTATTTCAAATTCCCAATCAAATTAGCAATTATCATTTAGCAATAACTCAACACCACAATGCATCTTCCAACTACACTCATTGCTTTAGGATACATAATAGTAATACTAGTCACTAGATACAATTCATACAAACTAAGAAATATCTAAGTTTGGAATTAAATACATATATTAGCATATAGTGAACGACATCCCCTTATTGTCTTTTCATATTTTTATTTTTTTATAAATTATTACGAAACTGAGAAAATAACACAATTCAAATTCTCAACACATCAAGAGTACAAAAGGTCCCATCAAATCCTTCTAGACATATAATTATCTTTATATTATCCAAAAATAACACGTAATAATCCAAAAATTACTTTCCTCAAACTGCATGCAGCACTAAAAAGTTCATTCAGCTATAACTGAATAAGGAACACACTTTTCGTTAACAGTCTAAAGCCAGAACTATGAGACTATACAGGAGAAAAAAATTCTCTAGTATCGCTGCTTATCTATGACTGATTAAACAGTGAGTACTAAAACATTCTTATTCCTTGGCTCTGTCGTAGTTTAATAAATTTACCTTCTAAGCGAAAATAGAAAAGAGAACTACTGTAGTAGTGCAATGCTAAAGCAGAAAGATGACACCATATAAAATCTACACCATAAACTATTATAAAAAAATATTCACTCATTCCTTGAAGGGCTTAAAACTAAGCTTATATCTTTATAACAGGTTTCGAACACATACTTTTAGAACCTCCACATTCCTTTTACTCACATGATATACAAAAATAAATTGTACTGGATATCCAAAACATGGAATTCGATAATTTAAAAAGAACCCTAGATTACAAGATCCCTAAAATTACTGAACTGGAAATAAAATCAACAACAAACCCTAGATTGCGAAATTAGAATTTGATAATTTAAAAAGGACAAGAAAAAAATCTTACCTCGAACCTGCTTCAATGGAGGTGAGAAAGCTCAGAATCCGCTTCAATAGAGAATTAAGAGCACGCGCTTCAATGAAGGAGAGATATGGAGAGAGAAAGAGGTGCAACGAGAGAAAGCTCAGAAACCGCTTCAATGGAGAATTAAGAAACTTCGGAGGTGGTGGATTCAAGAGAAGGGCGAAATTTCGGGACAGAAAACAAAAATAATGAAAAGCAGGAGGAAAGAAAGAAGAATAAGGGAGCCCGATTTTTATTTTATTTTTTTAATTTGCACCAGTTTGGTTTGAACCAGTGCGAAAACTCTTTCCCTCTTTATTTTTTTTTTAATTCACACGGTTTGAACCGGTGCTAATAATAAAATTTCGCACCGGTTTGGTTGGAACCGGTGCGAAAACTCTTTCCCTCAATCCCGCCTAATATTTTAGCACACCGGTGCGAAAAGGGCAGTGCTGATTTCTATTATTCTACTAGTGCTCTCGCAAAAGAGCTTTGAATGTAATGTCCACGCGTCTTTGAACAAAAGAGATTTGGAAGAATGTTCACGCGTCTCTAAACGAAAGAGCTTTGTTGAAATGTTTACTCATCTCTGAACAAGGGAGCTTTGGAAGGGATTGTACACGCGTCTCTGAAAAAAGAGCTTTGGATGAAATGTTCACTCGTCTTTGAACAAAAGAGCTTTGACTGATATGTCCACGCATCTTTGAACAAAAGAGCTTGAAAGGAATGCCCACGCGTCTCTGAGCAAAAGTGCATTGAATGAAATGTCCACGCGTCTCTGAACAAAAGAGTTTTGGAATAATGTTCACGCGTCTCTGAACAAAAGAGCTTGGGAGGAATGTTCACGCGTCTCTGAACAAAAGAGCTAATGCCAAAGCGCCTCTGAGTAAAAGAGCTTGAGAGGAATGCGCACCCGTCTCTGAGCAAAAGAGCTTTGAAATAAATGTCCACGCGTCTCTGTATAAAAGATCTTTGAAAGAAATGTCCACGCGTCTCTGAACAAAAGAGCTTTGGTTAGGATGCCCACGCGTCTCTGAGCAAAAGATCTTTGAATGTAATGTCCACGTGTCTCTGAACAAAAGAGCTTTGGAATAATGTTCACGCGTCTCTGAACAAAAGAGCTTGGGAGGAATGTTCACACGTCACTAAACAAAAGAGCTTGAAAGGAAAATGGTGAGACTGTTCGATTGGTTGCGAATAGGAGCTTCGATGATTTGGTGAGATTGCTCGATTGACTCCGAACCGAATCTTCGATGATTAGTTGTATCATGTAAAATCAAATATTGCCAATGGACTTTACTAGTGGTTTTCTTAGGGTTGACCCAAGGTTTGGTGTTACTTGACTCATTTAGTGACTCAATGTACTTAAATCGACTCGATGTTCTTTGACACGTGTGTGCAGACTCAACTCGATGTGATATGACTTGGTGTGTATGTTGTGCGTATCTCGTGTGTATAAACTCAACTCGATGTGATGATATGACATGACTCAAAGTACATGACTTGTGTGTGCATTGTATTGTGATTGTGCTCGTGCACTCGAAAATGCAGAAAAAGCAAAAAATTTCCGTCATTTTGGTGGAGGGTACCGACTTTCTCCCGAAAAGAAAGACATGAAAATGAATGAAGGTAGAGTGTTGGTGAAAGATGAAGCCTTTCAAATTCCTCAAGATGAAAAGAATGAATTAAGTGATGGTGCATGTTGAATGAGCTTAATCAAATGTATGCGTTGATGTTGTATCTCATGGTGCAAAGTTTAATGATTCGATAATGAAAGTATTTGGGTAACTTAGGCGCGGAGGCTAAGTACTTCATACTTTGTGATGCAATGATGATTATTATAATGAGTGATCTAAGATGACAAGGCATGCTTCAGGGTTGCATCAAGATTTCATGACAAAGGGTTCCTAAGGGAAGGATTATTTGGCTATGTATGTGTGACGTGTGAGAAAGTGACACTAAGGTTAAATTTCAAAGGCTAAGGGTATGGAAAAATATATTGAGAAGAGTCAAATGATGGTGACTCTTAGGATAGGTAGGCTAATGAAGTAGTGATCAAGCCCCCAAGTCTAGCTCTAAATGGATAGGGATGAGTATTGGAGATCTCTTGATATGATCATGCATGAATGTAAATATGAGTGAATGCATTTTTATTATAGTCACACCCTAGTGTGAGGTTGCCTACGTATCTGTTAGAAATCAGGCCGAATGTAGCTCTAGCTGAACCTCACACAAGTGCGTGTACACCTCAAGGAGGCCTTTCAAGGGTTGTAATGGGGTTAGGCTAAAGGTTTGAAAAAGAAGGGATAAAGGCTCAAGACCCATAATCAGCCTCCAAGTTGTGCAACCTTGCATTTGAATCTTGGTATTTGTATGCTTGAGGTTTTCTCAGTTTTGAACTCTCTTTTATTTGTTTTTGCATTTGAATTTTGTATTTGAATTTTCTTTATATAAGTGTGGGAAATCCCGATCATGCGGTCTATCACTCACTTGGCATTCATGTTTTTCAGGCACGGTGTCGAGCACCTGATAAGAGATGCAATATGAGACATGTTCATATCAAAGACATTGGAACACTTGCCCTTTGCACACTTTTATTGCTTTTTTGAACTTTTGAAACTTTGGAAATTTGGTTAAAATCACTCAAGCTTTTGTACTTGGCTTTGAAAATTTCATAAATTGCACACTATCCCATACCAAGGTTAGGTAGATGTGGGTTGAAGAAAGAAAGGTCAATCGTTAGATGAGGATCAAAGTGGTTTATCAAGAAGGGATCATGTGATGAAAAGGGTAAAGGTGATATGATGTGACTACAAAGGGTGCCTCAAATCATTAGTATACCTTGTGTTTAGATCAGCGTGGATTTTATTTTATTTTATTATTTTTTTTCGCAATGCAATGATCATATGCAAGGAAATAAAATGCTCATTTTATTGATATGAAAAGGGGTAAAACAAACTCATGAATTTAAGGAAAAGATAAATCAAGAATAAGAAAAGAAATCATGAAATCTTGTCATTGAAGCGCACCTCGTGCTTTGTGTTTTATCTTTGTCAATCACATGACTCGAACTCGATTCAACATGCATAGATGGAGAAAGATCATAGTGTATGAGGGGAATGATATGTATGAGGAAAGCGTGAAAAAGGAAAGTATGTGAATGTGGAAAGTGTGAGGTATGTAATGTACGGAATGTGATGTAAAGGGAAAGAATTTATTTGTGGAATGATATGGAAAATTTCGGGAACAGAATGGACCCTCAACTCGAATGAGGGGAAGGGTGACTCGTGCATAGACCTAAGACATGGTTATGGTGTGAAAAAAGGTATGTACAAAGTGTGTGAAAATACTCGTGAGTGAAAGTGATATGTTCATGACTCATGTAATGACCATGTGACTGGACATGAGAACGGTGTGAAAAAAAGAAGGACTCAAGGACCAAATAGCCGGAAGACTAAAAGATAGACAAACTAACTTGATTAATTTTGTCCAATTTTAATATTTGTGCTATTTACTAGGTGAAAGCAGTTCATTAACAAACGTTAGTCATAATTAAGATTAAACCACAATCAAAGACAAAGAACCCACGTTAAGATTAGCACAATAATCACAAAAGACTAGGAAGATGGACTAGAATTCTACAAAAGTGGACTCATGGGAATAAATAAAAATAAAAAGTGACAATCCTATTTTATACGAGTTAACATGGATTAGAGGACTAAGAGAAGTAGAAGATTGCCTAAGACTAGCTTGACACGAAAAGAAATTAAAAAAAAAAAGTTGGACGCTAAAAAGAACACCTAAACTGGACATGCTGTAGTATTTCAGTCATAACATTTTATCTTTGACTCTGATTTGGACATAACCAACACCAAATGAAATATAAAATCCAGGGCTACAAATCCATGGTGGCACAACACATAACTATTTCGAGAACTCCGGCTATGACCAAAACAAAGTGATGCTTGTATAGTATACGGGAATAAAAAAATCCAGGTTGACTCAAAATAAAAACAAGAACTATGACCCAGCTTAATAAAAAAGAAGAGGGTTAAATAAGAGAAACAAGTCCTTGTTTAGTATTTTTAGGAATATTTACAAGAAACAAGTCAACACAAAGAGATAGTTTAATCACAAGTAAGGTATGCACAAGTAAGGAATGCACAAGTAGTCAAGTAGTCACAATTTGATGCAATTAGTATGCAACCTAATCATGGCTCCAGCTCTCTAAGGTCAAGGAATATGGTGTTCAAGCGGGTCCATGGTTATGAGTCTGGATGCATCGTGTGGAAGCCTTACCATTAGAAGGGTTGGCACGATGGATGGGACCCTGCAAGTTAGACTTGTTTCCATGGTTTGATGAATTCACAAACTCGGATGCACCCATTGTTGCACGGAACATTTATTAGGGTGGATAAAGCGTGAATTCCCAGAGGCTAAGACCATATGTAGAACATATATGGGTTCATAAAAGTCTGAAAAACACAATCAGGAAGTAAATCGGCAAAACAGTACTTGAACCGGAGAAAACAAGAAGACAGAATCCTGGCGCAATGTCGTGAGAGAACAGAGGTTGTCCGCGACAACTCTATCGCGCCGCGATAAAGCTATCGTTTGCTGATAAACTCTGTCGTCTCGCGACAGTTCCAACGCTTCGCGGCAGTTCTCTATGTTCAACGTTTTTTTATTATTCATAGTGTGTTTATTCGATTTTAGTTGTGAAACATATTTCCAGTTTTTCCTACGTGTAAAAATCCTATGTTTTTGACGCATTACGGATGGACTTTCCGATGCGAACCTTTTTATGCTTATGCCACAATGTTAATCAAAATTACGCACATGAATATATAAAATCTTTCAAGTCTCATCCACTCATTCTAATCAATTACCAAATAAAATATTAGGAATCAAAATTAGAAATCCTCCCCAGCGGAGTCGCCAAAAACCGTAGGGAATGTTTTAAACTCAACTTTGAGCCCCACTGTATTCATGCTTTTAAGCATGGTGGCTTCCAAAGGGAAGGAAGATAGAGATAAAAGAGTCGCCAACAAGTTTTACACCCCATTCACGATCACGGAGATCGCTAACTCCATAGTGGTCCGGAACCATGACTGGATATTCAGGGATGATGGTACGAATCCAACCTAAAAGAGATTGAACCCACCCTAAAACGACATCTACTTAATTCTTATGATATTCATGTTTGCTTTCTGACCAACATACATATAATAAATTAACCCTAAGCATATCTAATCGACGTTGGTCGATTATTAATGCACAAATAAATCTCATATTGGCGATCACTTGAATTAAAAACATATTTGCCTAAATTAAATTATCAATTATCTTATTAGGCGTGATTTCAAGTACAAATTCCCTTTAAACTTGTTGAAAGGGCGTGGTCAAGCAATAACAATCTTTCATGAATAATCAAGCAATGTATAATTGACACAACAATCATCATCATAAAGAAAATCCTCAAAACATGATAAATAGCAAGATCCTAGGTATGTTACTAAACGGATTAGTAACAAACCCTAGCATGTCGCTAATAAAAATCATAATTAAAGCATGATCCTAAACATGATACTAGAAATTAACATGATATTAGAAATATTAATTAACACCCTAAACATGATACTAGGGATCAAAATCAACATCCTAACATGATACTAGGAATTAATAATATATTCTAAGCATGATTTCTATCAAAAGAACAATTAAGTAATCGAATTACTTACTTTGATGCCTCGTATCTCTTTCTATCAAAACAATACACACGTTAGTAACTTCAAGAAAGATTAAATCAAATAAATAAATCAAATAAGAATTGAAATATAGATTTGTGACCAAACCTGTAACACCCCTAAATCTCCCTCTACGGAAATACTAGTATAATACGTATAATCATACCGTAAACATAGACTTAGGCGTATTACCGCCGCGTGATTACGCAAGGCTACTTAAACTACTAACCAAAAACCAATACTTTGCAGCGGAAATTCAAACTCTTTCTTTATTAATAATAACTATAAATAGAAACCATCGTCATGAGTACTCATAATTAAACAAAGACCAACATTCCTAATTCTAGGTGAAAAACATTCTCGGGACTCCCATATGCTCAATCCTTGACTCCACTTGAATTTAGTCAACACTGCTTACCATACGGTAAATAGGGCGAACAAAAACAAATAAGAAATACGGATTAGAAAAATATGCGAAGTACGATAAGTGCAAAATAAGTAATTCAATATATTCGCAAACATGCTTTTAAAACCAATTCCAATAATTAATCCAATGAATTCCAAAACTCATGATTCAAAACCAATTCTCAATATTCTCAAAACAATTTCAATAACTCAATAATAATGATTAATAAAATCAATTATTTTTGAAAACTTAATCTCCTCTCTAAGTGTGCACACCCCCCAAACTAGTCTCTTACTATTTCAAGGCTATTCTTGGAGAAAGACTAGGTCATACAAAGTCCATAGTATTCAATGAATCCGCGTAGTGGGATTAATATAATAATTATGCTTGTAAACCTTTTTTAATAATTCAATAAACCTCTTTAACTCAATAATTTTAATAAATAACTCAAACTCCTTTTTTAATTTAATTCAACATGCTTTTAAAATCAAACCTTTAAAACATCATAAATAATAATTTTATTATTCATAACATGATATTAAATCAATCCCCAATTTATTTATCAAAACACTTATTTAAACATGCTTTTATTTCATAAATCATAATTTAATTCAATTTAATTCAATCATCATAAAAATCATATAAAACATGCTTATTCAATCCAATCAATTTCAAAGGTATCCAGCCAACTAAACGTACATTTGATCCTTGCTTAGCACACACAAAGAAACTTCAAGAACTTAGATCAAACACACCGTACAAATAAATATAACCTTAATTAATATAAGGTTAACAAATAATCACCACAATTAAATTAAAAACCCCCAACTATATGTACATGAACCTTATAAATTATTTTTCATAAACATGAATAAAAATCTAATTTTATTTAATTAAAACTACTTATAATAATTTTTATAAATCACTCATAATAATAATAATTAATTAAATAAGAGAAGAGAAGAGAAGAGGTAGAAAACCAAGGAAAAGAGGAGAAGAAGGTGGCGGCAAGGTGGGGCAACCTTTTGGCAGGTGGCTTGAGGTGGCGGCTGGTGGCAGACGGCGGTGGCAGGTGGCAGCCGGTGGTGGAGGTGGTGATTTGTGGTGGTGGTGGCGCAAAGAAACATGAAGAAAAGGAGAAGAGAATTAGATAGAAATTAAGAGAGAATTAGATAATTTTGTGTGAGTGTTTAATTAACCATGAATTAATGGGTATTTATAGGCTAGCTCATGCATAAATTATAGTAGGAGAATGTAGGAAGAATTATGGTAAAAAGAATTAAGGAATTACTTGGAAAAGAGAATTATGGAATTATGGAAAGTTTTAATATTAAGGTGACTAAGAATAATTAATATAAGGAAAGAGTGTTGCCATGGAAAATAATATGGAAAAAGAGGTTTACATGGAGAATAATCAAGGATGAAATAAGGTAGGGAAATAAGATGATAAAATATTTAGGAGGTGGTAAATAAAAATTAAAGAGAATAATAATTTTGAGGATGATAATTAAAAATACAAATTACCAAAATAATTGCCCCAAAAATCAACCAAGAGGATCGAATATTTTGAGCTTCCCATAGCTCACAATTTCGGACCTCATTAGTATATTTTAGGAAATTATTTGCTAGATTTAAGGGATTAAAAATAATGTGTAAATAATATATTGTATAAAACAATTAATTAAGAGAATACCAATTATTCACTAAATAAATTAACTAAGAAAATCAGATTTTCCACACTCGGAAAATCCTAAATTAAAAGCCAATAAATAGGAATTTTCGGACCTCCTAATTTAAACAATAAAATATAATTTTTGCTTAACTAAAATATCCGAAAAATATATAAATAATCTGGTTTTTAAAATAAAATAAATGGATAATAAATCTTATCCAAAAATAATAATTAAGTTTTAAATACTTTTGGCGCCAAAATTCAAATATCATTTAGGCTCCAAAATTCAAATAATAAAATAACTTACTAAAATACCCTTTTTAGAAAATAATAATTAATTAATACGGGGTATTACAAAACCCTCATAACTATCAACCTTTCACGTCGAGATCAAAGGCAACTTCGAGATTAGCTAGGAGTATTCAAAACTCGTGAAGGAAGTATGGTGTTTGATTAGGGGAAAGTATCAAGGATGTGTTAGGACGCGTTTCGGCTAGGCTAAGAAAAGAATCAAGAGAGAGAGAAAGTATTAGTGAAGGGATAAGATGATGATTGTTAGTTATCAAGCTTGTTGATGATTGAAAACAGAGGAAAACGACCTCTATTTAAAAAGAAAAAAAGAGGGTCGAATTTAACACCATAGAAAATCTTTTCCTTTAAAATACCTGTTTTGCTTCTTTTTAAAATACGAATTAGAAAATTCTAAGAAATTACCGCAAGCGTGAAAACAGCTAAGGAAATTATCAAAGACTCACTTCAAAAATCATTCAAAATAATTTAACTTCAAAAGTCAAACCAAACGAAAGTAAAGTCAAACCAATGTTAAACGAAGTCAACCTACAACTTGGAACCATTGTAGGCCCTTATCAACCTAAAACAAATTTTAAAAACCTTTGTGTTAGTCTCACAAGCAAAATATATGATAATAAAAACAATAAACCACATCATATCCTTATAGAAACTAAGCATGATTCGCTCTTCACTCATGCCCATCATGAATATGCTTCATCACTTGAAAAGCTTCTCTTTACTTTGCCCCCACTACTCTCCATTAGAAATGGGTCGTCGTACCAAGATAAAGACAAGGCCAAACAAACATACAAACACACAATCAGCAATGCTGAGTACATAAGCGTAAACAGTACACACTAACATGATTTCATCCTATCAACACACAGCTTACCTTGTTGCACCTGTTTACAAGAATACAACACAACCAACCAATACATAGCTAAATAAATTGCTTATTTAATTCAATTACGCATCGAACGGGTTTCCCACCAAATTCTTGCCCCAAATAAATTGAGGTAAATTACACCGGGAGCTAATCGAGTAGGCAAATTCCACATGAAAGTGGCTGGACGTCCTACCCATAAAATAAATAAAGGAAAATACAGCGTCCTGTATTTCCAATAAAAGTTATGGTCAAATATAAAGTCGCATGACTCCCCCCATATGTTCATACTCGAGGTATATACAATTTTAGACTTGGTGATGACTCTCAAACCATAATACAATCAATCAAAATAAATCATTCAAGCAATTAAACACACCAAGTTAATTCTTGAATAATTAGTGACCACAAAAATTTAATGCTGAACCCTTATTAAACTACCTCGGCGTTAAATAACACCTTAAGCGCATAAAGCACCGCAAATCCTATCCTTCGGTGTTTAGAACACCTTAAGTGCACTTAGGCACCGCAATACATTTTATTCCTGTGTACTAAGACACTTAATAGCTTAATTCCTATGCTTAATGCATCAATAAAATTATATGAACCATCATAAAATTCCCTTTCTATATTCCAAACGCAATTAAACATTTAGTTTAATTAAATATGCTCTCAATTATGCCAATAATAAAAGTGTAGTTCATAATCAACATGCCAACGTAATTAATTCCAATCATCAATTCACCACAAATACTTCATACTTCACAAATCAATCACCAACATCAATTTAATCAACAATTCCAACCAATACCTATCATGATATTACCTTGGAATTAGTTAAACAAATCTTAGCATGCTTCTATACACTTAAATAATTACCGAGTACGCGAACGTACCTCGAATATGATCTCAAAATCGCCACGACTACACGAAATCACTCACTTAGAAATCTCCTAAAGCCCAAAATTACAAAGAGACATTAATACCTATTCAATATAAATTTCCACCAATATATACACTCTTTAAATCACTTATAAACCCTCTAAAACAAGCTGAAAATTAATTTATAACCCTACTTTCATTCCTAATTAATGGGTAATTAAAAATCCTTTCAAGAAACATAATTCTAACCTTTATATAAAAATTCCAAATTTATTAAAACAAGTAAAATTGCTGTAATTATTTTTAAAAACACCTATTTTAATAATTCCAACCAACTACAATCAATTTCCATCAATATACATTAATTTAGAAACCTAGGGTTTTCAATTTGGGGCTTTTAAATTCAAAAACCAAATTTGAAATTCATATACATAATAATTATAATTAAACACTATAAAAATCATCACAACACCCAAAAATAATAATTAAATCAAGGCTAGATTAGAAATAAAACAAAAAGATTTTTTTTTTGTTGAAGTCGCACAGCCGCACGACAAGGAAGGGGCTACTACCGCCCTCACGCCAGCTGCTACTGTTGCTGGCGGCTTCTGGTGGCTGTTGGCGGCGGTGGCCAGCCGATGGGAGGTGGTGGTGGCGGCTGGCCACCTTGTGTGCGCGTGTGGGTGTGTAAAAATAAAGAGGAGGGGAAAAAATTAAGGGAGAGAAAATAAGAGGGGAGAGAGAGAGAGTTTACCTTTGGGTATTCTCCACCTTGGGCAAGATCTAACTTGCTCATAAAATAGGTATTTATATCCCCTCTCAAAACCTCTTATCCTTAAATTCCCTTTCTACCCTTAATGATCCCTTCTCCTATTTAAATTAGTCATTTGACTTTCTTTAAATACCATTGACTTTAAATTTCTTTTATAAAATAATATGCCCAAAAGTTTCTAAATAATAAAATAAAATATTTTCAAAGCAATTAAATAAATAAAAATGGACGTTTAATTAAATAAAATCTTTTAAAATTAATAAAATGCCATAAATAATTCATTTCAAATTATTTAAATGCTTCATAAAATATTAATTCAAATTAAAATACGTATAAAAAAACGGGGTATTACAGTCTACCCCTTAAAAGAAGTTTCGTCCCAAAACTTGGGTAACGAAAATCAAACTTTTTCCTCACTTTGTATAATATTGTTGTACTCTTTTGACATACTTTTACCTTTAATGTCTCCTTGAAATCAAACATACTTGAAATAACCGTTGAAAATGTGCAAAAAGTACTAAATAACCGAAAGTAGAGGGAAAAAGCGTGAAATTCTACCGCATTCTACCCCCTTTAAAGAAAACGAGTTACGTCCCCGTAACTCAACATACCTCAAACAAGTCAGGTATTTCTTTTTCATCTCATCCTCGGCTTCCCAAGTTGCTTCCTCATATTCTTGGTTAGACCATAGCACTTTAACAATCTTACCTTCCTTATTGCTTGTATTACGCACTTTACTGTCAAGGATTTTGACAGGTCTTTCCTCATAAGTTAAGCTTTGATCTAACTCAATTGTTTGAGGTTGTAGCACATGTGACTTATCAGGTATATACCTTCTTAACTGAGACACATGAAATACATCATGCACTTTACTTAGTTCCATAGGAAAGGCCAACCTATAAGCTACTTTGCCTATCCTTTATAATATTTCATATGGACCAATATACTTTGGACTAAGTTTTCCAGTCTTCCCAAGTCTCATGACACCTTTTAATGGTGATACTTTCAACAATATACTTTGTCACCAACTTCAAACTCTTCTTCCCTACGCTTCAAATCTACATAACTCTTTTGACGATCTTATGCTGCTTGAATCTCTTTTACCTCCTTAATTGTATCTTCAATCATTTGAGGCCCTACGATTATTGTTTCACTTATGTCGTTCCAACATATAAGACTGCAACACTTCCTTCCATATAATGCCTCAAATGGAGCCATGCCAATGCTTACATGGTAACTATTGTTATACGAAAACTCAATTAAGTCTAAGCTATCTTCCCACCCCCCTTGGAAGTCTATGACACAAGATCTCAACATATCTTCCAAGGTTTGAATAGTTCTTTCAGTTTGTCCATCCGTGGCAAGGTGAAATGTTGTACTCATCTTTAGTGTTGTACTAATGTTTTCCCGCACCCTTTTCCAGAACTTTGAAAGGAACCTAGAATCTCTATCAGACACAATATCCTTTGGAACTCCACATAACCTCACAACATTCTTGATGTAAGCTTTTGCAAGTTGCTCTATCTTTTAGGTCTCCCTCATTGGTATGAACAATGCAGATTTAGTAAGTCTATCCACCACGACCCAAATGGTATCATTTCCACTCTTTGACTTTGGGAGGCAAGTCACAAAGTCCATCGAAATGCAGTCCCACTTCCATCCAGAAATTTCCAATGATTGCACGGTTCCTTGCGATCTCTTGTGCTATATTTTCACCTTTTGAAAAGTTTGACACTTCGCTACAAATTCCGCAACTTCATTCTTCATTCGAGGCCACCAATACATCTTTTTCAAGTCTTTGTATACTTGTCCCTTCCTGGGTGTACTTAGTATGGTATATTGTGACCTTCTTCCATTAAATTTTTCTTTACTTCCTCACATTTTTGTGGTACACACCATCTAACTTTATACCTTAAACTTCCATCTTCATGGATTTTGAAATTTGTGGCCTTTCCTTGCTTTATTTTCTCAGGAATCCTATCCAACTTAACATCTCCTGCCTGATTTTCCCTTATCTCATCAAATATTGTTAGTTAAATGCTTAGATTCGCAAGTATACTCGCTGGTACTCCCCATTCTACCACTTCTAAATTCATTTTCCTTATTTCCCTACACAATTCATCAGCAACTATCAAAGTGTTTAATCCATGACTGGTCTTACGACTTAGAGTGGCTGCAACTACATTTTCTTTCCCTTCATGGTATTGTATGTCCAAGTCGTAGTCCGTTGTAAATTCTAACCATCTCGTTTGGCGTGAGTTTAGATCTCTTTGGGTGAAAATGTACTTCAAACTTTTATGGTCTATGTAAATCCCACATTTTACCCTATACAAGTAATGCCTCCAAATCTATAGTGCAAAAATGATTGCAGCTAATTCTAAGTCATGAGTAGAGTAGTTTACTTCATGAGGTTTCAACTGTCTTGATGCATATGCAGTCACCTTCCCATTTTTCATAAGCACACATCCTAGACCAATCTTGGATGCATCGCTATATACATCATAGATTCCACTATCATCTAACAATGTAAGCACTGGTGCTGTAATCAACTTTTTCTTCAAAAGTTGAAATGCTTTCTCACAATTCTCATCCCACTCGAATTTCTTGTCCTTCTTCATTAGAGAGGTCATAGGCTTAGCAAACTTAGAAAAGTCCTTCACAAAACACCTATAATACCCTGTTAAACCAAAGAAACTTCTAATGTCCGACACTGTCTTCGGTGTAGGCCACCCTTTCACTGCCTCAAACTTTGCTGGATCCACTTCTAACCCATCCTTGGACACAAAGTGACCCAGAAATGCTACATTCTCCAACCAAAACTCTCACTTGGAAAATTTCGCATAAATCTTGTTTTCCCTTAAGGTTTGCAGAATTGCCCTCAAATGTTCTACATGTTCCTCCTTATTCTTTGAATAAAGCAGTATATCATCTATGAACACCACAACAAACTTGTCCATAAATGGATGGAAAACCCTATTCATCAAGTCCATGAAGATTGCTGGAGCATTCGTCAACCCAAATGGCATTACTGTGAACTCATAATGCCCGTACCTTGTTCTAAATGCAGTCTTGGGAATATCTTCGTCTGCGATCCTCAACTGATGGTATCCCAACCTTAAATCAATCTTGGAAAACATAGATGCGCCCCTCAACTAATCAAATAGGTCATCAATCCTTGGTAATGGGTACTTGTTCTTTATGGTGACCTTATTCAACTACCTATAATTAATACATAACCTCATACTCCCATCCTTTTTCTTAACAAACAACACTAGAGCTCCCCAAGATGAAGCACTTGGTCTAATGTACCCTTTTTCTAACAAATCCTGTAGTTGCTCCTTTAATTCACTCATTTCTACAGGTGTCATTCGATGTGGTGCCTTGGAAATTGGTGTTGTCCCTAAGACCAACTCTATTGTGAAATCAATTTCTCTCTTAGGTGGCATTCCTAGAATCACTTCTGGGAACACATCCATAAACTCGTTCACCATTTCTATGTCCTCTAGATGCCCCTTCTTAATGTACTTAGCCAACTTCAACATAGAGATGATCCTTGGGCACTTTGTTTCACCATGCTTCCAATATGTCACCAACTCACCCTCAGCTGTACTTATCTGTACTTTCTGCGATCGGCAACGAATCTATGCACTATACTTGCTCAACCAATCCATTCCCAAAATGACATCGAAGTCACTTAACCTAACTTAATGAGGTCAGACAAAATACCTTTCCTTTGATCTCTAGTGGCACATCCTTAGAAGTTTTGGTACATTATACTACCCCTCCCGTAGGAATAACTATGGGTATATTTACGTCATCTACGGTTTTCAGACAGTGTGATAACTTTAAAACAGTGGTTTTTGAAATGAAAGAAAAAGTTGCACCGGAATCAAACAAAACTTTAACAGGAATAAAGTTAATAGAAAAACTACCAGTAATAATATCCTTCGTAGCATCAGCTTCGTGCCTACTGATCACATTCAATTTTCCTGGAGCTCCACTCTTTACCTGATTATTCCCACTATTGTTTCCTTTCACCCCATTCTACTGTGCCCCTTTGTTCCCTGAATAGTTGTTGTTCCCTTAAAAATTCCTTTGAATTCCTCCTTTATTATTGCCCTGCTTGTTCCGATTAGAATCTTTAGAGAAGCACTCGTACTCTCTATGTCCCAACTTGTTGCAAGCGCGACAAGTAACCAAGTTACCATCGTAGTTTCTACTAGGGTGGTCATTTCTACACCTCTTGCAGTAATAATGCCTTAGTCCTTTGTTATTTCCCTGTTTAGAGTTTTTAGCTCCTCCATTAAAGTTTCGCCCACCTTGGCGATTGTTACTCTAGAAGTTATTGTTGTTGTTGAAGTTGTTGTTGTTATGGTGGTACTTCTGCTTCTTGAAGTTGTTCTGGTTACCTTGCGGGTTTCCAATGTTTTGCCCTATATCTTTTCTTTTTTCGTACCCTTCCACCTCCGCTAACTCTTTCTTTTTCTTCAAATCTAATGCATAAAGATGTGCAGACCTCCCATACACTTCATCCAATATTTTGAACTTTTGTCCACACAGCTTTAGTTGCAAATCAGTGGTCAATCCACTCTCAAACTTCCTAGCCTTTGCCTTTTCTGTAGCAACAGACTCTTTGGCAAATCGTGACAGCTCAATAAACTTGGTATAATACTCAATGACTGACATATCTCCCATTGCTAGGTTGGAAAATTCCTCAGCTTTTTGTTTCTGTAGGAAGCTAGGGTAAAACTTGTCCCTAACCTTCTCCTAAAACATAGTCCAGTTAAACCCAGGTAGTGCTTTTATGGTAGCCTCATTTTGTTGCCACCAAAGGTCAGCTTCACCCCTAAGGTAATAGGTAGCACAACCTACTTTCGAATTCTCTGGCACCCTACTGCCCCAAACAGTTTCTCGAACTCCCTTAACCAGTTTTCCAGCACTATTAGATCAAGTTCGCCTTGATAGGTTGGTGGCTTGGTTTGCGCCACCTTCTTAAATAGCTCTCCCTTAGCATCCCCGTTGTTGGTCGAGTTTTTTTCTAACTGTTGGGCGACCACTACTTACTGCCTTACAACCTCACTCAGCTCATTCCCTTCATTATTGCTCCCACTTCCTCCTGCCATCTTTCTTCGCCTGAATTAAAACAAGGGGTCTTTATTAATTATGGTCATGGTTAGCTCTCAAGTTAGACACCCATCTAACTAAGTTATACCTTTTATACAAACACATTTAATTTTTAAGCTAACAATTAAGATTGCAAAATAACAATTCCCGAAATTACAGCTTGATCAACCAAATTTTGATTGCTAACCAACCATACATTTAATAAAGCATCACAATAACAAATAAAAATAATTTCCATGGTTTCCCAGAGTTTAGAAATGGATTATTGGAATATTTGAGTAAGAAATGGCTTATTGGAGTAGTGACATGAAATGAATGATTTGGAAATGAAATGAATTATTATGCAGTAAAATGAATTATTTGGCAAGAAAATGAATAAAAAATTTTATTTCTGAGTAAGAGCATGAATAGAAAGATGAAATGAAATGAGTTAGAATAACCTATGCAACTCAATAGGTTTATTGACTCACTGTGGCTATGCCACTTATTACTTTACTGACAAAGGAATTAATTAAAATTGCAGAAATGAAACTAAGAATCCTAAAGGAAATGAAACTACAAAAATCTACTCCTTTCGAACGTTGTCCTTCTTGTCCTTCGATTGTTTGTAGCTTCCAAGATCGAATTCAGGGTCATCTTCCTCCTCCATTGGTTCAGGTGTCTCTGGATTTTGTTCTACTTTAATGAACTCTTCATCTTCCTCATCGTCAGATGAAATGTCAATTATAATTAGAGTTGGGGGTGGATTTGGGTTTGGAATTTCCATAATGGAACTATCAACAATATGGTTACTCTCATCCATTAGCTCTCCTTCCTCTTGTCCTCCATTCGCTCCTACTTGATTACCCTGTGGTGGAGAAGAGTTTCATGATTTATTGCTAGTGGAAGGGGAGTTATTACTTGCTTGGTTATCATAGTAATAATTTGGATATGGAATATGTAAATGCTCGCAGTGATACTTCTCTACTCGAACGAGATAAGAAATCAAGTATCTGTAGTCAGGGTACCACTGTCCATAATAATCTTTATATTTGGAATTGATGGGAATGTCCCCAAGCAAATAAAAATCAGGAAATTTTGCTTTGACAGCAAGATATGGTTGTTTGTCACGAACATAATGAATTATCATAGCTGAAACATGATTAGGAAGGTCATAATGCTTGTCTCCTAGGACATCGCTCAAATGGAAACAGTAAAAACGAATTTTCTTGACATAGTCGAAAGGATGTTCATATTCTTTCTTAATTAGAGTACCAATTTGAGAGTGTTTGCTAGGAAAGATCGGCATCCTGTAAAGGAAAATGTTTCGGGGTTTTTTGAGGTGTCCTACGGGAGAGTTACAACACCGGGAATGCACGCCTGACTTCTGTACCTGCAAAACCACAAAATTCCGGTTGGGTGGAGTTCCGCCTCCGAAGGTCAAGTTAGTATAATTCCGGATGGGATTATGCGCGGACAATAAATGGATATTTCTCTCGGGTTCCGGGAGATTCCGTAGTTAATATTGCTCGAGTTTTGGGTGTGTATTTGTGAATGCCAATAAATGAGGTAGATTCCTCTATTTATAGCAGATGAGGATCTTCTCCCCCATTGGGGGTACAATGCCACGTGGCATCCATTGGTTGGATGCCCATGGTGCTATATGGAGGTGACACGTGTCAGGCCCTTATTGGGCTGCGTGTCCAGGGTAATTTTTACCCTAAACAGAAAAGACTTAGAAAAGAATTTTTACCCTAGGGCATCCGGCGCTTCTGTACCGGCTGAGGGCAGTCGCGACCCTCTACCTACATCCCAAGGTACTATTGACCCCTTCAACCCTTCTTTGCTTGGCAAGCCTATGCGGGTCAAGTCGCACTCCCAGCTCCAGCCAGAAGACTCTTCTGGCAGCCGGCAGTCGATAGGAGGGAAGTATGTTGCCTTCTCACCATCTTTTTCTGGTGCAGATCACTCCCCTCGCTGGCCGGATGTACAGAGGTACGCCCGGGCCATGCTGAAGGCCTTACCCAAAGAAAAGAAGGAGGCGATCCCAGGGATCCACACCTTCAATGCCGACCAGGTTCTGGCCAGACTGTCTGAGGTACATAATCTTCCAATTCGTTTAAGTTATTATGTTGCCTGACCCCTTCTGACACCGCTTGGGCTTTTGCAGTCAATGCTGCGCGTGGAGGGGCTCAAGAAAGCCTACGCTCGCAAGTGTGAGGAGGTAAGACGGGCTAAACGGGATGCGTCTGACGCCCATAACGTTGCCCAGTATTCCATGATTATGCATGAATTAAAAACTAAAAGCATAATCATGCAACAGGCGGACTCCATCAAAACCCTCCAAAAATCTCTCGATGAGGCCCACACCAGGATTTTCAACATACAGGCGGCCAAAGAGAATGGTGAGGCGGAGTTGAAGAAGGTGACCGACTCTTCCAAAATTCTGGAGGTGGCCAGGAAGGAGAATACAACTCTCCTAGCCTTCAATGTCCGTTTGAAGGAGGCGGCAGCCAAGGCCAGCGACAATTTCAAGGCTACGCTGGAGGTTGAACAGAGTCGGCTCATTGAAGAGAATGAGTAAGACTGCGTCGCTCGAATGCAAAAGGCTTGGTCCCTGGTTCATCCGGACACGGAGTACATTGTCTGGGAGCTTGCCTACAAATACGCTGATCTTGCCATTGAGGCCGAGGAATTGCAGCAGCCGGCTCCAGAGCCTTATGAGGAGTGGGTCCAGAAGCAAATCGAGGCCATGCAAGCGAAGGTCGACTCAGAAGGGGGAGAGAATCAAGAAGAGATTGTCCCTCTTGCCCCAGGAGCCGCCTCGTAGGGCCCGGATCAGCCTCCGCCTCAGCCATAAGCTCTTTTCTTCTAATTTTCCGGCCTGCGTGCCGTGTGCTTTTATTGTATCTTTTATTGGACAGGGGTCCGGCTAACATTTGAACAAATTTGATGTTAATATGATTATATGCCGACTGAGTCGGTCATCTTTGCAACACTTGTTCTATTCTTTCCATTGTTTGCTCTCTTTTGTTTTTTTTTTTTTTTTTTTTTTTTTTTTTTGCATGATATTGCCGGATGTGTTGACTATGCCTGCCCCTGGGTGGGTGGTTGTTTAGTGCAAAAACTAAGCAAATAGCCGCCCATATTTATCCAGAGCAATATTTAACAGGTTTTAGGTCAAGCGGGGATAGGTCAGGCGCATGCTAAGGCGCTGATTTCCGCTTGAGTCGTGCTAGAGTGGTAGGATGGAATCGGGGGTCTTATGCGACCGCTTGTATAGTGAGTCAAGACCGGTTGGTGGCAGAATTCTGCCTTACCGCCTGGACTGCCTTGGGCCACGATGGTTATGACTTGAAATGTAGTTTCGCCGGCTGGGGTACCTTGGGGTAACAGCCAGTGAATATTTTACAAGTGCCACTAGTTTTAGGCGTAGTGGTCGGCTGAGTTGCCTTTTGGCAACAGCCGTCTGCCCCACAAGATTTAGATCTGTCGTCTATATTACCTTGGGGTAATAACCGGCTATCTTGTTTGCAATAGGTCAATCGAACGGTAATAAACTTAACCAAGGCGGTTAACACCGTCCGAGTTTTGGACGCTTAGAACAATGTACCGCCCGGAAGGGAGATGTTCTCTTCGAAAAATTCACCCGGAAGGGCGTTGCCGGATGCCTGCTCATAGGTAGAGCAGACAATTTAAATATGTTGGCTCGGTGCCTTTAAACGTCTTAGTTAGGTACTTAGCATTTCGCTTTTAGTTTGAGAAAACGGATGCCTGGTTGTGCATTGCACAAGTAGGTTTTAGAAAATGCCCGTATGTGTTTGTTCACATTGGGACTTAGGAGATGCCCGGATGTGTTGTTCACATTGGGTCCTTGGAATACAAAAAGAAATTGAAATAAAGAATTCCTCTCGTTCATTTACTCTATTTACAAAGAATGATCTCCCTAGAAGTAGTACATCTTTAAGTTATCTACATTCCAGGTTCTGGGTAGCTTTCTACCGTCTGGGGTTTCCAGGCGGTAGGTGCCGCCTCTGACTTCGTCATAAATCCGGTAGGGACCTTCCCAATTGGGGGTCAGTTTTCCCTGCTCATTTGCCCTACCGGTGGCTTCCTTTTTTCGTAGTACAAAGTCCCCAACTTTGAGGGGCCGCTTGTGTACTCTCTTGTTGTAAGCCCTTGTCATTCTCAGACAGTATATCTCATGACGCAAGGCGGCGTTGCCCCTGCGTTCTGGGAGTGAATCCAATGCTAGGCGCATGGCCTCCCAGTTAGCCTCCTGATCATAGAGCATGACTCGGAGTGTTGGCTCATAGAGTTCAATTGGCAAAACCGCTTCAGTGTCGTATGTCATGAGAAATGGTGTTTCACCGGTTGCCCCCTTTTCAGTCATTCTGATGGCCCAAAGGACGTGAGGTAACTCATCCGCCCAAAGACCACCGGCTCTTTCAATCTTCTTTTTTATGCCGTCTGAGATGAGTTTGTTAAAGGCTTCAACTTGACCGTTTGCTTGGGGCCGACCAACAGATGCAAAACAATGCGAGATCCCCTGATCTCCCAACCAATCCTTGAGGGAAGGCGTTTCAAACTGAGGACCGTTGTCAAAAACCATAGACATAGGCACCCCAAACCGGGTGATGATGTTTCTCCAAATAAAGGAGATGACGTCCTTTGTCTTGATGCCTTTGACCGCCTTGGCCTCAACCAAATTAGTGAAGTACTCTACAGCCACCAGAATATATCTTCTGCCGCCTAAGGCAGGCGTATAAGGACCCAAGATGTCCATGCCCCATTTTGCAAAGAGAACCGGGCTGTAGATAGCCGTCAGATCGGTTGCCGGACAGTGTATGAGTCGGCCAAACTTCTGACACTTGTCACACTTCTTCACTAAGTCCATGGCGTCTGCCTCAAGGGTAGGCCAAAAGTAGCCTTGCCGTCTAGCTCTCCTTGCTAGAGTCCTGCCGCCTATGTGTGAAGCACAAAAGCCCGCATCCAGATCCTCTAGCATCTCTTTTCCCCTTTCTAGGGTAACGCACTTCAGCAACGGCTGGAGGTAACCCTTTCTGAAGAGTTTCCCCTTAAACATTTCAAAGCTTAGAGCTCGCTTTTTAAGTGCTGCCGCTTCTGATGAGGCATCCGGCAGGGTGTCGTCTACCAAATAATCCCGGATGGGGTCCATCCAGGTGGAGCTTCGGTCTAGGATTCTAATGGGATCATGCTCAATGCTTCTTTTTTCCATGAATTCCCAAAAGACTGTCCTAGGCGTATCACAGTTGGAGGATGAGGCCAGTCTGGACAAAGCATCCGCCTGATTGTTCTCGGACCGAGGTACCTAACATAGATGGAACTCGTCAAATGCCCCTGCTTCCTCTTTTACCGCCTGCAGGTATTTGATCATTGCCGGATGGGTGGCCTCGTAGTCACCATTGAATTGGCTAACAATCAATTGAGAGTCTGAGCAGGCGTCAACTTTTCATGCCCCTGCCGCCTTACACATGCGCATACCGGCTAGCAGGGCCTCATACTCAGCTTCATTGTTTGAAGATTGGAATCTGAACCGTACTGCATATTCTTATGTATCTCCTTCCGGAGATTTGCAAATTATGCCTGCACCACAGCCGTTTATAGTAGAGCTTCCGTCTACGAATAACTTCCAAACCTGGCCGGCATCTTCCGGCTGAGTCGGCCTAGTCATTTCGACAATGAAGTCGGAAAACGCCTGACCTTTCACTGTCCGCCTAGGTTCAAAAGTTATTTCCAGGCTTTGAATTTCAACAGCCCACTTGATCATTCGGCCGGATGACTCCATAGTTGTCATTGGACGCTTGAGTGGCTGATCGGTATAGACAATCACCAGATGAGCCAAGAAGTATGGCTTCAGCCGCTTGACTGCTTTGTAGAGAGCCAGCCCAAATTTTTCAATCATTGGGTACCGGAGCTCAGCGTTTCTTAGAATATGGCAGATGAAATACACCGGAAGCTGTTTGCCGTCTCTCTCAGCAAGGAGATCGACACTGAGGGAGTGATCTGAGGGTAGTAGCATTGCCGAATGAACCCAGCGTCGCGGAGCTTTTTGACCTCGGCGGCAGCCGCCTGAGACCTCTCCTCGCCATGATCCCTCTCCTCTCATCTTTGCAACACTTATTCTATTCTTTCCATTGTTTGCTCTCTTTTTTTTTTTTTTTTTTTGCATGATATTGCCGGATGTGTTGACTATGCCTGGCATCTCCTCCATTTCAAAAGCGAAGAGGTCTTTGAATTCTCTCAAAAGTTGGAGCAAGCCTGCCCCTAACTTTTCAAAAGCGACCGTCCCGACCTTAATTGTTCTGTCAGGACGGCTGTCGTCCAAGGCGACATCTAGGCTTTCACCAGCCGGCTGGGGCCGGAAGTCGTCCGGCCTTTCCTTGGCTAGTGATTGCTATTTCATTTTTCTGGCGGGGGCCAATTGGTCCGCCTTTCTCTTTGTACCGCCTGCCTTAGGGACAGGCCCGGCTTCTTTGTCATCGAGGTCAGTGGGATCCTCGCTGGGGCCAGCTGCATGGGCAGTCGACTTGACGTCTGAAAGATAGCACTCTCTAGCCGCCTTTTGGTCCCCGTTTAGGGAGCCTACTGACCCATCATCCCTCTCGAATTTAATCAGCATGAGAAAGGGGATGATTACCGCCTTGGACTCATTGAGGGTCAGACGCCCCAATATGAGGTTGTAGGCAGTCAGTTCTTCGACTACCAGAAACTTGACCACCATGTGTCGTCCTTCACCCTTGCCTCCCAGCCGGATGGGTAGGTCGATCCTACCCACCGGATGCACTACCCCACCTCCAAAGCCGACTAGGGGGTGAGGAGCTTTGTGCATACTGCTGGGCTTGTACTTTAGCTTCGCCAAGCAGCGATAGCTTATCAGGTCAGACGAGCTCCCGGTATCGATTAGGATCTAGCCAACTTGTTGATTGGCAGCTTTACATTCGATGACGATGGGGTCATCGTGGGGCCGCCTGACCGCACCCCTGTCCTTCTCAGAGATGAAGACCTCTGGGAAGACGTCTTTCGACGCCTGGCCCTCATCCTCTGAGGTGGACAACTTTCTGATGTTGTCCTTGGCACCCCGAATGGTGGGACCACCGCTAGCGAAGCCGCCTGCAATGGTGTAGATATGCTCCTCATCTTTTTCTGAGCTCTCCACCAGCTTCTTAGACGGTTGTCCACCATTTTTAGGGTTACCCTTGGACTTCGTCAGATAGGACTTCAAAGCCCCCTCATCAGCCAATCGGTCCAATAGCCGCCTGAGGCTGTAGCAACCATTGGTGTCATGGCCAATGTCCTCATGGAATTGGCAATACTTGCTCTTGTCCCGATTTTTGACAGCGCTCTTCAGAGGAGCCGGCTTCTCAATGGTCAACCAGTTTTTTATCTCCATGAGGATGGAGGAGCAGTCCTTATTGAACTCGTACTTGGGGACGTACGGTTCCAACTTCTTTTTCTTCTTCTGGGATGACTGACCTGGGCGGTCAGCTGCCTAGACCTCTTTTCTTTTCTTCTCTTCCTTTCTGGCCGGCTGTTGGAACCGGCTCTCTTTTACGTCAGACCGCCTGGGTTCTGACGAGTGCTTGACGGCACAGAGTTCCGTTGCCTGTATGTAGGCTTCGGCCTCCATTAGTGCCTCCTGGAGGGTAGCAACCCTCTTGCGGACTAGGTCGAACTTGAATGTCGACCCATCCTTAAGACCCTTGAAGAAGTCTGTGTACGCAACTTCGTCAGACAGTCCTTATATCTGAATTCTCATCAGATTGAACCGCCTGACATAGGACCGAAGTCCCTCCTTGTCACCCTGCCGGATAGCCCCTAGGTCGAGACTGGTCTTCTTGGCCGGGATGTTCATGGAGAAGTTGGACGCAAACAGATATGCAAGCGTCTTAAAGTTATTGATGCACCCAGCCGGCAGGTTGTCGAACCACCGTTGGGCTATGCCCTTCAGTGTTGCTGGGAAGCATCGACACCAGGCAGCGTCATCCAACCCCTGTAGGTACATGAGGTTGGTGTAGGCCATCAGGTGGTCTTCCGGGTTGGTGGTACCGTCGTAGGTACCTACCAATACGTTCTTAACCTTGGCCGGCTATGCCGCCTCGGTTATCTCCCGGGAGAAAGCCGAAGGCTGTTCCCCTAGGTTTAGCAGCCGGAGCTGCCAGTCCATGGGCTGGATAGTGTTTGCCGCCATTCCCCCAAAGGGAGACAGCTGCATGTAGGGTGATCCGACTCCATATGGTTGCTGGGGCACATATGGGGCTTGGTGGATCACATGAGGAGCAGTACGAACGGACGTGCCGTGTGTCTGGCTCCTCGGGTGGGTTTTCGAATGCTTAATCGAATAATTGCAGAAACTGTATGGATTGGTCGACGTAGAAGCTGACTGAGACATGCTCTGACCTCTCTTCTCCTGGATAAACAACCGGGCATCAGAGAAGGTCTTCTTTGATCCATCCAGCTGTATTTGCCGGATGGCCTTTCGCTGCCCTGATTCAGGAAAACGAATTTTTGAAAGGTCGATCAGGGGCCCATCTACCCCCTTAGGCTTCGGGTGGGGAGTAGGCACCCGGTCTTTAATTGGCCTCTTTACAGAAGCCTTCTTGGCCGACTGGCCCTTGCTGAAGCCAGCTGACTTCTTAATGATGTCCGTGATTTCCCCTTTGAAACTAGTCATGAGGTTCATGAGCTCGTCTCTGGTGACAGGGGCAGACCCCTCCCCCGCCTGGGGTTGTCCAGGATGCTTGCCGCCTGGGTTGTTGGGGCAAGCTTTGTCTTGATTTCGTTCCTTCCTTTCTTTGGAACGAGTGCCCCTAGAACGGAAGGACCCGTCTGGGGCCATATAGGTTTCGACATTGTAGTCGTCCCTGCTTCCGCTTTTGTGGTCCGTATGGACCTCAGGGCCAGCCGTGGGTCGGCTTCCCTCTACAATTGGTACATTTTCAGATGTCATCTCAGTGGTACTCTCCCCACAGACGGCGCCAAATGTTTCGGGGTTTTTTGAGGTGTCCTACGGGAGAATTACAACACCGGGAATGCACGCCTGACTTCTGTACCTGCAAAACCACGAAACTCCGGTTGGGTGGAGTACCGCCTCCGAAGGTCAAGTTAGTATAATTCCGGATGGGATTATGCGCGGAAAATAAATGGATATTTCTCTCGGGTTCCGGGAGATTCCGCAATTAATATTGCTCGGGTTTTGGGTGTGTATTTGTGAATGCCAATAAATGAGGTAGATTCCTCCATTTATAGCAGATGAGGATCTGCTCCCCCATTAAGGGTACAATGCCATGTGGCATCCATTGGTTGGATGCCCATGGTGCTATAGGGAGGTGACACGTGTCAGGCCCTTATTGGGCCACGTGTCTAGGGTAATTTTTACCCTAAACAGAAAAGACTTAGAAAAGAATTCCCTTCCCAAAGACCTAAACAGAAAAGACTTAGAAAAGAATTCCCTTCCTAAAGAAAATAAAATACACAGTTTTTGCATGAATTTAGGTTTAACGTCCAATCAAACAATTTTACATATTCCTAGTCACATAATCACATGCTTCCAATCAATCAATCACATGATCAAACATCATATTAATACACACAAGAACATGATCATTTCTAACTTATATGCCCAAATTTTTTCCTACCCAAGCTCACCAACATGCTTTTTAAAGCTTTTAACACAATTCTTACCTTAATCCTTCGCTTTCCTACAAAATGAACAAACTAAAAATATTTTTGACTCCTCTAAAAAAAAATAAGTTCCAAAAAAGGCCAAAATTTTCAGCCCTCATAAAAAAAATTCAAACACCCTAATAAAAAGAATTCGGATGTTTTCAAGTTAAAAAAAAAAAAAAAAAAAAAAACATAATCGCCGCCATGCAAATGGCTAAGGCAATTATCAAATACTCATAGCGGAAGACTCACTTCAAAAATCATTCAAAACAATTTAACTTAAGAAGTCAAACCTAACGATAGTAAAATCAAACCAATGTTAAACGAAGTCAACCTACAAATTGGAACCATAAGCCCTTATCAACCCAAAACAAATTTTAAAAACCTTTGTGTTAGTCTCACAAGCAAAATATATGATAATCAAAACAATAAACCACATCATATCCTTATAGAAACTAAGCATGATTCGCTCTTCACTCATGCCCATCATGAATATGCTTCATACCTGAAAAGCTTCTCTTTACTTTGGCCCCACATACTCGGCATTAGAAATGGGTCGTCGTGGGGCCAAGATAAAGACAAGGCCAAACAAACATACAAACACACAATCAGCAATGCTTAGTACATAAGCGTAAACAGTACACACTAACATGCTTTTATCCCATCAACACACAACTTACCATGTTGAACCTGTTTACAAGCATACAACACAACCAACCAATACATAGCTAAATAAATTGCTTTAATTTGATTACGCATCAAACGGGTTTTCCACCAAATCCCTGCCCCAAATAAATAGAGGAAAATAACACCGAGAGCTAACCGGGTAGGCAAATGCCACATGAAAATGACTGGACGTCCTGCGCATAAAATAAATAGAGGAAAATACAGCGTCCTATACTCCCAGTAGAAGTTATGGTCAAATATAAAGTCGCATAACTCCCCCCATATGTTCATACTCGAGGTATATACGTTCAAGTGTTTTGGTGCGTAATCTCTTTCACTTTACGTGATTTACATACTTTTAGACTTGGTGATGACTTTCAAACCATAATACAATTAATCATAATAAATCATTCAAGGAATCAAACAAACCAATTTAATTCTTGAATAGTTAGTGACCACATAAATTTAATGTTGAACCCTTGTTAAATAACACCTTAGGCGCATAAAGCACCGCAAATCCTATCCCTCGGTATTTAGAACACCTTAAGTGAACTTAGACACCGCAATATATTTTATTTCTGTGTACTAAGACACTTAATAGCTCAATTCCCATGCTTAAAGCATCAATAAAAATTATATGAACCATCATAAAATTCCCTTTTTTATTCCAAACCAAATTAAACATTTAGTTTAATTAAACATGCTCTAAATTATGCCAATAATAAAGTGTGGTTCATAATCAACATGCCAACATAATTAATTCCAATCATCAATTCACCACAAATACTTTTACAAATTAATCACCAACATCAATCTAATCAACAATTCCGACCAATACCTATCATGATACTACCTTGGAATTAATTTAACAAAGCCTAGCATGCTTTTATACACTTAAATAATTACCGAGTATGTGAACGTACCTCGAATATGATCTCAAAATCGCCACTACCATACGAAATCACACACTTGGAAATCTCCTACAAGCCAAAATTACAATGAGACATTAATACCTATTGAATATAAATTTCCATCGATATATACACTCTTTAAATCACTTGTTGTAGACACCTAATTATGTCTCCCCAAAAAACCAAACCTAGTGATGAGTACCTTTCACGTCTTTGATTATCGAGTTAAGTGAAGTGTTGAAGAGTCTCATGGATTTCCCTTTAGCCTTGATCATATTCTAACCTTTTCTAAAAGGTTTTAATCAAAATCATTTATTTCATGCCTTTAAATCCAAAAATAATTCATTTCGTGCCTTTGAAAATCATTCATATTGTATCCTCTTTATAAAATCGTCCAAATCCGATTATTTTGGTCCATATTCTGGGTCAAATTATTTCTTAGTTGGATGGGTTTGAAAAGAGCTTTCCAACGATATATTATAAGCCCAAATCCAATTTAAAACAAATAAGTTATGGCCAAAATACTAAACTAAGCCCAAACATGACCTAGGTCCATCTTACCTACGACCCAATGATCATGTGGAGGGCCAAATACCTAAATCCCAATCCTAAACTAATTAGGATTCATTAGAAACTTCTAGAAGCCTCTAGAATGTTCTAATCTAACCTTTTTGAAAGATAAAGATCAAAGAGTTTGAAATCGAATAAAACTCCTCTTTTTGAAAGTCCTTGTTTTATTCGAATTCAAAGATGTTCAGATATGATTTTCATGGCTCATAATTTTTATCCAATTTTATATGGCTAGATATCCCTTGAAATTATCTTTCCAATGATATATCATAATCCCAATCTGAACAATAACGAAAAAGATATGAATGAAATACCAAACTCTATCCAAAACTGACACTGTCCCGCTATTTCGGTCATATCTTTTATTCTACAAAATATATTAATATGATTCTAATTGGGTTAGAAAGTAGACTTCCATAGATTTTCAACGATATATTATTTATCTTATTCCGATTGGATCAAAAGTTATGATAAAAACAAAAACTGAAAAAAAAAAACTGTTGTTTATTGCGCCGCGATACTCCTATCGCGCCTCGACGGAACCTGTTTTATTCTGATTCGAATTCTGACTCTTTTCTGATCTTTCGACCCTCTTTTTTCTTATAAATAGAGGTCGTTTCACCCAGTTTTCAATCATCAACAAGCTTGATCACCAACAATCATCATCTAATTCCCTCTCTAAGCTAAAAGCTTTTCTTTCTTAGCCTAGCCTAAACACATCCCCACACCCTCTTGATATCATACACCATACCTCCTTCACAAGCTATGAATAATCCAAGCCAATCTCATAGTTGCCTTCGACCTCGACGTGAAAGGTTGATAATTCTGAGGGTTTGGTCCCAAATCTATATTTCAAATTCTTGATTTATTTATTTAATTTATTTGATTTAATCTTTATTGAAGTTACTAATGTGTGTATTGTTTTGATAGAAAGAGATACGAGGCATCAAAGTGAGTGGATCTACTATCCTTATTCCTCAATTTTAATTCCTAGTATCATGTTAGGATGTTATATTAATTCCTAGTATCATGTTAGGATGTTTTTATGATTTCTAGTATCATTTTAGGATGTTTTTATGATTTCTAGTATCATGTTAGGATGTCTTTATGATTTCTATTATCATGTTAGGATGTCTTTATGATTTCTAGTATCATGTTAGGATGCTTAATTAATATTTCTAACGTCATGCTTTCTAGTATCATGTTTAGGATAAAGCTATGATTTTTATTTAGTGACATGCTAGGGTTTGTTATTAATCCGTTTAGTATCATGCCTAGGATCTTGCTATTAATCATGTTTTGATGATTTTGATTATGATCATGATTGTTGTGTCAATTATTAACATTGCTTAACTATTCTTGATTTATTGTTATTGCTTGATCACGCCCTTTCTTACAGGTTTAAAGGAAATTTGTACTTAAAATCACGCCTAATAAGATAATAATTAATAATCTGATTTAAGCTTAATATGATTTTAACTCAAGTGATCGTCAATATTAGATTTAATTGTGCATTAATAATCAACCAACGTAGATTAAATATGCTTAGTATTAATTTATTGTATGTATGTTGATCGAAAAGCGCATATGAATATCATAAGAATTAAGTAGAGGCCGATTTAGGGCGGGTTCAATCTCTTATAGGTTAGATTCATACCATCATCCCCGAATATACAGTCATGGTTCCGGACCACTATGGAGTTAGCGATCTCCGTGATCGTGAATGGGGTGTAACCTTCACACACGTGAACGGTTTAAAAGTTCCTAAAACTTGTTGGCAACTCTTTTATCTCTAGCTTCCTTCCCTTTGGACGCCACCATGCTTAAATGCATGATCACAGTGGGGCTCAAAGTTGATGTTTGGAATATTCCCTACAGTTTTTGGCGAATCGACTGGGGAGGATTTCTATTTTGATTCCTAAAATTTATTTTAGCAGTCGACTTAGAATAAGTGGATGATACTTGAAAGATTCTAGATATTCATGTGCATAATTTTGATTAATATTGTGGCATAAGCATAAAAAGGTCCACATTGGAAAGACCATCCAAAATGCGTCAAAAACATAGAATTTTAACATAAAGGAAAAGTCAGAAATATCTTTCACAACTAGAATTGAAAAAAAACTACAAAAATCGGAAAATCCGAAGAACACAGAAAACTGCCGCGACGCGCAGGAATTGTTGCGAGATGACAGTGTCTATCGCCATGCAATAGCTCTATCGCGATGCAATAGGGTTATCGCTGCGCAATAGACCTTGTTTTCTCACGCCAAGTTCTTTCGACATCGAGCCAGGAACCTGCCTTCTTGTTTTGACCGATTCTAGTACTGTCTCACCGATTCTACTTCCTGATTGAGTTTTTTCCTTCTTTTTTGAACCCATATGTGTTCTACATGTGGCTTTAGCCCTTAGGAATTCACGCTCCATCTACCCAATCGAACGCTCCGTGCAACGATGGGTACATCTGAGTTTGTGAATTCACCAAACCATGGAAGCAAGTCTAACTTGCGGGGTCCCATCCATACGCGCCAACCCTTCCAAAGGTAAGGCATCCACGTGATGCATCCGGACTCATAACCATGGACCCTCTTTTGACTACCATAATCCTTGAACTTTAGAGAACTAGAGCCATAGTTAGGGTGCAAACTCATTGCATCATGTTGTGACTACTAGACTACTTGTGCATTCCTTACTTGTGCATACCTTACTTGTGATAAACTAACCTCTTGTGTTGACTTGTTTTTGTAAATAAAGTCTTAATATACTAACCAAGGACTGTTCCTCTTATTTAACCCTCTTCTTTTTTTATTAAGTCGAGTCATAGTTCTTTTTTTTTTATTTTAATTCAACTTGGATTTTTTATTCCCGTATCCTGCACGAACGTCAACTTGTTTTGGTCATAGCCGGAGTTCTAGAAAGATTTATTTGTCGTGCAACCTATGGATCTGTAGCCTAGAGTTTTATCATTCATTTAGCGTTGGTTTCGCCCAATCAGAGTTACAGATCAAAAGTTATGACTGAAATACTACATCATGTCCAAGTTTAAGAGTTCTTTTTAGCGTCCAACCTTTTTTTTATTCTTTTCGTGTCAAGCTAGTCTTAGGAAATCTTCTACTTCTCTTACTCCTCTAATCCGTGTCAACTCGTATAAAATAGGATTGTAGATTTTCATTTTTATTTATTTATTACCATGAGTCCTAACTTTAACATGTGTTCTTTGTCTTTGATTGTGGTTTAATCTTATTTATGACTAACGTTTGCCAATGGACTGATTTCACCTAGTAAATAGCACAAACATTAAAATTGGACAAAATTAATCAAGTTAGTTTGTCTATCTTTTAGTCTTTCGGCTATTTGGTCCTTGAGTCCTTCGTTTTTTTTTTTCACACCGTTCTCATGTCTAGTCACATGGTCATTACACGAGTCTCGAACATATCACTTTCACTCACAAGTCTTCACACACTTTGTACATACTTTTTTCACACCATGACCATGTCTTAGATCCATGCATGAGTCTTCCTTTCCATCATTTGAGTTGAGGGTCCATTCTATTCCCAAATTTTTCCATATCTTTCCACAAATGCACTATTTCCCTTTACATCATTACATACCTCACACTTTCCATATACACATATACATTTCCACATTCTCTCTTCCTACATGATTTCCCCCAAACATATCATTCCCCCCATACACTATGATCTTTCCCCATCTACGCATGTTGAATCGAGTTCGAGTCATGTGATTGACAAAAAACATACATGGTTTTACTTTCTACAACCTTTGGTCAAGGAAAACACAAAGCACAATGCAAGCTTCTCACCAAGATTTCATGCTTTCTTCTTCTTTTTTCAAACCCTTCCCCAATAAGTCTAGCATAGGCACCCTCCATCATTTCTTAGATTTATTTCATGAGTTTGGATTTTTCACCCTTTACATTTCAATATAATGAGCATTTATTTCCTTGCATATGATCATTGCATTAAATTTTACTTATTATGAAGAAAAAAAATTAAATAAAAAAAATATAATAATAATCCACACCGAACTAAGCACAAGGTATACCTATGATTTGAGGCACCCCTTGTAGCCACATCATGTCACCTTCACCCTTTCGAATATGCAATCTCTTTTGATAAACCACTTTGAGCCTCGTCTAACGATTGACCTTTCTTTTTTCAACCTACATCCACCTAACCTTGGGGGGATAGTTTGCAACTTATGTAATTTCAAAGACGAATACAAAATCTTGAGTTTTCAAAACAAATACAAAAAGCCTGAGATATTTCTAAAGTTTCAAAAAAAAAAAAAAAAGTGTGCAAAAGGACAAGTTTTCCAATGTCTTTGATAAGAACACGTCTCGGACTGCGTCTCTTATCGAGTGCTCGGTACTGTGCCTGAGAAACATGAATGCCAAGTGAGTGATAGACTGCATGATCGGGATTGCTTATACAAAAGAAAATTCAAAAACAAATTTCAAATGCAAAAAATAAAGAAAAATGAGTTCAAAAGTGAGAAACCTAAAGCATACAAATCCAAGATTCAAATGCAAGGTTGCACACCTTTGGGGCTTATCTAGGGTCTTGAGCCTTTATCCCATCTTTTTCAACCTTTAGCCTAACCCCATCACAACCCTTAAAAGACCTCCTTAAGGTATACACACACTTGTGCGAGGTTCGGATAGAGCTACGTTCGGAATGATTTCTAAAGGATACGTAGGCAACTTCACATTGGGGTGCGGTCGCAATAAAAATTCATTCTTATTCATATTCATGCATGATCATATCAAGGAATCTCCGATGATCATCCCTATACATTTAGAGCCAGACTTGGGGGTTTGATCCCTACTTCATTAGCCTACCCAGCCTAAGAGTCATCATCATTTGACTTTTCTCACAATATTTTTCTACACCATCAGCCTTTGCAGCTTAACCTTAGTGTCACTTTTACACACATCACAAATACATAGCCAAATAATCCTTCCCTGAGGAACCCTTTGTCATGAAATCTTTATACAACTTTGAAGCATGCCTTGTCATTTTAGAATAACTCATTATCATAATCATCGTTGCATTACAAAGTATGAAGTACTTAGCCTCCGCACCTAAGTTACCCAAATACTTTCATTATCGAATCATCAAACTTTGCACCATGAGATACAACATCAACACATACACTTGATTAATCATTCAACATGCATCATCACTTGATTCATTCTTTTCATCTTGAGGAAGTTCAAAAACCTTGTTTTTCACCAACACTCAACACTTCAACCTCTTTTCACTTTTTTTTTCGGGAGAAAGTCGGTTCCCTCCACAAAAATGACGGAAAATTTTGCTTTTCTGCTTTCGAGTCTCACGAGCACAATCACAACACAATGCACACACAAGTCATGAACATTGATTCATGTCGTGTCACTACGTCCATTTGAGTCAACCCTCTATACACACAAGTCGTACGCACAACATACACATCGAGTCGATTTGAGTACGTGAGTTACACATCGAGTCGATCTAAGTACATTAAGTCTTAAACAATGAGTCAAGTACATCAAGCCTTGAGTCAGCTTCAAGCCAACCAACTGTCAAGGTCCTTTGGCAAAATTTAATTTTTTTGTAAGGCTCAAGCACATCACCTATACGGCAATTTTTACAGAATTGGATTGCCATCTCAATTGACAATGTTTCCAAAAGTGGATTGTCACGTACCTTCTTAATCTGGCAATTTTTCTAAGATTGGATTTTCATCTCCTTTGGAAATGTTTCCAAGAGTGGATTGTCACGCTCCTTCTCCATTTGGCAAATTTTTCCAAGTTCAGATTGTCATAAATTCGTCAAATCCTTGGCAATTTTTCCGAGATTGGATTGTCATTCACCCAGTTCCCTATGGCAAATATTTCCCAAAGGATTGTCGTGGGTCTTTAATTTATTAAACTCAATATTTCGGCAAAGGTTCCCCAACGTGGACTGTCATTCATTTCAGTAGTGACAAATTTTCCCGAGACGGATTGTCAATCGACTCTTTTTTGCAAATGCTCCAAGACGCGATTGTCGATTGTGGCAATATTCTCCTAAAAGGATTATCGCATAGCATTGGCAAATTTCCAAGGTGGATTGCTTTCAAGAGTTATATTCCAAGGCGTTGATTGTCGATCGTAGCAAAGTTCTTATGACAGATTGTTACACAGCATTGGAAACTTTTCCCAAATTGGATTTTAGCAAATTTTTCGGGATGCGGATTGTCGTTTCATCGTGGCAACGTTTCCTATGATGGATTGTTGCGTGGCATTGACAACTTTCCCTAAACCGGATTGTCGCTCATCATTCAAGAGTTGTGTTGGAAACTGTTCCTAAAGTGGATTGCTATCACCCTCAGATACGCAATTAAGCCTTTGAGCCTCATAATAATTTATTTAACATTTGATTTGATTAGTAATCGGCCCGATTACGATTTTGATTGATGATCGGCCTGATGACGATCACCTTATCGGTTAAACGCGCCTAAACATTGGCTGAAAATATTATACCTAAGTATTGGTTAAACACCCCATAAGCATTAGCTGAAAATATTACACCTAAGCATTGGTTAATCCCGCCTAAGCATTGGCAAGGTTTTAGGGTCACTAAGCATTGTGATCTTCGACGACTGTCCCTAGGATGTGGAGTATGTCAGCATTGGTGGGTCATGTCTAAGCATTGACGAGATTTGAAGATGGCGACACACTACGGTCTTCGACGATGTCCTTAAGATGTGGAGATTATCACCTTGATTGAAAGATGGAGAAGCACTGCCACCTTCGACGATATTCCCTAGGATGTGGAAGATTGTCACTTCAAATGGAGATAGCGAAGCACTGCTCCCTTTGACGGCGTTCACTAAGATTGTGGAGGTTGTCAAAATAGAACAAATTTGATCCGACGTGATGTCACCTAGAGGCGTGTACCCGATGGTGCAAGATACGCGTTTCTGACTCCTTTATTTGTAGAATTAACGCTTTTCTACAGGTATCAGCGTAAAAAGAATGATTTAGGATCGCAAAACGTTCTAAATCATTCTTCGTCCCTATCGAGCTACTTTGACTTTTGTTTTCGAAACTTACGTTTCTCCAAACTCAGTCAAACTTATAAACCCTCTAAAACAAGCTGAAAATTAATTTAAAAATCCTACTTTTATTCTCAATTAATGGGTGATTAAAAATCCTTTCAAGAAACATAATTCTAACCTTTATATAAAAATTCCAGCTTTATAAAAACATGTAAAATTGTTGTAATTATGTTTAAAAACACCTATTTCAATAATTCCAACCAACTACAATCAATTTCCATCAATATACATTAATTTAGAAACCTAGCGTTTTCAATTTGGGGCTTTTAAATTAAAGAACCAAATCTGAAATTTATATACATAATAATCATAATCAAACACCATAAAAATCATCACAACACCTTAAAATAATAATAAATCAAGGCTAGATTAGGATTAAAACAAAAAGATTTTTTTTTTGTTGAAGTCGCATAGGCACACGACGGGAAGGGGGTTGCTGGCAGCGGTGACTGACCGGTGGGAGGTGGTGGTGGCGGCCAGCCACCTTGTGTGTGCGTGTGGGTATATAAAAATAAATGGGAGGGGGAAAATTAAGGAAGAGAAAATAAGAGGAGAGAAAGAGACAGTTTACCTTTGCGTATTCTCCACCTTGGGTAAGATCTAACTTGCTCATAAGATGGGTATTTATACCCCCTCTCAAAACCCTCCTATCCTTAAATTCCCTTTCTACCCTTAATGATCCCTTCTCCTATTCAAACTAGTCATTTGGCTTTCTTTTGATACCACTAACTTTAAATTTTCTTTTATAA
Source organism: Chenopodium quinoa (assembly GCF_001683475.1). Taxonomy (NCBI): domain Eukaryota; kingdom Viridiplantae; phylum Streptophyta; class Magnoliopsida; order Caryophyllales; family Amaranthaceae; genus Chenopodium; species Chenopodium quinoa. The sequence continues at coordinate 1,047,295 of NW_018743858.1, read as the reverse complement.
AATAATATGCCCCAAAGTTTCTAAATAATAAAATAAAATATTTTCAAAGCAATTAAATAAATAAAAATGGACCTTTAATTAAAATAAATCTTTTTAAATTAATAAAATCCCATAAATAATTCATTTCAAATTATTTAAATGCTTCATAAAATAACAATTTAAATTAAAATACGTATAAAAATACGGGGTATTACATCGAAGGATTAGGAAAAAAATCCGAATTCGAATCGGATGAAAACTCTTTTTATCGTAGCGATGGACAACAGTTTTTGCGATTTTTGTTTTTATCATAATTTTTTTATCCAGAAATCGGAATAAGATAAGTAATATATCGTTAGAAAGCTCTTGAAGTCTACTTTCCAATCCGATTAGAATCAAACTGATATCTTTTTTATAATAAAAGATATATCTGAAATAGTGGGATAGTGTTAGTTTTGGATAGAGTTTGGTATTTCGTTCATATCTTTTCCGTTATAGCTCGGAATTGGGATTATGATATATCATTGGAAATATAATTTCAAGGGATATCCAACCATTTAAGATTTGGATAAAATTTATGAAGCACAAAAATCATATCTGAACATCTTTGAATTTGAACAAGATTAGGATTTTCAAAAGATAAGTTTTATTCATTTCAAATTCTTTAATCTTTATCTTTCGGAAAGGATAGATTAGAACCTTCTAGAGACTTTTAGAAGTTCCTAATGAATCCTAATTGGTTTAGGATTAGGATTAAGGTATTTGGACCCTCCATATGATCATTGGGTCGTAGGTAAGTAAGGATGTCAATGGGGCGGGGCAGGGCAGATGTTCGTTTTCCCATCCCCATCCCCGCCTAACATTTTCATCCCTATCCCCACCCTAATCCCCGTGGCGTGTCCAAAATTCATCCCCATCCCTCGCTCTGGTAGGTACATTCCCAAAACCATCCCCGCCCCACCGTCCACTTAGATATCCATCCCCACCTAAGACCTGCCTAATCCCCACCTTCCAAATACAACTATACTACATAATAATGATTTTAAAAAAAAAAATCATTGTTAAGTTATACATTTTTTTTATATAAAATGGTATAAAAATATCTATTTTTATGTAATAATATATATGGATGTGGGTATGGGGTGGGTGGGCAAGGCGGGTATGAAGTTGGGATGGGGAGGGTACAACGTAAAATCCATGCCTGCCCCATCACCCATGGCGGGTATGGTTTTTTATCCCCATCCCCACCCCACCAACCGCCAAACTGAGACCCATCCCCGCCCTACTGGGGCGGGGATGAGGCGGGTCTCCTACTTAACCCGCCCCACTGACATCCCTATAGGTAAGGTGGACCTAGATCCGATTTGGGCTTGGTTTAGTATTTTGGCCATAACTTATTCGTTTTAAATCGGAATTGGGCTTATAATATATTGTTGTAAAGCTCTTTCAAACCCCATCAAACTATATAATAATTTGACCAAGATTATGGAACAAAATAATCTAGTTTGGACATTTTATAAAGAGGACACGAAATGAATGATTTTCAAAGACACGAAATAAATGATTTTGGGTTTAAAAGGCACGAAATGAATGATTTTGGCTAAAGGTTAGAAATGGTTAAGGCTAAAGGGAACTTCACGAGACTCTTCAACTCTTCACCTAACTCAATAATCAAATACGTGAAAGGTACTCATCATTGGGTTTGATTTTTGGGGAGATCGACACAATCAGGTGTCTACAATATAGTTTTTTTTTTTCAAATTTCATCTTATGCATTTCTGAACTTTTAGATTATGTTTGATTGCTATGAATCAGTTAGATTCATGGTTTATTTGCAGTTTTTGAGTTGAAATTTTGTTAGGGTTCGTTTTATAGTATAATATGGGTTTTTTTTTATTTTTTGAAGGGAGTATACTATGGTTTATTTTATCTTTCGTTTTTTTATCTAAATTAGATCTTTCGTTATTAGATCGTTTGTTTTTTTATCTAATTTTGTAGATCGTTCTTTTTTTTCTTTCTAATTTTTTTATGTTGTTCGTTTTTTTATCTAATTTTTTAGATCTTTTGTTTTTTGATCTTTTTTTTTATGTTTGTCCGTGTTGGCTTTAGATTGTGGTGGTGGCTTCAGATGCAATGGTGGCGTCAATTGCAGTGGTGCAGAATAGCAGTGCGATGGTGGCTCGAGTAGTATTAATTTTATTTTATTTTGTATTAAAATGTAATATTACAATAATTTATTAATAGAAAAATATAATTTTATACATATGTTTAGTTTTTGTTTATTAATTTCTGTGAAAAAAGCAAAAAGATTTTTTTTTAAAAGGCATAATGAGGAGTCGTTCAAGCATTAAACCGCTTCCATTCCCTTCAAATGCCGCTTCCCATTTAAAAAGACAATGGGATGCCCCCCATGCCCAAGTTGTTCAAAACCGCTTCCCATTAGGGGTTTTGAATCGCTTCCCATTAGGGGTTTTGAACCGCTTCCCATTTGCATTTTTCTACTAGTGTATCACTACGTACAATTTTTATTTTCTAAGAAAATTGTTTGTCAATCATGGCTATAAAGGACATGAACATTTTAAAGACTTTTGTTTTATCAAGCAATAAATAAATCCAAACCGCACGAGAGTAATCATCTACCAATGTCAAAAAATAATGAGCACCGTACCACAAGATTAGGGTTCGGTATACGACCCCCATAAATCACAATGTACTATCTCAAAAATACAAGTTGCTTTAATGGAAATTTATCCCTAATGTGCTTAGAACGATGGCACACTTCACAATCTTTATTTAAATGATCCCTATAATTGCTAAGAAAAGGGAGTAGCTTTACAACTTTCTCTGATGGGTGCTCCAATCTGATATGCCAGAGCTTCAAGGTGGAAGAATCTTCAACAGACACGGTAGCAATTGTTGCCTCCTCCCGAAAGTAGTATAGTCCATCAATTAAATCACCAGTGCCAATCACCTCCCTCGTGCATCGATCCTGTATAGTACATACGGTAGAGTTAGTTATGACTTCACAATTTATAGTAGAGCACAACTGTGAAACCGAAATTAGATTACAATTTAATTTAGGAACATAAAGAACATTTTGGAGATTAATGTTGTTTGTTAATTTGACGACGCCCTCTTTCATAGCAACAACATTCTGACCATCAGGAGGGCCAACATTGCAGAGAGGCACATCACGCACATCCAACAAGCAAGATAGATTACCAGTTACATGATACGAGCAACCAGTGTCAATTATCCACTTACCATTCACACAATGGGATGGGGGCTGAGTGTTACCCATAACAGCCATAACAGCATGCCACTGCTCAACAGAGAGAGGCAGAATGGGAGCAGCAGGTGACGGTGAATGGCCTAGAGTGTTCTGTTCCAAAGTTGTAGCAATGTTCGGTGTTGCATTGGCCTTGGTTGTGCACTACTAGAATAAGCTCATTTACCAATGGGAAATACCAATGGCCAATTAAAACCATGGGTAAAAATAAAATTTACCAATGGTTTTTTCAAGCCATTGATATTCTGAGAAATACCAATGTCTAGGCCATCGATATAATTTTTCCAATAGCTTTCTTCCATCGGAATTTGTTTTTTTTTTTAAAAGAAAATTTAATTTTTTTACCAATGGCTTTAGACCATCGGTATTTTACCGATAGCTACAAGCCATCGGTATTTTTTTTAAAAAAAAATAAAAATAAATACAATTCGGAAGTTTATTCACCCAAACCCTAACAACTCCCCTAACTTCTTTATCTTCTTTCACGGCCTCTTCTTTTCTCGTTCTCCTTCTCTCTTCTCTCTCCTTTCACGCCTTTATCTCTTCTCTCTCCTCTCCTCTCTCCTTTCTCCTCTCCTCTTATGTTTCTCCTCTTCTCCCTCCTCCTCTCTCTGATATCCTTTCGTGGTTCTCCTTCTCCTCTATCCTTTTTTCGCACTCTTCTCCCTCATCAAAACCACAACCACCATCACGGCCTAGCACTTTTCTTAAAGTTAATGGTTTTTTTTGGTCAAAATCGATCATGAAAATTCCAGATCTGAAATTTTCATGGTCAAATTTGACTTTTTAAACCCAAAAATCATGAAATATCAAAAGGTATGTTGATTTTTGTTTAATATTGTGAGCTAATTTCGTTTTTTTGTGGTTTATTTTTAATTTTGTTGTTTAATTCGGGTTTATTTTGGTTGATTGTTGTTTAATTGTTGTGGGTTGATTTCTTGGATTTTGTGGGGTTTTTTGTGTAATTTTTGTGTTGATTTCTTGATTTTTGTGGGTTTTTTTTTGTGTAATTGTTGTGGATTTTTTTTTGAATTTTTGGGTGGTTCATGATGATGGTGGTGGCTGGTTCAAGGTGATGGTGGTGGTAGGTGGTGGCTAGTGGTGGTAGGTGGTTCATGGTCGTTGGGGGTGAAAAGGGAGGTGTCAAGGCAGCAGTCTTTGGGTGGTGGTGGAAGGTGGTTTAGGGTGGAGTTGGGAGGCAGTTATGGGGCGTTTGGTTGGAGGGATGGAAATAAGAAGGATAAAAAGGGAGGATAAAGATAGGAGATTGATAGGTGGGACAAGGATAAATAATTTTTATCCCATATTTGGTGAGTATGGGAAACAAATTAGAGATAAGTAATAAATTTATAAAAATACCCTTACTAATTTCTACCTTTTCTCCTTACCCTTTCAATTTCATTAAGGGTAATTTGGTCTTTTAATACCCATTTCTTATCCCTTCCCCTCATACAACCCCCCTTAGTTATAGAAATGGAGGGATAAGTGGGTGTTTATCCCTATCCTAACCCCCTTTTAATCTCCATCCCTCTAAACAAACACTACATTTCTTCTATTCCTATTTTTTATCCTTTTCCCACCCCTTTTATCCCCCTAAACAAACACCCTCTTAGGGTTAGTATGGGGTAGGGGTAGGGGGTATGGAGGGGTGGATAGGGGGAGGGGGCAGTGGGTATTATTTTATTTTTTTAATTTTTTTTTAATTTATAGCCATCGGGTAAACTGAAAATACCAATGGCTTTTCGCCATTAAAAAACAGCCATCGGTATTTTTAAAAAATCGACGATTTTTGCCATCGATAAAACCATCAGATAATCTTTTTACCGATGGCTTTTCCATCCGTATTTCTTGTTTTGCCGACAAATGATTCTCTATTGGCTAAATACCGATGACAGCCATCGGTAAACGTGATACCAATGGTTTTTGGTATTTTTACCAATGCTTTTTGACCATCGGTATTCGGCTCATTTCTTGTAGTGGTGGTACCTCTCCCTCGACCAGACGAAGAAAGAGGAGTAGTAGAAGCACCCTTGCCACACCCCACATTCCCTTTATCATCCTTCGAGCCATACTATTCAATGTACCACTCAGGCACACCATGTTTTTCAAAACAAGTGGATATATCATGACCCGTCTTTTGGCAATAGGTGCAAACTAGCGCAGCCTTCTCCGTACGCGAAAGACGAGGCTTCGAACGATTCTCCATTCGAACGGCAAATCCTACAACCTCAGGTGCCTCTTCTTTTAAGCGAGCAATCCCTCTAACCTGTTCCTCCTTGGCAATTGTTTGAAACGCTCTATTCAAAGAAGGCAAGGGGTTTGAGATAAAAGAGTGGAGCGTAACGAAGCATAATAATCAGAGTATAGCCAAAGTAAGAACTGCTGAAGTCGATCACCTTCACGCCTATTAGCATGCTGCTTTCCATTGTCACAAGTACACTTGCCACACTTACAATTGATTAAGAGCTCATGTTTATCAAGCTCATCCCATAAGACCGAGAGCTTATTTAAGTAAATCGCAACCGGCATGGTTTTAGGTTGCTCACATCGATTTATTTTGGATTTAATTTGTTGGATTCGAGGGCCGTTAACAAGACCAAATCGTTCATGCAAATCATCCCATAGCTTTTTAGCATTTTCATAATTGGATAGCATAGACTTCACTTTCGGATCAATTGTGTTCATAAGCCAAGACACAAGCATACAATGGATTGTCACCCAATCATTTCGTGCAGGGGGGGACAATGCTTGTGATAGTGCCGTCAAGAAATTTGAATTTTCTTCTCGAGGACAATGCTATATAAATCGCACCAGTCATTAAAGTTATCAAGTTTGAGTCTTTGAGAGGTAATAAAGTCTCTTAGACGGTCTTATGGTCCAAGGTAAAAAAGGAAATTAGGTTCGATTTTTGGTGGTGGTGGTGTTTCTCCACCGCCCACCATATTTTAAGGTGTAAAAAAAATTTAGAGTAGTGGAAAGTGCTTTGATACCATGACAAGATATATGCACAAAAGCTTAATTCTCTTATTTCACCATAGCACCATATTTATACAGCTCTCTCTATTGCTCCTTATACCGAAAGGTATAGATCTTATCACACTAGGAAACTTATCATACTATCCTAAGATAAGATTAACAATATAGCAAATAAATATATCTTTGTCTAACAATAATATTCTATCATATATTTTCCTAATAATAGGTCAGGTCATTTCGGGTCGGATCAAGTTTGAGTCCATAGGTAATCGCGTCGACTTAAATTTTTTATTAATTTAAAATGAAAAAATGTTATTATGTAAAATATCATTGGATTGTTACAATTGAATTTTTTATGAAATGTTATTATGTAAAATGTTATTTTTAAAATTGAATATTTTTTACAATTTTTAGTACTATAGTAAATATTAAAGATATAAATGGTTTATTGAAATGTGAGAAAAATGATAAAATGGAATAATAATGGGCATATATGGGACCCATGAAGGAAGAGAGACATAGTACGTAATATTAAAATAGCAGTTTGCCGAAATGAATTGTTTATAAAAATGTCGCTGAAGGAAAGTGTTAACAAAAACGTAGAAACGTAGTAGAGAATGAGAATTTGGAACTATTTTCGGGTCAAAAGAGAAACTAATTTGTGGGCAACGAGAATACCTTATTTGAGGTACATTCAAGTTTGTTTCATGTAAATAGATCATAAAATCAAGAACTTGTTATTTCTTGAAATCTGCAAAAATCTTGCGGCACCCTTGCTCATTTTATATCGCACAACAATAAACAAGCTCTGCTCTTCAGTCATCACCTTTGCAGTGCCCCTAGCTCAGGCAAGTCAGGGACGACGAAAAAGAATAAAGAGAAAAAAATTACAGCAAATACAGAAAGAACTTGAGGAAGTTGTGTTCTGATACTCTAGCACTCTACTACATAAGTCTACATTACTATGATGATACACCTTATCATTGTACTATGATTACAAGAGCGACATCAATGTCACCCATGTAGATAACTAATATGGACAACAAAAATATACCTATAAGTAGTTTGTAGTTATGGCAGTAGCATTCATGTAAAAGATGGAACTACTGAAGAAGTGGTGACCAAACCCGATAATAGGCCGACAACAAGGGCACTGTTATATGTGCTAGGTTCAGTTTGCATCGAATTATTCCGATCATCAATGAACGTTTCGTTTAAAAAGGGGCCTCCAACAAGTGCTCCAACAGCAACATTTGGATTGGGTTTAGTAGAGTTAAGCCACTGGAATCCATCTTCACACCCAGTTTTTGCGTTTGCTGGGATTGAGGCTCCTCTATGGTGCACAAATTGTGGGTATTTGTCCCCATAACCCACAAGAAAACTCATTTTCATAGGATTGTCTCCTAGCACATAATCAGCCTACAAAAACAAAAGATTAACAGTCCAAAAGATACAGGATTTTGATCACATCTATCGAATTAGCAGACAAGAAAACACACCTGTGAAAGAGCAAACTTCCGAAGATCAGATGGCTTGTACGAATGTCCACTGCAAGACATCCTTGCTGTTCTTGAAGAAAGCATGTAGTCACTGTAGACAACAGCCAAAAAAGCAGCTGCGACAGGATGCTGAAGTGCATTCCACTCACTGACCCATATAAGACCACCTGGATTTAACAGTCCAAAAGAAAAACTAAAGTATTTAGAGAACTAGCTGGTATTTATAAACTGACTACACATTAGCAGGCATGTAACAACAGTACAACATAAATGAGCTCTAGTGTAGAGAACCAAAGTTTTCTTCATAAATGAAACCAAGTACACAACCATTAGCCATTAGACTACATTAGCTACTTCCCATTCTAATTTTAATGTTCGTGATACAGTACTTATTTAACATAGGACTATGGGTAGGATACATCTAAGATAATCAATAGAAATGAAGACAGCAGGATTGAGTCATTCAGCACTTAATGACACACATAACAGACACCTAAATCAAGAGGAATAAAAGGCAATAATTAACTACAAGATTTTGCACCATCCAAAACTATTATGATCATATTGTCTTCACCTTTCTTAGATTTTCAAGGACAAATTTATATGTAAAAAGCGGTAGACACCTTATACAGTTCAAAATCTTCAAATATCATGAAAACCAAATCATATTCACAGGTCTACCAAGTTTCAAAGAAAAAAGGTTCATTTTTTCCGTAAATCATGTAAGTCATCTAAACAAAGACATACTCCGTAACAATGAGCAAAAATGAGTTGTTTAACTCTGTTTTTGTTTTTGGCTAGGGAGGGGATGAAAGCGGGCATATTGATGAGCACATCAAGTGACTTACCATCTGTTCTGCTAGACGTTGCAGTTGGAGATTTTGGTAAAAGACCACATATAACAGCCTCAGCTGTTTGCCTATACTTCAGAAGGCCAGAGTTTGCAGAACTTGAGACATCCTTTGAAGCAAAAAGATTGACCCTAGACAGTAGTACCTGCAGAACATCAAAAAGGCTGTCAAACTCGAACACCATTATCAGCCCTTTATGGGGTAAGGCTGATTAGAGTTTGTTTAAATCCATTATGTTTGGCAACTGAAAATTCAATAATGACCAAAACACTTTTCTCATCACTGTGTTACACAGCAGTTTTTAAGTTTGAAAGCCCCTCACATTAAAGACAGTAATAGTTGTTTGGTTTAAATACTGGAATCCTGTGAAAATCTATGGCAATTACTAAACTCGATCATTTACAAGGTCCACCATAACAAATCATGTGGTTTAATAACCATTTAGCTTCCTTCTTCAGTGAAACTTAAGCTAGAATTGCTCTGCAATTTTTCGGCAATAAATATATATAGATTAAACTAAAGGGTGTTACTTGACAAGTAAAGGACATGTTAGAGAACAACCATGAACTAATTCATCACTTGGAAATTTGACAACAATCTAGTCAACTATGCTGACAAACTATTGTGAACCAGTCTCTACAATCGAAAGAATAGTCACGTAAACCATTTGGAGATGTCCTCAGATATCCCTTGGAATGAATAACGTGGAAAAGGTGGGTGTAATACAATTATTACACAGGAAAATGTAAAAGTTTGTGTTAAAATGTTGTATATGATAGATTAAAACAATGTGGCAATATATCTACTCATTCGAATGGAATATCATTCAACTCATACGAACACAGATTATACAGCATCCGACATCCCTTGCAGCAACTTGGTCAACAGTTGTACAAGTATATATAAGAAGGAAGCCAGAAGGGGCATAAAAGAAAAGCATGTAAGATTCAGTTCCTGATATAATATTAATAATAGACTCGCCTGAGTTCCTGCAAGTTTATTATCCCAACTAAACCAGGTTGGACTTCCAAAATTAGCAAATTCTTTTCCATTGTCATTCACGTATTCCAAATAAGTGTTATCTTTGGTTGCATGATAGAGCCAGCTTGCAGCCCACAAGAGCTCATCCCCATAACCAGTGGAATTATAATAAGTTGCAACTTCTGGAATGTTTTCACTGTAAGAGCCTCTGTGAGTGTCAGCAAAGTCAAAGAGTTGCTTAGCGTGCTTCAAAAGAGTGCTTGAATAGGTGGCATCGCTTGACTTAAACACAAGGGATGCTGCAGCCATAGCTGCAGCAGTTTCTGCTGCAACTTCTGTTCCTGGAGTGGAGACATTCACTTGTGTAAGAGGCCTTTTTTCAGTCATAGCTTCAGGCCTCTCCCAGCATTTATGATCCAGATCAGGATCACCAACCTACATGAATTCATCATCAATGGAAATGTGACCAATTGCTTTCATATTTATCATTTTAATAAAAAAATTGTTGAAGACTATATATAGAAGCCACTCATCGCACCCCAAGACTTCCACATGTTATCAATCTCAAGTAGACATATTAAAGTAAATTATACTCGTAAATAAAAAGTTATAAAGTAATCATTCAATCTTAGTCACAATTCATAAGATAAAGACATGTAAGAACATATAAATGGAGAGTATAATACATAGCAACTTCCCATCTCCGATATAATCTAAAGCAAGAATTACATTTTTCAAACATTTTAACAAGATTATAGATGAGACAAGAACTTAATATACCTGAATATAGAGGACATTATCTCTAGGATGAGCATTGACAAGATAGTCAGTGATCCACTTTAGGTTCTCTTGAGCAGGCTGAAGCTGTTTTGTAGCAGCCATTTGATCCCCATACTCGAGGATAGCCCACGACAAGACGGTGGCAGTGAAAGCCATTGGAAACCCAAACTTCACGTGATCACCAGCATCATACAGCCCTTTTGAGAGGTCTAATTTTGCCTCACTCCCATCCTTCAAAGCCGAATCGCCTCTCCACGATATCTTATTATCTTCCAACTTACCAGCTGCAAGATCAAAGAATGAGTAACCATAATCTCCTCAAACTAGATCCAAAAACTAGCCTTCTATCACTTGGACAATATTAATTAAATGCAGATCAAATCTAATTAGTTATAACATAAATCTCAATTACAATTTTATCAAAGTGACATTTAATTAAACCAACATCATCAAATCAACAAATCGAAATTTTATAACCTTTGATTTGACCACATAAACTTTGCTTAAAAACAATGAATTTTCTACAAACAACATTTCCATTGACAAAATATTCAAATGGGTAACTCCCAATCACATATCAAATCACTTATCAATGAAATAACTAAACCCCATTATAAATTACAAACATCAACATATATATAATATCACATTGTCAAAAAAACAATTAAATAAATAACACCAACCTAATAATATGATCATATAAATTCGAAAACAAACTTACATTTTTGAATATCAAAAAACTGCATAGCTAACTTGAGGGCATCAGAGTATTTAGTAACAATGGCGCCAGGTGGGCCGGGTACGGGTTCGGGTTTATCAGAATGATGAAACTTTGATCTAAAAGCAACCACTAAACCTGCAACAATGGCTGCCGCAACTATCAACACCAAAAACCAACCACAACATCCACCTTTCGAACCTTTTCCTTCCCCCATTTTTCACCCAATATTTGTTTATCAAGTTCAAAATCAAGTTCAAAAGGTATAAGAATTTAATGGGGTTGATTTTTAATTTTTAATTTTTTTTTTTTTTTTTTTTTTTGATGCAAAAACAAGTATATGAATATTTCTTTGATAAGGTGTTTGATGCAAATATATTATCGTGGGTGTTGTAATGTTTTGTTGAAATGTCGTGTTTTTGCTGTGTTTTGATTAAAGAAAAATATATTTATATATGGGTTGTAAATAAATGTAATCGAAAATATGGAAAGCATAGATCTAATCATCTAAGAGAGGGTTGGTGCCAAATGTGAAGATTAAGCAAGCACCGACACATTCAAATCCCAATTAAGAGGATAATATATACAGTTGTCTTTCCCCCTTTTTATATGTTTTGATTGGATGAGTAAGGCTTTGGTTCACCTTATTTTTACTGATCTGGTCTGGTCTGATCTGATTGTCTGATTTGACCAAACTTTGACCTTAAATGTACGATAATTTTTAAGGAAAAAATATATCAAGTGGGATCTTGTTAGATTCGTAATAATGTGTAGTTTATTAATATGTAATTTTCATAATTTTTTACATTACGAAATTAAGAATATTTAGCGATAATAAATCGCACATAAAACGATGTTCTGATTTGAACTTATTTTTTCTGATCTGATCTGATCTGAACTTATTTTTTCTGAAATAAGTAAAAATAAGTTGAACTAAACAAGGCCTAAGACTTTGCATATGCACTCCCTCCATTTCCTTTTGTTTTTAAAAACTCTTAATTAGACTTGTTTTACATTAATTTGTTATATATCAATAACATTAAAGACACTCCGTTCAAAAAATATAAATAAATAAATAATATTAGAGACACTAGGTCATTTTGTTAATTAAAAAATTCACTATGTTAAAATAAAGATTAGGATTTTTTTTATAAATAACCACCCCTCAATACACCCTATTTAAAAAAAACTATCCATTTTTTGCTACTAGAGTGTATCTGTGCTAACGCACGATATTTACGTAGCATGTATATAGTTAGAAAGAAAAAAGTGAAAAACAATAGGAGACATGGAAGTTATAAAAAAAATAAAAATAAAATAAAAATGGAGAAATGGAAGTTATTTAATTGGAGATTATAGAAAAATAAATAAATAAATAAATAAAAATACTAAAATACATAAGAATTGATGAGTTGGATTTTGGAGGGATGTGGTTAACTGACTATTAAATTATACGTAGTATAAAAGATATTATAAAATACCACCCCTTTTCTTCAAAAGTGTTAGCTTTCACCACCACATAACAAAAACTTCCATTTTTAAATAAAAATATCGACTTTTGTGCCAGGACTTGCTATATTAAGATTTTGGGAGGGTTACTTTGGCCCTTTGAACTCAACTTGATGTCAAAATTTGAAAATAGTTATCGAAAATGTCTTGTATTGCGTGCTAATAATTAACTCAGTTTGCATGACATATACAAAATGAGGCATTTTAGAAACAATTTTCAAATTCTGACCTCAAATTGAACCCAAAAGACCAAAATGTCCCCTAAAACCCTACCAGATCAAATTTTGGCTCAAAACGATATTTTAATTTTTTTAAATGAAACTTTTGGTTAAGAGGTGGTAAAAGTTGATGCCTTTGATGAAAAAAAAAAAAAAAAAAAAACAAGGGTGGTTATTTCAAAATAGGGTATTGATGCGTTTCTTGATTCGTTTGGTCTTAGGTTTAAACAAGCTTCACTCATTTGTTTTCGCCTAAGGGTTCTAAATCTGATTTCAAGGCTTCACTCACCTTAATCTCGTGATTTAGGGGTTTTTTTAGGATAGTTTGAATTAGCTTCACTCACTAATTAATCTAACCTCTCTTAAATCAGGTTTCACTCGCCTAATCTAAGGGTTTTTATGTTTAACTTCACTCGTCAAACACAAAGAAAACTTGGAAAGAAACGTTCCAAATTAACAAGCAATAAAGCTTTAATTAACAAAACAAACTTGTATAATTCGAAGTTTACAACCTATATTTATAGACTCAAAAAACTACTTCTAACCCTAATCAAATTAGAAGACTAATCCTAATTGAATTAGAATCCCATTTGACCTAGAAAACCTAAACTTGATCCCCAAGTTCCTAATTCGGATATGACTAAACTAACTAAGTTTAATTCAACTTAGATTAGGTTATTCAATCCTCCTAAAACTCCTAGACACGCCTAAAAACCAAAGTCAAGTCCTAATCCACTTAGGAACTTATTTTGCTAAAAACAAGTCCTAATTCAAATAGGAACTCTCTTTTGCTAAAGACAAGTCCTAATTCAAATAGGAACTTTTTAGACCAAAACAATTCCTAATCAAAATAGAAATCCTAACGCTTAAAACAAGAAAAACCCTTTCAAGTGAAAGGTAAAAACTTGTAAGCCAAAATCTAATCTAAGAAACATTAAAGAAACGGACCAAGAAAGGAAAACTTGAATGCTTCCGCATCAGGTATTAAAGGGTGGTTATTTACCAAAAATCCTAAAGATTATTATGTTGTAAAAAGACATTGTGTTATATTATAAATGTCATAAGAGGTTAATTTCTTATTAATGAAATTTTAAATATACAAGTCAATATAAATAATAAAGGTCACTATGTTCGATCAATGCCATATCTCAAAGTCACAATAATATTATGAGGTTACACAAGTTAAAATTAAGGTTATTATGTTAAAATTATGGCTACACTATGTTCAAAATACATAAATAAAAATAGTAAAAATATAATTAATAATAATTAGTAAAAATAAAAATAATTAATAAAGTATAATTAATAAATAATAATTAATAAATAAATAAAAATAGTAATTAATTAATAAAAATAAATAAAAATAATTAATTATTAATAAAATAATAATTAATAAATTAATAATAAATAACTAATAATAAATAATTAATTAATAATTAATAACTAATAACTAATAATTCAAAATTAATAACTAATAATTAATAATTAAAAAATTGGGCGTTGGCTGTGCTATGTGCTCGAGCGTGAGTTGCTGCTTTGACTGCTGGATTTTTATCGTCCGATGGTCGAGTTCGTCGCTAGCCAAGGAGTTCCGACCAACGCCCACCCATCACCTGATGGGTTAGGTGTGTGTGTATCAATGATGAATCCTACATTGACTATGACTCTTTCAATCGACGACTTTTGTTATTTTTATTTCCTTATCTTATTTTAATTATTTAATTTTAATCATTTTAGGATAATATAAGTACTCAAGTGATACTACTTTTTCCTTAATTATGTCGTTTATGCTTTTCATTATTTTTACACGATTATTTTCTTTTCTTTCTAGCCATAGTTTCTTTTGGGCAATTCCATGGATTCCTCCATGGATTGCTCTTGAGTTTGTTACATTAATTCATTAAGGTATTTTTTTTTTTTGAAAGATCATTAAGGTATTTTATTTCTCTCTTTAAATAAAATGCTTTCTTTATTAGATTTAATTTTAACTATTTATTTCATGCTTGAGTAGTTTATTTCTAGGGTTTGGGAATCCATGTTTATATAATGAATCTTGATTGATGTTATTAATATTTTGATTATTGATTTCTCTAATTAATAGCATTTTATAGTTAATCCTGCAACCTGATCAATTGTTTGATTAATTCATGTTAATAAGAGTTTGAATCGAAAGATCGTACTTTTAGAGGTTGACCTGCAATTAGCAATTTTGATTATATTAGCGACCGAACTACATATATTGAATTGAGAGTGTTAAGGCCCGACCGTAGGCTTAGCAATTGCTCTAGATAATTGATTAATTGAATTGTTGATGGTATTTTGATAGATTTAGAACTATAAACATGGTGAACCACAACCCTGTGCCTTTTTATTAATTGTATTTTTATTTTAGTTTAGACAACCTTTCAATCCCAATTTCATGACATTGTTTAGTTTCTCCGATCCTTAGAAGTTAGATTGAATCGACATCTATCTATGGATTCAACCTTACTTACCTTACTACTTGCTAGTTAGTTTTGTTAGGATTTTATTTTTGACAGGTTTACGACAACCTATCATATAATGTCGAGGAAGAGAGAGAAAATGAGGAACATCCAGTTCCCGATGAAGATGAAGAAAGTGGGCCCTAAAATTTGCAGCAATAAGAGCAGCAACATATAGGGTTGGCGAGGAAGGTACTTCCAGACGTCATCGGGTTATTTTATTTTGTAAAGGTGAAGGCCTCTCACCAATGGTTGGGTGAGGCTTTTCTCACCCAATACTTTGTGATTTGATTTATTGGGACCTATTCCTAACTCGAGTTGTGAAGATTCTTTCATTCATTTAACTTGAAGATAGAAAGTAAATACCAAGATTCTTTTCATTCCATTAGCCATTCTTCCCAGAATTCTTCTTCAGCTTGTCATACTTTTACCATCGTTACTTTCTTCTATCAAGGTGAGTTATTTGTACATATCTTCTTTCTATAATATATATCGATTTAAAATAACATAAATATTTCCAAAGATACTTTTTAAAAATTAATTTAACAAATCGATGATTATTAAGTTGTTAAAATGAGAATTAGTGGTCAATTATTGTGGAGATTTATAATTGATTAAACAACTTTTATGCTTTCAATGTTTCAATGTTCGTGCAAAGAATTAAGCTCCCTAAATATGTTGTTACGAAATTTGTAAAGTAATAATTGTACCTTTTTTGGCTTGGAGTCTTGTTAATAGACATGGAAAATTCGATATATGGCCTTAGTGTTAATTCTTCCCGAATCATATATTGTTATTGTTTTTCGTTGAAGCATTATCGAAGAGTTTCCTTCATCAACATAGATTTTTTATCTTCTTCTCAGATGCAACTCATAAACACTAAGAGACTAACAAGAATAGTACTTGGCTGGAATTCGATAAAAGCATTGTTATCTAATAAATAGTTGATTATCACAACAAAAAATTTTAAAGATGATATTTTCACAACTTCACAAACATGTCAAGTAGGTTTTTATATCGATTGCGATTATGAGTATACTAGGTTTCAAATTTATAGTTATATATTAAAACCTCTACCTATACATTTTTTTTTGTTCAAAAGTCTATAGTTTTTTATAGGTATTTGTGCTCTGTTGAGTATCAAGTTTTATTTAAGTTGGTTTGTTTTAGTGGGTGTTTTTAGTTTGAAGTTGCAAAGTCTTTTTGCAATTCAATGCTTATGGTTGTATTTTTGAGTTTGATGCTTACGATTATATATTTTCCAAAATATGGTAATATTCAATTTACTAAGCTTTAACATAGTAATAAATAAAACTACTTATATAATCATATTATATCATACTAATATATTTAGTCCCCAAATAATTTTCTAGTTACCTGGCCTTAAATGTAAAATTCCACTTAACTCATTAGCGTATGTGAAGTGAGCTAAGCCA
The DNA here is from genome assembly GCF_001683475.1 of Chenopodium quinoa. Lineage (NCBI taxonomy): Eukaryota > Viridiplantae > Streptophyta > Magnoliopsida > Caryophyllales > Amaranthaceae > Chenopodium > Chenopodium quinoa. The sequence goes on along the minus strand of NW_018743858.1, from coordinate 1,030,576 downwards.
CTAATACCTATCATAGTGTCACTCTTTTTCTTCACATACAAATTGTGATTTGGACCCTACATCATCTAACTCTTTCATCCTCGATCAATTATTTTATTCTAGTTTTTCTTCTATCGATCGCCAAAGATTTTCTACTCTTAATATGTGTTCCCAGAGGAAAAAAAATTATAATATGCAGAAGTTTTTAAAATGGACCATAATTCCTAATTCATATAATTAAATAAAACGGTGAAATAAATGTATTAAAAAAACATCAGACATTTAGGTTCTTGAAAATATTTCATACTACAATTTTTAAGGAAAAGGATCCTCCTTAAATTTAATGACAAATCTAGAAGAAAACAACGTTATGAATAAAAACAAACCATAATGATGAAAATAACTAGCTTGAGCTTGAATGACTTTAATCGGAAGGAGGGGTGTATTATATGATAAGATATGAGACGCCCTTACGACTTGTATTACAATCACCCACTTCTTGAAGTTCGCCATTTTTCCAAGCAAAGCCTATGGAGTCTCGCTTTGCAATGTGTCTCGTGAAGAATCCTCCTAGGGGAACATCTTCAAATTTCTCAACAAATGGTAAGCTATAAGCTATAGGACTTCTTACCATACGTGCCACATAATCGGACATATTCGCAAAAATCAATCCTCCAAACACTTTAGTGTTATTTTGGGTGGATTCATGGAGGATACCATCCATTAACAATCCTCTCTTGAAGTCAGACTTATACAAATTAAAGGACTCACCTTCAGCAATGTCCTCGCCTTCCACTACAAGATTGTCATTGCATTTCCATTTATCCTTAGTGGAAAAAAATTACATATGAATTAATTAAAAGCATGCTTTATTTTTTACAATGAGTTATTATAGGATAAGGTAAAATAATGCTATAATAACTTACATTTTGAATCCATGAAGTGATATCACAACTGATGACGATGGAGGTGAGGACGAGGTACTTGCCTCATCTATTCTATGAGAATTTCTCACAATTCCAATATAATAATCATCTATGAAGATTCGCTCTTCCATCTAAATATAAACATGCATTATATTTAATACTTTCATCAATTTGGAGGGTGAAAGAAAGATAGAAAATAACTTAGGTATGTACTAAATTTTCCAAAAATATATAGCTAACATATTACTAGCCAATTTATTAACAATGTTTTTAAAACTATCATTTTCGAACAAAGTGAGCATACTATATATATATATATATATATATATATATATATATAAGCATTTTTAATTTGTAGATGATATGAATATTAACATATTATATCCTTGCAATATGTATATATTGATAATTCTTATGATTAGGCAAATTAAATAAGTCATGACTTTAAACTATTTATATAAAAATCTACCACCTAAGGCAAATGAATCACTTTTTCATGCAGAATATTGTCATTAGTTTTACTCTTGGCATCAAGAGTACTTCTTCTCTTTTTTTTGTCAACATTGATCGAAAGTATGAAGTGATCTAAGCCCACTTGTGATACGCACTTCATGGATGGAATATGAAATTGTGTTTAACCAATATCTGGCAAAAAAAAACTATTACTTGTGAGATTTTAAACTATCTTAAATAGAATCATAATTTTAAAAATTGGTTCATGTATTTGTAGGTGTTTACTTACTCTACCTCATTATCAAGTAAAAATAAATTATAGATTTAAACTTTGTTAATTAATTTATCCATAAATATATTAAAAAGATCATTAAAACTATTTTCTAAATTTTTTTTAATGTGCTTATAAATTTAATTTTGAAAAAAAGTCATCAAAATATTAGTACCTTATTTAGCCATGTTATAGTAATTTGTTTATTCACTATATACCCATAAAACTTTCCAAATTCACCATTACCTCTGAGTTTAACAAAAATGTCACCAAATGCCCAAATGACTGACGGACGTCAACTCCATTAGTCATTAAGGGTTAATTGTGCAACGTGACACCCTCTGATTGGTTGGTTTTGTAAGGCTATTTAATTAATTATTAAAAATTAAAACATTAAAAATTAAAAAAAAAAAAAAAAAAACTCAGCCCAAACCCTAGCCACCCTCCCCCAGTGCTGGCGGTCCCTTCCTTCCCCCTGTGTCGCGTCATCGCCCTTCCCCTTCCCCTTAAACCACCATACCTAGTTATTTATCTAGGGTTTTAAAGGTGGAGGGATTTCAATCTAGGGTTCGGGATGGTGATTAAACGGGGGGGTGTGTGCGATTGAATTGGGTAGAGAGGGTGCAGCACCAACAGTGGGGCAGGGGATTAGCTAGGTGGGGGCGGTGCAGGCACCAAAGTAGGGAAGGGGCTAGGTTCGTGCAAGAGGGGAAAGATTGGGGGAGGAGAACGTGGGGTTGCTAGTGGGGGTAGGATGTTAGCATAGTGGTCATTGGCATGGGAGAGGCCTAGCGCCGACGGGAGGGAGTGTGCCAGCACTGGAGCAGGGGAGGAGGCTGGCAAGGGTAGGTGCGGGGGCAGGAGGACGGGGCGGATACCTGGGCTAGGATGGTTTTTTTATATTTGGGCTAGGATGGTTTTTTTATAAGTTTTTTTATTTTTTTATTAATTAAATAAATAGTTTAAAAGAGAGTCTGTCATAGGATGCCATGTGACATAATTAGCTTTAATGACTAACAGAGTTAACGCTCGTTAGTCATTTGGGCATTTGATGACATTTTTGTAAAACTTTGTGATATATGGTGAATTTGGAAAGTTTCATGGGTATATGGTGAATAAACGAATAATTCAGGGGTATATGGTGAAAAAACTGTATTATAAATCATTAATTCAATAATTCTGATATTTATCATGATCATGGTACTTTGCATCCACACATCTAATGCATTATTGAATTTATTTTAAAAAGAAAATTATTTTGTACATTAACTTGGGTTACGAACCAAGATTTCTATAAATAAAATAAAATAAAAACTCAATAGAAAATATCATATATCCTCAAACAACAGTATATTTCAATTAATGGGTGATTAAAGAAATAATAAGCAAGAAATCAAATATAATTAATACTTTGAATTTTGTTCCAATGTATGATTTATATTGAAGTTCTTCGTTAATTTAATAAGGATTCAAACAATAAGCTTTTAAATCCACATTCCTAACTAAGCTAGGTGTCATTTACATAACAAAAAATATTAGTTATTGGTTAATCTGATCTAAAGCATGGTTATCATGTACGCAGTGTAATTTAATACATGGTGGGAATATAATCAAGAATTAAACAATTACCATTATATTTGTTTTTGTCCCTCGCAATTATGAGGGCAACAACTTCTGGCAAATGATTTCGATTGACTCTTATAACTGGATTCGGAGTATAAAAGTCGATGTAGTTGTTAAAATGACCCACTATTGCAGTTGTTTTATCAAATTCTTTATCTGTTCATCAATTAATATGATTATTAAGCCAAAATATTATAAAGAAATACCTTATCCTTCTTGTTCACATAATACAATATTTAGGTAGAATAAAAAAAATCAGAAAAAGAATAATCGTTCTAGGTGGGATAATAAAAAGGTGTCCTAATTCAGAGGTATGACTCTTCTTGTAGAACTTAAGAGATATTAAAGCAAAAACAATACATGTATAATTATATATTTTAATTAAAATAAATATATAGAAAATGTGAAGCAAGAAAGAGAGTGAGAGAGAATTGAAAGAGAAACCAGTTTCACATTATTTATAAATTAATTAAGTTTTAAATTAGATACACCAAATGAAAAAGAATAAAATAATAACAAATAGAATCAGAAAGAAATGTGTTACTTACCCATATTTTTCACGAGTTCGGTTTTGCGTGCTCCATGATTATCCTACCATATAATGTGAACAATACATAAGTGGATATTAAGGGTGGACATGGATCGGATATCTGATCTGAAATTCGATTTTGGATCGAATACTTGTATTTAAAAATTCTTATATTTGATGTCTGATATCCAATCCAAATATTTCGGAAATCGGATATCCGACCTTTTTCATAATCTAGTTGAAATTACTAATTTAATAGCCAAACATTATAAATTTATGAATTTAAAGGAAAAATTATTTGTTTTAAAGGCAAAATTTATACATATTGCACTTTTATCCCAACACAAACAATTGTAAGGCAAAATTTATAACATTTAAAGCTAATTTAATTATCTGTATTATATATCATTGTAAAATTATCAAACAACTCCCAAATAAACATAACCCTAACGAAAGATAAGAAACTTACTCCAAACATGATAATGGCAGCTGGAGAAAAGAGTCGGCTACATTCATGGTATACTTCTTTATATCACTGATAAATTTTTCAAATCCTGATCTTCGTACCTTCTGAAATCCCAAGGAATTTATGTCATTTTGATAAGAGAAAACTATTGACGAAAAACATATTTATCAACTACCAAATACCTACTAAAAGAACCCTTCTAATGTGGACTTTTCATAGGTCAAAAGATTTTATTTTTTTATATTAAAATTTGATTTATTCATATAAAATACTAAAGAAAAAGTCACATACAAAATTGGGATTTTACTTGTAAATTTATTTCCAAAACATATCATGGGCTTATCTTTATATATAAATGTTTAAATATTAGTTAAATATAATGAATTGGATTAAGTATTAGGGTTAAATTATATTTTAATATACTTTTTTAGGGAAATAAAGTTTAATACACTAATGCTTAATAAATATTTTTCAATATGAGATTTTATTTATAACATTTAGCTTATGTATACCTAGTAAGAAGTTCATTATATATTTAATGTTAACATCACATTTAATGTCTCATGATAAACATCAGCCACCTAAAATTTATCACATTCAGTCTTGTCAATTTATTAAAGAAAAGAAATCAAAGCTTACCATTTGATGGCTTGAACATAGTAAAGGTATTGCATTAACCTTTAAACCAGGTAACCATCCAACTATTAATGCAAGTCCAAATAATGGAAATTTATAATCCAAATCATCATCATCATCATCATCATCACCATCATCTTCTTCTTCTTCTTCTTCAACACGTTCATTAACTACCTCTTCCATAATTATCTATACATTTGTAGAAACACGAACATTAGTCAATATATACACCATTTTTTCTTCCTTAATCAAAACACTAATAATAAATTTATTAGATTATTTATTTTATATAATAAAAAAACATATATATGAATCAACACTACTAGAAATAGGCTAAATTGCGACGGAATTCTTCCGACGGACCCAAAATTCCATTGCAAATTTCAAAATTTCCAACGGAAAATCATATTTCTGATGCCAATTCCGTCGAAAAAGTTACGACGGAAAAATATTCCGTAGGAAATAAGCTCTTCCGATAGAATATTCCCTTGGAAATTAGTTTCCGACGAAATATTCCGTCAGAAGAGCTTATTTCCGACAAAATCAAATCCCATCAGAAAGTATCAATTAAAAAAAAAACCATTTGTTTTTCAGGACATTTTCACCTAACAAAAGAATAGGGAAAGGAAGAAAGAGAACGACAGAGAAAGAGAAAGATAAAGAAAAAGACCCGCCGTCGACGCTCACCTGACGCCGACGCTGCTGATGCCGCCGCCGTTAATTGCCGCCCCTGAGGCGCCACAACTAGGTTAGTTTTTTTATGGTTTTGTTTTTTTTTTATTCACAAATGAAATGCTAAACCCTAAACACCACCGCGCAACCTCCATCGTCCTCCCTTCCCTCGCGGCGACCAGAACCACCGACAACACCACCACCTTGTCTATTTTCGGTAAGTCCTTTCCTACTTCCCCTCTTTTTTTTTAATTTTAATTTTTAATTAATTAATTGCATGTTAAAAAAAACAACCCCCTTTTTTTTTTGCAGCCACCACGGACGCCACCTTCACCAAGGTTGATGTGCAGTCACCACCGACTTGTCCTCTACCCATAGTGAGTTCTTTCCCCCCATTTTTTTAATTCAATTTTTTTTGTTTAATAACAAACCCCTATTTAGTTTTTATTTTTAATTAGCTGTAGGAATTGTAGAATTAGTTGGTTTAATTGTCAAAAAGAAGTGCAAATCTAGAGGTTAGTCACATTACAAACCCTAATATAATGTATGTTAGTTTGGTTTGGTTTAGTTTAATATAATGTATGTTAGTTTAGTTTAGTTTAATTAATGTAGTTTAGTTTAATATAATATAGTTTAGTTTTATATAATGTATGTTAGTTTAGTTTATATATGTTTAAATGAATCATTTGCATAATCATATGTCTAGATACCCGTTCAAGGCATACACATTAGGAGTATGTCTTGAATAGTCCCCGGTTGGGACTGTCCTTGGATGTTTATTCTCACTTAGGTGGTGAATGTATGCCTTGTTATTGATTCTAGGGAATATCCTGGCTTGTCATTTCTCTACAATGTTCTCTAGTACATATGTAGGTGTACGTAATTGCCTACATCGTGAACTTGGAGAACTGTAGGGAAATGCTGCCGGATTTTCCATAGAATTGAAAACCTGGTATACATTCACTAGTGGGATGAGATGTCCAAGGATGGTTTAGGTTGGAGTGATAAGGACCCTTGGACATCATTTCAAATCTCATTTGCATTTCCATAACACTTTGATTGATAATGCATATTAAATATGCTTTGTGACTAATGTGATTATACATATGCGTGAGTTGTGTAGAAGTTGTAATCATGAAACGAACAGAATGTAGCTAGATGTATGAAAGGAAGGTTGGGCTTTCTATTAATCCAGTGTTCGTGAAAGGGGTTGATGAATTCATTCAGTACGTCAAAGATCATCCCGAGAGTAGTAACCCGAATGAAGTTAGGTGTCCATGTTTTAAATGTAAGAACAAACGGCTTTGGGATGCGGAAACGGTTAAAATTCATTTGTATCGCAAGGGTTTTGTACCTAATTACTATGAGTAGATGTGTCATGGGGAAGGGTTTCCAGGAGTTCCTGAACGGCGGTCCAATGAATATCATGAAATGGTTTTCGATGCTTTTGGTCATACTCAAGATCAAGGGCATTCCAAACAGGCTAGTGTTTCATTAGAGGAGGATCCTAATGCACAAGCCAATCATTTTTTGGATTTGTTGAAGGCTTCTGAACAACCATTATACGAAGGGAGTTCATTGTCTATGTAAGAGAGATGGCTTCTAGAATTGCTAATCTAAAGTGCAAGTATAATTTGCCCCACAGATTTGTTGATGGGTTTGTTTCTCTGGTCAATGAAGCGATTCCTAACAACAACCATATGGCCGACACATTTTATGAGGTGGAGAAGATTGTGAAGGGGTTAGAGCTGCCTCATGAAAAGATTCATGCATGTCCAAAAGGATGTATGTTGTTTTGGAAGGATGATGCTCAACTATGTACATGTAGGGTGTGTGGCAGCGACCGATACAAGAAGACTTCTAATGGTAGCTTAATGCCTTTGAATGTTTTATTTTATTTCCCGATCACACCCAGGTTGCAAAGACTCTTTGCAACCAAGAACATTTCGGAGGAAATGACATGGCATTCGAAAAACCCTCGAGTACAAGGCATAATGGCACACCCTAGTGATAGTGAAGCTTGGAAACACCTCGATAGTTGCTTTCCAGAGTTTGCCTCCGAGCCTCGTAATGTTTGACTTGGCTTGTGTACAGATGGTTTTGCTCCTCATGGTAAGTTTGGGAGATAATATTCTTATTGGCCTGTCATTTTGACCCGTTATAACTTGCCTCCATCAATGTGTATGAAAAGACAATTCATGTTCTTTTCGTTGCTCGTTCCTGGTCCTAAAAACCCTAAGGGCAACTTGGATGTGTACATGCAACCGTTGATAGAAGAGTTGAAAAAATTATGGGAAGTTGGCACAAATACTTACGATATTTCGAGGAAATAGAATTTCAATCTTCGAGCAGCCATCCTATGGACCATTAGTGACTTCCTGGCTTATGGTATGTTGTCTGGTTGGACCACATCTGGTAAGAAGGCTTGTCCATATTACATGGAGAAAAGCAAAGCATTTTGGCTCGAACATGGTGGTAAAGTTTCTTAGTTTGATTGCCACCACCAATTCCTTTCGTCAGATCACCCTATTCGGAATAGTAGAACTGCATTTTGTAAAAACAAAGTCGAAAAAGGTGCACCTCCACACATCATGTCAGGAGAGGAACTGTGGGAATGTGTGAAAGACCTTCCGAAGGCTACATATGGGCCCGAGGCACTTAAATGCCTCAAAAAATCTAAAAAGGGGTGGTTCAAGCAAAGCACACTGTGGGAGCTTCCATATTGGAAGCATCTGCTCATTTGTCATAACTTATATGTCATGCACATTGAAAAGAATTTCTTTGATCAGTTAATTCACACTATAATAGATGTGAAAAGGCATACATGTGACACGTCATCAGCTGGAAATGACATTGTCAAATATTATAAACAGTCGCGGCTTCATCTTTAGGAGGATAATAGAAGAAAAGAGTTCATGCCAAAGGCTCCATTCGCTCTTGACAAGGCTTAGAGAAAAATTTTGTGTGAGTGGGTTAAACAACTGCCTCCAATTTGAGTAGATGCGTAGATTTGCAAGCATGTAAGCTACACGAAATGAAAAGCCATGACTGTCACGTGTTCATGGAGAGGTTGTTGCCCACTGCTTTGAGGGAATTACTCCCTTGCCATATTTGGAATGCAATTACAGAGATCAGCCAATTCTTCCGCGATTTGTGTTGCAACACAATCACAGTTAGTGACCTGGAGCGATTGGAGAAAAACATAGCTGAGATCCTTTGCAAGCTTGAGAAGGTCTTCCCTCCTGCATTCTTTAACTCTATGGAGCATTTACCTATTCATTTGCCATATGAGGGCAAGTTATGTGGTCCTGTTCAATATAGATGGATGTATCCCTTCGAAAGGTAAATCAAAGACCCTTTCACATCCTTTTTTTTACATCCCATTTATTGTCATGACTTGTTTATACATTTATATAACCATAATTGCAAGTTCCTCAATCACTTGAAATGAAAAATTGGGAACAAGGCTCGAATTGAAGGTTCCATATGCAATGCTTATCTCACCAAAGAGATAGCAAACTTTTGCTCTAATTACTTTTAGGCGTCAGTTGACACAAAAACACTAGATCTCGATCGAAATGTGAATGCCGACGTGGACTCCACAGTGGACAACGCTAAAATATCAGAGTTGTTCACGGAGGATAGCGGTCGTGTGTCAAATGAGGGTAAAACTTAGTTCCCATAACAAGGTGAGGAGTGCGGTCTCCAGTACGCTAACTAGATACTATCAAGACCCTTGGAGGAATTATGGAGAGGTTGATGAAGGAACGAAACAAAATTGGTGGAACTTGTTCAGTGTATGCTATTTTTAACTTAGTTAATACATGTTTTATTAAGTGGTTTGATAGAGTTGAGTTTATAACTTTTAAAGTTTATCATTCGCAGAAACAATTCACATGGGCACCTCAATTGAACGAGAATGTGAAGCAAAATTTTGAAAGGAAGTTTGCAACTCGCCTACGTGACAAGTTCCACACAGTCACACACAAGATGAATGGCGCCAAGCCAGGCTGGCTCAATGAGGAAGTCCACAAGAAGATGATGGATATTGTTGCCACAGACCCGATGTATAATAAGTGGTCGGCCCAAAATAGGAAGAACATAACGGGCAGTTCCCTGGAAAATGTGGTTTAACCAACCCACTATCAGGGTTCTATGTCAGCTATACAACATGCAAAAAGGATGGTAAGTTTGTTTAATAGGCAAGTAAAATAGAAGGCATTTGTGTATTACTATGTAATGGTGGTGTGACATTTATAACGATGATTTTTGCATGTATAATCAAAGGCGGTGAAGAATCAAGGCCAGTTACCAATAGCTCCTGAGCTTTTTTTGATGACGCACTTCAAGGATGTGCCTGGGAAAGGCATAGTGCCAGCCAACACCAAAGAGAAGCAAATTGCGGTAACAACTTCTATATAACTTAGAATCTAAACTTATTTGATTAATTTCATGAAAATGGGGCAAAGTAGAAGTAACTTAGGCCAAATTTGGATGAATTTGGATGAAAACGATATTTGGATGAATTTGGATGAAAAAGGTTCTTAAAACTTAGTTAATTGGTTTTTTTTTTTGTGATTTTAAGCCCTATACACTTAAAACTACCTATTATTGACATGTTATGAGAAAGAAAGAGTTCATTTGGTAAGAAATGAAGAAAATGGGCAACTTAGAAGTCACTTAGGCCATATTTTGGATGAATTTGGATGAAAACGGTTCTTAAAACTTAGTCAATTGCTTTTTTTTTTGTGATTTCAAGCCCTATACACTTAAAAATACCTATTATTGACATGTTATGAGAAAGAAAGAGTTCATTTGGTAAGAAATGAAGAAAATGGGCAACTTAGAAGTCACTTAGGCCATATTTGGATGAATTTGGATGAAAATGGTTCTTAAAACTTAGTTAATTGGTTTTTTTTTTTGTGATTTCAAGCCCTATACACCTAAAACTACCTATTATTGACATGTTATGAGAAAGAAAGAGTTCATTTGGTAAGAAATGAAGAAAATGGGCAAAGTAGAAGTCATTTAGGCCTTACTTGGTTCTATTTTGTTGAAAATGCTTCCTTAAACTTAGTAAGTTGTTCCTTTTCATATGTATATCTTGTAGGAGGCCTACCAGAAGGAGGTTCAAGAAGCTAGAACTCAAGGGATTCAAAAGAGTCCGAATGAGTTGTACTGGGAGACTGTGGGGGGTCGCAACAAGATGGGTCGTGTGAAGGGACTCGGCTAAAGTGCAGAGCTGTACTGTGGCAACCTGATGGGTTGATTTTCCACGTCTTTATAGTAGTACACGCCTTCCGTTGTTTCTCAGATGCAAGATCAGATGAAGCATAGGGTGCAGGCTCTTTGTAGTGAAATCCGAAGTGAATTGGAAGTCGAGATGGAAGCCTGATTTCAAGCCCAAATGGCCGCAATAGAGAGGAGAAACCAGGAGAAGTGGGATGAGTTTATGCGTCGTTTCCCTAGCAACACATGTTCCACCATTCAACCTCAGAGTCGAGACCCCAGGGACGACCCGGGTAGTGGCGGAGCAGGCAGGGTACTCCGGCTATAGCTTAGCTTTTGTTTATGTAGTATGTACATGCACTTATTTGGATTATGTTTTGTGCCCGCATACAATCTATGTATTATTTTATCTATATATTTTCGTAATTAAATCATTAATTTAATTTTATCTTGAATTAGGTGCATGAGGTATAGGTTTCGAATGGTGGTGATTCCAAAAAAAATTGATTAATTTGCCAAATTAGCAGGTGAAATTCCGACATAATTTCTGATGGCATTATCCGTCGGAAGTTCCTTTTGTTGTGACGGAAAAATAATCTGTCGGAATATGGCGACGGATTTTCAGATGCAAAATATCGTCAGAAATCATATATTTACTAAGGGAAAATAAATCCGTCGGAACTTTGCGACGGAAAAAAGCATCGTAAAATTCCGACGGAAATTTAATCCCTCAAAAAATACAGACCTTACGACGGAATATTTCCGTCGGAAACGTATTTGATTATGACGGATTATTCCGTCGGAAGAGGTATATTCCAACGGAATTATTTTTGTCGGAATATTGCGACGGATTCTCAACTTAAATCAATCCATGCGCCGACAGATCTATTTTCGTCGGAATATGTTTTTCCGACGGAAAAACCCTCAAATTCGAATTTCCTACAAAATGTTTCGCGACAGACCATTCCGACGGAATTCCATCGGAATGATGATTTCCGACGGAATTTAAAATGATTCTGACGGATTTTTTCCGTCGAAAAACGGTTGTTTTCTAGTAGTGCAAATATACTTTCATAAGATAATTATATAAATATATACTATCCTAACAATTTCAACAATACAATTTCTCTCCTACACATTCTCATCTTGTTTAATTTGGATAAATAGATATTTTCAAATAACATGCATGTTACAATATTTATGGACCGAAAGAAGCGTATAACACCCTTCTTATTTAGATTTAAGTCATTGTCAAAGTTTTTTTAAACATTCTTGTTTATAATGCTAGCTACTGATTTGAAGAATAAATGATATTGAATCAATTATCCACATATATTAATATAATATGAAGTAATCCCCTCAATAACCAAGATGTTGGTATAAAATTCTAAATGTAATATATAATTTTTGTTTTCAATACTTAATATGTATATATTTTATTTTGAAGTATAAATTGAGCAATGGAAGTACTCGAATATATAAGAAGGACAAACTACATTTAAATCACTGAAATAATTTTGTTGGATTACAATTATATTTTTAGTGCTAAAGTCAAACCTAAGTAAATAATAAGATAAATGCACTATTTTAATATGTATAAGGAAAAGCTAGAATTTTAAATTATACAAATCAAAATCTCTAACTTATTACCCATCCATTATTTAGTAAGAGTAAGATGAAAAAAATAATAATTAATGATCAAGATCCCTGTGTTAAAAACTAGAGCATCTTTTTACTAGACTTGTTTAATGTTTAGAAATATTTGAAACATTATTTAAGATCAGTTTTGATTTCTAACAAATTGGTTTATAATAACATAGAGGTGTTTTAGTTAAAAAAATATTGTTACTAAAACTAAATATGTACTCCCTTTTTCACTATATATTTTTAACATTTGATTTAACCATTATGCTTACTTATTTAAACCTTTTGATTATTTATAACTTTCTATATAAAATCATTAGAATGTTATTGTAAAAATATAACTTAAAATATTCCAAACACCTTCGTAATATACTTTTCCTTTCATTTACTTAAGTTAAGGTCACTATATACATAATGCAAAAGTCCATTCATTGAGATTATATTGAGATGGAGAAAGTAGTACATAGTGTACATATTTATGATAATTTAGGTGATGCACATAAATTTCATGCCTACCACTAAACTTTATAATCAATCCAGCTTAAAATTATTTAAATAGTACAAGAGGAAGTAGAAATTCAAATTTTACATACCTCAGTTAATTCATGACTCTGAACGTTATGTCCAACTACACCTTCAACCATATTGGTGATGTTTAGAATTTTTCCAAACGTCTTCTTCATCTAAATATTTTTCAAGCGTTGTAAAAGAAAAGGTTAAATGTTGATGCCACATAAGTTGAAAATCATGTGAAATCTTAGGAAAAAAAATCGATAATTAAAAATATTCTCAAATTATTGTGTTGGAATATATATTAAAAAAATGAGAATTTTTTTTTAAAAGTTTTAATAAAAAAAAATGTTTTTGTTAATTTTATGTTACCGTGATTGGTCATCTATTTTAGGAGTATTATTCTCATATATATAATCTATGAAACTTAACCCAATACTAGGTGTATAGTGTTGATTGTGATGCCTGGATAATTTTCGTGTAACAAAACAATTACAAAAAAAAATAAAAAAAATGAAAGAAAAATAGAGATTCAAACACGCGTTATAATAAATCCGAATATAATTTTATATAAATTTTTTATACGCTATCAATTAATTTTTTTTTAAAAAACAAAACCAATGTTACTTAATGGATGAAAAGTGCTCACTTTTTTTATTTTTAATTAATGAAAAAAGGGTATATCTCTAACAAAATTTTGGTTCTTAATAATGATATAAATCGTCATATGACTTAAATATAATACTTTAAGTGAAAAAAAAGTCTATGAAGTTTTTATGAGTTAATCATTACTTTAGGAAGTTACATTACTTTGAGACTTTTATTTCCACTCTTTAAGATCTCATTCAATAAATTTGACCATTTACTGTTTTTTTTTAATTTTTTTATAAAATCTTTTAATGACTTTAACTCACTGTTAGTACGCTTTAAATATTTCATTTGAAATATGAAACATTAGATGTATTTAATGTTAACAAAAAAATGCAAAATTAATACTCAATGCTTATTGTTTCATGTTGAATAATTGTAATTGAAAATAACATACGTTGTTTTTTCATACCTTCTAACTTTAAATGTACATATACCATTTGATTTCAAAAGTACAATATTTGGTTATAAAAGTACAACTTTTAGTTATAATACTAAATATTACGTGCAAAGTATATATCAAATAAATAATCTTACATATTCATGGACCATGGTTAGGTTGTAACACAAGGTGAAGGAAGCAATAACAAATTGAGGTCTAATAGGCTTTGATAACACTTCATTCACAACTTCTTCAAGATCTTTCTGCATAGTCAAGCACAACATATTAAAAGATATATTAGTAGTTCCTATAAATTCAAGTATCAATATATTTCTAGAGGTTTACAGGGAAAACTATCATCAATTTCAATTACTTAGTTTTAGTAAAATTTTACGTTAGATCGAAAAAAATAAATTCAATTAGATGTAAACTTTGATTAGTCAAATCCTATCAACGGTCAATTGAAAAGTTCCCGTATTTGATTAGAGTTAGTTCAAACAATAATAGATCTAGAAATTTATCATAAGGCAGGAAAAAATATGTGTGTTATTATTATAAAAGGAATAAAAAAGGTTAGGTTTTACAATAATTCAAAGAACAAAGAACTACTTAAGATTGTGGGAACAAAACCTAAATAGTGTATAATTAATATCAAATTATAAAACAATCCAAATACTAATCAAAGTATTACAAACCAAGCACCAAATATACAATGTAATTCAGAAATTACAAAAGAAAACACTAATGTGAAAAATTCTATACTTGCCTCAACTCCAAGTCTTGAGAAAGAACACGAACATGAGAATATTAATGACCACTTGAGTCTCAATCCTTGATACTCTGTCTTAGGCGTGTATACACTTTCCTAAAGAGGTTAATTTCCCCCACAACGGTGCTTGGGTTCAATCCGGAAATCCTCTTTGAGATACAAAAGACAACAATTCGTTCTTTGCATTAGGAATCGAAATAAAGATGACAAATTCACGAAGATTGGTTTAATTAATAGAGTTTAGATGAAGAGATTGCAAGTTTCTTTAAATAAAGATGTAGAGAAAACAAAGGAAAAACCAGAAGAGCAAAAACAGAATTTATGTCTCACAATTAAAAGAACAAATGAAACTGCAACTGCCAAGGCCGCGGGCGCGGCTGTCTGTGCCGCGGGCGCAGCGACCTAAGCCGTGGGCGCGGACAGGGTGAATTGAGTTTCACCCTAAGATTCTGGAGATTGCTCGCCGCGCCCATGCCGTGGGCGCGACACATAAGGCCGCGGGCGCGACTTTCCGTGGCTTCCAGCCGCGGCCTCTCCTTATTAAGGAGAGGGATCTCCTCTCATACACTCTAAATTCTAACAATCCTCCCCCATTTAGAGTGTATATTTTAAAAAACTTTCTCTACTTCTATCAATTAAGCCACATCTCATGCATCAATGCCAATGTCCCTTCGGATTGAATTGACACCTAGTACAACACACTTAACGATGACCATATCCCATGATTTCCATATGGATTGAATCACACAAATATATCCAACCATTCGAAGGTGAAGTACACACAAGACAAATCGAATTAATCATCACTTGACACTTTTATACAGCCATGTGTCCGTATCTTTCATAAGTTCATCAAAGTCTATATGTCCATCTAGACTTCTTGAAGCGGCTAAACTTCGAACTCATATAGCTAGGTTCTCATATATGTTATGGTGCCCTTGTGACAAGACACCTTCATCTAGAGCTTCTCAACTCTAGATCTTTTAGAACTTTAAATAGACGCTACCTCACACATCACAAGTAACATAGCAATATGGGTCATCAAACATTGCTAACAAACAACAAAAATGTAATTCAACCACATTGAATCTAAGACTTGATGTTTCTTCAAGCGTTAGATTGTGTTTCACAAATTCGTGTTTTTGGACAGAAATCCATTCTATTCATGGCAAATATGATGGAATGCCTTGGCATTGCTTTAGTAAAGCAATCCGCCAAATTCAATTTTGTAGGAACATAGTCAAGGCTTATGACCCCATCATTGATAAGCTCTTTCACTAGGCTATGCCTAAGTGAAATATGCCGAGAATTACCATTATACACTTGACTATATGCCTTTATTAAAGCCGAATTTGAATCACAATGGATTGCCACCGGTGACATTGGCTTAGGAAATAAAGGCAACTCTAACATGAGATTTTTCAACCACTCAGCTTCCTTACTAGCTGAGGCAAGAGCAATAAACTCCGCTGCCATAGTGGAATTGGCAATGCAAGTTTGTTTCTTGGAAAACCATGAAATGGCACCTCCCCCAAACATGAACACCCAACCACTTACAGAAGAGTCATCCTCTTTGTAAGTGATCCAGCTTGCATCAAAATATCCTTCTAAAACCGAAGGAAATCCACTATAAGATAAACCATAATCCAACGTACCCTTAAGGTACCTCAAGACCCTCTGAACTGCAAACCAATGTTGTACACTCGGGTTACTAGTAAATCTACTTAGTTTCCCTACAGCCAACGCAATATCCGGTCTCGTACTAGTCATAGCATACATCAAGGATCCAATTATCCTTGAATATTCCAATTGGGAAACCGTTTTCCCCGAATTCTTAACAAATTTAACATTAGGTTCCATGGGGGTGTTCACAGGACACTTATCAAACATATTAAACCGTTTGATCATCTTCTCAATATAATGAGATTGACTTAAGATAAGTCTTCCATTGTCCCTAATAATCTTGATGCCCAAAATGAAATCCGCCTCCCCCAAATCCTTCATCTGAAAAGATGAGGATAAGAATTCCTTGGTCAATTCTACTTGTTGTAGACTTGTACCAAAGATAAGCATATCATCAACATATAGACAAATGATGACACCATGACCTTTGTCATCAAATTTTCTATATATACACTTATCAGCTTGATTCACATTGAATCCAAAGGACAAAATCGTGTCATGAAATTTCCGATGCCACTGCTTTGGTGCTTGTTTAAGTCCATACAATGAATTAACCAATTTGCACACCTTATCTTCTTGTCCTTCCAAAACAAACCCTTCGGGTTGTTTCATATACACTTCTTCCTCTAGATCTCCATAAAGGAATGTCGTTTCGACATCCATTTGATGAATCACTAGATTATATACCAAAGCCATTGCGATCAATAACCTTATGGAGGTAATTCTTGCAACCGGTGCATAGGTATCAAAATAATCAACACCATGCTTTTTCCTAAAGCCTTGGATAACCAATCTGGCTTTAAATTTCACTATGGAGCCATCCGGTCTCCTTTTCCTAGTGAAAATCAACTTGAAACCAAGAGGTTTGCAACCGAGGTAAATCCTCTATGACCTAAGTATTATATTATTTCCCATGATGGAATCCATCTCATCATTTATAGCTTCCTTCCAAAATGCACTATCTTGGGAAGATATGGCCTCGCTATAAGTCTTTGGGTCACTATCCAAATTGAAACAATATGGAGTAGTGGAACTAAGGACATCCCTAGACCCTTCAACTAAATAAATTATAAAGTCATTAAGAGGGTTCCTAGGTCTTCTTTCCCTAGTACTTCTCCTCACTTGAGGAGTTTCAACATTCTCATTATCGAATGTACTTTCATGAGTTTCAAGTTGATCATTCAACTCTACTATCTCCCTATTGTTGGCACTAATATGTAGATCTTTCGGTCTACTCATTGATGAAAACAGATTTTCATCAAAAATTGCATCTCTTGATTCAATAACCGAATGAATCGATATATAGTCATTTTGTTCTATTACATAGAACCTATAGGTTTTGCTATGCTCAGCATAACCTATAAATATGCAATCCAAGTCCCTTTCACCGAGCTTTCTTTTCTTGTTGCCAGACACTCTTACGATGGCCCTACAACCCCAAACCTTGAGATACTTCAAGTTTGGTTTTCTTTTATACCAAAGTTCATAAGGAGTAGATTCTTTTCCCTTAGTAGGAACCCGGTTAAGAATGTGACAAGCTATCAACATTGCTTCACCCCAGAACCCTTCACTCAAACCAGTGTAAGATAACATGGAATTAACCATTTCTTCAAGAGTTCTGTTTTTCCTTTCAGCTACACCATTTGATTGTGGTGCATAACCAGCTGTAGTCTCATGAATTATACCCAAAGATTGGAAATAAGCTGGATCATAATATTCCCCTCCCTTATCAGTTCTAATTCTCTTAATAAATGATTCTACTTGTAGTTCTACTTCTCTTTTATAAGATTCCTACTAATTTCCAGAGCATACAAAACATTCCTAAGAATAATTGCAGTCCCCGAACTAAACACAATCTCAAATTGTCCTCTTCCAAGAACCTTGATGGTAGAGTTGTTCCCCATATAGTGCTCTTCACCATCAACAACCTTGTGAAAGGTTTTGAACCAATGCTTCACCTTGCATACATGCCTTGAAGTCCCCGAATCCCTCCACCATGAGTCATCATCCTGTACCATAAAAATGTTAGGATCCGTTGCATTTAAATCTATACCGGAATTAAATTCAACCTCATGTAAAGGATTACCTTTGACAGATGGGTCCTTGCTATTAGAAGCATGGCCCTCCTTGGATTTCTCCATTTTCTTCTTGAAAATGTAGCAGTCCTTCTTGCGGTGTCCAGTTTTACCGCATTCCCGACAAGAAAACTTGTTATTGTCCTTCTTCTTCTTGGACTTTCCTTTGGAAGAATTAACATTCTTCCTCTTTCCACTAGTTGAAGCACTAGATTTACCTTCTTCCACCACATTAATTGTGGAAGTGCTAGGATTCCCATCCTTAGCATTTTCCATGGCCCTAATCCCTTCTTCAACTTGAAGATGGGTAGCCAAATCAGACAAAGATATGTCCTCCTTTTTGTGTTTTAATTCATGTTTCACATCTTTCCAACTAGTAGGCAGCTTATCAATGATACTTGAAACAACAAATAGTTCATCAACACTAATTCCATGTTGTTTCAAATTACCATATATACGTTGTATCTCATGAAATTGAACGATGATGGACCTACTATCAACAAATTTGAAATTATTAAAATTACTTACAAGGAACTTCTTGCTAGAAGCATCCTCCGCCATATATTTTCTCTCCAAGGACTCCCATAGCTCCTTAGCAGACTCAACATGTTGATACACATCAAATAAATCATCCTCCATCCCATTAAGAATATGACCCCGACAAATAAAGTCATCATTATCCCACTTTGATTTCTCACGAACATCTTCCATGGTCTCATTCTCATGTTCTACTGGCCTAGGAGTACTAATGACATAGGCAATCTTCAACGAAGTAAGAAGAAAATAGATCTTCTTCTTCCAACGTCGAAACTCCACACCATCAAACTTCTTAAGTTTGACAAAATTAGTGGTAAGTTCTTTCACACTAGACATGATTCTATAATCACTTTAGATTGTTAGGTTTTACAACAATTCAACAAATTAAGAATTACTTAAGATTGTGGGAACAAAACCTAAACAGTGTATAATTAATATCAAATTATACAACAATCCAAATACTAATCAAAGTATTACAAACCAAGCACCAAATATACAATGTAATTCAGAAATTACAAAAGAAAACACTAATGTGAAAAATTCTATACTTGCCTCAACTCCAAGTCTTGAGAAAGAACACGAACATGAGAATATTAATGACTACTTGAGTCTCAATCCTTGATACTCTGTCTTAGGCGTGTATACACTTTCCCTAAAGAGTTTAATTTCCCCCACAACGGTGCTTGGGTTCAATCCGGAAATCCTCTTTGAGATACAAAAGACATCAATTCGTTCTTTGCACTAAGAATCGAAATAAAGATGACAAATTCACGAAGATTGGTTTAATTAATAGAGTTTAGATGAAGAGATTGCAAGTTTCTTTAAATAAAGATGTAGAGAAAACAAAGGAAAAACCAGAAGAGCAAAAACAGAATCTATGTCTCTTCTTTTAATTTTGCAATTAAAAGAACAAAAAAAACTGCAACTGCCAGGGCCGCGGGCGCGGCTGCCTGTGCCGCGGGCGCAGCGACCTAAGCCGCGGGCGCGAACAGGGTGAATTGAGTTTCACCCTCATATTCTGGAGATGGCTGGCCGCGCCCATGCCGCGGGCGCGACTTTTCGTGGCTTCCAGCCGCGGCCTCTACTTATTAAGGAGAGGGCTCTCCTCTCATACACTCTAAATTCTAACAATAAAAAGGAACTTGTTGGGGTTTAAACATGTGATGCATGGTTATCAACAGCAAACGCTGCATATAGAGACCAACTAAGTTGCTATGTGTTCTATTACAATATAGAGTATTAAATGAATATAAACAATCAACAATTAAAGAATGTTACTCTTAATCTAATTAAGTAGCCAACCAATATCCATATGTGTCAAATTGCAAAAACGAGGTTTGAAATTTTCTTAAACTAAAACGCTATACAAAAAAAGCATAAATAACCTAATTGTGTTGTGAAATACGATTTGAAGCAATGTACTTTGCACTTTAACTTAAACTTTTGAAAAACAAAAACTCAATGAAAGTAACATTTTTAAAAAATATAATTATATTTGAGATTTGTTTATTAAACCACCTTTAAAAATAATGATTCTTCTTTTACCATCTTCATAAAAAAAATTATTTCACCACCAAAAAAATTAAAAATTGGATTTCTTTTCTTTGCCCATTACTCCGTCATTGGGGCTTATCTTCATCCATTTTCTCTTTTCCTCTTCACGATTCTCCCTCTCACTTCTCTCGACCTCAATCTTCACCTTATTTCATTCAATTCTTCTCTTTAAATTCCTGACCCTCTTTAACAAATTCAAGTTACTCCATTTTCTCTATCTTTCTATCTCTCACTCTCTCCTCCTCCTCCTCCTCCTCCTCCTCCTCCTCTTCTTCTTCTTCTTCTTCTTCATCTTTAACCTTTAAGCTACTAAGCTTAAACTATACTCGACCATCCTTAACCTTCACCACACCAAGTAGCAATAATCCCAGCCCCTTCCTCAGAACACACCCTCGCTACCTTCCCTTAATTAACTTCCTATGTATCATGCCCCAAAATCACCTAACACACGCATTCCAACAAAAACCTACCTCAATGTGCAACAGTAGCAGTAACCATGAATAACAACGTAACCTTTAAATATCTAAACTACCTTAGTCTCCTTTTATTTTTCAAAGCATAAAATTGTTTAAAATAGAGAGAAAACGTGATTTTCTACAAAATTAATTATGGGGTAATAACTCATTAGTATTTTAATTAACATATGGTAAGAATATCAAATAATAATATTAATAATGATGATGATGGTGATGATGATGATATTATTATTATTATTATTATTACTATTATTATTATTATTATTATTATCATCATCATTATTATCATTATTATTATTATTATTGATTAATTTGGTCATTTTTGTTGCGCTCCAAAAAAAATTGATTAAATATTCAATTGTTGTGGGTATTAGGAACTAAAGATAATAATGGATGATATTGAATTTGGTGTGTGAATTAAGATAAAAGAAATGAAAGAACAAAGAAAATCACGAAAATAAAGTTGAAATTAAGGAGAAAAGTTATATGGTAAGCTTCACTAATGAAATCATGGATCCAATCGTTAAGCGATCGAGGTTTTTTATGGTAGTCGAGAAAGAATTTTCGTATATTTGATCAGATCTGAAAATTTTAATGGACTTATAGTAATTATTAAACGTAGACTTCCATATTGATATAGTAGAATGCCACATAGGAGCTCATTTAGTTTCAACCAAAAATATCGAATTGTAATTTCTCTTAGAAATAAATAATTAAAGTTCCACATAAGCAAAATAAATAAATGATATTTTTTTCCTCAAGATTTTAGTAACATATAAAAAATCATTATTGCCAATGTTAAAATTGCAATTTCTTTTAGCCAATCGAATAATTGAGGGCTACATAAGAAATTAATGAATGAGATTTAAATGTTAGAATTTTAATTTACAATTTATTTTATCTAGGAATTGAATATTATCTATATAATGAAAGAATAATTAAATTTACAATTTATTTTATAATAAATTAGTTGTGTATAAATAATTAATCCGACAAAAGATAATATATAAAATCTAATATAAACATGAGAAACTTTTCGAGAGATATTAGATCGCCACATAGGATATTGGTAAATTTTATGATTATGATATTACAAGAATCATTCAAATGTTATATAAAGTCGTGCATCGCACGGATTTCATCTAGTTTATATTTATTGAAATCCTAAACCTTGGAAAAATTTTCAAACCAAAAATACGCCAAATCGCATAAACAAAAAAGGTTCACAATATAATATTATGCGAAGGACCCTTTAAATAATTATACTAATGAACACAATAGGACGAGTTCTTAGCCCAACTTGGTTAAAGGAGATTGTTTCACCCTTAAAATAAAATTGACACTCAAAATGACAACATTAACTATATTATTAAAGAAAAAATATCATGTAGGTTGTTTTATTTTGTAACAACTATTACCCAATAAATATTATTTTACATCTTTTAATTCAAACATAAAATATTAGTTCATCTATTAGTTTTATATATCCCCTAACCATCTCAAAAAAGGAAGGAGAAAAGTTTTTAAAATGAACTCCAAAGAGTAACACACAAATCTAAAAGTAAACATTAAAGTTTTGATATGAGATATCTATAAAAATAATGTAATTATCTATAGAACTTGAGAAATTAAACAAAAGCGATGGTTAAAGAATTATACCTTTGGGTTTTTCTCAGTAGATAGAGCAGTGACAAGTTTTGGCTTGGAAAGAATAGATCTTGAAACTCTATTCCAAGAACGAGAAACACAAGATGCAAAAGCAAAGTTCGACTTTGCTGGTAGTTTAGTCAAGATCTGGCTAAGAATATCATCGCTCATGGTATTAAAACCATAGAATTTGTTTCTTAGCCTTCTCATTCTTCCCTTATTCTTTGGTGCCATTTCAGAAGTTTGGTTTTGTTTGACATAATGAAATGGTGTAGCCATTTATGAAATAAATTGGTGAATATTATACTTATAAAGGGGCTAGGGGAGGGGAGAAGGTGGGCGAGCGGGATATGAGAGTAAAAATAATTTGTTACAAATAAATTTAAAAATATTATATTTGTGCGAGAGATATTAATTGTATTCGAAAGTTTAATAATTTTATATTAAGGTTATAAATGTAATATTAATAATAAATGTTAGGGTGGAGGAAGCCCGATCATTTAAACTGCATTATTGTCAGATTTATATGAGTTTTTTTTTATAAAAAAAATGTGAAATGAATTAAAATACATATTTTTTGAAACTATTTAGTTAGTGTATGATTAATTATAATTTTTACTTTTTTTTCTACTTTAGGTAAAGCATCAATTATGATATTAGAGAATAAGTAATGCATCACATAGATAGTTAAGATATTGTATTATTCCGAAACTTTGCCTTATGTGAAATGTATTTAGAAATCACTGTATGTATATCTATGTGAATGCATTGATTTGTTTCTACTCAATCAAAAGAGATACAATTCCTGAATTTTTTTAAAATTGAAACGTTTGAAGTTTCATGATTGGCAATATACATCTTACACAATTAATATCTTTTATTATATCCTCTTAAAAACTATGAATAGTATAAAATTCAAAAAATATAAGCATCGTGACGAACGTAACAAGATCCAATGTGACTATATATTTCATAATGTATGTATAAATCACAAATGACAATCAAAAGAGTATGTTTTAAACTATTAATTATGTAATGCTAAAGTATACACATGGAAGGACACTTGGCGTTATAACATCGGAAATTTTCCTCCAAAACTACTAGGTTTAACAAACTCTTTTCTCCCCCCTTTCGTTCTATGAGACAAGCTAATGCCGTTTTCTTATCAAAATTGGGGTGGTGTGTGTTGACTGAACCTTTAGCTTTGTGGTCTAGAGTGCTGCGTCACAAGTATTGTGGAGGGCAGTGTGATATTGACATTTTTAAACCGAAGGCGGATTGTTTTAATGCTTGGCGTGGGATAGTAGAAAATGTGGATGTGCTGAAGAAGGGCATTGGAGTTGCGGTTGGAAATGGGCAAGGTACGAAGTTTTGGACTCACCCCTGGGCTATGAAAGAACCTTTAATTGATCACGTGATTGTTGACCCCCCTGATCATACTCTCCCCAAACTAGTTTGTGATTATTGGGATTCAAATAGAGGCTGGAAAAGTGAAGATTTTGCAGACTACTTACCTGAGAACGTGCTTAAAATAATTCAATCCTTTGAGCTCATGGAAGAGGAAGACGTGGTTGACAAGATTTTCTGGAATGGGCACCCAAGTGGAGGCTTCACAATGAAGTCAGCTATGAGTATTGTGCGCAATGTGAGCCTTGAGATGGAAGAAAATATTAAGCCATGGAAGATCTTGTGGGGTGTGAGAGCACGCAAAGGATATGCTTTTTTCTTTAGCTGGCTTATCAAAATAAGCTATTGACTAATGTTGCTCGTTTTCTTAGGCATTTGACTAATGATCCTAGGTGTATGGTGTGTGGTTATGTTGAAGAAAATATCGAGCATATACTTAGACAATGTCCTGCAGCTAGAGCAGGTTGGCGCAAGTTAGGAGTGGATTTGCAGTCTTCTAATTTTAATCTTCCCTTTCAAGATTGGCTGTTGGCTAATCTTAAAAATTCGAAGGCTATGGACATGGAAGGATGGCCTTTGTATTTTGCGGTTACTTGTTGGTGGCTTTGGCGGTGGAGGAATGCTAGATTTTTAGATAGAGAAGTTTCAATCCCTTTAGATCAAGAGAGCTTTATACATGCTAGAGTTGGTGATATCCACATTGTCTATGCTAAGGAAGATGCTCGAGGGAAAAGGAAACATGTTGAAGCCTTTATTAGGTGGGAAGGCCCCCTATTTGAGTGGGTTCAGCTGCAAACTGATGGTGCTGCCAAGGGTAAACTGGGGCCTGTAGGTGCCGGGGGGGTCATGCGTGATCACTATGGTGAAGTTCGAGAACTTTTTGCTATGAATTATGGGATTTGTAGCTGCACTAAGGCCGAGCTGCTGGCTGTGCTTAGAGAGCTTGATATAGCCTGGAATGGGGGACATCAAAGGGTGCAAGTGAGGAAAGACTCAGAGGTTGTGGTGCATCTGCTGTTGGGAGATAATCCTACCATCTCCCCTTACATTCACATCATCCGTAAATGTAAGGCATTAATTAGGAGGAATGGGTGGAAAGTTAGGATTGAGCATTGCTTTCGAGAAGCGAATAGGGTGGCTGACTGGCTTGCTAACCATGGCGTTTCTCAAGATCAGAAGCTGGTGCTCTTTGAGGCGGCCCCACTAGGTCTTCATCCTATTTTATTGAAGGACTTGGGTGGTTTAGCGATTCCTAGGATAGTCCCTATTAGGGATGAAACCTAGTGTATCGAGTTTGGGTTTGATTTTTTGTTTTTTTTTCTTGGTTTTGTTTGTGTGCTTTCCTTCTGCTTTTTGTTTCTAGTTTGTATTTTCCTTTCTTTTTGTTTGTATTTTCCTTTCTTTTTGGGCCTTGCCCCTCAGCTTCACCAAAAAAAAAAAAAAAAACTCTTTTCTCCGCTCTTTTTTAATTATTACATAGTTTCACCTTTACTAATGCACTTCTTATATAATTAATATCTTTAATTAGAAATTCTACCTCCAAAACGAGTCAACCTTTGCATAATCTCAATATCTTAATTTTAGCTTCTGTATTAAGTTGTTCATCTTTATTGTCTTATTCGTCAGAAATTTCGACATTTTAGCAAAAATTCTAGTGCAACAAAGGTGAAACTCATAGCGCTCGACGTTGCCAATGCAACTTCAAAGGGGTAGTTGACGGTTTTTGTGGAGGATAGCATTGAATTATTATGGAGGATAGTGCTTGAGAAAGGATGAGAGTCGTAAGATATATAACAAGTTGGGAAAAAAAGATGAAAAGTCGTCTTGGAATGTGGAGAAAGAAAGAAGATTTAGTTGGTCATGAGGGTAAGTGGCTTGGTGTGGCGGTGAGAGTATTTTAATTTAACCATGGTAGTCCATTTTCATTTGATGATGTGAGAATTACTATACTATTATTGCCATATTAGAGAAAATCTTTAATTTCAATGCTATTTGAAAGATTTCTGAAAAAATTTAATACCAATGAGAATGCACAATTTTATATGGCTACCATTGAGATTTTTTCATTTAAAAAAAAATGTTTTTTTAGCTATAGTTTTATATATAATATTTTCATAATACAAAATCATCAAGTTGCTCACGAGCTTAATAAGCCGTGTTACAGTTTGCTCGAAATTGTGCTTGACCATTAAGGTTTCAAGTCGAGTCTAATAGCTAGACAACTCGAGTCGAGTTTTGACTAAGCGTTGTTCAAGTCCATCTTAAGTTGCTCGTGAGTTGCTCAACTCCATTTGCATCCCTAGTGTTTCGGGGTTTTCTGATGTCCTGCGGGAGAGTTACAATTCCGAGACTGGAACCGGACGCCTGTACCTGCAAAACAACGGAGACTCCTTGTGGTGGGAGCTCCGCCTCCAACGATCAAGTTAGTACTTGTTTGAGGAGTAATAAATGCGGAAAATAAAGGTGAGAGATCTGGTTCCTCTAGGGGAGGAGTGATCAATGTGTTTAGACTTCTCTAGGTGAGAGTCATCAATTGCTGAATCCCCTTTAATGAGGATTAATTAAGTATTTATAGTCTTGAGAAGCGTGCCAATCCTAGGTTTAGGTTAACCAGGGCAAATTGGGCTTCTCTCGGACTTTGGGCTTTGGTGGCCATTTTTGCCTATTTGGCATATGGGAGGCCACGTGGCGTGGCCTGATTAGTCCATGTTGGACCTCTTAGGGTGACAAGTGGCGGACGCTGATTGGCCCACGTGGTGGACACGTGGCAGGTCCGGATTGGTCCATTTGTCATGGGTAATTTTACCCTAAACATTTGCCCCTCGGAAGGAGTTATTTCTCTTTCCAGGAGGGATTGCTCCTTTCGAAAGTTAGACCCTCGAAGCTTTGCTAGGTCGACATCTTGTCTAGTTCTAATGGGAGATGGACTTGATTAACTTAGAAAATTTTGATACCTTGGGCGGTATGACATTTTCAAAGTTAATCAATCATAATAATGATTGCCGCCGAACTAGACAGATGCCGATTCTTTGCCCCACTATGCAGATAGCCCCTGATCAGGTGGACTGTCAACTATTGCATAAGGGGTAAGCGATTAGCATTATTCGACCATTGGCCTCTTTTGATTCAATATACTAAGTTTGGTACTTAGTTTATTTCGTTGGGGGATGGCTGGTCGTCTGCTTTGGTGGCTGCATAGAAGCAGGCGTCAGACAGGACGTCCAACCAAAGTAGCTACGCTTGTTGGGTTTCAGACGACAGCTTTAAGTATAGCCAACCTAGTAAGAATAGTGGTCGAGTACCTCTGTTTACCAAAAAACAGGCGGACTCCTCATACCTTTTAGGTTCCGTACTAAGGAGGGCGACTGGTTAACCTTGCGGTTAGTCAATCACTGCCTATTTTGTTTGAGTGGTAGGGAAACCAGGCGGCGGGGGCCGGATAGTCCCCTTGATTCGCCAAGTTTTGCTTGGCTATTAACTCAAAGGTTGTTAACCTAGCAGGAGTAGTGGTTGAGAGCCCCTGTTTGCTAAAAACAGGCGGGCGACTCATACTTTTTAGGCTCCATACTAAGTTTGAGGGAGTGACTATAAGTTAACATAGGAGTTACTTAGTCTCCGTCATACTCTAGCTTGAGTAGTAGAGGTACCAGGCGGCGGAGGCCGGCTGATCCCCTTGATTCGCCAATGTTTGTTGGCTATTAACCCAAGGAGTGGTTACCTAGTAGGAATAGGGGTTTGAGTGCCCCTGTTTGCCAAAAAACAGGCGGTCTACTCAAACCTTTTAGGTTCCATACCAAGTTTGAGGGAGTGACTATGAGTTAACGTTGGTGTTACCCAATCGCCGTCACTCTTGCTTGAGAAGTAGAGGTACCAGGCGGCGAAAGCCGGCTAGACCCCTTGATTCGCCAATGTTTGTTGGCTATTAACTCAAGAGGTACCCCCTGCATTTATCCAAAGTAATACAGGCGGTCATCTGACTCAGATGTCAACTGCTACCACTGGTTTGGTTAGTGATAGAGTTATCCTTGTCTCAAAACGGCTACGTGGTTGCCCTTGGGGACAGTCGTATAGGTGTCGTGTAATAGTTTATAGAGCAATGTTCCACCCAAAAGGGAGCTGCTCTCTGCGACGAATTTCATCCGGAGGGATGCCGCCGGACGCCTGCTATGATGTTGGGACAGGTCGTATTAGTTTAAAGATTGGATCAGTTGGCTTGGCGCCTGGACTGATCATTCGGCTTGTGGCCTTGGTTAGTTCTTGGTGAACGTAGGTGCTAAGTAAGAGGAGGGTAGCCGCCTGTTTAGGCACAGGGTCGGCCAGGCCCTAATCTTTTTTAGCTAAGTATAAGGGGGGTGGCTGTGTGCTTTGGAACCAGTCGGCCCTCTTCTATGGAGAGTAGCCGACTATATGTCCAGACGGCATGCCCCTATGGTGAGAGTAAAATATTCAATGGAGAGTAGCCGACTGTAAAGGTACAGGCGGCATGCCCCTCTGAAGATAGAGTAAAATACTCAATGGAGAGTGGCCGACTGTAAAGGTACAGGCGGCATCCCCTCTGAATTAGTATCAAGTATTGAAATAATTTCAAGTGTTAGAGTAGATAGATCACTTAGCTCCCTTCCATGGAGGATTGGTGACTACTTTCTTCGAATAGGAACAGTTGTTTTAATGTGGTTTGCGACCTTGCTGTTCGGCCCACACATTTTCTGCCGGTCTTTAGCCCCTTAGTGAAATTAATGAGGGTCGACTGCTTTCATAGCTTCGAGACTTCGTCGTATAGGGGGCCGACTACTATTCATGCCGCCTCTCTTGCTTGATAGATTGTCACACAAATAAGTGGACGGTCTTCAGTAAGGTGTCGCCTAAACAGAAGGGAGACGGTCTTCAATAGGGTGCCGCCTAAACAGAAGGGAGACGGTCTTCAATAGGGTGCCGCCTAAACAGCCGGTTTTACTAACCTTAGGCAATTTTTTTTTTTTTACTTGCAATCATAATAATGATAATGTGCTTATGGTGACAACTCACACATAAGATGAGACTTCCTGAACAATCATGCGGCAGGTTTTATACGATATGCAAGGCGTCAAGCCCCACACATGCTTGCAATGAACAAGCAATCGACTACTCTTTGGGTTTTGAGGTCGGCTGCTTGAGCTACGACTTTTACATGCCGCCTGCTCAAGCTTCACATCCGGCCAAGCATGGTGCCGGTCTCCTGTTGGTTGTTCAAAGAGAGTTGGCTCTCTCATAGCACCAAGATACGAGGGGGTGTTTTCAATAATCATTTGGCATGCCGCCTGTTGTATGATGTCGATTGCCGAGCCACTTGTATATAGCTTGCATATTCACAGGTGGCTTATTATGCCGCTTGTGTTTCTAATTCATCTTCAGTTTTCCACTCAGCAAGGAGTCTATCAAACATACGGCTTTCGCCCCTTGCTTGTGCTACTGCCGGATGCTTTAATCATAGGTGCCCATGCTCCACCTTGTACTTTGTCAATGATTTCAAAGGCCGGCTGGTTTTGTCGTGATGTGCCGGTTGGAGTTTGAGCTGCCGCCTGCTAGCCTATTTATGAGGACCAATGAAGGTGCCATCGAAGTGGATATGCCGGCTGAAGCTAGGTGACTAGCGCATGATGCCGGTTGCATGCTATTTACGTGCTTGGCATTATTTAGACAAAAATGATCATAAGACTCGGCCCCTATTTAAAAAGTATGAAGACCCACTTTTGCTCATGCCCTTTCAACCAAGTGTCGGTTGTTTAAGGTGAGTCTAGCTGGGACTGGGCTTGAGTCTTGAAGAGCACTTGTGGCCGCCTGTTTTCATTAACAAGGGTGGCCGACTATTTGATTTTATTGAGCGTCTGAGCACTGAATGCCGGCTGAAATAAGAGCAATGAGGATTCCCTAACTTAGCAAGTTGAGTTATATACTCTTGGGCTCATAAATTTGGCTTGGATGATCACTTCATGCGGCTCTTCAAACATATGGATACACACTTGGTTGGACGAATGGATAGCTTAGCATCTACTTGCTGTGTTGCTAGGACTAGGCCGGCTGTCTATAGACATACAAGGGACTTGTTGTTGCGTGCATACACATGGTGGCTGTTTCTTTACAAACAATAGCAATGTGTCGTTTGATTCTTGATGTTTACCCATGATACTATGAAATTTCAAAAGGCACTCATTTTGAGCTTACATGGTGCTTTGGTAAGGATGCCGAGCTGCTCTTCTCAATGGAGCTAACTTTCAAAATTTTATTCGGCCACATGATGCCGCATGATCAGCTTGCCGCTTGTTTTAATTATGTTTTGATCGTGTTGGGCATTATTTAGACCAAAGTGATTCAAGACTCGGCCCTCATTACAAAACATGAAGACCCATATCACCTCACGCATTGCTTGATGCGTTCGCTGTAGATGCCGCCTGCTTTCATAAAAGACAAGTGGTTTGTTGGATTTACTTGATGGCTAAACGGCCGGTTTCAATGCTTCCCATACATAAATACAGCTGCCTAGCTGCCTATTTTTTACATACACACGAACTCATTCGTCTCGGCCTTTTGAGTTGCTTGTTCTTGAAGTGATCAATCCGGCTGTTTGGTGGCTCGGATTGGGCTGGCTGTCATCTGGCTGATGTTTAGGTGTCGCCTACATTAGCATGGCTAGCTGATTTGTCATGCTTCGTGGCTAGGACTAGGCCGGCTATCATCTGGCCGCCTGCTTCCTTGGGCGAGACGCCAATGCCCAGCTTTCACAATAAGAGACTAGCACATGAACAAGTTAAAGCATTCACTCTCATGGCCAATTATATTACTACGAGCCAAGCGCTACTCCTCTCGGCAGGCCGAAAGATTTTTATATGTGCGAGTATTTTGGCTGTTTGCTTTTGGAAGAACAAGCTGGAACCAAACTCATTTGTATCAAGTATACTTGGCATTATATTTTGAGCCAAAAACCTTGCGACTGTACCTTGATAAAACATCATATAGAGCCGGCTGTTTATGCGAGAATGAAGGCTGCTCTTATGGTTGCCGCCTAAAAGCTCAAAGGCTCGACGTTGGCATGCCACTACTGCACTCACAGTCGGGCCTTTATCGAAGGAAAAACAGCAGGCTTCCTAGACATGTAGAACAACCGACCGAGGATCAGTTGTTTGATCTGGCCGACTGTTCCTTTGGTGGAGCAGTCGCCTTTTTATTGACAAGCTCTTGGATCTTTCCCTTGAAAGTACTCATGAGAGTCATGAGTTCTGTCCTAGTAATAGGAGCAGATCCTTCGGCCGCCTGCTGAGTCTCAGGCGGTGGGCCGGCTGGCCGACTGGGACCAGCCTCTCGTTCCCTCCTTTCAGTAGGACGGGTGCGCCGGGCCCTTAGGGTCCCGTCTGAAGCTGTGTGAGCTTCAACTTTAAATTCTTCCTCAGTATCATGGTCCGACTGAACTTGAGGGTCGTCTAGGGGACGCCTCTCTTCAGGAGTCGGTACAGACGTGGATGCCATCTCAGAAGTACTCTCCCCACAGACGGCGCCAAATGTTTCGGGGTTTTCTGATGTCCTGCGGGAGAGTTACAATTCCGAGACTGGAACCGGACGCCTGTACCTGCAAAACAACGGAGACTCCTTGTGGTGGGAGCTCCGCCTCCAACGATCAAGTTAGTACTTGTTTGAGGAGTAATAAATGCGGAAAATAAAGGTGGGAGATCTGGTTCCTCTAGGGGAGGAGTGATCAATGTGTTTAGACTTCTCTAGGTGAGAGTCATCAATTGCTGAATCCCCTTTAATGAGGATTAATTAAGTATTTATAGTCTTGAGAAGCGTGCGAATCCTAGGTTTAGGTTAACCAGGGCAAATTGGGCTTCTCTCGGACTTTGGGCCTTGGTGGCCATTTTTGCCTATTTGGCATATGGGAGGCCACGTGGCGTGGCCTGATTAGTCCATGTTGGACCTCTTAGGGTGACAAGTGGCGGACGCTGATTGGCCCACGTGGTGGACACGTGGCAGGTCCGGATTGGTCCATTTGTCATGGGTAATTTTACCCTAAACACCTAGTTTGAACTATTTTTCTAAAGCTTAAGTCTTATTTTATTCACCTTATTTTTGCTTAGCCGAAATTATTTTTTACTTAACTATAATTATTTTTATTGAGATTAAATTATTTGTACTGATTAAAACATATTTTCACTGTTTATTTATTATATTTTCTCTTTAAAGTGAATGATATTTTCCTATTGAAACTTATTTTTATTGCACTTAACTTAATTTTGTTGAACATAACTTATTTTTAGAAAATTTTGACTTTTGGTACCTCGAAAATGGCCTCTACTGAGTTTTGGTAGCTATCTAAAATTTTATTTTATTTTACTACCTATCAAATTAATAAAATATAGCTTTTGGTATCTTTGTCCAACTTCTGTTACTGTTTCCGTTAGTGGGTCCCATTTCAACAGCTACTTTTGCTATTTTCCTCCTTGTAAAGACTTGTCTTCTTTGTTTTTCCCTCGATTCAACCATGTTTCAAAAGGCAAAAATTCCTCAAAGCAATCCACAAAAAGAGAGTTCTAAAATTCTGGAGTACAATCTTGTGCGTAAAGCGTTGAGGACGCTATTTGGAAGAGGAGGGCTTGAATTGCAAATCAATTTATAGCAAAAAAGGTTTGGATTATTCTAATTACGAATGAATTATCAAAGTAAATTACGATTAACGCTTAATTTAGGTGTGACTGTGATTTATAACTTGTATATCAATGATTTAAACTCTCAATTCCAATTCCAATTGATTTAATTTGTAGTAGATTAGAAACAAAAATTTTTTTAGGGTTTTTTTTGTTAATTGAATTTAAGGCTTTATTGATGGGGCTTACAGCAATGAAATTGAGGTTGTAGGTTGGTAATTGAACTAAATTTGAGTATGTTTGTTGTTTATTGATCCAATTACAGGGTATGATGTTGTTCATTAGGTCTTGTCCCTCCAAATAGAAAAAGTTTGATTGTGGAACCACTACAACTAGTAAAAGAATTCGTACCTTCCCACAAGTCGTTGTTAGAAGAATCTTCCTCTTTCAATAATGGAGATGACAACTCCAAAGACTTAGCTTGGATTTTACTCTGCTGTGTTGAACTTGTCAAAAGCTTCCATGCTCAGATGATTTGCAGAAAAAACGAGTAAAAAAGAAAGATAGAGAAATTGACCAGAGAGAGAGAGAAATAAATTTGTGGTTAAAATCAACAACGGAGTTAATATGGAGATTTGGAGAATTGATGGGGGAGGAAGAAGCATTCACTGTGTTAAAATCGTGGAGAGAGAAGAGGTAAATGGTAGGTGGTTACTTATGTGGGACCCACTAATGGAAACAATAACAGAAGTTGGACGGAGGTACCAAAAGCTATATTTTTAAAATTTGATAGGTAGTAAAATAAAGTAAAATTTTAAATGGGTACCAGAAGTTAGTAGAGACCATTTTCAAGGTACCAAAAGTCAAAATTTCCTTATTTTTACCAAGCTGAAATATTTTTAATTTTACTGAACTTAAATTATTTTAACTTAACATTATTTGAATATGATAAATAAAACATGACACTAGCTAGTTAATTTGAACCTTACTTAACTTACTTTTTATAACTTTTTGCCTCAAGTAAGATAAATTAATGTACGCCCTCTGTTTTTTTTGGTGTTATACTTTGACCGACACATAGTTTTTAAACAATAATTAACTTGAATATAAAAGAGCTAAGTATGGTCATTGGGGTATTATAAGATTAGAAGAAAAGATGTGAAGTTAGTATTTAATTAAAAAGTAAGTAATGTGAGAGGGAGAGAAATACTTCCTCATTCACTTTTACTTGCAACAATTCGACTTTCACATGTGACAATGCTTAATTTTAATCCTTCTTCGATGTTTAATTAGTAAAAAAATATAAAACTTAGATATTGTGAAACAATAAATTAGGACTAATTTGAGAAGATCTAACATAACTATATTTTGTCCAACATACAAATTATTTGGGTTGCAACTTGAATAATTTGAATGCAATAAGTGTTATTTTTCAAGAGTTGCATATGTATGGTTGGATTGAGGGAGATGTTATTAGGGTAATAAAAGTCAAACTAAGCAAAATAAAATTAAATATAGGGAAGGGGGAGATAGTTATGGTGTGTTGGTAAGGAAAATTATATAGTCATGGTTAGGGCTGGCAAACCCTGACCCGACCCGAACCCGACCCGAAGTTACTGAGAGAGACCCGAACCCGACCTGAACCGAACCCGAACAACCCGAATTCGACCCGATTTGACCCAAATTTCATATTTCGTAATAATATTAAGTTTTACACTATTTTTAATAGTTTCTAAGCATAACCCGAAATCGACCCGAAATCTGACCCGAACCCGACCTGCTGACCCGAATTGCCACCCCTAGTCACGGTGTGGTATAGGGTGAAAAAAGAGGAAATATTACTCGCATTTTATAGGTAATACTTACACTAGGGTGGGTAACTATTACTTTCATTTTGAGAGTTCCATCTCTCGCTCTTTTCCTTATGGTACAACTACCTTATTTCATTTGTAAATACTTTGTCTCTTATAACACCACCTCTAATTACTTGTGTTTTTTCAAGTTTGACATTTATTACCCCTTAAAATATTACCCTAGTCCAAGCACGGTATTAAAAGTAAGTAATACTACATAAAAAACTAATTATGGGTTTGAGTGGGAATATAAGAGGAGAAAATTAATTTTTTTTAACACAAGAGAAAATTAAAATTTAAAGGAAAACACAAATTCTTATGTGGCCAACCATCATGAGGGTTATTTCATTAGTGTTACAGAGGTTACTCGGTCATTGTTATAGAGGTTACTCAGTCAGTGTTATAGGGGTTACGTCGTTGTTACTTTGTTAGTTTACAAGCAGCCACATGGTGTAGTTAGTCACACACAAGATGCAATGGAATGGAAATATGAAATACATTTTTTTTAAAAAAAGGAGTAAAATAAAATGAAACTAAGCTGTTTAGATTTACTAAACTGAATAAAACTAAACTAAACTGAGCTGAACTGAATTGTTTATGAGAGAAGGAAATTATGAACTGAATTGAAATTAAGCTAACGAGAATAGGTCTAAAGTCTTAATTCGGTTCCAGATAAATAAAAGATTGAGAGGAAATAATTTCAAATTATACGGGCGTTCAAACTTTTCCAGAGAATTTAATTTCAGAATCACTCATTCTAAAGGTAATTCTCTCTAATAAATCTTCTTTTGAGTTCAAATTGTTCAATTCATTTTTACATATGTTTCAAATATAGATTTCATGAATACGACACTACTAGTAATATTTCTAATTTCTGCATAATTTACATGATCATGTGAATGAAGTAGTTAATTTTCGGCTAGTATGTTGATGATTTAGTTGATTTCGTTGTTTTCATAGCTTGAGAATGGTATTGTGTTCATGCAAACTGATTATCGTGAGAATTTTTGTGGAATTGTTATTTCAATTGAGGAAATTGTTGATTGGAGCTATATTCTTGTCGCGGCGGATTGGGTTGCACTGTCTCTGTATGATTGTGATTACCAAGCTGTTTATTCTTGTGATTCTTGTTGCCTGAGTAGTATAAACTTGTGAAATTTAAAAAACATCTAAGTCATCATTTATTCGATTAGGAAGTGATGAATGATGAACCAAAGTCTAAGGAATTTCGGCATTTGACAAAAGAAAACCCTAACTTAGACGAATTTTTTTGGGTAAAATGCATATTATGTATCTCTTTTGCACATTTTTAGGTGATACATATGTAAGAAACAACTTCACAGTAAGTTTTTTTTTTGTGATTGCATTAGTTGATTTTTTTTGCCAAGATTTAAAATACTGGGAAAGCAATGCGTATAAAGAGAATTGGTCATTATGAGTTTACGACAGTCCTAGTATCCACTGTCTGCTCCAAAATAGAAATAATCGATTCATTGGCACTCTTTGTATCTGCTTCCTATACCACCCTCTCAATTTCATCTCAATTTCATGGAAGTCTATTCATTCTTCTTATTTATTTAATTCTATTATGTCATGTGGTATAATCATGATCATGTTCCAAGTATATAGTCAGAAGTAGGAAATTACATCTCAATATTAGATCATGAAATTATATGTCCCAATTTTTTGTTGTTGTAATATCTACTTATGTATCAAGTATGGGGTAATTGTTTGATGTAGCAAATTGCAATTGTTAAAGTAATATTGGTTACCAGAAGTTCATACAAGTTCAATAATTAGAGAACTAAATTCTATGCGCTCCATGGTTTCAGGTTAAACTTTCCAGAAATAAATTAAATATGCCCGACACACAAACTCTTGTCAATGACTTTGTTAACAAACTCAAGAAACGGTAAGTGACTGATTTTAGCTTCTTGATTTTCGATAACATTATTGGAAAAAAAATTAACATTTGAGCTTACATATGAAATCTCCACTTTTTGTGGGTTTCTTAGCAAAATCGAGGGGTCACAAGCCACAGCAAGGCACACTGCTGAATTGCTTCGTTCAGTTATATCCCAGCAGAGAATCCCCTACACAAACCAGGCTGGAGCTCTTATTAATGCTATAAAGGCTGTTGGAGAGCAGCTTATTGCTGCAAACCCTGTTGGTAGGCCTCTATTCTATGTACGTCCTATATCTGAGCTTTAAGTACTTAAATTTCGTCATGTTCACAATTACACAGAAACTTGAATTTTTGTGATTTTTACATAATAATTACCCAATAGCTTGAGGGCATGATATCTTTTTAGCTATGATCCTTTTATGTAGTATATAGGTGACATTTTCTTGGTGTATTTTGTAATACATTTTTAATTTCTTATTGAGGTGGAGGGAGGGGTGTTAGAACTTGTTATTGACATCTTTGCTTGAAGTCAAACAGTGGGAAACATGTCGTGTAAGTGTGTGACCTTAGTTTTACCAAAGTTAATTTAAAATGCGGAATTGTACTTGACGAGTCGTGTTGACTACAAACTCAACCCGTATTATGACTTTTTTTTGTTGGTTCAGATATCTTAAAAAAGTTCTTGTGGCAAGACGGGCGGTGTAATAGGAAGTATGATTAACAATTTGAAGATTTGTGAACTGTAGTGAAAGTTGAGAATCTAATGATGCCTCTGCTTCATGTTGTGCTGCTGTCTGTCTATATTTTAAAATAGTTATTCCAGTATATTGCATTCTCCCTTGAAAGATGTTATTGTTGAAATTAAGAGCCTTTTTTCTTTTTGTACTCAGCATGAAGATATATTCTTTTCTGTTCCTCACTTTCTCCCAAGCAAAAAGAAAACAGTGTACAGTGAAAGTCACAATACTAGGAATTGACCCATAACCATCAATATTTATATTTTCACGTGCAATGTCTTAGAGTAGGCACATTCAGTATACTTTATGTGTTATCACTTGCCAATGTTTTTGATTTTGGAAAGAACTGATGAAAAGGTGACATTGTGGTGTAACATGTAAGGTGACAGTTCAACACAGGCCATGCACCTTTTGTGGTCTAAGGTGATCATGTTGCAATTAGAAAGATAGAAAGATGCAATCTTGCTCTCTAGGGAATGATGAGAAAAAGTTGTTAGTGGTTGTGGGCCTTGTGGCTAGTGCTGCTGTTTTTGTTATTTCTTTTTCTTTCTGAATTGTCTGAACCCCCCATGAGTTTTTTCAGCTAGCTTGTCCAAGTCTTATTCAATCATCAATTAAGAACATTGAAAAAATCAAGGATTTTGGGATGGAATACTGGTCTGAGTGTTGTCAGTTCTTTAATATCTTTCTCTCTTCGATTATCTAAGTCCTGTGAAAAGTAATGAATATTTTGGAAAAAGATGAATATCTTCAAATGTGCAACTCTAAATTCAATCCACTATTCCATAAATTTATTACCCCACTTATGGGATTAAGGCCTTGATTGATTCCATAAATTTATTCAAATCGAGATGTGAAGTTTGAGGAGAGAGTGGGAAATCAGGGATTACTTTTCCTAAAATCCACTATATAAGGTCAAAATTTTCCTATTCTTTTGACACATTTTACAGCTGAATTTTTTATTACTTACTACCTTAGTGATAGAACCTAATTCTTTCCTTTTTGAGCTCGACTCGGGCTTAAAGCGCGATAGGCTTAAAACTTGGAGCCCGAGTGGAGCTCGCGATTCAAATTTTTAAGCTCAATTCTAGCTCTACGAGCTTAAAGCTTGTGAAGTCCAACCAAAATAACTGTTTAGCTCAAACTCAAACTCTAGCCCAAATGAAGTCCCTAGAGTCTGCATATTAAAGTAAAGGTAAGTGTAAAGTCAGAGTTATTTATAGCTCTTATTCCCTAGTACCTACTATCACTGATTAATGCAGGACAAGCCTTAAGGATGGTGGATTGAAGAACCCTTGATTTGTCTTCGATTTTCAAGCAGACATGTATTGATGAATTTATCTAAAGTTTTGATTTTCATGTTGTATTTCATAGCTTATAATTCGAGTCACTGATGTTAGTTGGTAATATGAGATGCTCCTATACATCTTGATTATAATTGGGGCTTCTTTCATCGCCATTGATATTTATTGCTGAAAAAC
Organism: Chenopodium quinoa; assembly: GCF_001683475.1. Classification (NCBI taxonomy): domain Eukaryota; kingdom Viridiplantae; phylum Streptophyta; class Magnoliopsida; order Caryophyllales; family Amaranthaceae; genus Chenopodium; species Chenopodium quinoa. The sequence continues at coordinate 991,871 of NW_018743858.1, read as the reverse complement.
AAGTTATCTATGAATTTGACTTAATTTATGGAGAGTAGTGAATAACCTTTTTATAAGATGTGGGTTGGTTTAATGGTAGTTGCATGAGTTTGTTTGAGTAAGCCAATGGTTTTGAAGAGTGGTGAATTTATCTATTTTCTGTAAGTTTTGTGACCCAAATAGCTAATATTGGTATGAACTTGATCTATTTATGGTTTTCATGGGATGCCAAAGGGAATCATGTCTAGAGAGGTGTGCTTACAAAGTGGGTATGAGGATGATATATTGTCAGCCTGAAGTTGTTCATATAGGAATTAGATTTGGGTAGAATATGGATAGTTAAGATGAATTCTCCGTATGTTAAAGTTCTTTTAAAGTACAAATAAAAAAATTTAAATTATGTATATAAATATGTTTTCAATAATTAAAAAATCAGCGAGCCTGTTCACCAACTCAGCTTGGGTTTGTTTGGCTTGGCTCATTAAGGTCTTGAGCCGAATGCAAACTCGAGTCAATCTTTGGCCTAGCTGTGCTCGAATATTTTGTAAACAGCTGGTCTCGTTATCACCCCTAGTCAATCAATCCATCAATCAATCAAAGCCTTAATCCCATAAGTGGGGTCGGCTACATGAACCAAAAGTGATGGTTATCATTTTATGCATCACACTCTCAACGGTAGGTGACATATATGACTACAATAGAACTTTCCTTATTATAATTGGCTAGTGAGTCTAAGTTGTTGTTTATCTGTGAGTGCGTCACCTCTTCAAGAAGAGGCAATTCCTAGAACCCATTTTGTACTAGTGTCATTAAAAGGAGAGGTTGAAGCAATAAGCATGAAAGGATCATTTGTTGGCATTGGTTACATTCTTTGACTTCTGACCTTGGCTCGCCTTGCATCTTCATCTGCAACTTTAGCATGTAATCGTGTAATATATTGTTTTTACAGTGTTTTGAAAGACTTGAGTCACAATAGTTCAGTAAGGATCTTGGAGATTAGGCTTAAGATGGGACATAAAGGCTGACCTAGATATGCATTCTTAGTTCATGTTTCTCTATTCGTGTATAAATTATATTTCTTCCTTTGCTGTGAAATAAAAGCCCTATTACGGTCGTACCCCTAAATTCTCTTCTTTTTTTCTGTTTTATTTTGTGTGTGTGTGCGCGCGGCGTGGGCGCTTGCGTGCGTGCGTGCGTGTGTGGGGTAATTGGTAAACCCCGAAATTCTTGTCCCTAAATAAGAGCTCCATTTCTCATCTGGGTGGGGTCCATCTCCTATTAGCTTTTTTTCAATTTTGATTAACAAAACCCCTTTTACCTCCATTTCCCTAAATAACTATATACTTTTCTCAGTATTTTCTGTTTTTTGTTAAACTTTAATCATTTTTACCCCACTACAATCCATCTCCTAAACTCTTGTGCCCAAATAGAGGTGAGCTTTTATCTAGGGACGAAGGGGGTATAAAACAAACCACATATCATTAGGATTGTCATAATAAAACATCACAATTTCATTGGCTTAATCAAAGAATAATTGGAAAAAAACTTGAAAGTGTCAGTATTTTCAATTGAGTGTCTGGAGCAGGGTTAAAAAATGCGGCCATATCATAATGTATCGGGCGAGTTGTAGCGGTTTTCAATTTTACCGAACCGAGATTTAGCGATTTGATGCGGGTTATTATAATACACCTCATTTATGGACCGAATCGGCCGGTACACTGATATATTTATGAATCGTCCGAGAAATCGCATAAATTCGCGATTTTTTCTTCGACTCCATTGAAAAACAGAGAGAAAAGGAAAGAGAAAGAGGAGAGAGAAAGGCAGGAAGAGGAGAGAGAGAGAGGGGTGCTGTGATATTTGAGTGGGGTGTGAAGTGAGCTGTCAGACAGGTGAGGGTTAGGAAGTGGGTATTGGACAAGTGACATTTACCATTACTTTTTGCTTTTGACCTTTTGACTACTCCAATAACTTAACAAGTTGTTTTCTTTCTACTCTCTATTTATGTGTTACCCAATGGTTAAAGTAGAAGACAATTTATTTTAGAGGAATTGAATTAATAATTGAAAATAATTAAATAAATACTAATTTTAATTATTAGAAAATGATAAAAATTAAATTTTTTAATATTTATGAGTTGTAATATTGATAAAACATATAAAATTATTAAACTAAAATTCGGTCTCTACATTCGCGATAACCGCATCAATTCCGTTACCGCGACATGTTACCGTTATCACGATTGCGACCTAAACTGTGCCCGAAACCGCATTTTCGAACCATAGACTGGAGGTGGCTTTTTGCATCTCCATCACCTCTTTGCAATTTATTTCCAGGACGTAATGCCTATTTGTGATAGATTGTCTAGGAACCTTTAATGACTTTTGTTGGAGTTGAAATGCAGAGCTTGCTGTTGGTAATATTATCAGGAGGGTGCTGCACATTATCAGGGAGGAGGACTTATCTCTCACTACTGCGGCTATAGGTGACCTGAACATTTCAGTTGGAAGTGATGATGATGATGAAGATGATGACAAAGATGATCATCCTGTCCTGTCAGCTGCCGCTGTAGCTGCTGCAGCAAGGAGCACTTTGCGCCCACCATCATTACAGACTCTTCTTGAGGATGTACCTGATGCTACTGCTGTTCCTCATACTTCTTCATCTGGGGGTGATTCTGAAGGGAGAAGCAAATGTAAGTTTACTGTTTGTATATTTAAGCCTACTGTGACAACTGTGTCTCATTTATGTTTGTCATGAAAAAAAATCTAACTAAGCAGGCTTAGCCCTGTCAGGGAAGTATTAGTTCAGCCTAGATACACAGACATGAGATTTCTTTGCAATAAGCTCTTCCTAAATGTGTGTCTCTCAGTGTCTGTAATATAAGTCTGAGTTTAACTCATAAGATTGGTGCTACTTTATGAGAATTAGAATATTTTTTTTTTTTCAAAAAAATTGACAGTAGAAGAACTTTCATATACAAGGCTCCCAGTCTGCAGATATGCTAAAAGAAATTCTTTATAATCTGGTGGTGGCTGTAAGCTGCTCCAGACCCGTTTCCCCCTCTCTAAGCTTTCCATTGGAGACAGTTGCCTTCTTTTCTCTGCAAAAGATCTTTCAAAGTCCAGTACAATTTAGAATTATAGAATTTGTATTTTTCATGTCTGTCGAATTTTGGACTGACCATTTACCTCTATTGTGGGCAATTAGAGTTTAATTACAATTCTAAGCACCACTTGTCCCTCTAATTTCATAATTGCAGTCCTTAAGAGCCTACTATCTATATTGTTGATCATCTACAAGTCGATTATTATTCAAATCTTTCCCGGATATAATGATTAAAGACCTGCTTTTGTACTTTGCTGGTTACTAACTGTGTGCTCGTTTTTTTTTGTTTTTGCTTGCTCGCAATAGCTCAAAACATGAGGCTAGCTGTCTTAGTATCTACACGTGAGCAAGGTCCTATTCTTGTTGTACTACCCTTTTTCTTGCGTAAATTTTTTTCAAGACTGACCTTAGGGCCCATCCGTTATCATTCTTTGTTTCCAGTTTTCTATTTAATAAGAAAACTTAAAGCAAAATCATGGAACCCACAAAAGGCAATTTCCAGCATTTTGTTGTCAGTTTAACAATCAAAGATTCTTAAAGGTATGACTAGCATCAACTTCATGATTCAGATTTAACCATTTGAATCTCAAATCATGAAACCAAAACTTGAAAACGGACTGTGTACCAAACGAGCCCTTAGCTGTTCTGTTTCTGTTTTAGGATTTTGCAGGATTATTGTTATAGTAGCTGCGTTTCTGTGGTGAAATGGTGATAACTCTTCTGTGGGGATTGTTATCCTTAATGATCCAGAAGTGCTGTGTATTAAGAGTTTAAGACATAATGTCTGATAGGGCTTCAATGCACTCTTCTTCGCACCTGAGTTCATTAGCTTAGCTGCCTACTCTAGTTAAAATGGGCACAAGAGTGTCACGCAGTTGTGCAACTGTTTAAGCTCTCTTGCACTCGTTGTGCTGAATGGATTCAAATGTTTCTCACTCCTAATCGTTTACTGAATACTTGGCCAAAATTTTCTTTTCCTGTCTCCCACTGGTAGCACCAGATTGGGTTTGAGTATGATGCAAAATATATATGCTTCACTTGACTTCAAGGATGGATTTATGGTTCCTTGATTTGGGTCAATGTATGTACTGTCCTATATTTGTGGATGAAGTGTTTTTACTGGATAACCGTGTAGTAGTTATTGTCTTTTATTGAAGTATATCTATGCCTGTGAAAGGAAATTTGGATATCTGCATGACTGCAACTTAAGTGGACTTCTAATCCTTGTCTTACCTCCCATAGGCTAAAACTGTCCTGGTTCATTTTTTGTCTCTCATGTGCCCCTTTCTTTCTCGCTGTATCTCATATTCATCTCCCAATCTTCGAGAACAACATATATACACTTTGCTGTCCCTCCATTTTCTCCATTTCTAATGACTTTTCTAACTATTCGACGGTCTTTTCTAACTATTATGTGAAAGTTATTACAGGGTGAATCTATTTACATCCAACCTACTTGCCCTGCCTAGGGTGGGAGCCTCTTAGAGGTATTGGGGTAAGTTGAGGTTGATGTTCATGCTGTTGGTTATAAGATATGAAGTTTGAAGTGCTGAAGGAGTCAGTCCGGGAATTGGAGCTAATTCCTCTAAACTATATTTTGGTAGGATTTTTCTCAAAAAAAAAAAAAAAAAAAAAAAAAAAAAATTGTTAGGATAATGGTTAGCCAAGAATAGAGAGAATGTGGGGTAATTTATAGTTGAAATTATTCTAAATATTCATAATTATATGAAATCCTGTTATAATAGAATACTCGGTAGAAATTACAGACAAATTTGGGATATAGCAATGGAATTGAAAGCCATCTTATAAGAGGGCTTGTATAAATCTTACTCTCTAAAACTGGTCATGTTCCATCTTGCCTTGATCTTAATATTCAGAATTCTTAGAACTGTGTTGGAAGATCGTGCTTTTGTTATAAGATTTAGACTTGTTAATTTGCTATGTCAAGATAATTTAGTGACTTAACTGACTGCAGCTGCTGATAAGAACTCAAGGAGCCGAAAACTAAAACATGATGTTATTGAAGCAGTTAATGAACTTATTCAGGATATTGCTACTTGCCATGAACACATTGCTGAGCAAGCGGTGGAGCACATTCATCAAAAGTATGTTTTAATTTCTAATTTTAATCTTTTCTTACTGTTGACATTTACTTGTTAGACATTTATTAATGTCACCTCTTTGACCATCATTTTTTGGGCTCTCTTGTTCTTGGCTGTTGCTACATTCACATATCATTATACTACATACTGCACTAAATACTACAGAAAGCTACAACAAAGCAATGCAAATATCAAATTAGTGACACGTAATTGCTTGATTAATTTAATATTATTATTAAAATCAATTAGTTATCTACTACTATACGTACTATAAGGTTTGCTAGGTACGAAACACGTTGATTATTTCCTTCTTGGTGTGTTTTTTCTTGTCATTCTTTTTGCTTATTCATTATTCATTTTCTGAAAAGTGAAATTAAATATAATTATTAAATAAAAAATACTGAAGGATTGTTTAATAATAAAATTTCCAAATATAATACAAAGTTATTCAATTTGAATTACTTAATAAAAGGTTGAATATAAAATAAAGTTATATGCAATCAGAGTATACTTGTAAAAGGATTGTTAGAAAATAAAGAATATTTGTCAGATATAAAGTATAATCTTAATACTTCCTCCATTCCACAAATATTGCGACAATTACCATTTTAGGAGTTTTCACAAATATTGCAACGTTTCCCTAAATGCACATGTTTTATCTCTTTCTGTGTTCTCATCATATGGGTTCTTATCTTTAGTTCACTCTATCTCTGCCCTCTTTGCAATTTTTTGGAAACAGATGAAGTATACAACAAAAATAAAATACTGTATAGTAAAAATTATTTAACAAAGAGAAAAGTCAAACAAGAAAGACATGTTATGTAATTAAAAATTATGTAAAAGGATTTGTGTTAAATAGTGTTATATTAGTAATAGATAAAGAAAATTGTCGTGCATGATTCGAGACCTAATTTAGTAACTACTTCGTATATACTAAAAGACACTAGTAAGGACTCATGTCATTTTCTAGAGTGTCCTTAGTGATTTTGTATTTTTAATTAATTATCTAGTGGACTAATATAAACAACCTTAACCATTACAAATTGCTTATACCGTACCTCTAGAAAGAATAAAAAAGCAATCATCTACGTTAGGAAAAATATCATCTAGATTATGAGAATAGTCCATAAAAATAAAAATAAAAACAAAAGCGTTTAGTTGACTTAGTTATAATTAATTTTAACTATAGGAAATCAATTATTGCCAAAAAAACTAGGACTATAGAAAGATAAAAATCAATTATATATGTTAGGAAAAACATTATCTTGATTATGATCATAGCTCTTAATAAAATAAAATATCTTTGGTTGGCTTAGATGTACATAACCATAATTATATGAAATCAATTGTTTCCTAAGTCTTGTATTTTAATAATAAAAATAACAATAATTTTAGTTACCTTAGATGTAAACAACCTTAATTATAGCAAATCAATAATAATTGCCTAAATCTTGGATTTGGAAAAAATAAAAAAAACAATCACTTGTATTAGGAAAATATTATCTATATATGATTAGTGTCTATAATAATAATAAAAAATATATATCTTTGATGTGAAATAAATAAACAACCTTAATTATATGAAATCAACTTTTGCAAAATCTTGGATTTTTAGAAAGATAAAATAGCAATCACTTGCATTAGGAAAATATCATCTAAATTATGATCACAATCTATTGTAATAATAATAAAAAATCTTTAGTTGACATATATTACATTCAAATGACATATATAGACAACCTTAATCAAATGAATAAATTTTGGATTTTTAAAAGAATAAATAAGCAAACAATTGCATTAAGAAAATATCATCTACATTATGATTACAGTCTGTAATAATAAACAACCTTAATTATAAATTATTGCCCAAATCTTGGATTTTTAGAACAGTAAAATACCAATCAATTGTATTAGGAAAATATCATCTAGATTATGATTATAGTCTATAGTAATTAAAAAAAAAAATCTTTAATTGACGTACATGTTATTTTCTGCATATACAAACACCTTAATTATATGAATTTAGTTATTGCTCAAATCTTAGATTTTTAAGAAGATAAAATAGCAATCACTTGCATTTGGAAAATATCATCTAAATTATGATCACAATCTATTGTAATAATAATAAAAAATCTTTAGTTGACATATATTACATTTAAATGTCATATATAGACAACCTTAATTATATGAATAAATTTTGGATTTTTAGAAGAATAAATAAGCAACCAATTACATTAGGAAAATATCATCTAGATTATGATTATAGTCTATAATAATAAACAACCTTAATTAGATGAAATCAATTGTTGCCAAATCTTGGAGTTTTAGAAGAATAGAATACCAATCAATTATATTAGGAAAATGTCATCTAGATTATGATTACAGTCCATAGTAATTAAAAAAAATAAATCTTTAGTTGACATATATGTTCTTTTTGACATATACAAATAACCTTAATTATATGAATTTATTTATTGCTCAAATCTTGGATTTTTAGAAAGATTAAACAGCAATCACTTGCATTAGGAAAATATCATCTAAATTATGATCAAAATCTATTGTAATAATAATAAAAAACCTTTAGTTAACACATGTTACAATCAAATGACATATATGGACAACCTTAATTATATGAATAAATTTTGGATTTTTAGAAAAATAATTAAGCAACCAATTGCATTAGGAAATTATCATCTACATTATGATTACAGTCTGTAATAATAAACAACCTTAATATAAATTATTGCCCAAATCTTGGATTTTTAGAAGAATAAAATACCAATCAATTGTATTAGGAAAATATCATCTAGATTATGATTACAGTCTATAGTAATTTTACAAAAAAAAAATCTTTAATTGACATACATGTTATTTTCTGCATGTACAAACACCTTAATTATATGAATTTAGTTATTGCTCAAATATTGGATTTTTAGAAAGATAAAATAGCAATCACTTGCATTTGGAAAATATCATCTAAATTATGATCACAATCTACTGTAATAATAATAAAAAAATCTTTAGTTGACAAATGACATATTTTGGCTTTTTACAAGAATAAATAAGCAATCAATTGCATTAGAATAATATCATCTAGAATTTGATTACAATATATAATAATAAACTACCTTGATTATATGTTTCTAAAATAAAAAAAAACTACCTTAATTATATGAAATCAATTATTTCCCAAATCTTGGATTATTGCATTAGGAAAATATCATTTAGATTATGATTAAAGCCTATGATAATTAAACAAAAATCTCTAGCTGAGTTACACATAAAGGACATGTATAAATAACTTTAATTATGGAAGATCAGTTATTGTCCAATTCTTATATTTAATTGAATAAATGAAACAATCTCTTACATTAGGAAAATATCATATATATTATGATTACATTCTATCATAATTATTATAATAAAATGAAACTTTAGTTGACTTACATGAAACCAACTTCAATTATTGCCCAAATCTTGGATTTTAGGGGAAAAAAAAAGAAAGCTATCACTTGTATTAGGAAAATATCGACTAGATAACAATTACAATCTATAATAATAGCAAAAAATAAACTTTAGATTAGTTAGATGTAAAGAACTTTTATTATAGCTAATAAAATATTTTTAGAATAAATAAAAAAGCAATCACTTGCATTAGGATAATATCATATAGATTACAATCATAGTCTATAACAAAAAAAAGTAAACCGTTAGTTCACTTAGATATAAACAACCTTAATTATAGAATTTAGAAGAATTAAAAAGAAGTCACTTAAATGTAGAAAAAATGTCATCTAAATTATGGTTATTTTTCATATAAAATATACAAGTACATTTCTAGTTATATTTGTAAAAGATAATTACTTTGACATAAATAGATATTTTATTCAATTTATTTTTAAAAATATCCCAATATAGCTAAGAATATGATTCATTATACGATACATAACTTGTAATTTAGCCTATTTTTTGTTTGTCCATTGAAGTATACTATCTACTTCAATTCTGTTTCGTATTTTTTAAAACTTAATATTCATACATACTATATAGATTTATTCAATTTAATTTAAAATATATACTACTTCATATGTCCCAGTGGCGGATGCAGGAATTAGGAAATAGGGGTACGAAAATTAAGCCCATTAAAAAATACTTTAAACTTATGGAATATCATTTATTTACCAACTAAAATTTGAGATTTTATTTCCAATGACAACTATGTATATTGAGGCAAACAAATATAATTTGATAATATGCTTTAAACTTTAAAGTAAAGCTTTTATTGTTAGTGGAATTTTATTTAGTTAACGAGTATTCATATATAATGAGAATTGTCATGGATTTTACTCCATTAAACAAATTATACGGAGTATTGTTTTTTATTATTTCTGTAGTAATAATAATTAAATTTAATAACATTTTTGCATAGGTCCTAAACTAGTTTTCATATTTCCTCCGCTCCAAATTAATTACTGATTTCTTTTATCACATTTACCGATGCTTAAATTCCATTGTAAATATAACTAATTTATCAATATGTGAAAGTTATATAAAGTTGATATTTTGAATATACACTTCGAGAGGAATCAAACAAGATCCCAGATGACTTATTTATTTATTTTTTAAATCTACGAATCAAACAAGGTAGTTAAAATAGAGTTAATGAATAGTGTTAAACCAGTTAAATGCCAAAACATGCCAAATTGCCAACTACTATCGGCTCTTTCCACCATGAAATCCATGACAATTCTCATTGCAGTGAGGTGATATTGACTTTGGGCCGCTCAAGAACAGTGATGGAATTTCTCTGTGCAGCAAAGGAGAAAAAACGATCGTTTCGGGTATTTGTGGCAGAAGGCGCTCCAAGGTACTCCCAAGTCTTATTTTTTCTTAATAAAGTGTATACTATAAGATGTTTGAGGGTACCATTATCAATCATTCTTGTTGCATACAAATGCAAATCTGTTTTGCTTTTTTTTTTTTTTTTTTTTTTCATAATCATGATAATAAAACTAGGAATTTTTTTTGTAAAAAGGAGTACTTTGATCTGCAGTGACTTACTATTTTGTATCTTCATTTTCGGAAATTTGACAAATAGTCTTATGTTCAGCTTCCTTCTTTTATTCTTTTCCTCCTTAACGGTGTTGGTGATTTCTCTTAAAAACTCGAAGGATCTCTCAACCTCCTGAAAATTCATCCGATGAAAAGGATGGGGAAAACAATTTTTCTTTCAGCTTATATAAAATTATCTTGAAAAAACAATAATTTAATGCATGGAACTCTGTTAATATGGAACTCTGCTTATCTACCGCTCTATTTTGCATACAATAGCAACAGTTGATCACGTTGGGATTTGGTAGAAGGCTATATTGCCTTGATGGATGTCTTGTGTCTTCATAACTATTGCCTTAATCTTATGTGTCCATGTTGGAGCTAGGTACCAAGGGCATGTTCTTGCCAAAGAATTAATGGCTAGAGATCTGCAGACCACTGTAATCACTGACTCTGCTGTTTTTGCCATGATATCTCGTGTGAATATGGTATAATTTCGGTTATTTGTTCAATATGTTAATGTTTTTCTTGAGCCTGGGAAAATTCAGATATTCAAGCTTCCTGTTTTAAGGTCATTGTTGGAGCTCATGCCATCATGGCTAATGGTGGAGTGATAGCCCCTGTTGGCTTGAATATGGTTGCTCTTGCTGCTCAAAGGCATGCTGTCCCATTTGTGGTAGTTGCTGGAAGTCACAAGGTAATTGGCTCTGAATCCCCTATATGTATTCATGTCGTAATGAAAAGAATTCATATTCAGCTAAAGGCTTGTAAATCCTTGGGTTGTTTAATTTAATTTGCTTTTCCACTGAACTAAGAGTAAGATTTTTAAATTCCGGCTTTAAAAAAACAAACAGGCCACCCCACTGGGCATTTCTTTAAAATTTGTTACCTGTCTCTTTTTAACCTAATTTTTTTGTTAGACTAGTATATATATATGTATATATCTCAAATCAATACAAGACTATATGATTATGAACATATAGAAAAATCTTTTTGTTCGTGCTTCGTGATGTTCTTATATCATCTTGGTCATGTGCCTGCTCTTAAGAAACATGAAGTTGCTGATTAAGGCAAGATTACAGGAGCTTGGTTGTTGTGTTCAGCATTCAGCCTGTGCTGAAGTAATTCAATCTGAAATTAAAGACTTTTATAGCCAAATTAATTCTCTTCTCATAATGTTGTGCCATTTAATATTGGTAAAACCATTATATATTCTTGGCAAGGCTGTAATAGTGAGATACGAGAGTTTTCTATGCCGTAGTAGATATCCACATGAAAATAAGCTTACAAAGAAGGCTTGAGAGATTTTTTGGTATAGATAACAATGATTTACCGCCATGCTAAGTTATCCCCATCCAGAAATGTGTGTTTGGTTGAGGGGTAAAGAAAACCTTGGGTTTTGTTATCATTTCTTTAAATCTAATCTTTGTTTTAACCATTTTTTGGAGGGAGGGCGATGGTTAACTAGAGAAAAATGTCACCTTTTTAAAACCTGGTGAACTGAGTTTGGGACGAAGTGAAAAGAAAGAAAAAAATTGAGGATCTATGAAATCCACTTGTTATAACCTCTTATTGTTTCATTTTCCACTTATTTCAAATAGAGCTTTCATGCTGACGTGTGTGCCGTAAGCTATGCATTTGGAGAGGAGGTGCACTCCTTATTGTCTGAATTCAACATTGGTTAGAGTTGGTCTCCTTACTCAAAGTTTGAGTGTACCTTTGACGTGTGATTTATGAGGCACAAGGAGACGAATGAAAGTTTGCATGAAATTGATAACCAACTTAATTAATAATGCATGGACTATGCAAAATGTTGAATATCGATTAAGTATACATTTTTTTTTAACAATCACATGTTCTTACTATCAAATATCACTTGATTTTATTTACAGCTTGCTATTGTATAGATTTTACACACACATGCCCTTTGGAGAATGGAGTTAAGAATTTTCCATATTAAACTATGAATACCTTATCATTGGAATTGAAACAATTTCTTGAAGCTGAAAATAAAGAATGGCTTATAAGACATAGAAAATTGAATATATGGTTTGAGTGTCTCTCTTCATTCTTTCTTTTTAGGTTGAATATATATCGACCCTAATTCTTTGATCAATTCAGATTATGTGTTTTAGCTTTACATGTTATGAGGGTACTTTGCGTTGTTTCTGTTATTGAATCTCCCCTATGGAGTTATTGTTGATCAGTTTATATTTACTGGTCTACTAATAATCGATTTGTGATGGGAAATTATGCGGTTGCAAGTCAAATGTTGGATCTTTGTCTAAAATTAAAAGCAAAATCAACTTCAACAACACAATAGTTTTACATCGCATGATGTGAAAGATCATATAATAATTGTTAGTTTCTTACATAGTACATAATAGACAATAATCACAATTTTACTAAAAAAGGTTCTATTTAATCAAATATGATAATTCATATGTATTTCTTAGATTTATATTGTAGATGTTCTATGACTTTCTATTTGATTGATTAAATTTAGTTAAGGAAAAATCTAAACATAAACAAGAGCCTTATTATTTGGTATCGGTTTTTCGATTGGAAAATTTTCACTTTTGTGCCCTGTCATTTCACTAGTTCCACTTTGGTGCCCGTGATTTTGTTGTTCTATTATTTTACTAATTCCACTTTGGTGCCCCGTTAATTTGATGCTATGTTATTTCACTAATTCCACTTTACCTTTTTCTCTCTCTTTCCTTTTTTTTTTTTTTTTTTTTTTTTTTTTTTTTTTTTGTGCTTGGTAGTTTTGTAATTCCATTTTAGTGCCTTGTACTCTGACTTAATTATCACGTTTTACCATGTGGTTTGAAATCTCTCACAAATCCACATGTTTACTTTCGAAGATAATAAAAAAAAAATTGAAAAAAAGACGATTTACATTCTGCTATGGATTTTTGTGCTCTTGATTTTTTTGCTCTCTTTCTTAAAGATGATTCGCATGATTCATATAGCAAATGAGTTTTTTTATGCTTGACTTGTGACAGTTATGCCCCTTATATCCTCACAATCCTGAGGTCTTACTCAACGAGCTGAAATCTCCGTCTGATTTGCTGGATTTTGGAGAGTTCTCAGATTGTTTAGATATTGGATGTGGCACCGGTGAACCACTATTGCATGTTGTCAACCCTGCATTTGATTATGTGCCACCAAATCTCGTTAGCCTCTTTATTACGGACACGTAAGTTCTTTTAGGCTTATTATTTTCTGTTTAATAGGCTAAATATTATACTATGCAAATGGGTTGATGCTTTGCACATTGCATTCATTTTATCAGGATGTGTTTATGTAATTCCTTTTTAATTGGCAATTCTTTTCTTATCCCCTCTTCCCCCCCCCCCCTACCCAAACATCCTTTTAAAAGATAACAATTAGCATGGGGTCATGTAAGAGAGGTTGATTTTCTTTCAATGTTAAAAATCATGGGGATTATGATTCATCTCTTGTGTACTTAGTTTTAAAAAGTGTCTTCCAAGACTGTGATTCACTCACCCACGTAGGTTCCGTGCCTAAGTGTGCCCTTTCCAAAAGAAAGACTTATTGCCTTTGTTACAGTTGATGTGGCATTTGTTTTTCACTTTTATTTAATTTCAATTTTTTAAATCTCACATGACTTGTTGCCTCCCTAAAGATAAAAAGATAACACTATTAGATGATTGGATGAGAGAGAACGTGATTTTGCATACTCATTTTTGCCTTTATTATTGTGGCTGCCAAACACCAAATTTCCACCACTTTATGGATTTGATGTAATTTTCAACATCAAATTTCTACAATGAATGTGGTAGAGAAGTGGAACCATATTGTTTGCAAGTCTTGTTTCCTGTAAGCATGAGCGGAAACATACTAGTTGCTTGATGATTGTCTTAATGGGCATGGTGCGGCGAAATTGGTTCCACGTGAGCGGAAACATGTGATGGGAGAGATTGTTGGAAATTTCAAATTGGTAAAGAAAAATAGTCCTAAATTGGAAGAGTGTTAAGAAGGTAACAAGCATATATGTTTGTCGACATTTGCTCGATTTGTCATATGGTTTTAGGATGGAACCTCTTATAACCTTTTATGAAGATCATCTCTCCTTTATCATGGGCCTTGACCTATTGCATGGGTAATGATATTGGCATACTAGGCAATAATGCTAAGTTGATGAAGAAACTAGAAGCAAAGGTTGAAGGACCTTAGTAGATTATATACTCTGAATGGAAAAGACGTTAACTTATGAGTTTTCTCAAAGGTGTCATTGAAATTTTGTTGGCTGATGGAGGAGAACCATAGGGTAATGCGAGGCGAACATGATTTAGAAATTTGACGAGGGTGAAGACCGTATAGTCATCTACATGATGTTGTGTACACAAGGAAATATTGAGTCCATGAATGGGTGTTGTGTACACGAGGGAATATTGAGAACATGATTTAGGATGAATGCTTAGGTCCATGACTATGTGGTGATGGTGATAAGTCATCTCTTCCTTAGGGTTTGGAAGATGTTTATGTGTTCGGAGGATGTTTGATGATGGTGATGTGTTTTCAATGATGGATGATTTTCCATTTTAACGATCTCTTGGTGGAGTTTGTTGGGTTGTGGAGATGTTATGAACAAGCGTAGTTAGAGAAGGCATGATTAATGAAGCATGTCATGCGTGATCATGTGAAGTTGTGAAGTGACATTTTCAGGGATCGTGTGGATCATGTACTGTGTGCCACTTTGTTGAGAAGAAGGGGAATTATATGGCAAACGAGTGTAGTTCATGATACACGAATGTCACATGTTATTGTTGTAAAAGTAAGGATAACTATAGAGAGCCAAAATAATGACTATCTATGAACATTGAGAATGCCTTGCAAGTCATAGTGTCACACCTTATACATTTTTGAAAGTCCTAGTACAATTTAGTGGTTTTTCTCCTGATTCTAGGTACACATAAAACTTGAATCTGTCTCTTTACTACAGCTTCCACCCCCCCCCCCCCCAATAATTTGATAACCCATCCTAACAATTAAATCAATTTCACACACACTTTACGTCTCTACCCATCCAAACAATTTAAATAAACTATTTTAAAAACCTAAACATGCATTAATTAGGCCTCCATCAATACATTCAAATCCATTAACAATACCAAGGACCTTAAACAATTAATTACTCCCCCTAAATGCTATAATCAACAACTAGCATGCATGGTTGGGTCTTTACCCAACTCCTAACTATGACACTACTCATTCATTATATTCAAACTCATATTAAGAGGTTGTTAGTTGGGGCTTTTTTGATGGTACAGAATGGATGTGATGCCATTACAATGTTTTGTTAGGCATTATTAGGTAGAATGTCATACCCAAGGGGTTTTCATTCCTCCTTATCTCCCTAGAATTTCACTCTACCCTACCTCTAAGTTTCTTACTCCAATGCTTGCAACTATCAAATCCTAGCATCAAGTAGCCAAAGCTCCCCACAATCTTTGCTGCCTCCATCTCTCTTCTCACCTAGGTTTTTCTCTCTCCTTTGCTTTTCATTTTTGTTGTAGCATCACTTGTGATAGCCAATCTTCAATATGCCTTGTTGGAATCTGCTTTTTCTCCTCTCATTTGTGGTTTTTGTCGTCTCCGTTAAACTCAGGCATAGCCAACTAGCTAATGTTGCTGCGTTGGTGTGCTGATGTGTTGTTATAAAGGTCTGCCATTGCTGCTCAATTTTCTCTTCTTTGGCTCTGCTCAGCGGCTTGCCTCCCTTCCTATTTTGTCTCTCCGCCAATGAGCCATGGAAGTTGAGGTGTCTACATATGGAGGGTAATTAACAAAGGAAGAAGGTGAAATTATATTAATTTTTTAATCAAATTTATTTATTGAATCTTAAATCTGATCTAATGCTAGAGTGAACCAAACATCAGCAATGGATATTGAATCCTTACCAAAATTGAACCAGACAATTTTAGAATGGTATGAGGTTTCGAGTCCATACCTCCTTGGTATGGATTTCCATATCATTCCATTCCAACTAAGTGAACCAAACCCCCAACAGTTTTCAATAGCATGATTCAAGAAAGGTTTAGAAATTATTATCATAACACATTTCAAGCTTAATAGATGCAATTCTTCTCCTAATAGCTAGATACAAAAGAGAATTTATGAGCCAAATAGACTAAATCATCATCCATATGCAATGGACTCAAGTCACACACTCAAGCAAGAGAGAAAGTTGATTGTTTGGCATAAATCAAAAAGAGCGTTTGATACAGGCGGTAGCTTTAGCCTACCAATCTCCAATAGCGATAGATTTAGGCTATCAATCTCCTATTGCTAAGATCAAATAACAAATAACCGAATGCCTTCTATCTATTCTCTTCTCTCTTTTATATTTATATATTTGTCCTCTTTTCCAACAGACAAAAGTAATTCAGCTGGCAGCTCCACTAAGTGGTGTGGCTCCTTCAATGTGTTGTGGCTGCTGCTCTGTTTGCTGTGGCTCCTGCTGCTGTATCTCAGTGGTCCCATCTTACCTTTTCCTTCATGCATACTTTAGATCTCAGGTGGCTTGGTTGGTACGGATGGGCTGGTTGGCTCCTTCACACCATAGATTAATCTATTACTAATGAAGTATAAAATCAATTAAAAAGTACTTCCTCCTTTCCCCTAATATTGCAACATGGGGGTATTGCACGGATTTTAAGATGAGGAGAGAGATAGAGAGACATAGAATTAGAGACCCATGTGATGAGAGAGAAGTATGGACAAATAAGAGAATGTTGCAATATTTATGTTAATGGTAATAAGGTAATTGTTGCAACGTTGGGAAAATGGAGAAAGTACTAAATAAACTAAATTAAGATTAAACCAAGATTAAAAAAGCTAGAGTCCGTTTGGCAGTACTGTGGTTTTTAGGTTTTTTGTTTAGTTTTAATTTTGAAAAGTCATATGATATATTTCATAGATGAATACAATTAGTCAAATTATTAGAATCATCATTGTTTTGAAAAATGAAAACAAAAAAGTCCAAAATCGCTTTTTTTGGTTTCCTTAATTTTTTTTATTTTTTTTTTATTTTTTTTTATTTTTTTTTTGCTTTCAAAATAACAGAAAACCGAAAACAAAAAATGAAGAAGAATGGGTATGAATGAATGTACTACACATGATTTTGGATTTTTTATTAATGAAGGAAAGCAATAAAATGAGAATGAATAAATGAATGTACTATTACCAAGATGATTTATTGATGAAGAAATCTT
This sequence comes from Chenopodium quinoa, assembly GCF_001683475.1. Classification (NCBI taxonomy): domain Eukaryota; kingdom Viridiplantae; phylum Streptophyta; class Magnoliopsida; order Caryophyllales; family Amaranthaceae; genus Chenopodium; species Chenopodium quinoa. The sequence goes on along the minus strand of NW_018743858.1, from coordinate 974,386 downwards.
CCAAGTTTTTCTAAGAAATCTTCAAGATTTTTCAAGATATCTTCAATTCTCTGCAAATTACTCTCTTCTTCTCTTTAATTAATAGATTTTTGAAAATTAATCACCCGTCCTAATTAAATGATGTACGGGTTTATTTATACTCCCTTAAATTACAACTTTAGAGCAGCTTAAACAGCTTGAAGGGTTGAATTCCATGGTTTGAGTTCCTGAGCCCCTCACTTAAACATTGAGTGTCCACTCACCTGAATTTTGAGCTCCCAGTCAGTTGAATTCTTTGAATGCTCACTCAGTTGAACTTTGAGGTCACACTCAGTTGAACTTTGAAGCCCCACTTAGTTGAGCTTAAACTTAATTTGGGTTTTCAAGGAAAAGGATTCTAAAAAGTAAACTAAGATTTGCTCATGTCCACTTGGGTATCCTGAGTACCCGCTTACTGGCCTCTTTCAACTCCAACTACCCACTCCATTGTAGGTTGGAGAGCTGCTTAGGATGCCGGTTGAAGCTTTATGTATGGGCTCTTTGTTATCCGAGCAGCAGCTCAATTGTTGTTGGAGTGCCTCGTCAAGTTGTCAAATTTTGCCCTTTATTCTGTCTTGGCTTCTTCTCCACAACACAAAGAATACCAAAATACCGAGAAAACAAGTTAATGAGATACAACTAAAAGGCATTAAAGGAAATAATGAGGGGTAACTTGCTAACATATAACCAAATCTGAAAAAGACAAAAAGGAAAAAGAGTAGAGTGAACCATGGCCTAGAAAAGGGAAAAATATGCTTTAAATATTTCCTATATCACGGCATAAATGCCACTCATCAAGAGCCTCTTGACATATAGTTATAACGAGTCTGCGTCACTTACTAGTTACTACTAAAACAGTAATCTTAAATAAATTATTTTAATTACAAAAGTTACAACTATGCTGTGAAAGTGAGGAGTTTGCAGGGTCAATTTCTGGGAAAGGATGATTTCTAATGAATACAACTCTTCATGTTGTACGGTTTAGCAAGGGTAAGGCTTGTATGCTCCTCAATCTGGGTTGAATCCAACTTAGAGGTATGTAAGTACTGTTGGTATTGATTTCTCTGAAAAGGATGAAGAGGATTGAGTGTCAATTTTCTAGATTGGGGACAATACTCTGGATTTAAAGTCCACACCCTGGATTTACTAGTTGCTTGGGAAGGTTCTCTTTATTTTTTTTTTTATTTTTTTTTGTGTGTGTGTGTGTGTGTGTGTGTGTGTGTGTGTGTGTGTGTGTGTGTGGATGTGGCGGAAGGGTGGGGAGGGTGGTTCCAACATTGTTGTTTGTGATTTCTGTGATGTTATCTTTTTTCCTTTTAGTATTTTAGTAAACAATATTTTCTTAGTCTAAAATCATCATCACTGCTATAATGGATTCAACATGTGTTGTGTAGAAAGATATCTTTGAATTTTGCAGACGAAATTTTTTGGTAGACTTCAATAGTACAATACACCATTGAGGAACAGATAAGGCGTAGATGTATCACAGAATCACCTTTTATTGTAAATGAATAGAGCTTCTTCCAACTTTTTACTTGTTATCAGCTGGTCTTGATGAATTTTTTGAATGAAATTATTTGTTTGTCTTATTTGTTACAGTAGTTGTGTTTTATTCATTAAATTCCCTCTTACATGCAAAGTACATTATTGCTAAGACTTCTAACTTAATTTTGCTTCCTCTGCAGAGGAGGGCATAATCCATCGTATATGTACAGGCTGATTGCAGATTACTACTCTGCTGACGATTTGGTTATAAAACGAAAGTCAACTGCTGGAAATTAACCTTTGTCAGTTTGTCTGGTATGTTGAGCACATTTTTATGTCCATGTTTATATTTTGGAGAAAAATATAGCTTCACCCTGATTCTGCTGCCAATTTTAAACATATTGTAGTGTTGATGTAAGTCCTTAATATAATTAGTTCTACCTCTTATCTGATAATCCGTTAAAATATTCATAATTCAATTCGGTGTTCTGTTTCATTACCTCTTCCTGAAGCATATGCAACTGCAAAGCATATGGCCACACTATCTAGGATGATAAGACTTGGGTATGAGTATTAGACTTAGATGATTAGTCCTTCCCCTCTTTATCCCTTTCTTGATTCCATTTCCTTTACCCCTTGCGAACCAAATGCCCCCTAAGTGCTTTCCCATGATACAAAACAAAAGTACCAATGACATCACAATCTGACCATAAGGAAGAGATCCACTTACATTCGTCGTATTGGCTTGAACTGAGAGCTGGTTCGCAATGTTTTGAGTGCTATGTTCATAGTATGCATGACCCAAGGATTCAAAAAATGTAATTTTGGCTTCTATACTCAGATCCACCGCTTTTAAGTGTGTAGCATTACCGGTGATGATTTGAATAACAATATGAAATCCTTCTTTGCCAATAACATCTTGGAAAAGATAAGCAACATACTCTGTGTTTCGGGGTTTTTTGATGTCCTGCGGGAGAGTTACAATTCCGGGACTGGGATCCTTGCGCCTGTACCTACAAAACAACGGAAACTCCGGTTGGTGAGAGCTCCGCTTCCGACGATCAAGTTAGTATTTGTATGTGGAGTAAAAAGGTGCGGAAAGTAAAGGGTGATCTGGTTCCTCAAGGAGAGGAGTGATTAGTGTGTTTAGGCTTCTCTAGGTGAGAGTAATTATTGCTGAATCAGTCTTAAATGAAGGTTTAATTACTGTATTTATAGCTTTGGGATGCGTGCCTAATTCTAGGGTTTTTGGTAAACCCTATATCTGAGCGGGCTTTTCTCGGGAAGTGGGCCTAGGTGGCCTCCTTCCAAGTTGGCAATCAGTGGGCCACATGGCGTGGCATGACTGGTCCATGGTGGACAAATAGCCGTGTGCCACGTGGAAGGCTCTGAGAGGTCCAAATGGAGGACACTAGGCAGGACTTGATTGATCCACATGGCGTACACTGATTGGGCGGGGAAAATCCCCTAATCATTAGCCCCTCACAGGTGGCACGTGACTGGTCACAAGTCACCTGTGACAAGTGTCGGCCTGTAACAGGCGACAGCCTGTTACAGATGTCGTCCTGCGATTGGCTGCGAGTTTTTTCCCGCTCAATTTTTGAACTTGGAAGTGACCCTTCGTATTCTCATTTTACCCTATATAAGGGCCTTGACACTTTGTTCACACTTTGTATACTTTCTTAAAGAGAACACTCGGACCGCTGAACTTAAGCTCTGACACTTGAGACAATTTTTGACCTGCCGACTGATTCTGACAAGCCGACTGGTTTTTTTGGACGACCGCTTTTTCTTCTTCAACAATTCTCAGTACTCAGGTAACCGTCTGTTCTCTTGTGTTTTCTTTTCTTTTTCTGTGGAATATGGTACCTCAAAAGCACTCGGCACGACCTAGGTTAGTGATCAGTCGATCAGCAGGGACGGCGACTGAATCTGAATCTAGGACTAGGAGTGCCACCTGCCCTTTTCTGGACCACTCTTCGCCCTTTATACGTAGCCCGACTTTCTCTGTGTCTGTGCAGAACACAATGGCCCGGACTAAGGACGGGTAGGTACACCAGCTCAGACGGCTCTACCTACCATGTGACGGTGAGTGAGTTGTCAGATAGGGCGCCTGATGCTAAGGCTACCCAAGGTGGTTCTGCCGCCGAGAGCTCTAAGGAGGGGGCCAAGGTGGCCCCTTCCCATTTTACATTTGACTTAGGTGGTCAGCAATCGGCCCCTTCCGAAGCCAGCTCTTCAAGCCCCTTTCCCTTAGCTCAGAAGAAAGGCATTCTCGCCTACATGAGGCGAGACTAACTCATTTAGTCGAAAAAGGGGTCGACTGGTCAGAGCCATCTTCCTCCCATAGGGAGTTGAATACCCCTTACTATTGTCATGTCCCAAAGGGCTGAATCAAGGCCATGAAAGAACGAATAGAGACTTTCTTGTCGGACCATGTGATGGGTCCGGATTTTCAATTATTCGTGCTGGATGCTGAAGATGCAGTCGTCTGGCCCGCCTTCGATTTCCCTTGCATCCGGCCGTTCAACAAATCCTCGATGGGTACGAGGTGGGGCTGTGGCAGTTAGCCCCTAATTCCTGGTTTAACATCCTTGGCTATGTAGCCGGATGTGAAATGCATGGGGTGGAGCCGAATTTTGAAGCGTTCGCCCATATGAATTATTTAAGCCGAACCCCCAAGGCAAGCGGTACCGGCTGGTACCAGATAATAAGCCACAAAGGCTATCTGATGACTAGGGGAAAAGAGAACAAGTGGAAGGATTGGAGAAACACTTTCCTCCTAGTCTCCGGCCCTGATAAACTCCTGAACAAACGGTATAACAGGTGGAACAGGGATCTGCCTCTTCTTGCAAGCGGCTGTAGTATGTCGCCTGTTCCTTGCCGAGCCAAGGAGGAGATCCTTGACCGAGGACTCTTCAAAGTAGAGATAAGAGCAAACTCTACTACTGGGGTACGGGAGCAGGTGCCTTTAAACTGTGTTCCCAAATTTCAGTGGCTATATGATGAGTACTTTTTGGCCGCCTGTGGCCTGAGCAGTCGGACCTCCAGAGGTAGCTGGCCTCTTATGCCTGTACATGTATCATTTGATTTTTTTTTTCAAGTTTAACCAACTCTTTGTCGCCTATTTTCAGTCGAAGCTATGGATCAAATCTCTGCATCAAAGAAGGCGGCCGCCCTTCTTCGGACCTCTATTATGAGCCTCAAGCGGCCATCATCTGATTCTCCTGCCAAGGAGACGCCCAAAGTGAGTTTTGATCTTTCAAGTTTTCCTTTGAAATTCTCTTTTAGCCTGTATTAACTTTCTGTGCCTTTGCAGGCGGGCTCGTCCAAACCCTCTTCCTCCCAGCAACCGGACTCAAAGGTTCGGAAACGATGGCTGGGAGTACGCCTGGCTCTGCCAAAAAACAGCCGCGCACCCCCCAAAGTGAGGGGAAACAAACACAAGTCCCCAGGGACAGCCGGCCTCCAAGAGGTATAACCGGCTCCTTTAGCCCTTGTTTAATTTTTCTTCCTTTGATTCTTTCTCTTGTTCTAATAATTTGTCTTTGAATTCAGGCGACCCTCAATATCTTGATTTGGTCCAAATGGCCAAGTCCATGGTAAAAGCCATCCCTCTAGAGGAGAGGGATGCAGTGAAGGGAGTCGGCACCCTTGACCTGGACGGAATCATGGGTCTCCTCTCCGAGGTATACTTAGCATTTTTGTAATTTCGAATAACTTTGCCTGCCGCCTGTTTTTGCAAATCTGACGCCTGGTGCTTCTTTTTCAGACCATGCTCCGTGTACACGGCCTTCGTAAGCCAATTAGTGCCAAAACAAAGAGGTAAAGGCTGCTAAAGCTATGGCCGCCTCTGACATTGATAAGGCAATGTTTCAAATTGCCCAAAATGAAATATTGACAACTGATATTCTTTATTATCAGGCGCTTGCCACTTCAACAATCAGAACTGAGTTGGAGGCGGCCTAAAAACGGAACGAAGAGTTGGAGAAGACGGTCAAAAGTCTTCGAGACGAGTTGCGTGCACTCAAAAACATTGCCCATAAGGTTAAAGGGCCGCAGAAGTCTTTGGAGACGGTCAGGGTACGCCTGGAGGAGCAGGAGGCGGCCATCACCAAAGATCTTAATGCGAAGGTCGGGACCGATAAGCTGGCTCTAGCCTAGGCCATGATGGAGGACCCGGCCAATATTATGAAGATGACCTGGTCGTCCCTCTTCCTTAAAGCTAGCTATGCCGCATGGGATTCCAAATTCAACGCTTATACTTAAGAGTACAACAGAAGGATCATGCAGCAGGCGGCTGAGGAAGACGAGCGAGAGGAGGAGGCGACCGGCTCCAGCTCCGAGGAGGAAGAAGAGGTAGTGGCCCTACAGCCAATGGAGGTGGATGCGCCTAAAGCTCCTGCCCCTGAAGACGAGTCAACAAAAGAGGATGCTATGAAGAATCAAGCGCCCGTCGTTGAGCTCGATCAGCCGGCAGTTGAGAGCCAAGCCCCTCCCAATGTTTAAAGCTTTTATTTTTTTCAACTTTCCACCGGCCTGTGTGCCGTTTGTTTCCTTGTATCTTTACCCGACCAAGGGGTCGGGGTTATGAATATTTTGTCGGTCTTCATGGCCGGCTGTTTTATATATGAATCTGGCAACCACGTTTTGGTTGCCTTTGATCACAAAATCTTGTTTATGCTCATTTTTGCCAAGTATAGAGGGTCCTTGACGTCTGCTTGAATGCCATACCGACTGTTTCGGCTTGTATGTTTTTTAGATTTTTGCAATTTTAGAATTTTGCCTAGAATTTTGCAAGCAAAGTTTATCAAGTACCGGCCGCCTATGCCCCCGGACGACTTATTGTCTTGGCTCCAGATTGGCGACCAGTCGGTTTCCCAATGTATTTTAGGAAACACGTTAGGTCTGTTTTACTTGACTAAGTTAGAAGGAACATGCCGCTTATAATCGGGCCGCCTGTTCGTTGAAGTAGAAATAGAGTCCTTGCTTGCCTTTAGCCAGGCGGACTTATCATAGCTTTTTGGATCCACACTAAGTATGAGAGAGTGACTATGAGCTATCTTTGAGATTACCCATTCGTCATTTTCATGCTTGAGTAGTAGAGGTACCAGGCAGCTGATGCCGGCTGATCCCCTTGATTCGCCAAGTGTTGCTTGGTTATTTACTCAATAGGTGTTCACCTAGTAGGAGTAGTGATTTGAGAGTTCCTTTTGCTAAAAAACAGGCGGACTCTTTATACCTTTTAGGTTCCATACTAAGTATGTGGGAGTGACTATGAGTAATCTTTGAGATTACCCAGTCGTCAACTCTCTTGCTTGAGTAGTAGAGGTACCAGGCGGCGGAGGCTGGCTGATCCCCTGGATTCGCCAATTTTTGTTGGTTATTAACTCAAGAGGTACCCCCTGTACTTATCCCAAGTGATACAGGCGGTTATCCGACTCGGATGTCAACTGCTAGCACTTGTTTGGTTAGTGTTAGAGATATCCTTGTCTCGAAACGGCTACGTGGTTCGTCCTTGGGGGACAGTCGTTTATGTGGTTCGTGTTTAGTTTATAGAGCATTATTCCACCCAAAAGGGAGCTGCTCTCTGCGACGAATCTCATCCGGATGGATGTCGCCGGACGTCTGCTATGATGCTGGGACAGGTCGTATTAGTTTTAAAGAGAGGATCAGTTGGCTTGGCGCTTGGACTGACCGCTATAGGCCTTATTTAGTTCATGGCGAACAAAGGTGCTAAGTTGCCTTAGACCTCAAGTATAGAGGAGTAGCCGTCTGTTTGGTTCAGGCGACCACATTTGATGGAGAGTAGCCGGTTGTATAGCTACAGGCGGCGTGCCCCTCTTAATTCAGTACATATTAGAGTAAAATGGAGAGTAGCCGCCTGTTTTACCAGTTGGCATGCCCCTCAATTGATGAAAAATGGAGAGTAGTCAGCTCCTAAATGAAGCAGGCGACATGCCCCTCTATTTACAATATAAATGAAGCAAAATAGCATGTTTTATTAGTAGCTCTCGACTATTTACATCATTCAAAAATAATACTTCTTTAGATTATCTACATTTCAGGTTTGAGGTAAGGGTTGGCCGTCTGTTGTTTCCAGGTGGTAGGTGCCGTCCCGAACCTCTTCATAGATTCGGTAGGGTCTTTCCCAGTTGGGAGTTAGTTTACCTAACTCATTAGCCCTACCGACTGCTTCCATCTTTCGTAGTACAAAGTCCCCCACTTTGAGTGGACGCCTATGTACTCTTTTGTTATATGCCCTTGTCATTCTCAGGCGGTAGATTTCATGGCGCAGGGCTGCATTGCCCCTTCGTTTTGGGAGTGAATCCAATGCCAGACGCATGGACTCCCAATTTGTCTCTTCGTCATAAAGCATTATTCGAAGAGTCGGCTCGTAGTGCTCAATTGGTAGAACAACTTCTGCCCCATAAGTTAGGAGGAATGGAGTATCTCCAGTTGCCCCTTTTTTTGAGTCGTCCTAATGGCCCAGAGAACATGTGGTAGTTCGTCTGCCCATAAGCTGCCTGCTCTTTCAATTTTCTTCTTAATACCGTCTGAGATGATTTTATTGAAAGCTTCTACTTGGCCGTTTGCTTGTGGTCGGCCGACTGATGCAAAACAATGTGAGATGCCTTGGTCTCCCAGCCAATTTTTGAGAACAGACGTCTCAAATTGGGGACCATTATAAAAAACCATAGACATGGGCACCCCAAACCGAGTGATGATATTTTTCCAGATGAACGAGATCACGTCCTTTGTCTTGATACCCTTAACTGCTTCTGCCTCCACCCATTTGGTGAAATAGTCAACTGCAACCAGTATGTACCGCCTGCCGCCTGTTGCAGGCGTATAGGGACCTAGGATATCCATGCCCCACTTAGCGAAGGGTAAGGGACTATGGATGGCCGTGAGGTCTGTGGCCGGACGATGGATTAGCTTGCCAAACCTTTGGCACTTGTCACATTTTTTAACCATTTCTATGGCATCAGCTTCCAATGTAGGCTACAAGTAACCTTGTCGCCAAGCTCTTCTTCAATGCTTCTCTTTTCCATAACTTCCCTGAAGACGGTCCTTGGAGTGTCACAGGAGGCTGAAGATGCCAGCTTTGAGAGAGCATCCGCCTGGCTGTTCTCGGACCTGGGTACTTGAGTTAGATGAAACTCTTCAAGTGACCAAGCCGCCTTTCGTACCGCATGTAAATATTTAATCATGGTCGGATGGGTTGCTTCGTATTCGCCGTTGTACTGGCTTACTATCAATTGTGAGTTAGAGCAGGCGTCTATTTTTCTTGCCCCAGCCGCCTTGCACATGCGGATACCGGCTAATAAAGCTTCATATTCCGCCTCATTGTTCGAGGCTTGGAAATTAAAACGTAGAGCATACTCGTACCTGTCGCCTTCTGGCGACTGACATAAGATGTCTGCACCACAACCATTCAAAGTGGAGCTCCCGTCTACATAAACCTTCCAGACTTGGTCTGGAATTTGAGAATCAGAGGGCCGAGTCATCTCTACTATAAAGTCAGCAAATGCTTGTCCTTTCGCTGCTTTTCTTGGCTCGAACGTAATTTCAAGGCTCTGAATTTCTATTGCCCATTTGATCATTCGGCCTAACAACTCCATGGTTGTCAGTAGCCGCTTGATTAGCTGGTCTGTGTATACCATGACTGAATGTGCCAAGAAGTAAGGCTTCAATTTTCTAACTGCCATGAAGAGGGCAAGGCCATATTTTTTTCATTAGGGGGTACCTCAACTCGGCATTCTTCAACATGTGACTGACCGGGAGCTGGCAGTCGTCCCTCTCAGCAAGGAGGACGACACTTAGAGCATGGTCAGACACTGCTAGATACATGTAGAGGACTTCTTTTGGCAAAGGGCTGACCAGCCTTGGTAAGGAGTACAAGTGTGCTTTCAGCTTCTGGAAGGCCGCCTCAGCATCCGGCCCCCATTCAAACATAACCTTCTTTTTTATTGCCTGAAAGAAGTAAAGGCATTTGTCGCCTGCCCGACTAAGAAATCTCCCCAGGGTCGCAAGACAACCTGTTAATTTCTGGACCTCACGGACAGTACGGGGCGACTGCATGTCTATGACCGCTTGCACTTTTTCGAGGTTAGCCTCTAAGCCCCTTTGATTGATAAGAAATCCGAGGAACTTCCCAAACTCAACTTCAAAAACACACTTCTTGGCATTGAGCATGACTTGGTGCCGCCTGAGTGTGGTGAATGTTTCTCGGAGGTCGGCTAAATGGCCCATCTTGAGTTTAGACTTCACAATCATATCATTTATGTACGCCTCGACGTTCCTCCCAATTTGGTCAAAGAAGACCGTGTTTATCATTCTCTGGAAGGTAGTCGGGGCGTTCTTCAAACCAAACGGCATGACCGTGTAACAGTATAGGCCCTGATTTGTGATAAAGGTCGTCTTCTCTTGGTCCTTCTTCCACAGGGGAATCTGATGGAAACCAGAGTAGGCGTCCATGAAACTCATTAAGGCGTGGCCGGCTGTAGAGTCGACTAGACTGTCGATCTTGGGCAATGGATAACTATCTTTGGGGCACGCCTTATTCAAGTCTGTGTAGTCCACACACATGCGCCGGGTACCATTCGGCTTTTTCACAAGTACAACGTTTGCAACCCAGTCAGGGAAATAACACTGCCGAATGAACCCTGCATCAAGTAGTTTTTTAACCTCGGTGGCGGCCGCCTGGCTTCTTACTTCACCATGGTTCCGCTTCTTTTGCCCGATCAGCTTCTTTTTCGGATCCACGGCTAACTTATGCACTGCCAAGTCTGGACTTATACCTGGCATCTCATGTACTTCAAATGCGAAAATATCCTTGAATTCCTTCAAGAGTTGGTGAAAATCATCACCAAGTGCCGCAAGAGCAGTCGTCCTAACCTTAACTGTTCGGTCAGGACGTGAGTTGTCCAGGACGACGACCACATGTTCACTAGCCGGCTAAGGGCGGAACTCTTCTGACCGCTCCTCGGGCAGTGATTGCTATCGCTTTTCTTTTCTTTCGGCCCCCGGTTGGGCGGCCTTTCTTTTCTTGCCGCCTACTGCTTGGGCAGGCGCATCCTCCTTGATTTGTTCAAGGTCCGTTTTCTCTCCACTTGGGCAAGCAGTCGCCACAGTGGGTTTAATATCCGAGAGATAACACTCTCGTGCCATTTTCTGGTCTCCCCTTAGGGAGCCGACTGTTCCATCATCTTTCTCGAACTTGAGAAGCATGAGAGATGGAATGATGACAGCTTTGGAATTGTTCAGGGTTGGTCACCCTAAGATCATGTTATAGGCCGAGAGCTCTTTAACAACTAAGAACCGAACCACCATGTGACGGCCCTCCCTTTTCTCACCCACACGGATGGGTAGATCCACCCGTCCTACTGTGTGCCACTGGGTGTACGACGCTTCCTCCAAACCCTACTAAAGGGTGAGATACCGGATGTATGTAGTCAGGTTTGTACTTGAGCTTTGCCAAGCACTTGTTGCTGATTAAATCAGAGAAACTGCCGGTGTCTATGAGGATCCGGTCAACTCTCTGGTTGGCCACTTTACATTCAATAACAATGGGGTCGTCATGCGGCCCCCTAACGCCTCCCAAGTCTGCCTCTGTGATGACAAATTCTGGGAATGAACTCTTGGAGGTCCGTCCTTGGTTGACGGAATTAACATCTAACCGCCTGATGTTGTCTTTGTTGCCCCTGATAGTGGGGCCGCCTCCTGCGAAGCCGCCTGCTATAGTATAGACGACGGCATCGTCAGTTTCAGAACTGTTAGCCGATCGGTGCTTTTTCTTGGCCGTCTATTTTTGTTTGGGAGGAGCATTCCCCTTGGACTTCTTGACATATTAGTCAAGATCGCCTTTTTCTGCCAGGCGGTCCAGAAAGCGCTTGAACCTTATACACTCATTGGTTTCATGAACAATGTCTTTATGGAACTGGCAGAATTTGCTTTGGTTCCGGTTGCTAACCGAACCTTTCATGGCGGTCGGCTTCTCAATTGAGATCCGACCCTTGATTTCATTGAGGATAGCGCGGCTAGCCTTGTTGAACTCATACTTGAGGGAGTATGGTTTATTTTCTTTCTTCTTTTTCTGGGATGGCTGTTCAGAGGAGTCGGCCGCCCATATTTCTTTTTTCTTTTTCTCTTCTTTATTTGCCGACTGCTTCCCAGTATTACAGAGGTCGGTTGCCTGAATATAGGCATCCACCTCCATCATGGCCTCTTGGAGGGTGGTCACCCTCTTTCTGACAAGGTCAAATTTAAAGTTCGACCCGTCCTTAAGTCCTCTGAAAAAATCAGTATAGGCTACCCCATCCAGCAGCCCTTGTATCTGAAACCTCATCAGGTTAAACCGCCTGATGTAGGAACGGAGTCCCTCCTTCTCACCCTATTGTATGGTCTCCAAGTCAAGGGTCGTCTTTTTAGCAGGAATGTTCATCGCAAAATTTGAAGTGAACAAGTAAGCGAGGGTCTTGAAATTGTTTACGCAACCAGTCGACAAGTTGCCGAACCATTGTTCAGCAATGCCCTTCAATGTGGCTGGGAAGCACTTACACCATGTGGGGTCATCCAACCCTTGAAGGTACATAAGGTTGGTGAACGCCATTAGATGATCTTCTGGGTTTGTAGTGCCATCATAGGCTCCTACCAACACATTCTTCACTTTGGGCGGCTGGGCGGCCTTAATTATTTCCTTGGAGAAGGCGGACGACTGTTCTCTAAGTCTAAGCAACCTAAGTTGCCAGTCCAAAGGCTGGACGTTTCTTGCCGCTTGTCCTCCAAACTGAGTAGGCTGCATGAAGTATTGAGGTTGCGGCACGTATGGCTGGGGTGGCACATGCGGGGTCGCCTGGTTTTTCTAGGAGCCGGACCGGTGGGAGGTACCGCCTGTCTGGCTCTCATAATTTGAGTTCGAATATCTCAAGGAGGTATTGTGTAAACTGTCTTGAAAATCAGACGTAAAGGCCGACTCTGACAGTCAATCACTCTTCTTCTACTCTAGCAACATTCGAGCATCAGAGTATGTTTTCTTTGACCCATCCGGTTGAATATGACGGATGGGTTTTCTCTTTCCTGGTGAGGGAAAGCGATACTTCGTTAGGTCGATCACTGGCGGCTGCCTTACCCCAAGCTTTGGGTAAGGGGTCGCCTCACGATCTTTTACAGGCTTCTTCCTCCCAGACTGGGAGGGTCTTCTGGCCGATTGCTCCTTGGGTGGAGCAGGCGTCTTCTTATTGATAAGATCCTGGATCTCCCCTTTGAAGCTATTCATGAAGGTCATGAGTTCGCTTCTAGTGATGGGGGCAGTTCCCTCGGCCGCCTATTGATGATCAGGCGGCTGGTCGGCTGATTTACTAGATCCAGCCAAGCAATCCTGTCGTTCCTTCCTTTCGGAGGAACGAGTTCGTTGAGCTCTTAAGGTCCGTCTGAGGCCGTGTGAGTCTCGACCTCGACCTCATTGTCAGTATCTTGGTCAGTGTAGACCTGAGGGTCGTCCATAGGACGCTTCTCGCTTTGATTCGGTATAGACTGTGATGCCATCTCTAAAATACTCTCCCCACAGACGGCGCCAAAATGTTTCGGGGTTTTTTGATGTCCTGCGGGAGAGTTACAATTCCGGGACTGGAATCCTTGCGCCTGTACCTGCAAAACAACGGAAACTCCGGTTGGTGGAAGCTCCGCCTCCAACGATCAAGTTAGTACTTGTATGTGGAGTAAAAAGGTGCGGAAAGTAAAGGGTGATCTGGTTCCTCAAGGAGAAGAGTGATTAGTGTGTTTAGGCTTCTATAGGTGAGAGTAATTATTGCTGAATCAGTCTTAAATGAAGGTTTAATTACTGTATTTATAGCCTTGGGATGCGTGCCTAATTCTAGGGTTTTTGGTAAACCCTAGATCTGACCGGGCTTTTCTCGGGAAGTGGGCCTAGGTGGCCTCCTTCCAAGTTGGCAATTAGTGGGCCACATGGCGTGGTATGACTGGTCCATGGTGGACAAATAGCCATGTGCCACGTGGCAGGCTCTGAGAGGTCCAAATGGAGGACACTTGGCAGGACCTGATTGATCCACGTGGCGTACACTGATTGGGCGGGGAAAATCTCCTTATGACTCTGCATCTTTTATATTACCACTTGTGTCAAAAGCTTTGATTTCTGCTCTACTTGATGTAGCCTTAATGTTGATGAGAGGCCTCATTTCCATTTGATCATATTGAGGACATAGTGACATTGCCTTCCTCTTCTAGCTAAATTCAAAGTATTCACATTCAAATTTGTAGTGCCCCCTTAGAAATTTTTTTAAGTAAAATGTTTTGTCTTTTTACACTATACACCTAATTCATTTTGATTAATGTTAGTAATTTTTACATGAGAAAGAAACATAGTATTGCGAGTATTTGTTGGAATCGTCTCAATGAATAGTTTAACAATATTCAATTGTTATAATTTTTTTTTGTTGGAATCGTCTCAATAAATAGTTAAACAATATTCAATTGTTATAATTTTTACTTAGTCAAATTTTTGCATTGGCATACGTGTGAGCAAAACCGTTTCACTTTAAAAAAAATACGAAGGGAGTATATTAATGTCATATACTTCGTATGAATATTGGATCGGAATGATTACTTTTCTCAACTTCATCTCGCCTCACTTCCATGGTTGTTGACTGAGTTATGAATTATGTTTTGCTCCATCCAAGGAGCCATATGTTCCATCATATGCGTAAATTCATCTTAAAATGCGTCTAATAGTAAATTTTTGTTATAAAATAGATGAAAGAAAAATTAAAAAGGAAGATCTAGAGAGCAATCTTAGTTGATTTTCTTCATTATGCAATATCTATTATATATACATGAGAATAACGTAATTCTCCAAAGGCATTGAAGAGTCACAATAATGCAAAAGTTACAAAGGAAAACAATAAGGCAAAGGGAGTTACAAAGGGTTACTAAGAGATCGGAAGTAATAATGCTAAGGGGGTTACAAAGATATGCATAATGGACATACATAACTATATTTCATAATAATTTTGTTTTAATAATCTATTAATGTAAGTTAAATGAGATAGTGGGATACATGTTAATACTTTGAAGATTTTTTTTAATATACATATATAATTCATATTATGGCTTACCCTTTAATTTTGGAGAAGCCTCGTCGTAAGTGCTATTTGTGTTTGTTTTCTTTGATAAAATTTGCTCGTTAGGTAGTTGTTAAACTAACTGATATTAAAGTCTAAAGTCGTTGGTTCGTAATGCATTAGTCTTCTAAAGTGCCAATAGACTAGCTTTGAGTTATGTTGTTTCCTCATCCAAATCACGTCAAACTATTAGTATTTACCAAGCATAATCCACAAAGAGTGACATTTTAACAAATCATGTTTCTTTTTTTTTTTTCTTTTTTTTTTTTTTTTTTGGAAAGAACAACAAATCATGTATTTGAAAAGTGGGATGTGTTTTTTTATTTTTTTTTTCCAACCTAATTCATGCTCTAATCCCTCTATGAAAAAAGATATTTATCCAATCCACTCCTCCATTGCAACCTATATTTGTTTTGGAAATTTATACTACCTCCGTTTCATATTTTTTGTAAATTTAGAATATTTTATATCTTATAAATAATACCCCTAAACTGCAAAAAATAAGAAACGGAGGTAGTAATTCATTTCTCCAATTGTTTATTTGACCTAGTTATTCACATGCTCCCTTTTAACCGTCTTTTGTGAATTATTTCGTATAGGAAAATCATATTTTTGTGAGATCTTGTTAGAATAGTCTTCATAAATACTATCATAATATTTAATTTTTAAAATATTTATTTATTAATAGTTGACGATACTAATGCTTAAATTTATGAAATATCTAATTTTATACTATTTTGAGTTTTTGACATCGTAGATAACTTTGCCTTTGGTAACCACTTGTACGTTTACAAAAACTTTTGGGCACAATAGGTAGGGGTTAGTGTCAAGGGTTTTCGAAACGTTTAATTAAACCGGTTAACACGAACCGACACGGTTACAATAACAGCTCAGGTTAGTGTTGAGATTCCTAATGCGAAATTAACCCGACTCAACCTTCCTAAGAATAAAACCCTAATAAATTATGAAAATTTTGATAAATTTATCAAATAACATGACACGAACCGAATACGAAAAAGCGGGTTAGTGTCAAGGGTTTTTGGACACATTTTATGAAACGGCTAAACATGACACAACACGTAAATTAAATGGGTCGGGCTAGTGTTGAGGCTTCTCAACCCATTTAATTTCGCAAACAACACGAACACTACACGACTTGGTTGCCAACTCTAGCACTAGGTGTACAATAATTTTATAGTGCATCTCTCAGTTTGAGGTAAATTTTAACTACTTTTATACATTAGGAGTAATTTTAACGGTTAACTACATTGGTGAAAGAGATTTTACTGGTAAAGTAAAAAAAGGAAAGATTAATTAAGTAAATGAAGGGAAGTGGGAGGAAAATCACTTTACAAAATTTTGGCTTTCCATTTATCTCAAAATTGAAGGAATTTGACATGAAAGAGAAAAAAAAAAAAAGTTTGTAAATCAAATTTTCTTCTGTTCCCTTCATTTCCTTTTATTACCCACGCATTTGAAAATATATTTATTTTATCTTCTATTCTTATCCTATCTCTTATGCCTCCTTTCCAGACTCAAATTCCTTAACTAATAGAAAAATTGAAAACTAATAATCCCATCTTTGAGTTTTCTGCTCTAAACAATCACACATTTTTTAAATCTGGAAATAATCCCACCTTTGACCTATATCTGCTCAAAATGAGTCTTTTACCGGTTTGTCAAATTAGTAACTTGTTTAAGAAGGTTACTTGATACGTGTAACCTTTTTATTGGTTTTCTTTTTTTTAAAAAAAAAGGATAATTAAAAAAAATAATAAAAAAAACCCTTTCCCACTTGCCCTTTGCCGGACCACCAAGCACACAACCCCTGCTCCATCATTCACCAATAAGCTTTAATAGCCACAACAACTCCGATCAACTCACGCACAGCCGCAACCCACAACCACCTAACACTGCAGCCCGGAATCTTCAGTAACCTCCACATTTCCACCACTCGCCACCACAACACCGATCAGCTCACGCTCATCCCACGCCAACCACCTGACCAAGCCGCAACAACAACGCAGCCACCAGCCACACCAATCAACAACACTAATCACTCCCTTACCCTCGTCACAAAACCACCATTGCCGCCCAACAATAGGCAAAAAAATAGAGCAAAGCAAGAAATTAATGAGGTTTGGGCGAATTGAGAATTTGTTCGATCGAACCAAGCAAATTCAATTTCACCCAAAGAACCTGTCTCGAATTTCGGCCGAACGTACCCATGGTTCGACACTTCGACCGAACGGTGGTGATTTGACGATGCCGATTTTCGATGATGATGAACAACGGTGGTGATTCAATGATGAAGATTGATGATGAATTTGATAGTGTTTGAAGAAGGGGATCAAAGTCCAAGTTGGAGCAGCCAAATTGAAGAAGAAATAGGGGGCGGGTTTCGTGGGTTGCTGGGGTGGTCGGGTTTCAGGTTGGCTGGGGTGGTCGGGATTTTAGGGTGGTTGGTGTTAGGGGCGGGGGTTTTGAGGGTGGATGCGGGTGGTCAGGTTTCAGGGTTGCTGGAGTTGTGCTTAGCTATGGTGGGGTGGTCGAGGTTAGGAGAGAGAATGAAGGTGGTGGGGTGGAGTTAGGGTGGTGATGTGGTGGTGCTTATGGAAGGGTGGTGGTGATGTGGTGGTGCTTATGGAAGGGTGGTGGTGGTTATGGTGGTGTGCTAAGGTGGAGATGAGAGATTGAAAAAAAAAAATTAAAAAAATTAAAAAAAAAAAAATAAAAAAAAAATAATCTGTTAAACAAGTTATAGGTTAAAAGGCTCATTTTGAGCAGATGAGGGTCAAAGATGAAATTGTTTCCGGATTTCAAAAAGGTGGGATTGTTTTGAGCAGAAAACCCAAAGATGGGATTATTAGTTTCCATTTTTTGTTACTAATATTCAACCAAATAAAGCTAAAGAAATAAAGGCTAAAGAAATATATAACTCTATTTTTATATTGAGGTAATTTGAACTATTTTAGGACAACTTTGTATCCAATGTACAATAATTATTCTACACCCTACTTTGTTCAATGTTGTTATAAAATATCTAAATGTGGATGACTATTATCCCATATATTATCTAGAACATTCTAGAGTTGGGTATTTGATTTTATCCGATGATGGAACCCTATATAATATACATGTATATATATCCCCACTCTATGGAATAGTAAACTGATCTATTCTCTCTCCATCTCTCATATTATCTCCTTATTTTATAATACGTTATCAGCACCATTGTTCTACATTGATTTCAATATCAATTGAAGCATCTCATACGACAATCAAAGTAATTCCCAACATACTCTCAAATTTTTCCCCAATACTGCTACCCCTTGATTTCACGAACACCAACCAGAAAAGTAATTTCCCAAACCCCTCAGCCGATACCACCAATTCTTGTTCGTTGGGCTTGTTTTTACTCATTCTTGCACTCTAATTTTTAGGTAACTAGTACTATTCCTTAGATTAGATTTCACCTAGTTTAGAATGCATGATTTAGGCTTAGAGCAATTAAGAAAGTCGTATAAAATAATAATAATAATAATAATAATTATTATTATTATTATTATTATTAGTACGATCGTTAATTACCTTGTATAAAATCGGTTTTTAATTTGACGAAATTATGGACTGTTTCCCCCTACCGATTTTACGCGACTTATGTGCATCATGAGCCTGCTATCTTCCAGTTTCTTGTCTAATTTTCAAGAATCAAAATCCATGTATAAATTATGATCATTGTAGTAGATAACTATTTGTGCATTTCGGTTTCGTGGTGTATTTCTCCATAGGTTTGGTGCGTAATGCACCACTTGGATTTGATGATTTCATGGGGTTTATGTGAAACATGGAGTTGACTTTCATAGCTTATAATGATTAAATTAGTTGCTTGAATCTTAGTTTAATTGGGTCATGGTTTTAATTGATATAATTGATGTTTTGTGAAGTATAGAACGGTTTCGAGGAGTAATATAGAAGTGAGTTGTTGCCTACAATTTGTGTGAAAATAGCATGGGATTATTACTCTGATTATCACTTTAAAAATCATGCTAGGAGTTCATGTCATGTAATGTATTTTCAAGTATTTATTTTGAACTATGAGTAGTGATTAAAATATAAAAATAAAATAAAAATAAAAATTTAATGGAGAATGGAGTAATTAAGTTTTGTAAATGGAGTAATTTTAAAGTAGTGTGTATAGATTGACACACCGAGCAAGGCAGCAACTAGTGTTGCTTGATTCTTTCTCTTTTTTGTTTTTAATAATATGGACTGCCAATATTTATATATATATGTTATAATTTCATCTTAGTTCCTAATTTATATATTGTTTTATATATCAGTGAATCATGTCAACCCTTGCAAAACTCGAATTTGTTGCTCTTGATATTACTGGAAACAATTATCTGTCTTGGGTGTTAGATGCTGAAATACACTTAGATGCAAAGGGACTTGGTGATACTATTAAAGAAAACAATACTGCAACAAGCCAAGATAAGGCTAAAGCTATGATATTCCTTCGTCATCACCTTCATAAAGGCCTTAAGACTGAGTACTTGACTATTAAAGACCCACAAGTCCTTTGGAGTAATCTAAAGGAAAGGTATGACCACCAGAAAACTGTGATATTACCAAAGGCTCGTTATGACTGGTTACATTTAAGATTACAAGACTTTAAGTCTGTGAGTGAATACAACTCAGCCATGTTTAGAATTACATCACAATTGAAATTATGTGGAGAGAAAATCACGGATGCAGAAATGTTAGAAAAAATATTTTCTACTTTTCATGCAAACAATGTTGTCCTGCAGACACAATACCGTGAATAGGGTTTTACAAAATATTCTGATTTGATATCTTGTCTCCTTGTGGCTGAGCAAAGTAATGAACTATTAATGAAAAATCATGAATCACGCCCAACTGGCTCTACTCCATTCCCTAAAGCGAATGTGACATCCCATAGTGGGAAAGGGCAAAAGGCTAGAGATCACGCCAGCAATCGTTGTCGAGGTCGTGGTCGCGGCCGCGGACGCGGACATGATCGTGGTCGAGGTGGTCATTTTAGGAACTCATACTCTCACCAGAATTGGGACAATAAAGATGGAAATAAGAATGAGAAGGATAAATATGAAAATATATGCTACCGTTGTGGAGGAAAAGGCCATTGGTCTCGTGTGTGTCGTACACCAAAACATCTAGTAGACCTTTATCAACAATCAATCAAACAGAAAGGAAAGAAAGTGGAAACAAATTTGGTGTACGAGGATGGCGAAGGTGATTTTGATTACGGTGATACAACTCACCTGGAAGCGGCTGATTTCGCATATTTCATAATTTAATTTAAGTTATTTGATTTAGTGAATCTTATTTTAGTTCCTTTAATTCTATTACAATATGAATCCCTTTGGAGCTCAATCATTGACCAATGGTGAAGATTTATGTCTAGTTAATAGTGCTACCACGCACACCATACTTAAAGATAAGAATATTTTTCACAATTGGTGATGAAAGAGATTAGTGTGAGTACTATATCAGGTAGTACAAGAATTATAGAGCAAATGTATTATTGCCAGGGGAACAAAATTGGAAATTATTGATGCATTATACTCCCATAAGTCTCAAAGATACTAAGTTTTAAAGATATTCAAAAAAATGGATATCATATTGAGACAATTAGTGAAGGAAATAATGAATTCCTTCAAATCACAAGTATAACTCAAGGCAATAAACTTATTATGGAGAAATTACCTACATTCTCCACTGGTTTGTACTATACAAAAATCGATACAATTGAATCACATGCTATAGTAAACCAGAAGTTTACTGATAACTTCAAAGTTTGGCATGACCGGTTAGGCCATCCCGGTTCAATAATGATGCGAAAAATAATCGAAAATTCATGTGGACACTCATTGAAGATCCAGCAGATTCTTCATAATAATTTTTCATGTGCTGCTTGCTCAATAGGAAAATTAATACTCCGACTATCACCAGCTAAAATAAATTCCGAATCAATTACTTTTCTAGAACGTATACAAGGGGATATATGTGGACCAATTCATCCCCCGTGTGGGCCATTTAGATATTTCTTGGTTTTAATAGATGCATCAACTAGATGGTCACACGTATCATTGTTATCAACTCGCAACCTGGCGTTTGCGAGACTACTTGCTCAGTTGATCAGATTACGAGCACATTTTCCAAACTTTCCTATTAAAGCTATTCGTCTTGATAACGTTGGTGAATTCACATCCCATGCCTTTGATGAATATTGCATGTCAATCAGGATTAGTGTTGAACATCCTGTAGCACATGTTCACACACAAAATGGTCTTGAAGAATCATTAATTAAGCGTTTACAATTGATTGCTAGACCATTACTTATGAAATCTAAGCTCCCAATTTCTGCTTGGGGGCATGCTATATTACATGCAGCAGCACTAATTCGCATCAGGCCGACAAGTCATCATAAGTTCTCCCCATCACAATTGGTTTTTGGTCAGGAACCAAATGTATCCCATTTGAGAATATTTGGATGTGCAGTATATGTTCCAATTGCTCCACCACAACGCACTAAAATGGGCCCTCAAAGAAGACTAGGGATATATGTTGGATATGAATCTCCATCGATAATTAAGTACCTAGAGCCGACGACAGGAGATTTATTTACGACTCGTTTTGCAAATTGTCGTTTGGATGAATCAGTTTTTCCAACATTAGGGGGAGAAAATAAATAGCTGCAAAAGGAAATTAGTTGGAATGAATTATCATTATCTCATCTAGATCCTCGTACTAAACAATGTGAATTGGAAATCCAAAAGATAATTCATTTACAAAACTTAGCAAATCAATTGCCAGACTCATTTACTGACCCAAAGAAAGTGACAAAGTCACATATACCAGCTGAAAATGCTCCGATTAAAATTGATGTCCCAGAAGGACAAGCCCAAGTTGCAAGTGATTTTAAAACACGCCTAAAGCGTGGTAGACCCATCGGTTCCAAAGATAAAAACCCTCAGAAGAGAAAAGGAGCAACCATTGACAATGGCCAGACCGAGGAAGCTATAAATTTTGAAGGATCTCCAGAAGAGACCTTAGACATGATGGAAAAGGATATTCAGGTACCTGACAATGAAGACATTTCAACAAATTTTATCATGTCTAGAACTACATGGAACCGAAACCAAATCGACGTCGATGATGTTTTTGCATGCAATGTAGCATTAGATGTCATAAATGATGATGAGGATCATGAGCCAAAATCCATTGATGAATGTAGACAAAGAAGTGATTGGCAAAAATGGAAAGAAGCAATTGAAACTGAATTGAAATCTCTCGAAAAAAGAGTAGTATTCGGACCTGTAGTTCGTACACCTGAAGGTGTAATACCAGTGGGATATAAATGGGGCTTTGTACGAAAAAGAAATGAAATGGTGATATTGTAAGATACAAGGCCCGATTAGTTGCACAAGGATTCTCACAAAGACCCGGTATTGATTATGAGGAGACATACTCTCCCGTGGTGGATGCAACTACTTTTAGATTTCTAATCAGACTTGCAATAAGAGAAGGACTTGATTTACGCTTGATGGATGTAGTCACAACTTACTTATATGGCCCACTGGATAATGATATATACATGAAACTCCCAGAAGGATTTAAACTGCCAGAAGCAGCAAATGGAAGTTCTCGAGAACAGTACTCAATAAAATTGAATAGATCTCTATATGGATTGAAACAATCAGGGCGCATGTGGTATAATTGACTAAGTGAGTACTTGTTGAAAGAAGGGTATAAGAATGACCCTATATGCCCATGCATTTTTATAAAGAGATTTGTATCAGGATATGTCATAATTGTAGTATATGTTGATGATTTAAATATTATTGGAACTCCTGAAGAGATTTCAATAACAATGGAGTGCTTAAAGAAAGAATTTGAAATGAAAGATCTTGGAAAAACTAAATTTTGCTTAGGGTTACAAATTGAACATCTAAAGAATGGAATCCTTGTGCACCAGTCAACATACATAGAAAAGGTTCTTAAGAGATTTTCTATGGATATAGCACATCCACTGAGTAGCCCTATGGTTGTTAGAGCACTTGATGTAGAAAAAGATCCCTTCCAACCTCGGGAGAATGATGAAGAAATTCTTGGTCCTAAAGTACCATATTTAAGTGCAATAGGGGCATTAATGTATCTTGCTAGTCATACACGACCCGACATATCATTTTCAATAAATTTGTTAGCAAGATTTAGCTCATTCCCCACCCGAAGGCATTGGAATGGGGTTAAGCATGTACTTCGTTACCTTCAAGGTACGAAAGATATGGGTTTATTTTTCTCTAACCTATCCAAAGAAGGTTTGATTGGTTTTGCAGATGCAGGGTATATGTCTGACCCTCATAATGCTAGATCACAAACTGGATATGTGTTTATGTGTGGAGGTACTTCTATTTCTTGGCGTTCTATGAAACAAACAATTGCAACTACTTCTTCTAACCATGCAGAAATTCTGGCAATCCATGAGGCTAGTCGTGAATGTGTATGGTTAAGGTATGTAATTCAACATATACAGACATATTGTGGCATAAACTCCGAGAAAGAAGTTCCAACAACTTTATATGAGGATAATGCAGCATGCATCGCCCAGCTTAAGGAAGGGTATATCAAAGGTGATCGAACAAAGCACATTTTACCAAAATTCTTCTACACTCATGATCTACAGAAGAATGGTGATATAAAAGTCCTTAAGATTCGCTCGAGTGAAAACTTGGCAGATTTGTTTACTAAGGCACTCCCATCCGCCACATTAAAAAAGTTAGCTTACGGCATTGGATTGTGTCGTCTTAAAGATCTCAAGTGATATAGTCACGAGGGGGAGTTAATGCGCGCTGCACTCTTTTTTCCTTAACCATGGTTTTTCTCACTGGGTTTTCCTGGTAAGGTTTTTAACGAGGCAGCATCTTATGCGCATTACAAATTATTTTGTACGGGTTTTCTAGTAAATTTTTTTTATCGTTTATAGTCATCCAAGGGGGAGTGTTGTAAAATATCTAAATGTGGATGACTATTATCCCATATATTATCAAGAACATTCTAGAGTTGGGTATTTGATTGTTTCCGATGATGGAACCCTAGATAATATACATGTATATATATCCCCACTCTATGGAATTATAAACTGATATATTCTCTCTCCATCTCTCATATTTTCTTCTTATTTTATAATAAATGTTTGTTTTTAATTTATTGTTGTCTCTTTTTGTATACTACCACTGTTTCTTGTTAATTGCACTAAAGGAGTTTTTATGTCTTACAAATAATACATTTTGTTGCAATTAATAAGAAATGGAGGTAGTATTATAAGGGGTAAGCAAACCGGGTATCCGGTCAAAATTTTAGGATCCGAACCCGGAATTGGTTGGGACTGGGTCCTCAAAATTTGGAACCGGAATTGGAACCGGTACAAACGGGTCCTAAAATTTAGGAATTGGAATTGGTTCCATCGGGTACCGGTTCCGATTTCAGGTACCTACTTATATATATAAGTGTTGAAATATAATACAAATCATAATATTTTTTTTTGGTGTATTTTTACTTTTAGCGTTTAATACTTATATTTTTATATACATTAAGCTATTTTAATTATATTAAATATCAATATTTTTTTTATTTTACTAATTAGTTACGCTCAACATATTTTTGTTTTTTTAAATATATTTTGTACAATATATGTTGGGTAACCGGTATAGTAGAGCGGAGAGAAAAATCTAGAAGTTTTAGGGTTTTGTTTGATAGTGGGTTGAGAGTTTTATAAGAAATTGGGCTTAGAAATTAAAATGGGTTGTACATAACTGTTTAGTTTCTTAAAAACACAAACAATCCACATACTATATCATATATAACCGGGTACCCAGTGGGTACCAGGTCTAAAATTTTAGGATTTGGAACCGGAACCGGTTACAACCGGGTCCGAAATTTTGGACCCGGTTCCGGAACCGGTGAGACCAGTTCTTGGTCCGGACCCGACAGGTCCTAACTGGTTCCGGGTCCGGTATCGGGTATCCTGGATCTTTGCTCACCCTTAACTATAATTAAACTAGCCCTTTTGGCCCGTGCAATGCACGAGTTGTTTATAGATGTACAATATAAAATTTTATTTTATAATATGTTTTGATTGGAAAATGAATAGTTTATAAAGGAGAAAAAGGGGAGAAAATTGAATGTAATTGTGGAAGATATTAAGTTGGGGGAAAGTGAATCAAATAACATTCATACATATCTGTGAGGAGGGTAGCCCGTCGTTGGGGATCCTACTTCCTCTATGTCCATGACCCTTTAAAAGTCTAAGACTTTATAATTTTGAAGGTGTGTTAGGATTTGAATTTCTGACTGTTTGGAGGACCTTAAATTAGAATTGATTCTATCATTACGTTTTTTTTGTAAGAAACTAGTAAGGAGTCGTCAATTAGTTTTAGGAAAACTCATAAACCTCATCCATGTCTTTCTCCCAAGTAGAGTTCAAGGGATATTTATCATGAATCATAAGTTTACCCATGCTCAAATTGATCTACTTGTACCAGAAATGAGTTCAGGAGCGAGGGTACTAAAATAACGTTCCCTTTAGGGAGGAATCGCCATCCTAACCTAAGTACAGCCTCACTAGCTCTTCCTTTTTCACAATTTCATCACCAAACAATATATGCAACATGATACCTAAAAGTAAGTTAGTTGATTTTATTTACAAGCATTAATTACATACAAACTATATTGCAACGAATGCTGTTATTCTTTGTTATTCAAATTCGTGAAAAGAACAAGAAATAAACAATATTCGCCTTGACTTAAGTGATAAAACAACAATTAATTATTCCAATTGTAGTCTTTAATTAACGCAAGATACTATGTGAAATTAATTAATTAAAGTTTTATTTAAAGTGATCAATCAACACTAATTAATCAATCGAAGTTATTTAAACAAGAAAAGAAAAGTGATTCATCTAAGTGCTCGGAAACTAACTATTCTCCTTTTTTGCTAGATCTCCGTTTTGGGCGTTTATGGACTTCTCTCCTTCTTCGTACCTCCAAGGACTTCAATGGAATGGATTAGGGTTGAAGAGTATTTGGGAAGAGAGGGGAAAAGTAGTACGATAGTAATAGAGAACTTGAGAGATTATGGTTTCTAGAACTCTAGGGTTTTTTAATCTGATTTTTCTGTTGTCATTAGGGCTAACTAAAACCCCTATTTATAGGCATAGGAATCTGGGTTTAGGGTTATAGAGTCGTGGCGTCAGGTGGCGTGCGCAACTCTCAGTCGCGCTAGAAAGCCCAGCGCAACTCTAAGACTTGCGCGCGGTGCCGTTTTCCTTATACGAAAACGCGTTTTTAAAACTTCCATAACTTTTGATTGCAAAGTCAGATTAAGGAAAATAAGATATCATTGGAAAGCTCAGAAGGTCTACTTTCCAATGCCATTAGAATTAGGTTAAAAACTGTTATGGATCAAAAGATATGGCCGTTTGAGTGCAAGGGTGTCGGTTTTAGGTCCCGGTTTAGTATTTTGATGATAACTTCTTCGTTTTAACTCGGAATTAGGCTTATAATATATCGTTGTAAAACTCTTTGAAAGGGATATCCATCTGTATAAGCCTTTAATGGATATTTGGTGGTTAAATGTTTTGGTTGTTTCGGTTTTCAACAATGTAAGATCCATTTGATCCAATCATTGCATATAACGCATTTAGGTCCGTTATTAATCAAGATTAAACATGTATGAGCATGTTTTAGGAATAAATAGTAATCGGAATAGGCTCTTAGATAATTTTGTCTCAAATACGGGTTTTAACTTACTTCATAATGCATTTCGGAGTCCATAAACCCTTCAACTTTGATCTAGCTTGAAGAACGAGTTTTTGTAACATCAACGCACTTCCTGTCGGGACAAGTGGCCAAAAGTAGGTGTCTAAAATATCATATTATATAACTAATAAATAAAGTTGGTCTCGCAGTCAGGCCACGAGACAGCGACACTTGGCATTCAAGTTTTTCGCCATGTGTCATGCCACATAGGCGACAAATATGTATTATTGTGACACATATGTTGCTATGTAAGCGATTCTTGGATAGATTTTTTAAGATAAAAATGTTGTATAGAGTTTTATTATCACTGTACTTCTAATATTTGATATATACAAAATTAATCATAACTTTTAATAGATATTGTATAACTTAGTTTTATTTCCATCAAAAAATTCTTTTCAAAAAGTTTTTTAAAACAAGATTCATTTATAATATATTTAATTTAGTTAAAAAAAATAATAGAGAATCAGTAAAAATAAGTTTTCATCAATAAAAACAATTTTAATTTGGTAAAAATACTTTCGGTTCTGTAAAAATAATTTAAGTTCAATAACAATAATTTCAAGTCAATAATAACATAGATATCTATTTACAAACAAAACTACAAAAAGTACACTATTAATTGTATGTCTAAATATCTTGTATTATCAAAAGGGATTATATGCCCTTATTTAACATTTAAGCCAAAAGTTTATCCTAAAATTTTATCAACAATCTGGGCATCGCTCGGGCACAAAAATAGTATTGAATTAAAGTTAGTGGTTTATTATTATTATTATTATTATTATTATTATTATTATTATTATTAATTTGTGCGTTCTACCCACATGTTGTGTTGGGTGTGACCCAAATTTCATAGGCCAATTGTTAGGTGGAGTATTTGCGCATATTCTAGAAGCTTTCGGAAAAATTAAGCAAGACTAGTTTTTGTTCATAAACGTTCTAGAGAATTTTTGAACCTGGAATCAACTAAAAGATATGATTTGTGAACATCCTAAAATATTACGGCTACAAGAATGATGAAAAAAGTTCTGGAATCTTCCACCAATTTCTTCCCAGCTCCATCTTCAACTATAAATATACAGTATGGCCATTCAATTAAGACATATGTACACTAGAAGTCATACCTATACATAAGACTTCCAACCTTTCTACTTGATAGTGAGAATTATTATTGTACTACTTAATAATATTCACCTAATATTTTAGGGTTTCTTGCACTCTACTATTTTCACATAGTGGATTATTCGAGTGCTAGTCGTTTATGGGTGTTTTTTTTTGTCTTTATAAGTGTTTTTACCACGTTCAATTTTGTGTGCCACTTCTCGATCTTTTACTATTATTATGCCTTATTACTTATTATTTTTACAATCTCTACATCTTTAATTTAATTTGCTTTCTCTGTGCACTTACCAACCCTTACGTGTTCAATTGATTAAATACAATGGAAACACTACATAGTATGTATGGGCTATTTAAACGTTCTTATCCTTGACAAATGACATTAATGTTAACATTGCGATATTTTTTAAGTGAAATATTTAGATTTTTTGTACTATTCACCTATTCTACTTTTACTAATGTTAGTGCTTTATATATAAGAAAAAGTATAGTATTCTTGTGGGTACTTGTTGGAAACGTCTAAATGAATAGTTTATTAATTCTCAATTGGTACAACTTTATTTATATATAATAACAGATATTATTGGTCAAAATTTTACATTAGCATAAGAAAAGCGTTTCACTTTTAAAATGGTATCAAAACCAAGGATTGGTGGCGCAATTGTGGACTTTGCAAGATTCGCCTTATCGGAGACGGTGTCTTGAGAGCTCCTAATGGAGCGCGGAAATAAGGGAAAAGTTGTTGGTTGTGGGAAAAATAATTATAGTGTAACAATTTGCATTTTTCTGCATTTTATAGTAATATTTTATGTATTTTTATATTTTATATATTAATCATAGAATTTATAAAATATACTACCTCCGTTTTTGAAAGTTCAACTCACTTATTATTTATGTGGTCAAAATAAATAACTCTGACCACATTTTATGAGCTATTAGCATGTGAGATCACATTAGATTCTTCTTATTATAAACTAGTACGTGCCCCGAATGTTTCCCCGAATACCCATTTTAAAGAGTGTACTTATTTGTGGGCATGTTTTGTATTATTATCATAATTATAATTATCATGATGACAATAATAAGAATTATATTATTAGTATTTATATTTTATTAAAATGTTAGAGTAGAAATGCTACCTATTATTCTTTTTTCAGGTTTGTTATTATTTTCTATTTTTGTAAGTTGCACTATATTCATTTGGTCTACTACGACCAATGTTTGTGAATTATACATAAAAAAATATAATTAAGATATTTTTTATCAAAGTTCTATGTCGACATAGGGCTAAATTTCAATGGGATACTAAAATAATAGAGAGCCGGTAAAAAAAATAAAAAGTTAAAAGTAATTATTGAAAGGAATGGTGTCCTTCCAACAAGTGTATTATTCCGATAGAGGGTTCAGAATTATTAGAAAGCTAATTCTTCAGTGAGGTCAAGTGATCGGAATGCCTAGGTGGAGGCCGCTTTCAATCAGTAATATTAATGTATAATTAATGTTACAGCTTAATCTTGACTGAACCCTTCGGGTCACACCCCAATCTAGACCTGATCAAGTATGGCGCGGCCCGGCCCGGAATTTGCCCGGGTTTGGGAAGAATTTTTGAGCCCGAAATGCGAGTTTGGGCAAGGGAAAATAGGCCCAAAAAAATTGTGGATGGGTTGGGGCAGCAGGTCTGGCCCGCGGGCTGGCCTGGCCCGGCCCAAAAAAAATGAGGTGTCCAATTTTTGGAATTCAGATTAATTGATTAAATCATTTAAATGGAAAATAAACCCTAACAGTCTAACTCTTTCATTTCTTTCCTTCCTCCACACTAGTCGTCACTCCCTCTTCCTTACTCTCCTTCTCAAGTTTTCATTTCTTTCATTTCTCCTTCTCAATCTTCCACACAACGCTACGTCTCTCTCTCTCCTCCATTGAAGCCTACTCTGAGTTCTCCATTGAAGCGCCTTTTGAGCTCTCTCTCCTCCATTTAAGCGGATTCTGAGGTAAAATGTCTTTATTTTTTTTTTGTAAACATCGAATATTCATTTCATATTCTAGGGTTTATTTTCAGAATATCGTTAATTTGATTGCCAGCAATTACTCAATTTAGGCTTCTTTCGCTTTGGTACCTATTATTACTGTTGCTGTGATGAGGTGCAGAGGATAAGTTTGTAGCTTGGAAAAGGAGGTTGATGAACGGTTTACTTCTTGAAGTTTGGAACATGGTTCTGTAGAAATTTTTGTGTTGCATTTGGAAAGAAAGAAACCAACAGAAAAATGAGTGTAAAGCTTGATGTCGTCAAGATCTCAAGCTCCTTTGCTTATGGCTTCAGTCAAATCTTTAGTTTTTTGTGGCACTTAACTTTTCTTAACCAAATCAATGAATGTTTTATTGTTGAGATATCAAATTCAGTTACTTTATATGTAACAAGGCTAGGAAATATGGAAAAAGGATATAGTGAGTTTAGTAAGATGTACGCCTTCACTTACGCTTCTAATCCAAATCTAAACAAGTATATTGTCTTTTCCCTTTAATACAACTGTTTATAATGCATGTTAAATTAATTTTATAACAAACCATTATATTACAAACAATAATTAAAATTGATGACTTTAGACAAGTAGGCCCGAAATGGCCCGGCAGGCCCGACTGGGATGGGTTTGGGTAGCAGTATTCTGGCCCGAATCCTGGCCCAGCCCGACAATTTGGGCAAAAAAAACAATCAGCAGCCTGGCCCGACGTTTGATCAGGTCTATCCCAATCAAGTAACCGATTCGAGGCGACGAATCAATCCGTAGGATTAGATGAGTCATTAGAGTATTACGAACAAAGTCGTCGGATATCGAGCTTAGAGCATTGAAACCAAGCGCCGTAAGTCGAGTCAACTTAGAATTCGACGAGACGAGAAATCAAGCAAACGATAAGTTCTAGTAAAGTTGTAGCCTCGCATTGGCCTAGCCATGCGAGTGCTAGGCTAGCACAAGGCACCAACCGCATCGCATGCCTATGCTGCAAGCCAAGCATACATTTGCGTGTTAGGCTCGCTGGCCGAGCATGCTTGCGGGGTTGGTGCGCCTAGTCGCACGCACGCTAGCTCGAGCATCCGTAGTTAGGCTAGTCAAGGGCCTTGGCGAAAGCATCAAGGCCTTGGCCAAGACATCAAGGCCTTGGCGTAGGCATCAAGGCAGGCTGCTAACTAGCTCTTGCGTGTGCTAGCTCTTGTGTGCATGTGGGAGCTTGGTTAAGGGTTGCTTTGGGAGCAAGGGGTGGATGGTCCCCCCCTCTTGTGGTCCTCACCTAACCTCTTGCTTACCTCTTGACACTTGCCGTTTGTTGATTCACTTGCATTTTAATTTTTTTTTTGAATTAAAATAAATTGAATAACGTGCATTTTAACCAACTCCCCCACATTGATGGAAGATTGGAATTCAAGGCTCCCTTCCCTATAAATACCCATCATTTGGGATTGGGAAGGGACACTTGAGTTGAGAATTTTAAGTGATCTCCTATAAGAGAATACCTTAATTCTAATACTCTAAGTTTCTTGGTCTATCCCCGACTAACCTTTAGGATAGGGACCGTTCGGGTCGGGTCTCGAGGGTGTGAGCCGTTGGAGGCTCACGCGCTTGCGGAGCTTGCGCTTTCAGTACGAGCTCTAAAGGAGCGAAGCACGCGTCGAGGTTAAGATAGTATTTTCTCTCTCTCTTAGTTAATTAATTATGTGATTATAATTTAATATGCATGTTTAGTTACATTAATTTGAGTGCGGGTCTTAGGAGGGTTTCATTCCACGTAGTGTCGGACACTACAAAACACAATAGCGGTATCGGAGCCGCGCTCATTTAATTATTGTAATTAATAATTAATTAAGGTGATTTAAATGGATTTAAATTTCTGGTTTTTTTTCTAATTGGATTAGAAGCTCGTTTTAATCTCGTATTTATACTAATTTTGGCTTAAGAAGCCAGATTTCGACCCAAAAGTAGTGAATTTTGGTGTAATCGATGTTCTAAATCGTTTTTGACCTTTATTGAGGGATGTCCAGAATCCAAAATCCACCCAGAAACATGCTTTTGGAGGGGTTTTTCGTTTTTGATGAAATTTTTTAAATCTTTAAACCTTGATTAATTACGGCATGTTAATGTTAGATTATGTGTATGGTTACATCATTAATCTAATGCAATAATAAACCTTATTAAGCATGTTTATGAAGTCATATTTGGTGAGTTCATTCTTCACATAAACTTGTAATTTCACATTTTTGCAAATTAATTGCATCAAGTGTGAATGTTTATGGTGAATTTGTAATTTTGAAGTCCCTAAAAATGTTAAAGATCCAATCTTTAATTGGTTTTTTGGTTGGAACTTTACTTTCTAAATTCCATGTTGAACTAATTTTAGATGTAATCATTTTTGAGTTGATTAAAGTTTTAAAAGTTCAAAACTTGTGATTGAAATTTAATTAATCTTCATATCGAAAGATGTAATTTTTCAAGTTTACACAAGTTATTGCTGGAAATTTTTCATTGGATGAATGTGTTCATTTTTCCAACCCCTTTAATTTTGTCAAATCTCATTATTAGTTTATGTTTGGTTAAATTAATTGTGAGTATAGCCCTTCAATTTTGTAGCTTTAAGATGAACCAAAAATAATTTAAAGAATAGTTCTTGAATTAATTTTGGTTTGTGCACTAAAATTGAATTTATTTAAGTTGGACTTGATTTATTTTAATTTTTGCTCAAACTTGGTTCTAAAATAAATTTAGAATTAATTTTATATCACATATAAATCGGGATTAAATTCTGAAGTAAGAGCACGTAAATCAAGGCACAAAATGCCAAAACACACCCTTCGACTAGTTGGGCTGCTCACGCAGCCCACATGTTGTTGCCAAGGTGCGTGTGTGGGCTGCTCATGCTACGATGTGCGCTAGTGTGTGGTGTGTGCGAGCTTGGTGCACGCTTGGGGGCTGCGATGTGCGACAATGGGCAGCAAAGCTTGCGAGTGCTAGCAGGCCAGTAAACGCTATCAGCGCCAGCAACATCCTAGCAAGCGTAGCATGCTGCGAGGCTGCTGGTGCCAGCAAGCGTGGCATGCGCTGCTAGCTGGGCAAGCCAGCACCCACGCACGCAATTCCAAGGCCTTGGTGCCTAGCAAGCCTAGCCCCGTGACTTGGATGCTAGGCACTCGGCCAGTTGGTGGGCTACTATTTTACGTTTTCGGGCTGTTTTAATTCTTTTATTTAATTATTTTAACGAGGCTAGGCCTTGGTTCCTCCGGCACTTGCAAAATAATTTGGCAAAATATGGGTTAACCGGCTTAATTAATTGGATTAACTAAATTGGATGCGGAATTTAGTGGGAGCTTCGTTAATTACTCGAGCTAATTTTATTGCGTTTTAATCACATAATTTGGTTGACAACCTTGACTAGCTTTAATTAGGCGTGGTAATCGAATTAACCACCTAAATTAGTTACTAGTTTGCGCGTGTTATGCATTGTTACTTGTTTTTACGTTGTAAAATGCATGGGTCATTCACATATAGTGAATGGATGAATGCAATGTATATTTTATCACAGGTTTTGTGAAAATGGCAACTAGTGGGGCCTGATTAGGATAGTAAATACAGACTGTGATCCATTATGTATTTTTGGAAATCTAAATACGGTTTGCGTACCGTTACGTATTTTTGTACCTTAATATTTAGATTAGTCTTAGTCATAATAATTAGTAGTTGCATAATTGGTGGAGATGTTTCGAAGACGACGTTTCTAAGAAGACAAGCTAAGAGGATGCATCGGAGACCCTTGAAGACTCAAGGAATCAGGTTGGTTGCCAAATGCATCTTTTACTTATGTTTTATATATATATATATATATATATATATATATATATATATATATATATATATATATGAATGAATGGTATGTTAGATGAATGTTTAGGATTTCGAATGTTGCGATGATTAATTAAGTTCAATTAAATCAACCAACATAGAAACCCTAGGTCCCTATAAAATTGAGCTAAATTTGCCACTCCAAAACAACACTTAGCGAACTAATTCGCGTAGTGATGGGCTACGCCAAAGCGAGGCATCACTACTTCCCTAGGAATGCAAGGTATACTAGGTATACAAGTTGGTCTTGGTTAAGCTCAACGATATCAGTAAGGAGTCCTTAGATGTCGTGGCAATGTAGATAAAGCATCAAGGAAGCATTTGATGCGACGTTTTATCGAACCAAGAGTAGCTTAGAGCTATTAACAATTGGATTGCTTACCTTAAAATATTAAGTGTTAAGACAAGCCAAAGCATGCTTAATCACTTTTTGATTTTTGGGATCTTGGAATCGTTTTATTCTCACCTAAAAGGGACAAATTTTAATGCGTGGATAAGACGCTTAATAAGATTGAAAGTTTGCATGTATGCTTTAAAATTCAAACTTATTATGTTATAATATTGATAAATGGTTATACTTCGCACTTATATTTGTAAAATTCTAAATTAAATTATAATGTTTTCAATGATTGGTAAAGGAAATCCTTGAGGATAGTTCTCAAAGAAAGGACAAACATTTCTAAAATACAACTTCTCATAATTGGCTTTTATGATAAAAGTCCGAAAGGACGATTGGATATCATGTATTCAAAATACTAAGTAGTTTTGATGAACATGAAGTATTGAGTTGAAAACTCGAATTGTCAATAGTTGACAACCAACATATCTTTTTGCTTCATACACAAATGAGTAGGACTCATTGATGTAGTAATTCAATTACGAATTAAAGAAAAAGATGGAACTTTGTTTTATGGCACATTAGATGCTTAATTATGCCTAACAAAGTATAAAAGTCAAAATGGTTCTTAAAGTTATGAGATGATGTATGATAAGAAATATAGGAAACAAGGAACAAAGAAAAAGGAATCTAGCAACTCGTTATCTTCACAAGTATCGGATACTGCTTGAGTGTTCCACTTTGAAAGTGACCTCAAACCATTGAAGTTAAGCTAAGTTATTGACTTACAAGCTTAGAATGAAGCAAGTAGTGCTACATCAGTTGTAAGGTCATTTGTTTTGTTTAAAGACCTTTTAAAGCTAGGGTTGGAACAAATAATGGTTATTGGGTTCCATAATCAGCAAACGATCCGTTTACACACGGAAAGACTCACATTCAAAGTAAAAGAGCAATAGTTGCACGTTTTATTTGAATGGCATGGTTGTTTAAGCCATGAGTCAAGAATGCTTGATTATAAACAAACATTTCCCTAACATGATAACTCAAAAGGTCAAGTCATGGACAGATTTGTGTTCCAAACATCTTTAGCAATGTCACATCAACAAGAACGTACTCAAGGCTTTATTAGATAGACTCTTGATAGTTGATCGATTCGAAATTGTTCTAAGGCAAGCAATCTTACTTGTTGAAATTGACAAAGGAAGGAGTCATTCTACTTTGGTATAGACATTTGACTCCGAAAGCTAAAGAGGATTCCATTACTTCAACGTCTCACAAGAATTTGAAAGAATGTGGCTACATTCATCAAATCTGAACAAATTGGACCTTGAGTAGCTCAAAAGTTCGATGAAGTACAGAATCGACTTGGAAAGATATCAAAACATCTAGATTAGATCGAGAGATGTTTGCTTGAGCCAAGAGTGATCATATCGAAGTTATGAAATTGAAATTTCATAATTAGCTCCACAAAGAATATAGCATGTCTTGACGGAGAACTCGATGCCATTTGGAAATGAATCGAACGATGATGGTTCGCATCCCTTCCTATAAAGTTCTTAAAAGATTTGCATAAATGACTAGTGTTACACTAAACAAAATTGTCGAAGCTTAGAAAGGACATCATATTCAGTTATGAATAGAAATAGTTTCTAGCGTCTTTTCAAGTATATGTCTAGAGGTCTTAGCTCAGTGGGAGTTCATTGGCTCAGTGGGAGCTAAGTGGCTCAAAAAAGGCTAAGGTAGTTCGAGTGGGAGCTAACTGTTTGTTTCACAACAAACTTTTACCCAAAGACAATATACATGTCTCTTTGTAAGCATTCAAGTGAGATTATGAGCATTACTTCCACAACCTAATTGAGAGTATAGTATTTGTTGCTCTAAGTGGTGTCTTTTTGGAAAGTAACACATTTCCAAAACGACAAGTGGGAGGAAAATGAACTTGATGACTATCGAGATTAGCAACAAACTTAAACTGAGAATCTCCGAAGACTTTAGAAGGACTTCATGAGAATGATTGATCAAGAATACTCAAAGGACTTTACAAGTGCCTTAAATGAGAATACAGTACTCACAAAACTTTAGAAGTGTTGTAGTAAGATCAATATTATCAAAGGGCTTTAAAAGCACCTTGAAACTCAGTGTTTGATGTAATTACCCAATATAGGTGTAGAATTCACCAAAGGCTTGGATTGAATCCTATAAATT
This sequence comes from Chenopodium quinoa, assembly GCF_001683475.1. Lineage (NCBI taxonomy): Eukaryota > Viridiplantae > Streptophyta > Magnoliopsida > Caryophyllales > Amaranthaceae > Chenopodium > Chenopodium quinoa. Next base: position 938,329 of record NW_018743858.1, on the reverse strand, counting down.
TCTATTAAGTTAGAAATAAACCTAAGAGTTACAAGCATACTATTTACTATTGGATGGTAAGGGAATAGTGTCTTGTAAATTAGCTACGACAAATCCAAATTCCGAATAATGGTTAGAGGCCATAAAATCCAAAATAGACTCCATGTTTGAAACTTGATTAATTTGCATGAAGGGTGAGACCCATCAATCGCAAATAAGTTTTCAAGGAGAAAACTAACAATGGTGGAAATGTATATGCATACATAGCTAGATTAGTTAAAAAGGTTACAATTAAATTCACGGCGTTGATTTAATAAAACCTATTCACTAATCGGAATGCTTAAGTCTTTTCGGGATTATTGTAGCAAAATTGCGCATATTAAATATGGCAAAATAGAAAACGAAACCGCCTTCCTAAAATAGGATTCTGGAAGAGACTATGGATATAGTCTAAGGGTTTTGTAATTCTAAATAATGCTAGATTTGAAAGCAAGCTCAAGAAATCCATTGTGGGATTAAATGAAGCATTGCATGTAGGAATTGGAATGTGAATTCTCATAAAGTTAATAAAAGGTTTGGCTTATGGAGAAACATAGAAATTCTTATGGATAAGAAGTTTAGTAGGAGCAAGAGTCGATCTTGTAAGGTCCAACAAGAAGTTTACGAACTCTACTGTGAAATGACTATCAAATGCTAAATTCTTATATTTGAAAGTATTTTCGACAATGGACCAAGCGAAAGACAATACTTAGTACATATTGGGAACTAAGATCTATTGTATAGACTTAATAAAATGTTTAAACGAGTAAAGGAATTTATCGTGTTAAACATGAAGGACCTGAACAGGCTTTCGACCCATATGTATAAAAGTAAGTAAATGTTTGAACTAAGTATAAGCTAGGCTAATACTAAATCAAACAAGAAATACTGTTGGAGAGACTTTCAACCGTATCATATAGCAAACAGTTTAGCAAGACTCGGTGAAACTGGATGAGTTAAAAGTTCACATGAACGGAATAAATTGGGAATAATTCTTCAATTGAAACCATCATGTATGCTATGATATGGAGTCTTCACTCAACTTACATGCTTAGAGCATGAGAAGTATAAAATACCAATCAATTTAAATCTAAGTAATGGATCGTTAGATTATGATCAAGAACATCCAAAGTACTTGGATAAGTAAAAGGGATGATTTCTTAATGCATGGAAACAAATGTAATTTGAGAATTAATGTTGCAAGCACATCCTTAGCAAGGATCGGATCCTTAACAAGGAAACTGTTTATGAGCACACGCTAATATGCGTCGTGGCTTGAGAATGGTAACGTGGATGCGAATCCCTATGTAATGTGCGGAAATTTAAGGTAAATTTCCATGATCACAAGTGGTTAGGGTATCCCAAATCTTTTGTGAGCCGTTTGGAAAGAAATCCAAGCAAAGCACCATCAGGAAGTCTACTGAAATATATGTTGAATATTGTTGCCTTAAAGGCAATAATAAAGTTGTTCAATGGAAAGTTTGTTGTCGAACGTTGATGATTGTAGGTTGTCAAGTTGAAGATCTCAAATCATGAAAATGAGTGGGAACCATCACTTGGACAATAAATCCTAAATCACATATAATCCATAACACTCTCAAATTTTAGCATCTTATTATGAAAGTGTTCGATAATGAAGATGATAAGATTTGCAAAGTAATCATAACTAAACCTATGCAATAAGTGAATGACAACATTCACAATTGCATGAAAGAAATCAATCATATTAAATATGGGTGTGATTTCTATAAATGTTTTGTCAAGAGCATTTGAGGAAAACCATTTATCATAAGATGAAACATTGAAAAGTTTCACAGTGGAATAATATTTTTACTAATAATTCCACAAACAATTTAATTGTGGTTTAGAATTAAATAATGAGTCCATTCTATTTATGAGAATATTCAAAACAGGGTATCAAGACCATGTCTTAGATAAAGAAACACTTGTTAAGTAGACATTGAATATTTCAATCGAAAATTATCCGTAATCAAGGTCATTTAAATGATGAGCGATTAATGACCATTTGAGATTAGTGTGTAGTATGATTTATAGCACCGTTTCTTATGCTACAAGGACATTATTGTCATAAATCATTTGCACAGGTATGGGTTTGGAACTATACAGGATAAACCTATGAGAATACTTTAAGAGATTTAAAATAGTCATAAGTATATTTCTCATTATAGCTATCCTTTTTCCTCGACCATGAGTATTGTAAGTTCTCTTGTTTGAGTACTAGTCCGTTTTGATGGTGCCAAATGTTTGTCGTAAATGGGGATTATAACAACAACACTCGGGCGTTTAGGTCCTCTTAGTAAAGGAAGCTAACAATACAAGACTGGGAATGTCCCCCTTTTAATAATAAGTAACATGTCTTTGTTATTTACAAGGCCTCTCGAAGAGCGAGATTGTGAAAATGCATGGTCGTGCTCAGATGGATTTTACAAATCATCTGCTTATTGACAATCGAACTCGAAAATCGAGAAACACTTCTGGATGTAATAAGGATGACGATGAATCTTACCTTATAGTTAATGAAGAGACATTAAGTGACATAGGAAATAAATGGGCTATACACTAACTGCACACTTGTCCGGAAGGATAAGTGGGAGATTGAAAGGAATGGTGTCCTTCCAACAAGTGTATTATTCCGATAAAGGGTTCGGAATTATTACAAAGCTAATTCTACAGTGAGGTCAAGTGATCAGAATGCCTAGGTGGAGGCCGCTTCCGATCAGTAATATTAATGTATAATTAATATTACAGCTTAATCTTGACTGAACCCTTCGGGTCACACCCCAATCGAGTAACCAATCCGAGGCAACGAATCAATCCGTAGGATTAGATTTCATTAAATTATTACGAACAAAGACGTCGGATATCGAGCTTAGAGCATCGTAAGTCGAGTCGAATTTAGAATTTCACGAAACGAGAAATCAAGCAAACGACAAGTTCTAGCTGAGTCGTAGCCTTGCATTGGCTTAGCCATGCGAGTGCTAGGCTAGCACAGGGCACCAACTGCATCACATGGCTATGCCGCAAACCAAGCATGCATTTGCGTTCTAGGCTCGCTGGCCGAGAATGCTTGCAGGGTTGGTGCGCCTAGTCGCACGCACGCTAGCTCCAGCATCCATGGCTGGGCTAGTCAAGGCCTTGGAAAAGGCATCAAGGCCAGCTCCAGCATCCATGGTTGGGCTAGTCATGGGCCTTAGCAAAAGCATCAAGGCCTTGTCAAAGACATCAAGGCCTTGGCGTAGGCATCAAGGCAGGCTGTCAGCTAGCTCATGCGTGTGCCAACTCTTGCATGTGTGTGGGAGCTTGGTTGAGGGTTTCTTGGGGAGCAAGGGGTGGATGGTCCCCCCTTGTGGTCCTCACCTAACCCCTTGCTCACCTCTTGACACTTGGCGTTTGTTGATTCACTTGCATTTTAATTTTTTTTGAATTAAAATAAATTGAATAAAGTGTATTTTAACCAACTCTCCCACATTGATGGGAGATTGGAATTCAAGGCTCCCTTCCCTATAAATACCCATCATTTGGGATTTGAAAGGGACACTTGAGTTGAGAATTTTAAGGGATCTCCTAGAAGAGAATACCTTAATTATAATACTCTAAGTTTCTTAGTCTAGCCCCGACTAACCTCCGGGATAGGGACCGTTCAGGTCGGGTCTCGAGGGTGTGAGCCGTCGGAGGCTCACGCGCTTGCAGAGCTAGCGCTTTCAAGTACGAGCTCTAAAGGAGCGAAGCGCACGTCGAGGGTAAGATAGTCTTTTCTCTCTCTCTTAGTTAATTAATTATGTGATTATTATGTAATATGCATGTTTAGTTACATTAATTTGTGTGTGGGTCTTGGGAGGGTTTCATTCCACGTAGTGTCGGACACTACGAAACACAACAATTTTTTTTAACACGTAAAATCAATGGATTATATTATTGGTTTAATTGAATATATGGCTGGTAAATGGGCTACGAAGGTTTTGTAAAACCCGTAAAATTCTAAAACCTTGCTAACATTGATCTGAATTCACTTCAAGATTCCCTTGTATTGTACAGTTTCTGTTGTGTCCTAATTTAATTACGTAGTTTTTTTACTTCTTTAATTTCATTAACAAAATCACTAACATACACAAAAATATTACAACCGAATATGAAGAATACATGATTCAAAAGCTTTAATGGTAAATCAATGGTAGACTAAAAAAAATTAATGATATATAGCCGTATTTATTATTATAATTACGTGGTTATTTGTATAGGAGTAAAATTCTATTGTTAATTGGATATTCATATTAATTGTAATGTGTGGTGTGTTGCTATAAGTAAAACTCTATCGTCAATAAAAAGATAAATTTTTTTCAAAAGAAATATAAATTATTTTATGTATACTTTTTTTTTATCCTAAACAAATCTATCCAATCTAATCTGACATCTAATCTAATGTGGTGTGTTGTTATAAGTAAAATACTATTGTCAATAAAAAGATAAAAAAAATTTCAAAAGAATTATAAATTATTTTATGTATACTGTTTTTTTTATCCTAAACAAATCTATCCAATCTAATCTAACGTGGCATCTAATCTAATCACAATAATATCTATTTGTCGCCTACGTGGCTTGACACTTGGCGAAAAACTGGAATGCCAAGTGGCACTGTCTCGTGACCTGATTGCGAGACCGGCTTTATTTATTAGTGATATGATATTAGATAGTACTACCACTCATGAAGTTGTGGGTTATAATTTATATAGTATACATAAATGGATTTATTTTGAAGGACTTTTTATCACGAATATTATGATATAAAAATAATAAATTATTAAAATAACAACTATTGAAAGTTATAATTTTTTTTAATAGGGTTATAATTTAATTTGTACATATAAAATATTGGTATTTTATCTAAAATAAAACTCTATCCAAATTTTATTGAAATTAAAACTCTAAACTAACTTTTTTATCTTATAAAATTTATCTAAATATATCCAATATTTTTATCCTATGTGTCATACTAATAATTAATTGTTGCCTACATGGTGTGACACTTGGCGAAAAAATGGAACACCAAGTGTCGCTGTCTGGCTAAAAATTAGCTTTATATATTAGTTATATGATAATCCAAATATCAGCTTTTTACAAATTTCACTTATACACAACTGGAGTTATTCATGGTCAAACATGTTCATTAGAGATCACGCAATTGCAAAGTGAGTCGAACTTTCAGCAACGGAGGAAGTATTAATTATTCAAAAGTAATTATTTTATTTTTAATTGGGGCAAAAATAATTATTGGACAAGTTTTACTAAAAAAAATGTTTAAAAAACTTTTGATATTATGGAAACTTAAGGAATTTTGAAGGGAGTTTTACTCCTCATTTATGGCATTGATGTAAATAGCCTCTTTTCTGACTTATAAAGGATATAAAACCCCAAATGCTCATATTTTTTTCACACAAACTATTTGCAATTGAGTGAGATTTAGTAAAACCCTAAACCCTAAACCTTTTACATTTTCTCTCGGCCTTTTGTAAGCTCTATCAAAATTATGGGTGTCAATTCGGATGATCGGATCGGGTCTGATGAGGTCGAGTCGGGTCGGGTCAATTTTTAAAATTGAGTCATGTTAAATTATTATGTCCACGCGAGTCCAAATGTGAATCGAATATTTTTCGGGTCGATTTCGGATCGGGTCAGGTCGGGTGTGGTTTTGACACCTCTAACCAAAATACCAAAATATCATATTTTAGGGAGTCTTAAAGTATTTAAAAGTCGTTGGAAATTTGTTTAAATAAAGGGATTAATTGTGTTTATGTATCCCTTAGTGTAGAGACTTTGAATTAGAGGGTTTCTAGCAAGTGTGACCATTCTAAGGCATTATTCTAGGTACATATGCGTAGGAGAATTTACTTATGCATAGTACCATGTTAGAAATATAATTTAGTATCAAGTATAAGATTAGTAGCATGATAAGTAGTTGTATTATGATGCTTGGAATGATTTTTAGTTGATCCATGTCTTATGTGTCAGCATGTGAATATGTTAGAATTATTGTTATGATCTTGATACAAATTGAAAGTAAGATAATCATGTTAGTTAGTTTTTTGTTTTTTGTTTTTTTAGTATGCGAAGAAGGCATGCATTTTGTAAGCAATGCTTATATTATTGAAAAGAGCTAAAGTTAGAATTATTGAGTATGATTCATTATTTATTTCTCACTCACTTAGTTGAGATTGAGTAAAGGAAGGTTTAAAGTGCATCTTATGCAACAAGGTAGTAATAGTGCACTTTTGTGAATAAAACTAGACAAGGAAAATTAATTAAAATAAATATTATGTGCTCATTAAATATTTCAAGAATTAAATTGAATTATGTGGTATTGGTTATTGTATTGATTTCTTGTTTGTTGTGTGGAGTCATCACATGTCTAAAATGTTAATTACGTAAAGTGTAAGAGAGTATGCACCAAAACTTTTAGAACGTATACACCTTGAGTATGGATTTAGGGGGGGTTGAGTTATTATGTAAAAAGATTGTAAGTGTCGTTAGACTGTCTTTTATTAATAAAATCCTTGATTCTAAACTAACTTTATGTGATATTATTGCCCTAATTATCCTCTTATCTTAAATATTATCTTCTCTAATTTTTATTTATTATATTTTCTACTCGAAGAAAAAGGATTTCATTAATAAAATATAGTCTAATAACACTTACAATCAATTCCTAAAATTCTAAAATTCTAACACAAGTACTTAACACCTTAGATCTAATCATGTCGTTGATTCGATAATCAACAATCACCTTGACAAAAAAACTAACACTAATTCGGGTCAAAATGCACTGATGTATAGTCGTTTGAATGAAAATACTCCTGTGGTCCTCTAGATACTTACAGATATTATGAAACCTAGATCTTCAATCATCGTTAGACAAACAAACAAAGATTATAAACACAATAGGAAAACAAATACATTATCTCAATTATGAGATCTATTTATTGAAAGTAGATAAAAAGTTTGTGTGACTTAGCAGCAGTAAGAACACCGATGAAAGGCCCTACGAAGAGATTCGAAAAATTATTAATCGGAATATTAAGTTTAAATTTCTTCTATCATTTTTAAGAGAAAATACAAGTTGATAACCTTGATAAAAAAAATTCATGGTTATCAAGGGATATATATGTAAATTACATCTAACTTTGCATCTAATTTTGGTTAACTGCTGTTTTCTCTCTCCTCCTTTAACCTTTCGTTGTTTTCTTATTTTCTCTCTCTTCCTTCAACCTTTTGTTGTTTTCTCTCTCCTTCTACCTTCAATTTCAATGGTAGAAAGTACACATTTTCACTATGACATCGAACAAGTCGAAATCAATGGAGGAAGAAAAGCTTACCTACCCTTTAGGGTTAACCATGCCCTTTATTTTCACTTTGTTATTTGAGTTTTCATTTAATTCACCGCTGGAAATAGTGGTGCTAAATCGAATTCAATGGAGCAAGGAAAACTCAGCTACCCTTTAGAGTTAACCATGCCATTGATTTCTCCTTTTGTTATTAGGGTTTTCGTTTAATTTTGCCGGCGAAGCCGGCAGAAATGGAGTTGAACCGACTTGAAAGAGAAGATAAAAGTGATAGAGATTGGAGAAAGGAGATTAAAGGTGGGTGGGAAGAAAAAATATGAACATGAAGAAGAAGGCAGGAGGAAAAAAAAAAAGGTGAATAGGAGTTAACGGTGTTAGCTCCAAAAGTTCTATCCAACTTGTCACAATGGCCCACAAACAATAAAAATATATTTTTAATAAAAAAAAACACAGATTTCAATGCACGACTTATTTACCAAAAAGTCATTTGATAAACATAATTTGTTTATCTAGGTTATAAAAACTGGGGCTTGTTGCATTTTTAATATTTTGGTCCCTTGACAATATTAAAAATTTGTGCATGTTTCAAATTTCTTCTGTCATCTTTCTAATCATTTTTAATATTTTCAAATTGCTTGTGCATTATAGAAGTTTAATACAGTATTAAAAATGGAGTCAGTATTAAAGAAAGTAGAAGTTGAAAACGATGTGGACATAATTGAAGCACATGGAATAGTGAGTTTATAGTGACCCCAATTTTCCCAAACTGTTTTCTTTGTGTTATATCATCACATCGGAAGACCGTGAATTTAGTCCTTTGCTTTCTTTTCATAAAGTGTTGGATCCAAAGCTACCTGTTCAAGTCTTTTTAGTTTCAGATGCCAAATTTTTCTGGTAATGTCTAACAACTAACAATCGCTTTCACCTTTTTTTTTTTTTTTTCGTTTTTATAAAACTATAACTATAACTATGTTTCAACTAATTTTTTTTTTTCTGTTAAATTTGACTAAAGTATAAATAATGACTAGGTCTCCCCCACAAAAATGATCATCATCTCTTTTATTATCAAATGATGATTTACTCATAGTAATAGTTGACAATTTGCATGTTATTATGATCAATATTATAAAATCTTGTTGACACATGGTTTTATAGTGTCATAGAACTGAGATATATATAGATTTGTAGGTTAAAAATACTATCATGGGAAGTCAGGAAACAACTCATATATAAAATTTTCCTACAAAAAGATACACAAATCTATCTATCAACCACTCTTGCATGAAACGTTTGTGTTTGCTTTCTATTAAAATACAATACATAAGTGATTATCACGAAAAACAATGTTACGAGTAATTATCATTTACCACTTTCGCATGCAACATCACTTTTCTATTAAAATACGATAGATAAATAAATAACAACTTGTCACCTAAAACTCTATGCAATACGGCGAAAATTACCTATCAAACAAGATGTCAATATTCCTATTCCAACATTCCCTTAAATTCTACATACAAGTAGAGGTGTCAGTTTGAAGTATTCAGATCGGATCGAGTTTGGTGAGATTGGATGTTAAGTATATTTTAAACTTGAGTCCTATTAAATTATTATGTCCATATGAATTAAGATGTGAATTAGTTATTTTTCGAATCAATTTGGATCGAATCAGATTTTAACACATCTCCATACAAGGTAAGTGGTATAGATGACGAGTTAAATGCTAATTGTCAAAATTAAACAAAGTAGGCACGTGGAGGAACAGCAAATGAAAAGCACAAGAAACATTAATAAAGGAAAGGTACATGCACAAAAGTGAAAAAGCCCTTCTCATCTGATCTCTTGCAACTGCCTACTGCCTAGCTAAAGAAAGAAAGAGGAATGTCTCCTTTTATACCACCATGCATGTTCTTAATATAAGAAGCTTTGAAAGCTTAATTATCTTTTTATTATTATTATTATTATTATTATTATTATTATTGGCAGTAGCTTAATTATCTTTACTTTTTACAACTTTGAATAATTTAAAGAAGTATAGACCTAATAGGCTCTACTCTACTTCAGTCTATGGAGATGGATAAAATGGAATATATGCCCTTTATTTTTAAGGCACTCATATATATCAAGTTAGTACAGCTTTTTTTTTTTTTTTTTTTTATTACTTGTATCATTATTTTTATTTATTTTATTTAGAATTAGTCTTTTAAAGTTAATCCCTACTTCCCGTTGATAAGGTGATTTGATTTAATATTTTTTTTTTTTTTTAAGATTGAAAAGGTACACGATTTTATTGATTTCGATTCCTATCTTAGGGATAAATCTGGTGTCTCATATTCCATTAATAATTTTTCTAGCTAAGTTCCACAATTTATGACATGTTCTAATTATTAATGCTCTATTGTAGGTGTATATATTGGTGCTATCATGCTCAATTTTTTTTTTTTAATATTAAATAACTTTTTTTGTTCTTATTAAAAAAACTTTTTCTTTTCTTATTAAAAATAAGGTACGTACGTAGTCTAAGATAATATGAGGGATGTAGCACTACTAGAATCCTCCTAAATAACGACAATTTAGCTACGACTAGCACTGTCAAAAATCGAACCGAACTGGTTCAAACTGATCCGAATGAGAACCGAACCGATTAAAAACCGACTGTTTGAAACCGAAAACCGACTGAAACTGTATTTTAGTAAACCCGAAATCGAACCGATCCGAGTAACGTTAAGCCGTTTAAGAACCGAACCGAAAATGAACCGAACCGTTTCTAACCCGAAACCGTTTGAACTGACATAAAACCATTTACACCGAACCAATAACAAACCGCAACCCGTTTGCACCGAACCGTTTATAAACCGAACTGATTATAAACCGAACCATTTATAAACCGAACCGTATATGAACCATAGTCACCGTAACCCAACCCACCCACCCCACCACCCACCGTAAATAAAAAATAAAAAAAGAAAAAGAAAAAGAAACCAGACCCAAACCCCACCCCACCCCACCCACCACCGTCACCGTAAAAATAAAAAAATAAATAAAAATAAGGATTTTTTGTAAATTACCACCCACAAAATAGACCAATTTTGATATAACCACCCATTTATTTTAAATTACCACCCATTAAATTAAAAAACGCGCAGATTACCACCCATTTAGAATTTTCGGTGGAATTTTCGTCAGTGGGCCCCACTTTTTTTATTTTTTTCTTTTTTTTTCTTCTATTTTCTGGCTTTCTCACTCTATCTCCCCGATTTTTTCACTCTCCTTCTTCCTACCTTCTTCCCAACCACCACCATTCCATCATCATCAACAACAACAACAACAATAACCATACTACAGTACTACTACTCCCTTCTTTTTTTCTGCGTTTACCAAACGCCCCCTTATTTTATACGGAGTGCTAATCATTTTGAGATTGTGATGATTTTGTTCTTTCCATTGTTGTCAATTTCAATTTGGTATTGTGTAGGATAATAGTTTTTGAGTTGGGTAATTTACCCATTTGGCTTGGCAGCAATTTAATTGAGATGGCTTGGCTGCAATTATGAACCATTACCAACATCATCATCTGCAATTATGAACCCCACCAACATTCCCATCTGCAACATCTTCCACCCCAGCCAAATTTCCCACCCCATCGACATTCCCATCCGCAATGAATCGAGGGGATTGGGGGTTTTCTGAAATTAGGGTTCATGCTTCAATTGATTGGGGGTTTCTTAAATTAGGGTTCTTATTTTAATTGAATTGGGGGTTTTCTGAAATTTCGAGCAAAACCAATTATTACAATACCAAATTGCTGATATGTGGAGGGAATTGCTGCTGTTTTTGTGCTTCTTGCGGTGGCTGGTGCGACTGTGCGAGGTGGAGGAGATGGGTGGGTTGGTGTGGTTAACGGTTGCCAGAGGTGGTGTGAAAAGTGGAGCAATGGTGATGGTGGTGGTTGGGAAGAAGAAAGAAAGAAGGTAGGAAGAAGAAGAGTGAAAAAATCGGGGAGAGAGAGTGAGAAAGCCAGAAAATAGAAGGAAAAAAAGGAAAAAAAAAAAAAAAAAAAAAAAAGTGGGGCCCACTGACGGAAATTTCACCGAAAATTCTAAATGGGTGGTAATCTGAGCAATATTTTAATTTATTGGGTGGTAATATAAAAAAAAATTATTTGGGTGGTTATATCAAAAGTGGACAGTTTTTTGGGTGGTAATTTACAAAAAATCCTAAAAATAAATAAAAAAAAACCAGACCCAACCCCAACCACACCCACCACCGTCACTATAACACACCCCACCCCACCCCACGAAAAAATCGAAAAAAAAACCAAAACCCGCAATAACCCCACCCCCCCCCCCCACCCCCACGAAACCCCCCCAACTCACTCTAACTGCTCACCCACCATAAAACTCCCTCCCTCCCTCTAAAAATCCTCCCTTCCCACCCACCCGAACCCACCCTAACCGCCGCCGCACCCACCCTAATTCGGCCCCCTCCATCGCCCACAACCTGAAATTTTTTTTAAAAAAAAACAGAAAATAAGAAAGGAAGAACGAAAACACCTTATATATTAATCCCGAATTTGGCATCGAATTTGGTTTTAAAAGTCCAAATTCGATCATGAAACATCTAGATCTAGAGTTTCGTGGTCGAATTTGACCATAAAAACCGTCGGGCGTGGTGTTGGTGGACGGAGACGGAGAAACGAGATGGAAGAAAGGAGAACATAGGCGGAAGAAGGGAGAAGAAGGAAGAAGAAGAAAGGAATAAGGAAGAGGAGATGAGAGAGAAAACGAGAGAGAAGTGAGCATATTAGCAGCCATGGCTTCAAAAAAGTGATAATATTACAGAAGAGGAGAGAGGAAATGAGAGAGAAATCAGAAAGAGTACTAAAGAGACGATGGTAAGAGTGATCTGATTGGTGGAAAAGAAAACATACGGATCGTGAATTGGAATGTGTGCGATGCATGATAGGCCGTTAGATGACATGCAAATTAATTGTTGATATTTAATTTAAGACAGTGACACGGGTCGTGGGAAGATGGATTAGGATACTGTGTTTTTTTTTATTCATAGCTACGTACTAATAAAAACACTATTGTACTCTTAAAAAATGATTAACTTTATGTAGCTTATAAATTGTAAGAAACGCAAATGTTTGGAAATTGGAATTGATTCAACACGATACATTTAATGTATATTAGTTATTTGTATATCAATATATATAATAAATAATAATGTATGGTACGATTGGTATCATACTATCATTGGTATGTACAGATAATCGATAAATGTATCTGATTATTAAAACTTAAAAAATCGAAGACCGTATAATAATATAATGACGTTATATCTTAGGGAGTTAGAAGTACTACAGATTTGTTATATGATTATAATTATATCAATTTAGTTGTGCCTGTAAGCAATACACTTGTAATCGTGTAAACTTATAATTGATAGAATTGACTAGTAGATTAGTACATAAATACAAATTACTTAATTAGATATGACTACATGAGTGATTGACTAATATGACTATATGAGCAATTGTCAATTTAGCGTAGTTGCATAACATATTAACAATGTACTAGACTATCCTACTCGGTAATATACTAATAGCATTTTAGTATTTGATCTATTAGACTCAAGTTAAAAGTTACTCTTTCTTATTAACTTGTTTGTCTAATCAAGTAATTACTAATTACTAATTAGTGACTTAAGCCTTAGGGGTAAACCAGTAAAGGATATACAAAAATATAATAATCTTATGATTCTCATCCCTTTATACTAATAAATATTTAACTATGAGAATATGAGATGGTTAGATGTTATGTATATGTATAATCGATTGAAAGAATCAATATTACCTTCTTATTCATTAATGTTTTCTTTCATTATACAAATCAAACTACTTTGTAATATCTTCATATATAACTTTATGCAAATATATAATGATAAACGAGTCTTAATTATCAGTCTTGTTGACTAATTAAGTATCGAATACCAAATTGCAAATTTCGATGTCACAACAACTCATCAAATCATAATTATGACACTATTAATTAAATGATCAAATAATAAGCAGATAATAATCTGATAGTAAAACAATAATACATTAATGCACTAAACTTTTATAATCTACTTCGTAATAAACTAGTAAGATCAGTATGGCTAAACTTGAAACATAACATGATATGTATTTATAAAATTAATGAGAATTTGCATATAATATGATGCCTCAATATGAAGTGATGAAGTCTCGGCTTGATATAACTTGTTAACCAGCAAAAAGTTAGAAAGTAATATCGTTTGAACCAAAAAAGAATCGAACCATTTCTAACCCGAAACCGATTAAACCGGGATAAAAACCGTTTACACCGAACCGTTAATAAACCGCAACCCGTCTGCACCGAACTGTTTACTACTCGGACCGTTTACAACCCAAACCGAATTTAAACTTGGATAAAAACCGTTTACACCGAATCGTTAACAGACCGCAACCCGTCTGCACCGAACCGTTTACTACCCGAACCGAATTTAAACCGTTAAAGAATAAACCGAAACTGAATCGAACCAATAATTATTTAAACCGAACTGAAACCGACCCGTAAGAAATTTGAACTGATTTCAAACCGACCCGATTTCGAACCGAACCAATTTCAAACCGAACTGAAACCGAACTGTCATATAGTTTTGACAGTACTAGCTACGACGGTCATAAAAAAACCAACGTAAATTTTTAATTTTGCGACAGTTCAAAAAGCTGTCGTAAATCACGACAATTATTATACCTTTTACGACGGTTTATTTGTCGTTTAAATTATATAATTTTATTTTTTATTTTTAAACCGGGCTTAAGACGACAATAACCATCGTAAAAATTGTTTTTTAAAAATTCGAAAGCTTGCGACAGCCTTAAACTGTCGCAAAAATTGTCGCAGATTTTCGAAATTTTTTTTCTAAAAAATAATTTTATTAAAACAACCCGCGACGAGAGAGGAACGATAGGGAACTCCATCAACGCTCCTTTCGTCGATCCGTTATTGGGAATTCGATCCTCCACAATCGTCTAGTCGGTAATCCCATTTTTTGTCTATTCTATTTAATTAGTTTTAATTTTATCATTTTATCACTTAAACCCTAACTTTTTCGTCGCTCGCCTAAAGCCATCGGAGGGCCACCGGAGGCCGCTTCTTCTGACGCCGGTGCGCCGCCTGCCCTGACTTCGGTGTGCGGCCTCAGTGACACTGGAGCTCCGACTGCCCAGACGCCGGACTGGATTTACAAATCGGCCTTTATCCTTCATGAATATTATCCTTATCGCAACTTCTTAGAAGTATTGGAGTTATCTAGAAGTATTAAATTTGGATTCTTGAAAATTTTCTGGCTTGTTACTAGTCAGATTGATATATATGTCCATTTAAGAAAGAAGATGTGTTAACAACATTTGTATGGCGTTATAAATTGGAGACTTAGAGCTTTAATCCTAGGTGCCAAATTCTTGTGAGATAGTTGGTGATGGTTGTTTTCTCTATTTTGCGGCAAGTATGAATAGTCTCCCTCCCTAATACTCTGTACAAGAAATTGGTGAAAGGTTTTGCTGAAAATTTGCAACCGCATGTAGGAGAATTACAAGGTACAGTGAAGCTATACTGCTGTGAAAATATTTTTGTATACTATCAACCACTATCTGTCTGGCATAAAAAGCTCAGCAATCAGCTCTTTGTGGCTAAGCCAATCTAATGCCTTCAATTTATGGATTGATTATGTGAATTGGCAACATGCTGAACATACTAGTCTAGATTTTAAAGTAAACATATTTAATTTATCATGAATTAAGAGAAACCTTGAGAAGGGCAGTAGAAATCTGGAAAATCATGAGAACTCATATAATCTATATTTTTTTAACTTAGTTTTTACTATTTTTTATCAAAAATATTTATAATAGTTCGCAATTAATTATTTATTTTTGCTAATTTATGTAGGATTTAAGCAAATTGGCGTGCTTTTGCTTTGAGTTGGTTCCTTTCTAAGATGAGTTGTGCATAAATTTATTTTGTATGCTTTGAATGAAATTTTTTTTGTTACATTTTTATGAGTTATAGGAGTTAGTTTATAGGATGAGTATGAGTATGAGTATGAGTATGAGTATGAGTTTGTTTAAAGTGTGTATAAGTATGTAAGAGTTTATACTAAAATATGTATGTTATAGTTTTAAATTCAAGTTAAAGTATGTATGCATATTGTTTAAAGTTAGTGTGTATGTAATAGTTTAAAATGTCATTTATAAAATAATTCCATGTTTAAATCTGAAAAAATATAAATTATATATAAGGTAAAAGTTTACAATAGTGAATGTCATGATTAAAGCTTAGAATTTTGTTTATGAAATATTAATTTATGTAATGTATGTTATGAATTGTTCTTCAAATTGAAGATTCTTAATGCTAGGTGATTATTAATGTTTGTGATTAAGTTCTGTGATTTATCGATTTTGAATAGTGTTGTAGAATTCGTCACCATGAAAAAGAAAGAGTGTTGGTGGATGTACGATAGATATAACAGCCGTAACTTTAGGCCCGAGTTCTTGAATGGGGTCGACGAATTCATTGCGTTTTGCAAAGAAAATCCCGAGAGCCTGGGGTTAGATGAAGTTAGATGCCCTTGTGTGAAATGCAGGAATAAACGTTTATTACCCGCTAACATGGGAAACTTCATTTGTATAAGAAGGGGTTCTTATCTGAATACTTTGATTGGGTTTCTCACGGGGAAGGGTTCCCTCAATCAACTTATGAGCAACCTAATCCATACCGTGAAATGGTCTTTGATGCTCTTGGGAATAACCTTGAAACGTTGGGCCATACAGAGACTAGTGACGACGTTGAGGAAGAGCCTAATGATCAAGCCAAAGAGTTTTTTTTAACCTTTTTACAGGCTTCCCATAAACCACTGTACGAGGGGAGCTCCATGTCTGTGTTGGAAATGGCTTCTAGAATTGTATCGATAAAGTGTGAATACAATTTGCCTCATCGATGCATTGATGCATTTGGTTCTTTACTAAACGAGGCATTACCTAACAACAACATGGGTAAAACATTTTATGATACAAAGAAGATTCTTAAAGGTTTGGAGCTTCCCCACAAGAAAATTCACGTGTTCCCAAAAGGTTGTACGTTATTTTGGAGAGCTGATGCATAGTTGGACAAGTGTAGAGTGTGTAAAAGCAACAGATACAAGAAAACTTCACAAGGGTCTTTGGTTTCATTGAAAGTCTTCACTTATTTCCCAATCACTCCTAGGTTGCAAAGGTTGTTTGCAACCAAGAATATCGCTAAAGAAATAACTTGGCACTCTAAAAATCCCCGAGTCCAAGGCATCATGGCACATCCTAGTGATAGTGAAACTTGGAAGCATTTGGACACATCATTTCCTGAGTTTGCATCAGAACCTCGTAATGTGCAACTCGGATTGTGTATTGATAGGTTTGCTCCACATGGTAAGTTTGGTGGTCAATATTCATGTTGGCCGATGATTTTAACCCCTTACAACTTGCCTCCTTCTATGTGCATGAAAAAGCCATTCGTTTTCTTGTCGTTGCTTATTCCGGGTCCTAAGAATCCAAAAGGGAATTTGGATGTTTACATGCAACCTCTAGTCATGAGTTGAAGCAATTGTGGGATGTTGGTGCACCAGCTTATGACATTTCTAGAAAGTAGAATTTTAATCTGCGTGCTGCCATTCTGTGGACCATTAGTGATTTTCCGGCCTATGGTATGCTTTCTGGTTGGTCTACAGCCGAGAAAAAGGCTTGCCCTTACTGTATGGACAAGGCAAAAACGCTTTGGCTTGACCATGGGGGTAAAGTCTCGTGGTTTAATTGTCAAAGACAATTCATTTCTGCCGATCACCCATTTCGTAACAATAAAGTCGCCTTCTGTAGAAACAAGGTGGAGAAGGGTCATCCACCACACATCATGTCCGGCGAGGAGTTGTGGCAATGTGTTAAAGACATGCTAAAGGCCACAGATGGCCCTGAAGCTCTTACAAGACTTAAAAACTTGAAAAAGGGTTGGTTCAAACAAAGCACTTTATGGGAGCTACCTAGCTGGAAAACTCTATTGGTACGCCATAACCTAGATGTCATGCATATTAAGAAGAATTTTTTTGACCAACTAATTCACACTGTTATGGATGTGAAAAAAAAGACTTGCGACACACCCGCCTCCCGAAAAAGATATTGCCAAGTTTTGTAAACGTCCACAACTTCATGTTATGGAGGATGCTCGAGGAAACGGAACTCTACCAAAGGCCCCATTCACCCTCAATAGGGCCTAGAAGCAAGTGATATGCAATTGAGTCAAAGATTTGAAGTTTCCAGACAGTTATGCTTCTAACTTGATTGGCAAGGTGCGTAGACTTACAATCGTGCAAGCTACATGGTATGAAAAGCCACGATTGCCATGTCTTCATGGAGAGATTGTTACCGATTGCTTTCAAGGAATTGTTGCTTGTTCGTGTGTGGAAGCCATTACGGAGATAAGTTTATTCTTTCGTGACTTGTGTTGCTCCACTATCACCTTGAGTGACATTGAAAGGTTGGAACACAACACTGCTGATATTGTGTAAGCTTGAGAAGATATTTCCACCATCATTCTTCAATTCCATGGAACACTTACCTTTCCACTTGCCATATGAAGCTCGGTTATGTGGACCTGTTCATTACCGTTGGATGTATCCATTTGAAAGGTAATGTAAATTACCGTAGCTTCTTTTTTTTTATCCACAACAATTAACTACTATATTTATTTTCATTTCATACATTTGCAATACCGAGTTAGTACTTATTTCAGGTTCCTTAATCATTTGAAACGCAAAATCGACAACAAAGCCCGCGTTGAAGGGTCCATTTGCATGGCTTACCTTGCTGAAGAGATTTCAAACTTCTGTAGCAACTACTTCCAGGACGGTGTAAATATAAAAACTAGGGACTTACCACGAAACGTCAATCCTGATGTTGAGAGTACCTTAGATGAAAATGAACCAGAATACTTTAGGGTTGATTGCGAACGTTCTTCAATTCCATCGGTGGTGTTCTTCGGTTCATGGATGAGGTTGAACTTATACGGGCACACTTGTATGTGTTAGCAAATACTGGAATTTTAGAAGACTACGAGAGGTACTTGATTGTTACATGCTTTTATTAAAGTTTTTCATATTGGATGAATAGATAATCTGAGTTTCAATACACTCACAATGATAATCATTATGGTGCTTAATTTAAGGGGTTTCAAGGAGTATATTGTTAAAACCCGACCTACAATCCGTAAAAAAGATGTGTGGGTTCGTCATGAAGTTGAGTTCCTCGAGTGGTTTAGGAAGAATGTGAGTACTATTGGACTTTCAAATGTTAAGTTTTCTTCATTATTTAATGAAATGATTTTTAACGTTTTAATGGCTAATCAGGTGATTGAAGATAAGCGAGATGATGTACTATTTGCTTTGGCAATGGGTCCATCTAAGCGAGTGCACACTTGGAACCAATACTATGTGAACGGATACAATTTTCAAACTCATGAACATGGAAAACATAAATCCACCCAAAACTACGGTGTATGTGTGTCAAATGAGGAAGGTGGAGACTACTTTGGTATCTTGCAGGATGTCATTGAACTCAAGTTCACTAGTGCAAGCAGAGTTTATAAAAATGTTTTGTTCAAGTGCAATTGGATGGACCCTACGAGGGGCATGAATATTGATCATTATAAGCTCGTAGAAGTCAATCATACAAAGAAATACCCGAAGTACGATCCTTTTGTGCTATCTTACCAAGCAAAGCAGGTGTACTTTGCACCCTACTCCAGTCTGAAAAAAGATCATTGTCAATGGTGGGATGTGTTTAAGACAAAGGCGAGGTCTTTTGTTGATGCTCCAATAGACCTCGACTTTCTACAAGAAACTCATGCAGAGGCACCAACCTCGAGTGCTCCAGAAGATATTCCTGGGTACGAGAACGGCGATGATAATTCGGATGATGAAGATATCTCAAACCTTGAACCCACTTTAGAGGAGTCCAGTTTTGAGTCAATCGATAGCGATGATGACGAGGACTATCTTTTTGAATGATGATAGTGATGAGGATTATTATAGCGATGACGGGGATTCTTGAGAACTTCTTTAGTTTGTGTACTCAGATAACTATATATGTAATAATATGAACAATGAAGTGTCTTTGTAATGTAGAATATCGTTCTTCCCTAACTGCTTAATTCCTTATTCTTTATATTTATCTTTATTGTGATTATACCATCTTTAATTGATTCCTTATTGTTTATACAGGTATACCATTGTTGTGTGTGTGTGTACACACACACACACACACATATATATATATATATATATATATTAGTGTGTGATTATTATGATCCCGAACCGAAACTAGTTTATGTTACTTGAAGAATAGGCTTAAACGTCCTAACTCACATTATATGTTTTTTTTCCGAGGTTGTTATGGCTGGAGGTAAGCGACGAGTTTTGGGACGGGGAGTACCTAAACACAGGAAGGAACTATTTCCATCGTCCGAGACACATGACAGCCAGGATAGTCATGTACCAGAGATCCCGATACCAGAGACCCCAGTAGATGATTCTGAGACACAGTATTTTAGGTCCCTTATAATTCATACCACTACACCTGAAACCCAGAATACTTCTACACCCAATGTAGAGCATGTTAGGAGTATTGCCCAAGGGGCCAGACAGACTTTACACCCTGATGGGTTATGGTAAGTATGTTGTTAAGTTACATAGTTAATTCATGGATGATATACGCATATTTATCAATATTAACTATTTTCTATGCCTTTATTCATAGGTTCGATGACAATACAATAGCCAATGTAATCACAGACATTTTTCAGGCTCACTTTTGCGGTCCATGGATCAACTACAAGGAGGTGGACGATGCCAATAAGACTCGTTGGTGGAACCAGTTTAAGGTTTATTTGTATTCTTGATAATGAACATGTTATCTTTGGAACACAATTGCATTTACTAACTAATTCATTCTTGTGCCCTTGGTCTAGGCTCGATTCATTTGGTCTCGTGACTTGCAGAATATTGTGGAAAAAGAGTACTCGGAGAAGGCAGCAAAACGGTTGAGCGACATGTCCTACAATGTCAGTGTCAGAACTCTGGGCCGCCCATACTGGATGGGAGAAACTGTCTTTGCAAATTTGATGAAGAAACGGGAGGATGAAAAGTTCTTAAAGAGGTCTGAATAGGCTAAAAAGAATAGAAGGGGCGGTTCCCTGTCTAATCCAATTCACAAATTAAGTTCGTCATGTAAAATATGCCTGTTTTCTTGTAGTATAGTGCGTACTGAATTAAGTTCGTCATGTAAGACAACTTTCAATAATTAATACACAATTATGGATATATAATACATAGATGATTTGATGATATAAATAAACATTATAATTTACTCAATAAAATGAGGTAATTTGGGTGATGTAGTAGCTAGCGTATGAACTGATACAAAATCTCTTAAGGATAAGAAATGCAATAAGTCTTGTATAGGGTAAAAAATTACGTTAATTTCAATGTAATACATGCGGAACGCAAATTTATCACTTAACTAAAGTTATTAAATGAATTTCTCTTTGTATTAAAAAAATTAGAAATATAACATTCTGAAATAGCTTATTGGTCCCTTGAAAAAAGAAAGATTAATTGAATTGAAAGATTAAAAAAAGAAATAGAACAGAATGGTAGCAGGATGATGTCTTAATGTGGTGAACAATATAATTGTCCAAAAAGCCATGCACCACTCACGTGAGACAAACAGCAGTAGTAGTGTAAGTATCAGAATTGGTGAGAGTGTGCCGTTAAAGCAAATCACATGCTCCGTTGTTATAATAATGGATTTAATTTAATTACATGTACTGTGCCGTTAATTGTGTTAGGACACTCACTGTAACAGGAAGTAAATATTTATGTGGAGGATAAAAATTATATAGAAAGATAGAAATAAGACAAAAAAAAAAAAGTGATCAAGTGGGGCAATAGGTAATATATTCATGGACAACAAGAATTTTGGGGAAAATTGTAACTTTATTTAGGATGGGAGGGGCAATAAGTTTCTATTCCCTCTATCACAGAAAAATTGATATTGATATGTTGAAATAGCTTTGATTATAGTTTTTTTAAGTAACATGTCAAAAATCAATTTTATCTTGAAATATGTTATTAAATAGGTGTGAAATTTAGTTTCATGATTTCAACTTTGAAATACGTTTTTACTAATATTTAATTATATACTTCGTATACATTTAAGGTCAAAATATTACATTGGCATAATAATTAATCTTAATTATAAAATTTTGATACAAATTAACAATTGTAAATAAATCAATAATTAAAAAAAAAAAAAAAAAAAAAAAAAAAAAAAGGCAAGCTAGATGATCAAGTTATAATTTTCATATAAAAGCACTTTGCGTCTTCAAGATATCATATCTTATCACTTCAAATGAGTAGCTCATGAGCTAGCATAAATAAACAAATACAGCTCATAAATATAAATAAACGAGTAGTTTGTGAACATAAATAAACAAGCAGGTCATGAACATATGTAAACGAGTTGTTCATAAACTTATTTGAACGAGTAAATCTATGTACGTGTTCAAGCTCATTTATTAAATGAGCTTCAAAATTGTTCAAGTTCAGCTCGTTTATTAAATAAACAAACGTGAACAAGCTCCAACCGAGCTCGAACACTTGTATTTTATTGATCTGCTCGGTTCATTTACAACCCTAATAATGACACAATTCTTAATAGATAAAATTAGACATGACCATGTACGTAAGTAATAATGTATGTAATTGTACAACCAAGTAAGTTGGGTTGAATTTGAGTCAAGTTGAATACAAGTTAGGTTAGTGACTAATTTGGTTGAATTTGGGTCGAGTCATTAATAAGTTAAGTTGAACACGGATCAGGTTAATAACAGGTCAAGTTGAATATATCGTTTTGCCTATTCTTCATAATATGAGTTGTAAATTTTACAAGCTTCAAATCTATGACTAGGGTATTCATGAGTCCATGACTTTAATCTTGCTCCCAGGACACTCACTGAAACTTGGTGTTTGTAAGAGATTGAGAAATTGTTACTGAAATTCCAATATACAAACACATACATGTTCCCTAAAGTACAATACCATTACCATAATCTATATGTTAAAGGTGATTTCTAACAAACTTTAATATTACAGGAGTTTTCTAACAACATTTTCTAATAATTTTGGGGGTTAAATGAAGACAAGTGTCTTGCACATATGCTCAGCTAATGCAAGAAAGTTTGGTCAATAATGTCACATATTCGTGTAATAGGTTGTTTTTTTTTTTTTTTTTTTTTTTTTTTTTTGAAAAGTGCAATAGGCTATATATTAGACCTGGTAAATGGGTCATTCGGGTCGGGTCTGGGTCGGGTCAAGTTCGGGCCGGGTCGGGTCATTTTGGGTTTCGGGTTGATTTTGGGTCAACTGATAATCTGGTCGGGTCGGGTATCGGGTCAACACTTCGGGTCGGGTCAATTTTCGGGTCGGGTCAGTTCGGATCAGGTCGATTTTTGGGTGCAAATTTCGGGTCAACTTCGGGTCGGGACATATTCGGGTCGATGCACTGGGTTAAATTCAACTCTGTATATATATTTATTTATTTTTTGACAAGAAACTCACTATATTTATTAAGGCTACTTTTTTCATGGAATATACTCATATAGTAATTGTGAGACTTTTGTTGACCTTGTTTTTTTTTTTTTTTTGGTATTTAGATTGAGAATCAATTTCAAGATCTCTTGAAATTAAGAGGGATGCTCTAACTAATTGAGTTATACGCTTATACGAGTTATACCTTACTCTTTTATTGTCCTTAGTTTTAATACTCTTATTATCATTGTCACTGTTTACTGTTGTAATATTTATTTGTATTATTCTTATAATAATCTATAATATAATCTATGTTTTTTAAGTGCTCCATTAATTTTAACTGGACATACACTGATACATGTATGCAGGCATGTCGTGTAAGAGATTGATTAATAATAGACTTCCTATTATAATAACTTACGAATTTTTAATAACTTATAAAGAGGAAAGGCCAAAGAAATCGAGAAAAGTAATGCTCAAAATATGTAAATTACTTACACTGTTAGTTTGTTACACATTACAAATAAAAAAAATGAAGTCAGTTTGATTGCGGTTATTTTCTATTTCGGTTTGCTCAAGTTAAATCGTTAGCTTAAAAGCTTTAGTAGATTCTGGTCATTTCAGGTATAAGGTAATCTTAGTTCGAGTCACTTTGGATTTCGAGTCTATTTGGGTCAATTAATCCAAGTTAAAGATCGGGTCACTTCGGGTCGGGTCAAGTTCGGGTTTCGGGTCACTTCGGGTATCGGGTCAACTTCGGGTCGGGTCATTTCGGGTCTCGGGTCAACTTCGGGTCGATTCATTTCGGGTCGAGTCAACTTCGGGTTGAGTCACTTCGGGTTTCGGGTCAAGGTCGGGTCAATTCCACTTCGGGTCGGGTCGGGTTGCTTCGGGTTTCGGGTCAATTTTGGGTCACTGTGTCCGGGTCGATTTTGGGTCATTCGGGTCTGGTCATCGGGTTTGGGTCAAGTTTGCCAGGTCTACTATATATACAGCAAAATTTATATAAAAATTTCTAATAACAATTTTTTATAAGGTGGTTTCTTACAAATAAATTAGGTTTTTAAAAGGTGAATTATGGCAAAATTTTTGTTAATGAAATGAAATTATCAAACAGAGTTGACCCCTAGAGCATGTAACAATCACTGTGGGAACGTAGGTTATAATTTGTTTTTTTATTTTTAAGCTTTTCCAATACTTATCAAAAAAAAAAAAAATTGCATTGAAAGAACAAAATCTTTATTGAGTAAGGCCCTGATCACTTCACTTTAAAAAAAAATATACAATAAAAATAATTTCAGTTCACTAAAAATAAGTTAAGTTCGGTAAAATTTCAGTTCAGTAAAAATTAGTAGATTTAACGATAAAGATATAAACAGTCCTTAGGGCTGCATATAAAAAGCTAAAAGTGGAAAGAATTGACAATAAATAAACATTTATTACACCGATTTACTTGTAAATTGTCGATAAATTCCCAACTTAATACTAAAGAAGGAAGTATATTAAATGCCTATATGCTGCTGCATATAGCATTACCCTAACTTTAAAGAGGAAATATACTGAGTAACTGAAAATCAGTAAAAATAATTTTAGTTCCGCAAAATTAATTTCAGTTCAGTAAAAATAATTTAAGTTCAGCAAAAATAATTTCACTTCAGTAAAAATAATTTAAGTTCAGCAAAAATAATTTCAGTTCAACAAAAGTAAGGTGAAGTGAACGTAGTCTAACTCTTAAGAATTTTGCCATATTCCTCAAGCATAACATGAGGCATACATGAAACAAACCAATTCAAGGTATCAAACTAAAAGGTTGTATCTAGTTCAACTTATTTTTACATATTTTAGATCAAATATTAAAAAAATAAATTCAAATTAATCAGATTAGAATTTAATTTTTTTTTGACGTGCTTTATCGTTTAATTTGCGGGTTTTTATAGCTAAATATCAATAATTCCTTAATGAAAAAAATATGAAGATTACATATTAATAAAATACATATTATTACGAATCTAACAATACCTCAATCATACATTTTTTCTTTATAAATTAGCATACAAATAAGGACAAAAATTAGTCTAATCTTAAAACCATATTAGATTAAAAAAGAAAAAATAAGTATTGATTAAATAAGTAAAAATAACTTGAATCAAATAAGCCCTAAGTTTATTTTAATACTGGCACTGTCCTTCCAATCATAACTAAGGCCCCAGTAGGGGACAAGTCCATTTTAAGGGTAAAATCCCTTAACTTTATCCATCACCTTTTTTTTTTTTTTTTTTTGGGAGGAACTTTATCCATCACCTTTAAAGTGACTAAATTGATATTGGGTTATGTTTACCTTCAAAATAAATAATAAGTATTAGGGCTAATTAAGTCTAATCAGAGTTGCTTAGATACAATCAAGTATAAATGTAAGAAGAAATTAGAGGTAATCTACTTTAGTCAAGTTTAATAAGGCAGAAATTAGGACTAATCAAGTCTAATACTTTGTAAGATATAATACCATTAACTTTTAAAAAATTTCAGATGAAGAAAAACGTATGCTATCCCAAGAGTTAACTTATATTGATCTAACCCGAGAGTTAACTTGTATTGGATTTTGACCCAATAAGACAGTTATTCTTACTTAAGAAGAATAATAAGAATTCATGGCTTACAAGGTTGAAGACAATTCCTGGCAAAATCTATTCCTTTCCTTTCCTAACTTTGCCATCAACATCTAATTCCTTTCTTCCTTCAATACAGAGGTTACCGTTTAATTCAACTCCAAAACTGCCAAATGTCAACCATCCAATCATCCATCACCCAATTCACCCACATCAGCCGTCCGATTAAACTTTAAACATTCAACTAACTCATTTTCATCCCCACTATAAAATAAAAATTAAAAAAAAAAACCTTGAAAAATAAATTTTCCCAAAAAAAAAAGAGAAAATCTAAAATCCAAAGAAATGAAGGGAGAGAGAGAGGGAGGTGGTAAATTTGAAAAAAAAACAGGGATAGGCACAAATAAACATCTCTGACTCTCTCTCTTCCCTCACTTTCTCTCTCCTCTTTCTCAGTCACTATCTCTGCCGACTTCGCAACGGTTAGCCGTCGCTCTTCGGCGGAGAAATTTCCGACCGCCGCCTCCGCTGTCGTCTTCTCTCTCCTCCTCTTCTGTTTTTATTGATTTTTCAATAATCCGTGAAGATAATCTACTATAAGTACGGAACTACGGATAATCTATGTATTCAATATTTGAATGTTTGATATTCTAATTTGTTTGATTTTGGTAATGATTTTGTGATTATATATCTCATTGTAGTATTTGATTTAGGTTTTGTATGTTTCTTATTGATGTGTTTTTTTTTTTTTTTTTTTTTTTTAACTTTATTTGAAGATGTTTGTTGGTGTTGAATGTTTGAATCTGATTTTGTGCATATACATTGATTGAAGTTGTTTTTGTTTGATTTTTGATTGTGCTATTGTAATTACTTCAAGTTTCAGCTTCAAATGTTATTGTATTAAGCTTTAATTTATTTATTTTGATGTAAGAATATTGTTATATGTGAAATTATCTTTTGTACAATGCATTTGATGCGATTAATCGTAATATTACTTTGTAAATTTAGCTCAATAGCTATGAATTATCATCATTGTGGTTTAATGATGTATTTAAGCTGCGATTTCTGTCGATTGCGGCTCAAATTAGGCGATTCAATTGAAATTATTTAATGAACATTCCAGTGTTGTACAGTTTCTTCATTTGGTAATTATATCTATGTTATGAATGTAATGCTGAACATGTCTTACTTTGGGTGAAAATTTGTTTACCTTTTCTGCATTTGTTTTGTTGTGTGTTTCAGGAATTCAAAATGATTGGGCATTTTCTTACCAGAGGACTTGTGTAAGTCACTAACTAATACTCTTTTATCTTATGATTTTAAGTGGCGGCTCTAATTTCGGTCTTAATTGGATGATTGTTTTGCAGGATGATTTTTGGCTATGCCTATCCGGCATATGAGTGTTATAAAACGGTTGAGAAGAATAAACCGGAGATAGAGCAGCTCCGCTTTTGGTGTCAATACTGGTATATACTAATCCGATTTGGTTCTTTTGTGTATTTCTTTCTGTTTAATTAGTGAAACATTTGAAGTGAAGTACTTATATTTGCAATTTTGATATTGTTTCGGCATGATTTCAGGATTTTAGTTGCTCTAATGACGGTCTTTGAGAGGGTTAGTGATACGTTCATTTCGTGGTAAGGGTGCTGCTGGAAATGATTTTGATTTCCTTTGCAATGTCAAGTGGTCGTTTAATTGTATAATCTTTCTTTTTTATAGGCTTCCCATGTACAGTGAGGCTAAATTGGCATTCATAATCTACCTGTGGTATCCTAGGACAAAGGTATTAATATGTATGAACAACTGTTTGATTTTTATGTCAAAAGATTAGGTTTTCTTTCTTTTGTGACTGATTATTTTGTTTCAGGGAACAACATACGTTTATGATTCCTTCTTTAAACCATATGTTTCAAAGCATGAGACGGAAATTGATCGCAACTTGCTGGAATTAAGAATTAGGGCTGGTGATATGACTTACACGTACTGTCAGAAAGCTATGAGCTATGGTCAGACAAGAATCTTTGAGATTTTGCAGTATGTTGCAGCACAATCTACCCCAAATCGTCGTCCTACCCAGGTATTTATTTTAAGCTTTATTGTTCACCAGGAAAATGGCAGTGTGACATTTTTACAAGTGTTATATAGTCATTCCATTGACGAATTTGGTTGATTCGTGTTTGGGTAAGTATGGTTTGCTAGTTCAACTCCTGAGAAAAATATAATAGAGTTTTTAGGTAAGCCACAAGTAATATGCTGCATTTTGTGATTAGTCATTTTATCACCAAAAGATTCAAACTCTTTTTGTATTTTCAGTAACAAATTCATAATATTTATGGCATTTAGAAATAAAAGTTTCAGTTCTGGAAATCTTTATAGATTGCTTACGCATCTGATTATGATGAATATTAGTAATCAGAGATATAGAATTCCTGCTGCTCTCAATACTTTTATGGTTTTCTCATTTATAAGACAAAAGGAAGTTGAATTATACAGCTCAATTTTACAGATGGTCTGTTGGACATTTTTCTGGTTATTTGGGGAAGTGTGTAATGTTTGGTCTCCACTTTAAATAATCACTAGTCTTGTTTTTGAATGCTTTTTGAAAGGGTAGGGCATATCCAGTGATTAATTGTTTATGTCGTTTGTATTTAACAATTAATATCTACTTATTTCTTTTGTTAATGTTAATTAAAAATGTGCTTGAACTATTTTGTTCATGAAAAGGGCATGTAAGTGTAATCCTTGTCAGCAAACTGATGCTAGTTATGCTTGGTTTCTGTTATTTTTTGGTTCAACTGATCACGCAATCCTGCTTGTATCCAGCCACAACAACCAGCTCCAAGACCCCGCCCTCCTGCAGTCAATGGCACTGCTCCTCCTCGGCAACCTTCGACAAAACCTCAAACTACAACACAGACGCAGGATGAAGAGCCCATGTCTCCTACTTCAAGTACATCCTCCAGTCAAGATAATGAGATGGAGGAGGAACTCAGCTCTGCCAAAGAGCCATCAAGCTCTGCTTCCGCTCCTGCTCCTGCTCCTCCAGCTCCAGCTGCTGCTGCTCCTCCTTCACCAGCCTCAAGCTCTATAAAGAAGTCGATATCATTGCCTTCTGCACCTGAGAGCCGCTCAAGCCAACCATCAAGTAACACAGTAGATGTCAAGTTGACTGAATCAGCTCCCACCAAGGTTGTAAAATCACCAATCAAGCCTTCGGGGGCAAAGTCTCTGCCAACCCCAGAAGAGACGGTAATGGAAGAAGCTATTCGAGTGACCCGAGGCAGATTGAGGAAGACTAAATCCACCACAGCAAACAAATAGATTGACTTGCCACACTTCTCATCTCATTATATTAAATGTGAGTATTTAGCAGTAGGTTGGATGTGCTTGTGAAATGATTATCTGAAAAATATAAAGATGGAATAACTGGGGATCATTTTTTGGTCTCCTTGTATATTCGTTCCTCATCTATTTTGATTCAATTGGTTGCTTTATATAGTTTATATATCTTCTGATCTCATTAGCTATGGTAAGAATATGCACAATGTGACGTCTTATGCGTTACCAACTTTCTTTAAGTTACCATCACCTGCAAGGACCACCACTGGTTAGTGGTTACAGTTTTGGGTAGTTTGGATAGCATTTAATATGTTTTGTTTTTAGTTTTATTTTGGCTGATTAGTTTAGATGAGATTTGGTAATAGAGACATGCTACTATTAATTGTATTAATGGTCTACTTTTAATCTTACTTATGTTGATTAGGTAGATGGAAGATCAGCGTTACAGTGTTTAGCAACTTGGTGTGCCATTTAAGCTTTACATGTTAGGATATGCCTTGAATCTGTTTGTCTACTACAAACGACTTTGCACAGGGATTAAACTGCTTGGTTAGTGACTCGGGGTCCAGGAGTGATGTGTCCTTGTTGTTGGGTTCAGTGGTGCAATGTTATTTATTACATTGGGCTATGATTTTTTGTTTGGGCTCAAGCCGCTCAACTTCAGGGGACTTATATTAACTCTTCGAGTTTTAACCTAGCAATCTAGCATTTTTTTTTTAATTTGTACTCGTAGTTAACATTGTTAGTGAATTACTTGGTCAGCGAGTCAGGTTATTAGGGTGACACGCCTTAGTTTGGGGGCATAGGGGTGCAATAATTTTTGTTATATTAGGCAATGATTTGTGTTTAGGCCTATTTTGTGGCCTTTTCATTAGTGTTTTGGGAATCATACAAACAATTTAGTTTTAAGCTAATCTCTGTAATCTGTGTTATCTTCCAAACCAGTAAAACTTCCTCTCGCATGATGCATTGTCATGGATATAGATAACTAGAGTTGGTAAAAGCCAACACGACACGACATGAACCTAACACGAAAATATCAGGTTAGTATTAAGGGTTTACGACACGTTTAATTAAACGAGTCAACATGATACGAAACGTTTAATTAAATAGGTCAGGTTAGTGTTGAGAATTCCAACATGAAACTAACACAAATCAACCCACTTAAGAAAAATAACCAATTATGTATGAAAATTATGATAAATGTTATATATGAGGCTAACATTTTTATTTATGATGCGACAACATAAACCGGATACGAAAATAGTGGTTTAGTGTCCAGAACATTCAACACGATTGATTAAACAGGTCAATATGACAACTTTATTAAGTGGGTCGAGTTAG
Organism: Chenopodium quinoa; assembly: GCF_001683475.1. Taxonomy (NCBI): domain Eukaryota; kingdom Viridiplantae; phylum Streptophyta; class Magnoliopsida; order Caryophyllales; family Amaranthaceae; genus Chenopodium; species Chenopodium quinoa. The sequence goes on along the minus strand of NW_018743858.1, from coordinate 907,974 downwards.
TATTGAAGTCCTCCAACCTGTTTAACTTCACACAATATTGACTCGACACGACACGTTTGTCAGCTCTATGACATGTTTGAGAATTATGTACGTATGTTCTTAGCATATCTTTCATAACATAACATCTCTACCTTCTAACGATGTGGATCGGATCACCCCAATCTGGCCCCGGCCAAGCTCTAAAGAAACGTACTGTTCCAACATCTAGAGGATCACATTGTTGGAAATGCGACTGATCCACCTACCAAAGAGGGCAACACGAATATAATCCAAGTATATACTTACATACTTATTGTTTTGTTCTTTGCGAGAATCTATGAATGAGTTTATCGTTTACTTGTTCACAATCTCAGAGGAGATGATCACGTGGATTAGGTGATTGCTCTGATTAGGGTTGGATTGTTTTGATTTAGAAAATCTACTTCTTTCCTGGGTCTCGGGACCAGATTATAACATAATTAGAGAAAGCTTATTGGAAGATCTAGTTCATGTCTAATGTTCAACAATTATAAATACTTTCACTCTCACTCTCACCGTCTTATCCATCTCTATTGGTGAGACTCAACTTTGAGTATAGAAATACAAAATGAGTTGTTTTTTTACCTCCAATAATTATACCCAACTAGACCTGATAAATGGGTCATTCGGGTCGGGTATGGGTTGGGTCATATAGTTATCTGGTCAAGGTCGGGTCGGGTCGGGTCATTTCGGGTTTCGGGTTGATTTCTGGTCGACAAATAATCGGGTCGGGTTGGCTATCGGGTCAACACTTCGGGTCGGGTCGAGTTTGGGTCGGGTCAGTTCGGATAGGGTCAATTTTCGGGTGCAAATTTCGGGTCAACTTCGGGTCGGGTAAACTTTGGGTCTGGTCATATTCGTGTCGATGCATTGGGTTAAATTCAACTCTATATATATATTTATTTATTTTTTGACGAGAAACTCACTATATTTATTAAGGCTACTTTTTTCATGGAATATACTCATATAGTAATTGTTAGACTTTTATTGACCTTGTTTTTTTTTTGGTGTTTAGATTGGGAATCAATTTCAGGATCTCCTGAAACTAAAAGGGATGCTCTAACTAATTGAGTTATACCTCACTCTCTTATGGACCTTAGTTTTAATACTCTTATTATCATTGTCACTGTTCATTGTTGTAATAATTTCTTTGTATTATTCTTATAATAATTTATAATATAATCTATGTTTTTTAAGTGCTCCATTAATTTTAACTGGACATACATTGATACATGTATGCAGGCATGCCGTGCAGGAAATTGATCAATATTAGACTTCCTATTATAATTATCAGTAATTTACATTATAGAATTTTACCAGTTGAATGTTCTTAAAATATTTACTGTGGTGGCGATTTCAACAAGTACACACAAGAGTGACAAGACAATATTTTTTTTCTAATAAAGACTTAAAGAGTAGTAGCGTGGATGGACGCCAAGTCGCCAAGTACACTTACTCGCATTGTGAACTTTTCTTAACCAATTCGATCAAATATATGTTATGACGTGCTTCGTTTGAAATTAAATTTACTGATAAATTGCAAATTAGGAGGTCAAACCAGCCAACATATACTCAATTTTATTTTTGTGACCGATTAAATCAAAAATAGGTTATAACATGCTTCGTTTGATAAAAAATTTATTGTTAATTAGGAATTCAAACAAGTCAACTTAAACTCGGTTGTAATTAGTTCTTAAAATTACATGCTTTAATGTAAAATAATATATGTGATCAAGTACTTAAACAGTACATAAGGGTGGAAAACGACACAAAATTTTATTATAAAGTTGATTAATAACATTAATGTAAACCTATCCGATTCGAATTAATTTTTTTCAAATGAAACTCATAACAAGATTTTTCCTATTCAAGGTAATTTGATCTCAAATTAAAACTTGATAAGATTAGATTAAACCTTTTTCGGGCTACTTAATAGCCCGGTCTCTGACTCTCCGGTCTAAATTACTTCATAGGATGTCTTATCACTATTAGTTATGCAAATATGCTTGTATCTATCTACTACTCAATTAAACAACTAAACTAATGTAATAAATGAATATTACTTTTTGATTGAACATAAGATCATTATTGTGCATTATATATTGATGTTTATATTTATAAAAACAAAAATTTATTCAGTTATAAACTTATAATGACTGAGTGTTGGGTAATTGGTGCACAACACAATATGATACTTCCTCCGTTTCTTTTTAGTTGACACGTTTCTTTAGTCACATGTGCTAATGCATAATTTCAGCCATTTATATCCTTAATCACCGATAATAAAAAATTATGAAAAGTTGATATTTTGAAAATAAATATCGTGACGAATGTTACAAGATCTTACATGACTATATTTTTCATTTCATATAAAACACAAAATATGGTTAAAGAGGAGTGTGTGAATAAAGTCAAAACGTGTCAACTAAAAAAAACGGAGGTATTATTAATTAAGTGAAATATTCTCATATTCAGATATAAGATTACGAACACACTTGTTGATCAATTAAAAATTTTCAAAATTTCAATTTTAACAAAGTTACAACTTAAAAGTGAAAATTTAAGAAGGAAACAAAAATAAAACATTTAACTTGGTTAAAAATTATGGGAGTCTTTCCCCCAAATGGCTAAAACTTCAAAATTGTTAGCGGGAATACTCCCTCCAAATTTCGGATTTTTTACCAAATTGAGCTTTTTTGGCAAAGTATTTACCAAATTGGTCTCGTGGCAAAAATATTTCCCAAACTAAGCTTCTAGGGTAAAACGCTGTCTCGGACAGCGTTTTACACCCAGTTTTTTTTTTTTAAAAAAAATTCAAGACATAAAACTCTGTCTCAGACAGCGTTTTATGGTTAATTGACTTTTTTGTATGTATTTTGCTAAAATATATTGAAGTACACGTATTTTGTGTATGTAAAAAGTAAAACGCTGCCTGAGGCAGCGTTTTACTTAAAGAATAAAACGGCAAAAGTATTATTCCCAATAGGAAAACGCTGCCTCAGGCTGCGTTTTATTCTGTACAATAAACGCTGCCTGAGGCAACGTTTATTGGGGGCTTTTTTTTTTATAAAATATGAAATACGAAGTTTGAGAAAAAAGTCAAACAGGTAAAACGCTGTATGAGACAGCGTTTTACTTCTTGGATTTTTTTTTAAAAAATCTGGGTATAAAACGCTGTCCGAGACAGCGTTTTACCCCATAAGCTTAGTTTGAGAAATACTTTTGTCACGAGACCAATTTGGTAAATAATTTGCCAACAAAACTCAATTTGATAAAAAGTCCAAATTTCCAAGAGTAAAAGTAAAGTGACTAAATTCTAAAATTCCAAAAAAATAAAATAAAAAAAAATAATAAGAAAAAAAAAACCTACAGCCCTAAATCTTCCTCAGCCGTTTTCACTCTCTCTTTTGTCTTCACTCTTCTAACTTCTCTAATCTTATGCTACTCATCTGATCTCAAGCGCTCCGGCAAGGCAAGGTTTCCCTCTTTCTATCTTCCTCTTCTTTATTATTGCAGTTTTTTGTTTCAAATTTTATGATTTTCAATTCAAGTTTTGTGATTGATTGATGTTAATTTGATACTTTGAGATTAGGTTTTGATTTTCCATTTTTTTTCACTTATAGGAAGCCAATTCATGAGCTTCCTGTACTCGAGGTGCACTTAATTTGATTTGCATGAGGTTCTCCATTCCCTCAGTCGCCTTCTGAGCTTTCTCTCCTCCATTGAAGCCAGCCTTTGAGGTAAATATTTTCTTTTTAGATTATTGAATATCAATTACTTTCTCAATTTAGAGCTTAATTTCATATTATCAGATTTAAGCTTTTTGAAAAGATAGCCAATTTAGGGTTCTTGAGACATTACGTTAAGGTAGCCCCGATAAAATGTTTGTCCTTATATTTCTCATTTAGGTCGACCTCTTTGTACCATTTGCTAAAATTCATCTTAGCTTGGACATCATTAATGAAAGAATTGAAGGGATGAGGAAGATGATTTTGTTTACTAAACTGTAATTGTAGAAAACTAAATGATATTCAAGCTTTCAAGAGGCTACTATCTAACTAACTAACTATCTATCTATCTTTTTCTTTCAGGCTACTATCAATTTAAATATTAATTCTGAAGTATGCCTACCTTGATTATCGATGGTTAATAATACTAGCCTCTCAAATTTCCACCCTACACTCTTAGCTTTGATAATTTCTTAACTATGATATTGTTGAAATTATCTCACAATTTCTGCCCAAAATACTTACTAGTTACTTATTATCAATTTTTATGGGGATGTTGGTTTTTTATATGCAGTCTTTATCTTTTGGTTGTCCATAAGCATGCGAGTTATTTTTTTCAATTGATGTTATGTTGACATGGTCTTAATTTGAATGTATATAAAAACAGAAGGTTGATTTTCCCTTATTGATTGGTTTAGATATTATTATTTTGTCTCCACTGCAGCATTTCAAATTATGTGTGGATATTAGTCTCAGAATTATGATTCAAATATTTGAACATTATTGGATAAGAGATGCTACACCTTATCTTAATCTGACAATAACTAATGATATTATTCTTGCTTTTTTTGCAGCAATGGATGATCATATTATTTACGACAAGCCTATTATTTAACCAGAGGGAACAGAGGATGAGTGTACACCAGAGGAAGAAGCCAATGTTCGTACACAAGAGGAAGAAGCCAGTGATCCTGAACTTATAGTTGAAAACAACAATGTGAGCACTATGGAATCTAGCTTTCAAGCTGTAGAAAAGAAACGGAGTCTAGTTTGGCCGAAATTCCTCACGTTTGACAAGACGAAATCTACTAATGGGAAACAGAGATCAATTTGCAAACATTGCCAAAAAGCATCCTTCATATCCAACCCCCATTTTGGAACCCAAAATATTCAAAGGCATCTAAGAAAATGTAGTGCATATGAGAAATATTTGAAAAACCAAGGAGGAAATGGTTCAAACAAAGGTAAAATCTTTAACCAAATTGTGTACAGAAATCTGGTAGCTAAAGTCATAATAAAACATGGGTATGCTTTCTCTTGGGTTGAGCATGATGGTAATAGAGAAATTCATGCATATTTAAGTGATGATGTAAAATTCATTTGTAGGAACACTACTAAAGCTGATTGTTTAAAAATGCATAAAACTTTGAAGGCTCGGTTAAAGGAAAACTTAGTAAAGTCTCTAGTCGTATCTCAGTCACATGTGATATATGTGGACTCTTGTCAAACTGAGGGATATTTGTGTCTGACAATTCACTATGTGGATGATAATTGGAAATTAATTAGTATATTGCTTAATTTTACTCATATTGATTCACCACACACTGGAAAGCCCATGTATGCTGCTGTGCAATCCATGCTTCAAATTGGGGTATTGATGATAAAATTTTTTGCTTCACATTAGACAATGCCTTTAGTAATGATAGAATGCAAGATTATTTGAAGGAAACTCTACTTGCATGAGATGCTTTGTTGTATAATGGTGAGTTTTTTCATGTACGATGTGCTGCACATGTATTAAATCTCAATGTTAAAGATGGACTTAAGGTCATTGAACATATAGTTGAGAAAGTAAGACATTGTGTGAAGAAGGTAAAATATTCTGAAACAAGAAAAAACACTTTTTGATCTTGTGTAAGTCTAGCTAAGATAAAAGAAACAAAATCATTGTGGCGTAATGTTCCTACGAGGTGGAACTCTACTTACATGATGCTTGATAGGGCTATCTTATATCGTGAGGCTTTTAGGGAGATGTCTCAAGTTCAAAAATGGTGTCCTACCTTTGAATAGTGGGATGTTCTTGAGAAGATTCGAGATGTTTTAGAACCCTTCTATGAGACAACTAAGATGTTCTCAGGAAGTGAGTATCCCTACCTCAAATCTTTATTTTGGGAATGTTTGGAAGATTCTCATGCTTTTGATAGGGTTGGAGCACGATGATGATGATGTTTTGAGGACAATGGCAATAGAAATGAAGAGCAAGTTTGATAAGTATTGGTTTAACTTAGAACAAGATGATTATGGCATGTTATTTGCATTTGCTATGATTCTTGATTCTTGTTGCAAATTATCAGTGCTAAAGTTTTGTTATGAAGACATATTTGGAGATGTTGAGGCTACCTTGAGAGTTAGTGATCTCCATCTTAAGTTGGAGAAATTTTATAAGCTATATGCCCAAATTGGAACATCATCGACATTGAACAACAACACTGATATGGCACATGCCTCACATTCCAGAGCCTCCATAAACAGCACTTCAACTAGAAACCGCAAGCGAAAATTCGACTATTTTGCGGTAATTGTTCTTCTGTTATTTTATTTTGACATCTGCGCATGTCTTTTGGCCGTTCTCAGGAACTTGAAACAATTTAAGCATAATTTGCCTCCTTTTAAACATCAGCTTTTGACAAACCCTTCAAATCCTTATTCGGATTAAAGCCTATCATAATTACTTATGCTTGGATCTTTTAGCATGTTGGCTAGTAAACGGAGAGAGTTATTCTGTATTTGTATGCCTATATTAAAGCTTTTGTAGAAAAGATCTATTGACCTGGAAACTTGGGCAAGTTGATGCGTCTGCTCTTTTTTATTTTATTAGAATTAGAAGTTATATACTAGATTGTTGTGAAGAGGTATTATGAGCTTTTTGACGTTGTAGCCGGGATTAATTAAAAATACTTGAAAAGTACTCCGTACTTTTTTTTTTAATTGTCAAGCCTTTATGTTTTGTACTCTGTTGTGACGACCTGAACTCTTTTTCTTGGAACTTCATTAGAAAATTACTTTATTTCTTCTCGATTCCATGTGATGGGAGATTGCCTTCCTAATTGCTTTTGCCTGTTTTTTCTATTTGTTGTAGATCTTGTCACTCATCCTATTACATGATGTTCTACTCTACTTCAACACTTTTTCTTCTCTTTGCTGTTTTTTTGGGAAAGTCAAAATGTTGGACCCTTGTGACTTTCTCATATTAAAGTTGAAGAAAAACTAAGAAGCACTTCTGTAAAACCACACCACCTGAGTTTAAATAATTTTAGCAGGTCATTATGTGATATTACTAGTTATAATACCTGGCTATTTGGCAGTTAACTTATATTTGCCTTCTGTTTTTCTTGTGTTTACTTTATTTTTTCTGTCAGTTATAATCCTTTTGATTATCCTTCATTCTTAATATATTGATTAGACTGTTTTTTACATATTTGCCTTATGTTTTTCTTGTGTTTACTTTATTTTTTCTGTCAATTACTGGTTTTTTTTTTAAGATTATAAGTTAAGTAGTTATTAAGATTATAAGTTAAGTTTATGCATATGTTATAAGTTAAGTAGTTGTTATTAAGATTATAAGTTCAGTTTATGTTTTTTTGTTTGGTGATGTGTTTTATGGTTTGTCGTTGACTCGTTGTGTTGAATTCAGGAATATGACGATAAAGAGGCCTCATCTTCTTTTGATGAGAGGTCAATATTGGATGTTTACCTTGAGGACCCTAAACTAGATCGGAAAGCGGAGCTTGACATATTAGCTTTTTGGAAAGAAAATGAGCATCGATATAAAGGCCGTTCTCATTTAGCTAGAGATATTTTGGCCGTGCCCCTGACAACCTTGGCTTCCGAATCAACTTCAGTATTGGGAGTCGAGTATTGAATAAATGGAAAAGTTCATCAATTCCTGAAAATGTGGAGGCTTTAATAACAATTCGTAGTTGGATGTACTCTTTTGAAAGTAAGTATTTTATTATATATTTTTAAAATATGTATATTCATATTCCCGCATTCTTGTTTAGAGCTGTACACTCTTGTTTCTTTATTTTTGCATTTATAGTGTATTTGCTTATATTATTGTTTTTATATTTATGTAGCAAATGAGGATGATGGATTTTTTGGTTCTTATGTGGATTGGGCAGCGGCTCCAAGTGTTAATTGTCAACAATTTTAAAGGTTGGATATTGGAGTAATTATTTAGAATATTTTAAAATTTCATTTGGTATTGAACATTAAATACGCATTTATTATTTTACTATTTTTTATTTCTAGACTTGTGAGAATTGTGACTTTTATTTCAAGCCTTAGTAAATTTTTTTCTCAATTTATGGACAAACTCCGTAGAATAGTCGTTAAATTTCAATCTTTTTACGAATTTTTAATAACTTATAAAGAGAAAAGGCCGAAGAAATCGAGAAAAGTAATGCTCAAAATATGTAAATTACTTACACTGTTACACGTTACAAATTAAAAAAAAAAAAAAAAAGTCAGTTTGATTGCGGTTATTTTCTATTTCAGTTTGCTTAGGTCAAATCGTTAGCTTAAATAGATTTTGGTCATTTCAGGTATAACGTAATCTTAGTTCGGGTCACTTTGGGTTTCGAGTCTATTTAGGTCAATTAATTCAAGTTAAAGGTCGGGTCAACTTCGGGTCGGGTCATCTCGGGTCTCAAGTTAACTTCGGGTCGGGTCATTTCAGGTCGGGTCACTTCGGGTTTCGGGTCAAGGTCAGGTCAATTCCACTTCGGGTCGGGTATGGGTCGGGTCGGGTTGATTTCGGGTTTCTGGTCAATTTTGGGTCAATGTTTTCGGGTCGATTTCGGGTCATTCAGGTCGGGTCATCTGGTATGGGTCAGGATTGCCAAGTCTATACCCAACCCATTTCTCAAATTAGCAACTCATGTGAAGTCTAATTTTCCAATGGTGAGACACTCTAAAGTATATTAATGTCACTTTCAATTTATGGCCCACCAAATCCATATTGTAAGTTTTTCCAAAAAAAAAATAATTAAAACTTAAATAAATCTAATATATATAAATAAAGTAGGCATTTTTGGAGAGCATTCGGAGCGCCACGTAAGAAATATACTTATTTTGACCAATAAGAAAAAAGATTTGTATTTTATTTTTTAATTAAAAAATTATGTCACCACCTAGATAAAAGTAACGAATTAGAATTGATATATCTAATTTTAATGCCTTTGGTTATTTTTAAATAATGGAATACGATTAGATGTTATATACTTAATATATGGATGGCTTTGGTTATTTTTGGAGATGATGAAAAAATTCCAATGCATAGATTTGATTTTATATCGCAACAATTTTTCATTTATTAGTAAATATGTTGATTTATTTTATATAAATGTAAAGATTTAATTTATATCAATTTCAGTTTGGCTAATATATCACGGTTCAATTTATCCATTGATGTAGTAGGTTGGTTGTGGACGAGGTAGGTGATTCTATCGAAATAAAAGATATGGTAAGACAATGAATAATGATTTAGGATTTAAATTATTAAAATTTTATCATTTCACATTAAAGATTTTATATAACGGAAAAAATATCATATTTACACTTTATTTATATTTAATAAAGTCATTATAAATTATAGTAAAAAAAAATAAATATTAAACTTTTGTAAATTTGTCTGAAATTATTAAATACAATAAATCAAATAATTAAAAATCTTAGATAAAAAAATCGTGCATCGCACGGGCTTCCATCTAGTTACAAAATATATTATAATATTGATAAAGGGCCTACACTTTTTGTCAAATGAGACTCAAAGTTGAGTATCTAAACTTAGTAACTTTCTTTTGGAGTTGTTAAGTTTAGGTACCAACTTATTGGTATCCTTTGCAAAAAATACTCCCTCTCCTTAAAAAACTCTCTTAAGTCTCACCGTTGGAGATGGTCTAAATACTCCCTCTGTTTTTAAATACTTGCTCCATTTCTCTATGCCGAAGTTTTAGGAGAAATTGGAGAAATTAATAATATATGGAGGTAGTAGGGTAGGTGGAAGAATAAAAAAAATTGTAAAAAGTAAAAGTAGTTGATAGAATTGAAGGAGAGAGAATATGAAATTAATAAAATACTTTCTCTGTTCCACAAATATTACAACAAGGATAAAATTACGCATCTATAAGCACATTTTATATGTTAAATATCTATAATTATATAAGAGTAAAAATAATAAAAATTTGACATTGTGAAAGTATTTTACGAGATGAATCTAACAAGATCCCATATGACTATATTTTACTTTACGTAAAAATCATAATTTGTGGTCAAACAAGCATGATAAATAGTGCAAAAGTCTAGTTGTTTCAATATTACTAGAACGGAGGAAGTATGATTGGGTCCACTAGTTGAGAGAAATGAATTAAATATTGTAACAACTTTTCTAATAAGGAAATGGAGCAAGTATTTAAAAACGGCTGAAAATGAAAAGTGGAGCAAGTATTTAAAAACGGAGGGTGTAGTGTACATTTTTATTTATACAGTTTTCAAGGTGTAACTTTTACCATCAATATCATAATTTACAGGAAAAATTAGAAATAATAATCCCAACTTTCACGTATTTTGTTTTAATAATCCCAACTTTGGATTATTTTGGAATACTCCGAACTTTGGAGGCTGTTGATTTTCTTCAATCCCAAAAACCAGTGACCGGTTAAATGGATTAATTTTTTTTGTTTTTTCTAAGTGACATATTAAAAGTTCATTGGTTAAATTTTTTTTTTTTTAAAAAAATATCAGCCAATTAGCCATTCCCCAAATTCCGGCCACCTAAGCCTTGACGTCGGCGGCTGCTATTTCCCCCCCTGCGCCGCTAATTCCCCCCCTGCGCCGGCTTCCCCACTTCCCCTGCGGCGGTGTTGCGACCCACACCCACCCCTAAAACCTCCCTTTCCTTTCCCCTATTTTGAAATCACCGGAGAAACGCGAGCGGGATGAAATTGGTGTTGTTGGAGTTAGGGCTGTGTTACAGGGCAGGTGCTGATGGGGAAATTCTCTGTGGTGGCCGGTGTTGGTCGAATTTGGCTGCGATTTGGGGTTTTTGGGAGTAGGGATGGGTTACCTTGGTTGTTGCGTGGGGTGGTTGCGTGGGGTGGTTGCGTGGTGGTAGCGTGGGGTGGTTGCGTGGAATGGGGGTGACGCGGCGGCCCGACGAGCTGGGCAGTGGTGGTGGAGGTTAGGGTGGGCCGGTGGTGGAAGGTTAGTGGTGGTGGAGGTTAGGTTGGCGGTGGTTTTTTCTGCTTTTTTGTTTTTAATTTTTTATAAAATTTTTGGATCAATCAGGACTTGACATGTGTCAAGTGACCTGATATAATAGGTCATGGACTTTTGCTGATCGGTTAAGGATTGAAGAAAATCAACAGCCCTCAAAGTTCGGATTATTCCTGAATAATCAAAAGTTGAGATTATTGAAATAACATACGTGAAAGTTGAGATTATTATTTCTAATTTTTCGTAAATTACATATTATTAGAATTTATAAAAAGCTAATGGCAAATATTATATTTTCCCCGTACCTTTTACTTGACACGTTTCTTTAGTCATGTTTGCCAATGCACAAATTCAACCATTAATATCTTTAATTATCGATAAACAAAAATTATGAATAGTTGATATTTTGAAAATATATATCGTGCCGAATCTAATAAAATCTCACGTGACTATATTTCACATTACATATAAAGCACAAAACATGGTCAAAGGGGTGTGTGTAAATAGTGCTAAAGTTAAAACGTGTCAACTAAAAAAAACGGAGGTAGTACATTGAAACGAATCTAAGAATACTAGATGAAGCCCGTGCGATGCATGTTTGTTTGTATTTTTTCAAATAAAATATTCTACTAAATATATATTTATCTCCTAAAATTAGTGATATTCGATTGCTTACTACTTGAGTTTTTTTTATTTTATTTCACAAAGTTTCATATGTGGCTAGTCACATCGTATGGTCAGGATTACTTGGTCAGGGGCTACTCGGTTGGTCAAGGGCAACTCAATCGATCAGGGGTCACTCGGACAGTCAGGGATTACCCGGTCAATGTTTTGATATATCTCAGCCAGTCACACGATATGGTCAGCCACACGAAAAATGTGCTGATTTTATTATTATAATTAATATAAAATTTTATATCTAAAATAAATTGCAATTCTTTTTTTCATTGGCTAAAATATAATATTTTTCTATGTGATGCTCTAAAATATCTTGAAAAACTCTCCTTTATTAATTTTTGTAAAATTTTATCATAATGTTGGTTCCATACATTAATCACCCAAATAAATTATTTAATTTTATTCATGATAATTGTTTAAAAATAATAGCCTTATGTATCGCTCTGATAATTTTTTAATTTATTATTATAATGCTACGTAGTGTTTTAAAAGAACTTATCTTACGTGGCATAATTGTATGGTAGCGTTTTAAAAAATTCAATCCTACATGTCGCTTTTTTTTTTTTTTTTAATTAAAATTCTACGTAGCGCTTTAAAAAAAACTTATCTTACGTGACATAATCCTATTGTGGCGTTTTAAAAGTACTAAGCCTATGAGGTGGTCTAATAATTTTTTAAAAATTAAAATCTTACGTGGCGCTCTAAAATTTCGGTAAAAAACTCCCCTTTATATATATATACTAGTTTTGTGCCTCGGGCGATGCTTAGGTTGTTTATTGAATTTTAGGATAAACCTTTCAGCTTGAATGTTAGATACGGTCATATAATCACTTTTGATAATGCGAGATATTTAAACATGCGATATCATACTTAAATTATTTTTACTAAACTGAAAGTATTTTTACCGATTAAAACTTATTTTTACTAATTCTCTATTATTTTAAATATATTATAAATGGATCTTATTTTAAAGAACCTTTTAAAATGAATTTTATGGTAGAAATAGAACCGAGTTATTAGATTTTTATTATAAGTTATGATTAATTTTGTGTATATGAAATATTAGTAGTGTATTGATAATAAAACTTCTATACAACATTTTTATCTTCAAAAATCTATCCAAAATTCGATTATTTAGCATCTTATTGTCGCTTATGTGGCACGATACTTGGCGAAAAACTGGAATGCCAAGTGTTGCTGTCTCATGGCTTGGCCGCGAGACCAACTTTATTTATTAGTGATATGATATTAGATTTCTATTGTTATGTTGTTTGTAGTGGGTTTTTTTTTTTTAATTTTTTTTTTAAAGGTAAGATAAGAAAGCATTAGAAAGCTCTCCTTACTACAAGAGCTGAGAAACTTTAGTCAAAATGTAGAAAGTGTAACTACGAAAATGAAAATAGACACCTTATTATAGGACACCTGGGAGAAAAATTTATAATATTGAAATGTAGTAAAATTTATAATATTGAAATGTAGTGTCGGAGTGTTGCATGTCTGATTTTCATTGTTTAATAATAGCATTATGCCAATACACTATCCAACGTTGTGTTACAGATTGCGGCAACTGCTCTTATTAAAGTTTGTAAAGCCAGAGGATTTTGAATTTAGTATGTACCAAATAGCTAAAAGCTATTTAAAGATCAAGTTTAATACGAAGTAGAAATTAGAACCTAGTCCCAATTGACCGGGCCCTAATACAGATTGGGCTGCTCAGCCTTGTATCTAAAACCCCACTCTTACTTGGTACCACTCGGAACTAATTACTCCGTAGCAGTTGACAAGGCTCATCTATTCTAATCACCCAAAATCATTAAAACTAAATTTAAACTGACCTACCTAACAACAAATATGTCTAATAATGATTATTTGGTAGATAATTCCATTGGCAAGAGAAGTAATTATGATTTTGACTTGAATTGATCCAAATCAAAATCAAATCTAACAATATTTTAGTCAAATTTGACCTAATTTAAAATGAATAGACTCAACTATGGCCTGAACGAGTTTAGCTATTCTTAGTGATCATGTCTCCATCTATGTCATCATTATCAGATAGATGATATGGTGCCATGTTATACTATTAAAGATTACTATTATTTCTTAACAAGAATTTACAAATGTTAACATTAAATGTGTGAACCCATGAGTTCATGTACATCGTCCGGACCATAAACTATTTATACAGCTAAAACGATCTTCACTTAATTGAACGAATTTGTTACCTTTTTACCTCTTAGATGTTATTAAAATTTAGAGTAGTTAAACCACATTAAAGTGACAATGTACATCCTAATTTGTAACGCTATACAACCCGATTGGCAAGGGGCTTCAATTAGAGTTGTGGCCTTGTGGGCACTGGGGCTTGTGGGGATTCATTGCATATGTGCCAAGAGATCAAAGGACAGGATACAATGTGAAATGTACAGCATAGAATTGTTCTATGTAAGAACTGAAACGAGCTTAAAAATCCGGGAGTGCCTTTGCCAGTTGCCACTGTCAAGAAGTCAAGAATAGGCACCAATGACATTTAATATAGAAAAATACCTACAACTCTTTACATTAAATAAATAAATAAATAAAAAAAAATCCTTCTATTCCAAAATAAATGCATTACTTAGATTATCACACTTATTAATGCACAAATTTAATCCTTAATTTAACCCAAGAAATTAAATTTAGTACCAGAATTTGATCTTCAATTGATCTAAATTTAGCCTGAATTTGAATATTCACGTTTTTTTTTATGCAATTTGTACTCATATGTCTAAACTTAGTTTTCATTGGTGATAGGGGCAAGTATGGGTCGGATCTCGAGCCATGAACCGAACCAAAGTTTCTAAATCGAATATCGAAATAATATCCATGTTTGAAAAGTTAAACTTTAAAATTAATATAAACTAGATTAGTCCCCGTGTGATGCACAGTAGTAATAATCTTTTTCCAAATTAAGGCTTTGTTTGGTTGATGGGATTTGGCCGGAAAAGAAAAGAAAGGAAGTGAGTTTTATTATTTTCCCATGTTTGGTATGAAAAATGATTTGGGATTTGGTAGGAAAGGAAAGGAAGTGGAGAAAAGAGCCTTTACAAATTTTTCGCTTTCCTTTCCTTCCAAAATTGGAGGAATTTGAGAGGAAAGAGAAACATAAAAGATGTTTCCTTTCTCTTCCCTTCATTTCCTTACATTTACCAAACACTGAAAAATAAAATCACTCTCCCTTCCTTTCTTTTCCCTCCCTTTCCTTTCTCTTCCTTTCCTTTACTAAGATTGAACCAAAAAGGGCCTAATTGTGATATAATACAAAAATGAGGCAACTTATGTGGAATAAACAAATGCAATGCACATAGAAAAAATAAACTAATAAGAGGCAAAAATTATTAAAACTACTATTGAGAAAAAAATAATTATTGTTGATTAGTTGTGTTGAAAATATATAAAAGTAATATACATTATATTACATACATTAATGATGCGTATTATTTGCCAATAAAACTATACAATCTAGTGACTCTATGACTAAAGACTTATTCATAAATGCCTTATAATAAACATGAAAATATTAATCAAACTACTAAATAAAATCTATAATAAAACTATTAGCACAACATACATGTAAATATATAAATTACAAATAATATATCACCTTTATATCCAATAAAATAATTTCAATGGATATAAATACTACTCGGACCATTAAAGGCAATAATAATCCACAATTAAACAATACTAACCTATATTATTAATTGTACATTTTCTGTTTATGAATTGAAGCTCTACATGATATCGTCGCTCTTTGATATTATATAAAAATGTGTTTGAAGCTATCCAATAATTGTAGTTTGATCATTGTTCGTTTATTGCCTTAAAAGATACATAAAAAGATGTCACTTGTCACTACGTACGACATGTCTTTTACTATGCACCTTATTTATAATATCGATTGTAATAAATTTATTATATCAATCAATTTTTTCAAAAAAACATAATAATTTTTTTTATATTTACTAATATATTAATTTATTTAATTACGTAAGAACAAAAAAATGATAGATATTCACATTTTCCTAGAAGACATATGATATAGTTGTCGAACACAACATTAATTCTATAGTCATATCTAATGCTCCATTATTCTAAGAAATAAAATATTAGAGGTATTTGAAAAAAAAAATTAGAGTGATGTTTTAAAGTAATTTCCTTAATAACAATTATATGAATCAATTTATTATTACTTTTTGGGTAAAATTCAATAATACTCCATCTAAAAGATGTCTAGGCGGTAATGATAGTATCTTGTACCTAAACCAGTGGCTCACTTTTTCTATAATTAAAAAAAAGTTGGAATAATATTTTAGGTAAATTTGTATGGAAGAAATAAGAATACGAAATATAAAAAGATACATAATATATAAGATTTGGAATAATATTATTATAATTGTATTATACAAATATTCCAAAAATAAAAGATTTATTTGCTAATTGGGGATGGGGAGTTTTGGAGGGAAAATACAGTACCAAGAAATGACACGTGTCATTCTTGGTGTCTGTTTTAGTATTATGTTATTGATTATTATGATATCATTCAAAACTAATTACAACATTACCACATAATTAATCTCCACTAAATTACAAAATTATCCAAGCAGTTATCCAAATTGTTATGGTTACTGAATTGGGTAAAGTATTTTTGTATCAGATGTTTGGATTTTCAGTTTTTCGAAATAAATATGTTTAGCCCAAATTATTGGCGGTTAAATTTAAGTCTTGTAATTAATGGATTGGTTTAAAACCTTTGTTAATTATGAATTTGTTATTTAAAATTCGCATATCTATTAGTTTAGTTACATTTACTACCAAGAAAAAAAAAACCCTAAAAAAATTAGCTCTAAAATTTTAGTTTTGTTTCGAACAAGATGTTAGAATTACGATTCGGTTTGGTTTAGATTGAGTTCCTATTTGGCAATCATGTGGCAGACCACATTTAAATTCTTTTGAAAATACATTAATAATTTAATATGAGCACATTTCTACAATTTTTTCTTTGAAAAAATAAAATAAAAATCTATAACACACTTTTAAAATCTTTGCACATACTCGTATGTTCCAACACAGTAACACATTATATTAGCTAAGATAGTCAATTACAATTTTTTGTGTCTTTCAAAAATAAAATCCAAATAGTAAGGGAGCAAAATTAAAATTACAAAAAGCAATGTTGCTCGGAAATTTATACTATTTATCAGTAGAATACAAAAATCTGAATTTCTGAAAGACAACCTTTTTTTTAATTGGTAATGATCCAATGAAACAAGATGAACACCAAAATGTTAATTGTAAATGTAAGCGACAAGGGAACACCACTAGTTGTGAAATGGGGTGTCCAAACCCTGAAATTTATACTTTCTAACCACTCACTCACTTCTTATATTATTCAAACAACCAAAATTCTTTCCACTATTATGTTATTTATATCATGATATTTATCTTTTTATGTGGAGCACTCCTAAGTCTTTTCCCCAAAACCTTCATAAAAGCCACCTTATATTAAAAGTAAGATAGATATGCATGGATGTTAATGTCATATCTGAGCATTATAACGGGCGTACACTTTTTTTTCGTATGGAAAAGTAATGGATTAGACCTACCTTGTCGATCTTTTACATTTATAATCCATAACAGTTCAATTTAATTTGAATTGATAAAAAAAAAAAAAATGGTTGCATGATTTTTGGTAATGTTGGAGTTATTGGACCTCAAATCTATTTTTGGTGACACTCATATAAGTTTAATTTGGCTTAGCTTATTGGTATGAGTTTGGTCTCATGACCTAATAAGGACTCTTTGAGAGGAAGCCCCAATATCTCAATATGAGATACAAGACTTGTATCTCAAAATGGCAAATAGCTAAATATAAAGAACTTTATGAATATTTTATAATTTTTAATGTACTATTTTTTTGGGTTTGGTCTTCTTCAACAAATAATCTGCAAATCTGCTCCATTGTCATTCCCCTCCATTTTCATCTCTTTCTTTCTCCTTCCCAATAATATTGCTTCATCTTATAAACCACCACCGTTCACCTTCATAATTCCGGCGATTTCGCCACCAAATTAAAGGCCTAAGAAAAATAAAGAAATTAAGGGCATGGTTAACCGGGTATGAGTGTTAATTTCCTCCATTGAAGCCGATTGTCGAGTTCCATTTCAACGTTGAAAGCTCTTCTTTCCTCCATTGATGTTGGTCTGATTTTCATTCCTCCATTGATGATGTTCTGCTTTTGCTTGAATACAATGATATTCTAGACAATTTTAGCCCCATCTTATTAGCTAAAATGACAAATATACCCCTTTAAGATACATGATATGTATCTCATGTTGAGATACATGAGTTATCTCACTTTTTGAGGTGAGGATTCTCTTATATATTCTTCTCCTTCATTTTCAATAGCCCCGAATTGCAAATCTTTACTAGATTGACCTATGAGATACAAATTCGCTATATACGGTTTTCGGTTCGTTGAGTCTAGTCAGTTTAGGTCTAGTTTAGATTTGAGTCATGTAAAATCATTGTATCCATATAGGTCGAAATCTGAATTGAGTCATTTCAGATGGCGTCAGATTTAGTGAAGTTAGTTTTTTTTTTTTTTTTTTTTTTTTTTTTTTTTAATTTTTATTTATAACTACAGTAATTTAATAACCTATATAAATCTAAATACATTCTAGAGGTATTAAGTTTGAGTGGTGGCATCTTCTTTTTGATTTAGAGTAGTAGCATCTTTATTCTTTCCTGATCAAGGTATAATGTCCGTTAAATTTCAACCACCACACATGCCAATTTGCTCAATATGGTAAGCCTCATATACCATTGTACATATAAGACAATTTAGATATATCATAGGTGGATTATGTCGATGATTATCAAATTAATATTGAAGAATTATTAATTAATATTGAAGAAATTAAGGGTACAATCTGAATTTGGAATCCCAAAAATAAATGGTTGGTAATTGTATCCAAAGAATGCATATTAACATGGTGATGTTGCTAACTATACTTTCTTCATTCCTGTTGTATATGCTGTCATTTGGCTCTTGCTCTTTACCCTTTTGCTAGATTCCGGAATTTTAATTTAGATTTATGCATACTAAAAATAACACCATGCAAAATTTTTAAAAAGTTCAAAAAAAAAAAAAAAAAAAGCAGAGAAGCATTTCCCAATGGATAAATGGCCACATGCTTTCATTATATTGCATATAATTTACAAATTCAAAAAGTTTATTAAGGAATAAAAGTAGACAAGATCATGAAAATCTTAATGGTGTTCTGCATTTTATGAGTCTTTTTTTTTTTTTTGGATTAGCCACTTAGAAAAAGATACTTTATACAAATATTTAAATTTGAAATTTAAAAATCAATGTAATACTATTACATTATCAATTTTTATAGTATATAAATAATGTAATTCCATTTCATACAATAAACTGATAAAGTGTTAGCAGCAAAAATTATGGGGGAGGGAAAAATGGGCAAAAAGATGTACTTCAAAAGAACTTCAGTACTTTTGTAAGCTTTGCTCCCTTTCAAAATGAAGAGCTACTTACTTCCTCTGTTCCAATACGATTGCAACAAGGATGAAATTACGCATCCCAAAACACACTTTATATATTATATATCTATAATTCTATAAGAGTAAAAAATTGATATTGTGTTAGTATTTTACGAGACGAATTTAACAAGATCTCACATTAATATATTTTTACTTAATGTATAATATGTGGTCAAACAAATATGATAAATAGTGCAAAAGTCTAATTGTTGCAATATTACTCGAACGGAAGAAGTATATATTTACCCATCAAATTGTTATTTGGCTCCCACTAAATTCACCAAAAATATTATCTTTGCTCACACCGTGTTAAATTACAAGTTTTCAGAGAATGTCAATTAACTTAGTAAGTATTAACATAACTTATTAGATCTAATTAGATCGGCTTGATTAACCTCGATTTTCATGATATATGTATACTTGATTGGACTTTGATATCTTGATTATATCTATTTTTTTTTTTGAGAGCATGATTATATCTACTTAATTAGCCATGAAACTTACTTTTTAAAGGAGAACAAAACACATTCTTAAAATTTAAGGAACTACTCAATACTTAGGGTTGAATTCCGTTTATATAATTTGTTCTTCAAATTGAATAATAAAATTAATAGTAGTTTTTTTTGGCAAAATTTTCTGCAAGACTAGTGGCTCCTTTACTTAAAACATTTCTAATGTAAACAAAATATGTTTAATTGTTTTTGCCAAAATTTTCCACAAGATCGACCGAAAATTTTGGTTGTTATGGTGCATATAGCAAACATAATGCAGGTGCATACAACATATACGGAGTACTTCAACCAATAACTGTGCACTTGACAATATGTATGACGCTGAACACCGGAGATTCCACTTAAATACCGAGTATTTTAAATATTTTACTCGTATTATTTAACATTTAAAGCAATATTAGCTACACTAAATAACACAAATAATGGCGAAGGCACTCAACACACAACCTGAATTTGTAAAATTTATTTATAACACCCTCACCCCCCCTTTTTTTTTTTTTTTTTTTTGGTACGTGATGAGGAGCTTATTTGTAAATTTAATTATATTGTTTGAATTTGGACTTTTTGTTTGGATCATCAATTGTACTTTTTGTGCGGTTGTGCCTGTAGTTCTTTGAATTAGCCCAATTCAATGTTTTCAAAGATAATTTTTTAGCTTGAAAAGATTGTACACAAATGACCTTACTCTTGTTCCCAATTCAAACCCACATTATCAACATCATAATAATAATAATTAATTAGTAAATTTTTTACTCCCTCTGTCCCTTTATTAGAATCTTATTTCTAATATTTATTACTCACACAATAAAGAGAAATAGGCTTCTAATTTAGGGACGAAAGGAGTGATAATTAAACAATACTACCTCGTATAACTGTAAATAACCTCCAAAGAACTATAATTACCAACACTTAGTCAGAGTACCCACAATTATTCTTGGAAAACCTCCAATATATTTTTTTTTAAATCTTAAATAATTTGAATTTCAGTGGTCATAAATAATAAATTCATAGATAAATATTACGGCGTAGGTAAGATAGTAATAATTTTCCACTTATATTTAATTACATAAATGTATAACTTCATAAATAATTAAAGATAAGATTAATTAGGCAAATACTAATCATCAACGATCAATCAATAACTTAATATTAAAATAGACACCGAAAGTGATACGTGTTATATCTTGGTGCTGTATTTTCCTCCAAAACTCCCCCACCCTTTTTAGTCAAATCTAATACGAAGTATTTGTATAATATCACTTGTAGACACCTAAAAATGTCACCCCAAAACCAAACTCGATGATGAACAACTTTTCACCGCCATTAATGGCCGGGTTAAGTATTTAATCTCGGGAGTGCTTAAAAGTCCACATTCAATCAAATACAGCTTACAAATCCGTCAACGCATCAGTCCAAACATTTATTCAAATATAGTCCAATCCACATTTCAGCCCAAACCCTTATAAACTCAATTCGTGTTGTTTATTAATTGATCCCGATTAATAAATAACAAAACTCTAAACCTGAAATAAGCCTGGAAAAGCCTAAACGATGCGTAAGAAATAGGGTTAAAATGAATGTGGACGGAAATCTAACAAACAGATTTACCGTGTCACGGAAAAAATGCCGCGCAACGGCAAATCTTGTCGTGTCACGGCAAACTGCGTCGTGTCGCGGCAATTTCTAGGGTTCCCTCCACGGCGCATTTTATTTTTAGGGTTTTGTGCATCACCCTGTTCATTTTCTCTATAAATACAGGGTTGATTTATTAGTTTTGGGGCACCAACACACATTATCATCTCTCTCTCTCACATTCTAAGCCTTAAACCTATTTTCCTACATACACCATTCCTTTCCTAAGCACTCCCCAGAGTCCATACAACACCCGAAATTCCGTACTTAAACCAAGGTGTGAAAGGTAGAATTGACTAAGCGTTCAGACCAAATCAACTCTACATTTAGTTAATTTAATTTCAATTTGATTTTATATTTTTATTGAAATTACTAACAATTTATTCATGATGTAGCAATTCAAAGAAACGCGGAACGTGAGTAATTTATTCACTTAATTACTCTTATTTTTATTCATATTGCTAGTATCATAATTAGGGTTATTATTATGATTTGATTTGACTAACGTTATTATGGTTGAATTGCTTCCAATATTAATGTTTATTCTATTATTATTATTATTATTGATCACCTTATTGCATGTTTAAAGGGAATATGTAATTGAATATAACGTCTAATAAGATAATTTGGACGACCGCTTTAGGTTCCTTTTTAACCTTGTTGTTTAATCAAGTGATCACTAATATTTTAGAATTATATGTTGCATTAACATCCAACCAATTTAGCTTAATAATAGTTTGGAGCAAATTGAAGTTTTGTTTGCGTGCCTTTGAGATCGCAGGAATCACTTTTTCACAATAAGAATTAAGTAGAGGCCAATACGGGCGAATGTGACTCCTTGACTCATTTCGTACCATCATCCCCGATCCTCCTTTCGTGGTTCCAAACTGTATGGAGTTAGTAATCTCATGGATTCTGAATGGGGTGTAACCTTCACGGGTCAATAGTTGTTGCCTATTGTTGTCCCTTATTCGTGGTTGCCTTTTATGATCCGTGAATGATTTACAAGTTCCTTAATAACTTGTTGGCAACTCCCTAATTTGCTTCGTCCCTAATCGTATGTCAATTCCCACTTCCTATGAGTGCCAAGTACATTCACAACATGCTTACGTAGGCACACTTTGAACGACGCCTACAATTTGGTGACTCCACTGGGGAGGATTCTTGGTTATTTATCGATTTGAGTGATCGGTATTTAATTGAGATGAGTGGTGAGACTTAGATTCTTGAATCGTATTCCTGTGATTAATTTGGCATTTTTGCATATGCATCGATGTTTTAAAGTTGTATTTAGGTTCGCCTTGTACGAAAAATTAAATAACCTGATCGCGAACGAAAAAATAGAGGTACCAGTCAGATTTTCTTACTGCCGCGCCGCGCCACGGCACAGATCACCGTCATGCGGCTGTCTGTACCGTGACACGGTAATTCCTACCGTGTTATAACAATCTTGAAATCTTTCCAGTGGATTTATTCTTTGTCACAGTCAGCTTCCTTCGATTTTTCTGAAAAACCGTATGTGTTCTACATTCATTTTATCCCCGGGGGTTTTAAGCTCTATCAACTCGAAAACGTTCATGACAATAAGGGTTCATCCAAGTTATTAAATCCACCCAAACCATGGAGTCGAGTTCGATTTAATCACGAGCTCGCGGAGCCGCCCGTTGGCATACACTCTCAAGGGAGGCTACCTTGCTAACGCGTTCAAACTCTTAACCATGGTACCCTTTTGACACCAAATAAACTTGACCATAGTGGAACATAGAACTTGACCTTAGGTTATGAACTCTTCTTCGCATCATTGTGCCTACGTGCCCTATGTGTGTATATTGTTTTGATCCTAACCTTAATGATCGTTCTTTGTCTATGGTGGTTTATTTTACGACTAACTAATGCCAATGGACCGTAATCACTTAGTAATCAGCGCAAACACTAAAATAAACTAAAACAAAAACTGGGAAAAACGTGCAAAACCGAACTAGAGCTGATTACCGAGCCACGACAGTAAGGCCACGACACGACAATCATCGCCGTGTCATGGCATATTATACTGCACCACGGTGCAGTTTGTCGTGTCACACCAGTAGTGTCGTGCCACCGTGCCTAGGTTTAAGTCCAGTCAGTCTCTGTTTTAGTCTTCTGTGCTATTTTGGTCCACACGTCAATCGTTTTGACACTGTTTACATGTCTAGCCATGCGATCATACCAAGAGTCTTATAAAATCACCTAATCACTCACGAGTCAGGTATAGTCCACACACTTTTTTATTTTCGACTCGAGTCATGCACCATGTCTTTTATGATCGTACACTAGATTCATTCATGTGTCTCCTTTTTCCGTCACAATAAAGAATGAGTGGAGTTTTCTTATCTATTTTAAAAATTCTCCTCTCTTTTTTTCTTTCACCATTAAATGAATTTGTTCTATATCGCAGTACGTGGTTAAAAAGTAGGGGTCAATTGGCACGACTAGAGACATCCAAGGAAACCTCCATTCTCTTTACAAGTTCCATCACCATCTCCTATTTACTTTCAATTCATTCCAATGGCCACTAAGGAAGATATTGAAGGCATTCACAAGTCCATCGAGGCACTTTCCTCCATGATGCAAAAACTCACTACCCAAGTCAATACCATGGAACAAACTAAGGTCACTGTTGCTGCAATTGACAAGATCAAAGAGCAAGTGAGCAAGATTTCTGAGCACTTCACCTATGTGAAACAACCTTCCACTGCTTTGGTTGTAAAGGACAAGATTCCTAAAAAGTTCTCCACTGTCGACATACCTAAGTTCAAACCTACTAAAAATCCAATGTTTCATTTGAAGGCCTTCTCGACAACCATGGCTCTCAAGGGATTGGATAGAGCACTCTTCCCTACAGTGTTCTCTCTCTCTTTAGAGCATGCTTGCCAATAATGGTTCTATTCTATATATTCCAAGTATACTGCGACTTGGGAAGATGTCATTGAAAGTTTCATGAATCGTTACAAGTGTAACATTCAAAACAAGACTTTCGAACGTGAACTTTCTATCCTAAAGCAGAAAGAAAATGAAGGGTTCACTGCCTATTTGAGTAGGTGGAGAGAAACAGCTGCGCAAATGGTGGATCCTCCCAAAGAAAAGGAGATGGTTAGTCTCTTTATCCAAAATCTAACTCACAAGTACAGGCAACATCTCAAATTCCTTCCATTGAACACTTTCGAAGCTATATACGATATTGGAATCAATATTGAGGATGAGTTAATAAAGACTGCTGGTAGTAACAACACTTGGAAAAACAAGAAGAACGACCTTCCTTCTTCTTCGTCTTCTAAGCCCAAAAATACTACCAACAATGTGAACCACGACGATATCAATTAAGTGTTAGCTCTTGATACTCCCCTTCAGAAGAAAAGGAGAACTTACACTCCTTTGGGAATGACATACGACACCGCCTTTGATTGCCTTTACGGTCAAGGGTTGATTACACCTGTTGGACCATTCCCAGAGCCAAAACCTGAACAAAGGAGTGCCAAGTGGAACCCTAATGTTCACTGTACGTTCCATCAAGGAAGGGGTCACTCCACCGAGCAGTATTGGAACTTAAAAGATGCCATCCAGGATCTAGTTGATGCCAACAAGCTTTCTGTCTCTCCAAGCGACAAGAAGTAGTGAAGACAAAGCGCGCGGCGAGTCCTTTGTGCAAGATTTCATGATGTTTTCTGTTTCTCATTCATTTCCATTTCCCCATTCATGTCTAGCATAGATTATTCCATTTCTGAGTTGCTATGTGTTTCTGTATGTTTCGTTCACCTCTTTTCATTAATAAAAATAATCATTTCTTTTACATCTCAATCATGTCATTTTCGCATTAAAAAAAAAAAATCAATTGCCGAACCAAACACAAGGTATGCCAATTATTTGAAGCATCTTTGCAACCCATGCATTCCCCTTTAACCATTCAAACATATATTCCATTTCTTCACTAACCATTTTGAGCCTCGTCTAACGTTTAGCCTTCATTTCTTCAACCCACATCCACCTAACCTTGGGATGGGAAGGTGTGTGATTGTGTAACATTCAAAAGCAAGTAAAAAAATTGCAAAGCAATAGTAAAACAATGTCTAAGGGTAAGTGTTCTAATGTCTTTGATATGAACACGTCTCGAATTGCGTCTCTCATCGAGTGCTTGGTACCGTGCCTAAGAAACATGAATGTTAAGTGAGTGATGGACCACATGATCTGGGATTTCTCACATTGATTAAAAAGAAGTATAAAAAAAGAAATAAAAAAACAAAGATGAAAAAATAAAACTTGCAAAGTTCAAATTTCAAATACACAATTACACAGCTTGGTGGGGCTTCTCTCGAGTCTTGAGCCTTTTAGCCTTTTCTTCTTTAAACCATCAGCTTAACCACGTTACAACCCTTAAAAGACATCTTTGAGGTGTACACATACTTGTGCAAAGTTCGGCTAGAGCTACGTTCGGCCTGATTCCTAGTAGGCAACTTCACATCGAGGTGTGGCCACATTCACATATGATCGCGTCAAGATATTTTCAATGCTCATCTCTATCCATCTAGAGCTAGACTTGGGGGCTTGAACCCACATCACTTAGCTTACTTAGCCTAAAGATTTATCATCTTTGACTCTTCTCACATCTATTTCCATCACCATAGCCTTTTCAGCCAGCCTTAGTATCACTTTCACACATTGCATTCACACATACATTGCCATATCCTCCTTCCCTTAAGAACCCCTTATCATGAAATCTTGTTGCAACACCACGTATGCTTCATTATCTTTCACAAAAGCATCTAGCAAAGTCATCATCATTCGATAACATTATCACAAATGTACTTAGCTTCTTGACCTAGGTACATTTATCAAGATTCATGCAAGATGTGCTTAGCTCCCTGACCAAAGCAACATTCACTATTGCATACATTACATATTGTGCTTAGCTCCTTGACCTAAGAAACTGTCATTATTTCATGCATTACTCAACAATCACCATTGTATACGTGCTTAGCTTCCAGACCTAATCGACGTTTAAGATTGTTTTTTCATACACTATATATGATGCTTAGCTCCTAACCTAAGCAACATACACCGACAATAAACTACGATTATACTGTGCTTAGCTTCACGACCTAAGTTCATTGATTGATCGTGTCACATGATGTAATTGTCCTAAGCCTCCTGGCCTACGAACATTCATATGAATACATTATTTGATAAGAAGAAAATCCAAGCGATTCATCTCGCTTTGCTCATTGATGAAGTTCAAAGCTTCTTCCTTTTTTCATGTCTTTTCTTTTGAGGAAGTTCAAAAACTTTTTTAAAAATTTTCTTGGTGTGAAAGTACAAATCTTCTTCTATTTTTCATCTCTTTTCTTTTGGGGAAGTTCAAAAAAAATTTCAAAATTTTTATTGAGGGAAATTCAAAAACTCTTACTCCTTTTTTCACGTCTTTCTTTTTCGGGAGAAAGTCGGTACCCTCCATTCATGACACAATCCTCCACTCATGACAAAAAAAAAATGACGGAATTTTTTTGCTTTTGCATTTTCAATTGCTTGTGTCTGCACATGCACTCAAATCATACACATACACACACAATCACAAGTCATACACATGTCATGCCGTGTCAAGTCAAGCTTGGTCAAGTCAGTTGGTCAAGTCAATCACAGTTTATGCGAGTCTTTTGGCAAATCCCATTTTGCAGGTCTCAGGTACAGTCCACGTTTGGGGATAAGCGAACCATCTACAGCCCACGTTCGGGGACAAGCGAACCATCAATAGCCCACATTCGGGGATAAGCGAACCATCAATAGCCCACGTTCGGGGATAAGCGAACCATCTACAGCCCACGTTCGGGGATAAGCGAACCATCTACAACCCACGTTCGGGGATAATCGAACCATCTAAAGCCCACGTTCGGGGATAATCGAATTATCTACATCCCACGTTCGGGGATAAGCGACCATCTACAGCACACATTCGGGGATAAACGAACCATCTACAACCCACGTTTGGGGATAAGCGAACCATCTATAGCCCACGTTTGGGGATAATCGAATCATCTACAGCCCACGTTTGGGGATAAGCGAACCATCTACAACCCATATTGGGAGATAATCGAACCATCTACAGCCCACGTTCGGGGATAAGCGAACCATCTACAGCCCACGTTCGGGGATAAGTGAACCATCTACAGCCCACGTTCGGAGATAAGCAAACCATCAACGACCCGCGTTCAGGGATAAGCAAACCATCTACGTCCCACGTTTGGGGATAATCAAACCATCATCCTTCTTCAAATAATCAGTGATCATCTATCATTTAGTAGGCTGCTCGAGGCATAGGAGCCTACGTAGAAAACTACTAAACGTGTTTGTTGCCATGTACTGGTGTTAGATACGCATTCTATCTCTTCTTTCTTTTATCTGTGGAACTAACACTTTTCTACAGGTATCAGCGTACACAGAGTGATTTAGGATCGCATAACGTCTTAAATCATTCTCCGTCCTAATCGCCTACTTTGACTATCGTTTTCGAAACTTACATTTTTACAAACTTAGTCAAAGTGGGGGCTTTTGTAGACACCTAAAAATGTCTCCCCAAAACCAAACCCGATGATGAACAACCTTTTACCGTCATTATTGGTCGGGTCAAATATTTAATCTCAAGAGTGCTTAAAAGTCCACATTCAATCAAATACAGCTTACAAATAAGTCAACACATCAGTCCAAACATTTATTGAAACATAGTCCAATCCTAATTTTACCCCAAACCCTTTTTAATTCATTTTGTGTTATTTATTAATTGAGCCCGATTAATAAATAACAAAACCCTAAACCTTAATAAGCCCGGAACAGCTGAAACGACGCCTAAATATCACGTACTTAATGATTAAGAAATAGGGTTAAAATGAATTTAGACGGAAATCTGACAAACAGATTTGCCGTGTCACGACAAAAATGTCCCGCAACGGCAACTCCTGACGTGTCACGGCAAACTCCGCTGTGTCACGGTTAATACTAACGTGATGCGAAAATTTCTAGGGTTCCCTCCGTGACGCATTATATTTTTAGGGTTTCGTGCATCACGCTGTTCATTTCCTCAATAAATACGAGGCTGATTTCTCAGTTTCGGGGCACCAACACACATTCTCTTCTCTCTCTCTCTCACATTCTATGCCTTAAACCTATTTTACTAA
The DNA here is from genome assembly GCF_001683475.1 of Chenopodium quinoa. Classification (NCBI taxonomy): domain Eukaryota; kingdom Viridiplantae; phylum Streptophyta; class Magnoliopsida; order Caryophyllales; family Amaranthaceae; genus Chenopodium; species Chenopodium quinoa. The sequence continues at coordinate 879,327 of NW_018743858.1, read as the reverse complement.
ATACACCATTCATTCCCTAAGCAATCTCCGGAGTCCATAAAACACCTAAAATTCCGTACTTAAACCAAGGCGTGAAAGGTAGAATAGACTGAGGGTTTGGACCAAATCAACTCTACATTTAGTTACTTTAATTTCAATTTGATTTTATATTTTTATTAAAGTTACTAACAATTTATTCATGATGTAGCAATTCAAAGAAACGTGGAACGTGAGTAATTTATTCACTTAATTACTCTTTTTTTTATTCATATTGCTAGTATCATGGTTAGGGTTATTATTATGATTTAATTTGACTAACGTTATTATGGTTGAATTGCTTCCAATATTAATGTTTATTCTATTGTTATTAGTGATCACCATATTGCATTTTTAAAGGGAATATGTAATTGAATATAATGCCTAATAAGATAATTTGGACAACCGGTTTAGGTTCTTTTTTAATCTTGTTGTTTAATCAAGTGATCACTAATATTTTAGAATTATATGTTGCATTAACATTCAACCAGTTTAGTTTAATAATAGTTTGGAGCAAATATAATTTTTGTTTGCGTGCCTTTAATATCGCAGGAATCACTTTTCACAATAAGAATCGAGTGGAGGCCAATACGAGTGAATTTGACTCCATGACTCCACGTACCATCGTCCCCGATCCTCCTTTCGTGGTTCTGAACCATATGGAGTTAGTAATCTCATGGATTATGAATGGGGTGTAATCTTCACGGGTCAAACGTTGTTGCCTATCGTTGTCCCTTATTTGTGGTTGCCTTTTATGATCTGTGAATGGTTTACAAGTTCCTTAAAAACTTGTTGGCGGCCCCCTACTTTGCTTTGTCCCTAATCGTATGTCAATTCCCACTTCCTATGAGTGCCAAACATATTCACAATATGCTTACGTAGGCACGCTTCGTACGATGCCTACATCACTATAATAATATTATTCCAAATCTTTTATATTATCTTTATAATAAATATATTCTTTTCTAGTTGGGGTCCTTAATTCTGCCATACACATTTACCTAAATATTATTCCAATTATTTTTTAATCACAAATTTTTATATGTGGTTGGTCACACCGTGTGGCTGGGGTTACTTATAATGGGGTTACTTATTCAGGGGGTTACTCGATCGGTTAGGGGGTTACTTATTCAGGGGTTACTCAGTCGGTTAGGGGGTTACTTATTTAGTGTTTACTCGGTCAGGGGTTACTTATTTAGAGATTACTTTTTCAGGGGTTATTCGGTCGGTCAGGGGTTTACTCTCACATAGGAAACACACTATCCGACTGAGTAAAATTAGAATAATTAACCCCTGATCGGCTAAGTAACTCTTAAATAAGTAACCCCGAAATAAGTAACCGGGCGAAAACAAATTAACTGACTGAGTAACCCCAAAATAAATAACCCTTGACCGATCCGATTGAGTAACCCTTAAATAAGTAACCCCTGAATAAGTAACCCCTATAAGTGTAGGGAATATTTCAAACTCATCAACTTTGAGCCCTACTGTGATCATGCTTTTAGGCACGGTGGCGTCCAAAGGGAAAGAAGCTAGAGCAAAAGACTCGCCAACAAGTTTTAGGAACTTGTAAACCGTTCACGGGTGTGAAGGTTACACCCCATTCACGATCACAGAGATCGCTAACTCCATAGTGGTCCGGAACCATGACTGGATATTCGGGGATGATGGTCTGAATCCAACCTACAAAAGATTGAACCCACCCTAAATCGGCCTCTACTTAATTCTTATGATATTCATGTGCGCTTTCCGATCAACATACATACAACAAATTAATACTAAACCTGTTTAACCTACGTTGGTTGATTATTAATGCACAAATAAATCTATTATTGGCGATCACTAGAATTAAAATCATGTTAGCCTAAATCAAATTATTAATTATCTTATTAGGCGTGATTTCAAGTACAAATTCCCTTTAAACCTGCAAGAAAGGGCGTGATCAAGCAATAATAATAAATAACATAGCAACATAATAATTAATATTTACACAACAAATCATCATCATCATAATAAAGCAATATCTCCAAAATAATGTTAGCAAGATCCTAAGCATGATACTAAACGGATTAATAACAAAACCCTAGCATGTCACTAAATAAAGATCAAAGCCTAAGCCTAAACATGATACTAGAAACATGATACTAGAAATGAAAAAGACATCCTAACATGATACTAGAAATCATAAAAGCATCCTAACATGATACTAGGAAATTATAAAAGCATCCTAACATGATACTAGGAAATTAAAATAATATTCTAAGCATGATTTCTATATCAAATGCAAGGAATAAAGATAGTAGATCTACTTACTTTGACGCCTCGTATCTCTTTCTATTAAAACAATACACGCGTTAGTAACTTCAAGAAATAAACGAATAAATCAAATAAGAATTGAAATAGAGATTAGGGACCAAACCCTCAGAAATATCAACCTTTCACGTCGAGGTCGAAGGCAACTACGAGAAGGACTTGGAGTATTAAAGTCTCGTAAAGGTCATATGGTGTGTGATGTGTTTAGGCTAAGGCTAAGATAGAGAGAGAGAAAAAAAAGCTTAAAGCTTAGAGAGGATTAGATGATGATAGTTGGTGAATGAAAACAAAGGAAAACAACGTTATTTATAGGAAAAAACTAGCGAAAAGATCATGATTAGGGGATTTTGCTCCCACCAATCGGAATGCGCCACGTGGGCCAATCAGGTCCTGCCAAGTGTCCCCCAGTTGGAACTGTCAGGGTTTGCCACGTGGCACACGCCAATTCGTCCACCATGGACCTATTATATCATGACACGTGGCATCCTCCATGCCTAATGGAGAAACCGGCCACCTAGGCCTAACTTCCAAGGGAAGCCCAATCAGCCCTAGGTTAACCTAAACCTAGGATTGGCACGTTTCCCAAGGTTATAAATACCTCCCTTAATCCTCATTAAGGGGGATTACGCACATTTAACACTCTCACCTAGAGAGACCCAATCACTTTTATTTCCGCATTAATTACTCCTTAATCAAGTACTAACTTGACCGTCGGAGGCGGATCTCCAATCATCCGGAGCATCCGTTTGTTTTGCAGGTACAGGCGTCCGGTTTCAGTCTCGGAATTGTAACTCTCCCGCAGGACATCAGAAAACCCCGAAACATCTTGGCGCCGTCTATGGGGAGAGTACTTTTGAGATGGCATCCACGTCTGTACCGACTCCTGAAGAGAGGCATCCCCTAGACGACCCTCAAGTTCAGTCGGACCATGATACTGAGGAAGAATTTGAAGTTGAAGCTCACACAGCTTCAGACGGGACCCTAAGGGCCCGACGCACCCGTCATACCGAAAGGAGGGAATGGGAGCATCTTCAAACTGGACTCAGTGATCCAGCCGGCGCACCGCCTGTTCAGCAGCAGCCGGCTGATGGGTCTGCTCCCATTACAAGAAACGAACTCATGACCTTCATGAGGGGCTTCAAGGGATAGATTCAAGAGTTGCTCAACAAGAAGCCTGCTCTGGCCAAGGAGCATTCGGCTAAGAAACCTTCCACTTCAGGGAAGAGGAAGCCAGTTCAAGGGCTAGAGGCGACCCCTCATCCTAACTCTAGGAAGTGGGAGCCGCCTGCCCTTGATTTCACAAAGTACCGCTATCCTACTCCAGGAAAGAGGAAACCTGTTTGTCATATTCAGGCGGACGGGTCGAAGAAAACATACACAGATGCTCGGCTATTGCTAGAACAGAAGAAGAATGACCGATTTTCAGAGTCGGCCTCTACTTCCGACTTCCAAGACAGTCTACGCAATACCTCGATGAAGTATACTCACGTATCATGAGAGTCAGTCAGGCGGCACCTCCCGTCAGTCCGGCTTTCATAGTGACCAGGCGGTACCAAACTTACCATTTGTACCGCAACAACAATATTTTTTGCAGCCACCTCTGTTTGGTGGGCATGCAGCAAAGAATGTCCAACCTATGGACTGGCAGCTATGGTTGCTTAGACTTGGGGAACAGCCGTCGGCCTTCTCCAAGGAAATTGCTGAAGCCGCTCAGCCGACCAAAGTGAAAAATGTATTAGTAGGCGCCTATGACGGCACTACTAACCCAGAAGACCATTTGATGGAATTCACCAACCTGATGTACCTTCAAGGGTTGGATGATCCCACTTGGTGCAAGTGTTTCCCAGCGACTCTCAAAGGAATCGCACAACAATGGTTCGGCAACCTGCCGACTGGTTGTGTGAATAACTTCAGGACGCTTGCTTACTTATTCACCTCCAACTTTGCCATGAACATACCTGCGAAGAAGACGACACTTGATTTAGGAACGATTCAGCAGGGCGAGAAGGAGGGGCTTCGTTCTTTCATCAGGCGGTTTAACCTGATGAGAATACAGATTCAAGGGTTACCGGATGATGTAGCCTACACTGACTTTTTCAGAGGCCTCAAAGACGGATCGACATTCAAATTTGATTTGGTCCGAAAGAGGGTGGCGACTCTTCAAGAGGCCTTGATTGAAGCGGAAGCCTATATACAGGTGACTGATCTTTGTAGTACAAAACAGTCGGACGGGAAAAGGTTCGACAAAAAAGAAGGACGACAGAAACAGTTGTCGAACAAAGATGAGAAGAAAAGAAAAGAGGTCTGGGCGGCTGATTCCTCTAAACAACCGCCCCAGAAGAAGAAAAGAGAATTCAAACTATACTCCCCAAAGTATGCGTTTAACAAGGATAGCCAAGCTATCCTAAAGGAAATCAAGGGACGAATCTCAATTGAGAAGCCGGTCCCCATGAAGGGTTCTGCAAGCAACCGGAACCAGGAAAAATTCTGTGATTATCATGAAGATGTTGGTCATCACACCAACGAATGCATCAGTCTCATGCGGTATCTGGACCGCCTGGCTGGTCAAGGTGATCTTGACTCTTATGTCAAGAAATCTACAGGGAACACTTCCTCGAAAAAGCAGTCGGCCAAAAAGAGTCAACAGGCCGACAACTCTGATACAGATGATGCAGTCGTCTACACCATTGCAGGCGGCTTCGCAGGAGGCGGTCCCACTATTAGGGGCAACAAAGATAATATCAGGCGGCTAGATGTAAATTCCGTTCACCAAGAACGACCTCCCAAATATTCATTTCCTGAGATTGTCATCACTGAAGAAGATCTAGGAGGGGTAAGGAGGCCGCATGAAGACCCTATCGTTATTGAATGTAAAGTGGACAACCAGAGAGTTGGCCGAATCCTTATAGATACTGGAAGCTCCTCCGATCTTATCAGTAGAAAATGTCTGTCAAAACTAAAATATCAGACTGATTGCATACATCCGACATCCCACCCTTTAGTAGGGTTTGGAGGAGGAGGAGTCCACCTAGTGGGACGAGTGGATTTACCCATCCGCTTGGGTGAAAAAGGGGAAGGGCGACACATGGTAGTCCGGTTCCTGGTAGTAGAAGAACTCTCGGCCTACAACATGATTCTGGGACGACCAACCGTGAATAATTCCAAGGCTGTTATAATCCCATCTCTTATGTTGCTCAAGTTTGAGAGGGATAATGGAACAGTCGGGTCCCTAAGGGGAGATTAGAGGATGGCCCGAGAATGCTATCTCTCGGATATCAAGCCCACTGTTATGGCCGCTGGGTCAAGTGGTGGAAAAACAGACCTTGACAATGTCAAGGAGAGTGCGCCTGTTCAAGAAGCAGGCGGCAAGAAGAGAAAGGCAGCCCATACGGGGGCCGCAAGAAAAGACAGAAAATAACAATCATTGGTAGAGGAGCGGTCGGATGAATTCCACCCTCAGCCGGCTGGTGAGCATACGGACTTGATCTTAGACGACTCACGTTCTGAGCGAACAGTTAAAGTTGGGACGACTGCTCTGAGAGTCTTGGGTGACGATTTTCACAAACTATTGAAAGAATACAAAGACATCTTTGCATTCGAAGTCCACGAAATGCCAGGCATTAGTCCTGACCTGGCGGTACATAAACTGGCTGTGGATCCAAAAAAGAAGCCGGTAAGGCAGAAGAAACGGAACCATGGCGAAGAAAGAAGTCAGGCGGCAGCCGCCGAAGTTAAAAAACTACTTGATGCAGGGTTCATTCGGCAATGTTACTTCCCAGACTGGGTTGCAAATGTGGTGCTTGTTAAAAAGCCAAATGGCACCTGGCGAATGTGTGTAGACTACACAAACTTAAACAAGGCATGCCCCAAAGACAGTTACCCTCTGCCTAAAATTGATAACCTGGTCGACTCAACAGCCGACCATGCTTTGATGAGCTTTATGGACGCCTACTCTGGTTTCCATCAAATTCCTTTATGGAAGAAAGATCAGGAGAAGACGGCCTTCGTCACTGATCAAGGGTTATACTGTTACACGGTCATGCCGTTCGGTCTTAAGAATGCCCCGGCCACCTTCCAGCGAATGATAAACATTGTGTTCTTTGATCAGATTGGGAGAAACGTCGAGGCATACATTGATGATATGATTGTCAAGTCTAAGCTTCAGATAGATCATCTGTCGGACCTCCGAGAAACTTTCGCCACACTCAGGCGGCACCATGTCATGCTCAATCCCAAGAAATGTGTGTTTGGAGTTGAGTCTGGGAAATTTCTCGGATTCCTTATCAATCAGAGAGGAATAGAGGCGAACCCTGAGAAGGTGCAGGCGGTCATCGACATGCAGTCGCCTCGTACCGTCCGAGAGTTTCAGAAGTTAACAGGTTGTTTGGCGGCCTTGGGAAGATTTCTAAGCCGATTAGGCGACAAATGCTTATATTACTTCCAAGCCATTAAGAAGAAGGCAAGGTTTGAATGGGGGCCGGATGTTGAGGCGGCCTTCCAGAAATTGAGAGTTCACTTGCATTCCTTGCCGAGGCTGGTCAGCCCTTTGCCCAAAGAAGTACTCTACATGTACCTGGCCGTCTCTGATCATGCGTTAAGCGCTGTTCTTCTTGCTGAAAGAGACGACTGTCAGCTACCGGTCTATTTTGTCAGTCATGTACTAAAAAATGCCGAGTTGAGGTATTCTTTAGTGGAGAAATTTGGTCTTGCGCTCTTCATGGCTGTTAAAAAATTGAAGCCCTACTTTTTGGCACATGCAGTCGTCGTGTATACAGATCAACCTATCAAGCGGCCACTGACCACCATGGAGTCGTCAGGACGGATGATCAAATGGGCCATAGAAATACAGAGCCTCGAAGTTACTTTCGAGCCTAGAAAAGCAGTGAAGGGGCAAGCCTTTGCTGACTTTATTGTTGAAATGACTCGTCTCCCTGATTCTCGAGATCCACACCAAGTCTGGAAGGTATATGTGGATGGAAGCTCTACTTCAAATGGTTGTGGAGCAGGCGTCATATGTCAGTCGCCAGAGGGCGACAGGTACGAGTATGCTCTACGCTTCAGTTTTCAGGCCTCAAACAATGAGGCAGAATATGAAGCTTTACTAGCCGGAATCCGCATGTGCAAGGCGGCAGGGGCACGAAAGATAGACGCCTGTTCCGATTCACAATTGATAGTGAGTCAGTATAATGGCGAATACAAAGCAACCCATCCGGCCATGATCAAGTATTTACAGGCGGTACGACAGGCCGTCGGATCCCTTGAAGATTTTCATCTGACTCAAGTGCCGAGATCAGAAAACAACCAGGCGCATGCACTTTCAAAATTAGCATCGTCCGCCTCTTGTGATACTCCTCGAACTGTTTTTTGGGAAGTAATGGAGAAGAGAAGCATCGAGGAAGACCCTATTGGAATCCTAGACAGAAGCTCAACCTGGATGGATCCAATCAGGGCATATCTGACAGACGGTACCCTGCCAGATGATCATCACCAGGCGGCAGCGCTGAAAAAACGGGCAGCCAGTTTTGAAATGATAAAGGGAGAACTTCACAAAGAGGGTACCTTCAACCCTACTTAAAGTGTGTTACTCCAGAAAAGGGACGAGAGATACTAGACGATCTTCACTCTGGTTACTGCGCTTCCCATATAGGCGGTAGGTCGCTTGCTCAACGGACAAGGCGGCAGGGCTACTTTTGGCCTACTTTAGAAGCAGATGCAATGGAGATGGTGAAAAAATGTGACAAGTGCCAAAGGTTTGGCAAACTAATTCACCGCCCGGCTACTGACCTTACTACCATTCATAGCCCATTATCGTTTGCTAAGTGGGGCATGGATATTCTAGGTCCCTATACGCCTGCTACAGGCGGAAGGAGGTACATACTTGTTGCAGTCGACTACTTCACTAAATAGGTGGAGGCGGAGGTTGTAAAGGGAATCAAGACGAAGGATGTAATTTCATTCATCTGGAAAAATGTTATCACTCGGTTCGGGGTTCCCATGTCTATGGTTTTTGATAATGGTCCCCAATTTGAGACGCCTGTTCTCAAAAGCTGGTTGGGTGACCAAGGAATTGCACACCACTTTGCATCAGTCGACCGTCCACAAGCAAACGGCCAGGTAGAAGCCTTTAATAAAATCATCTCAGATGGTCTCAAGAAAAAGATTGAACGAGCAGGCGGCCTATAGGCAGATGAACTACCACATGTTCTCTGGGCCATTAGAACGACTGAAAAAGGGGCGACTGGAGAAACTCCATTCCTCCTAACTTATGGTGCGGAAGCTGTTCTTCCAATTGAACACTACGAGCCGACTCTTCGAGTAATGCTATATGACGAAGAGGCAAACTGGGAAGCCATGCGCCTGGCATTAGACTCACTCCCAGAAAGGAGGGGCAATGCTGTCTTGCGCCATGAGATTTACCGCCTGAGAATGACTAGATCATACAACAAAAAAGTACACAGGCGTCCACTCAAAGTGGGGGACTTTGTACTTAGAAAAATGGAAGCAGTTGGTAGGGCTAATGAGTCTGGCAAATTAACTCCCAACTGGGAAGGACCCTACCGAATCTATGAAGAGTTCAGGGACGGTACCTACCGTCTGGAAACACCAGACGGCCAACCATTGCCTCGAACCTGGAATGTAGATAATCTTAAGAAATATTTCTTTTGAATAATGTAAATAGTCGAGGGCTACTTAATAAAAGTTTGATGTTTCATTCAATTTTATACTAAGAGGGGCATGCCTACTAACAAACAGTCGGCTACTCTCCATGTTTATTTTTCATTCTTACTTAAGAGGGGCACGCTTCTTGTTTCATACAACCGGCTACTCTCCCATAACACAGTTCACCAAGAACTATCAAGGGCTCATAGCTAAAATGATCAGACCAGGCGCCAAGCCAACTGATCCAAATATAAGTTCAATTCGACCTGTCCCAACATTATAGCAGGCGTCCGACGACATCCATCCGGATGAAATTCGTCGCAGAGAGCAGCTCCCTTTTGGGTGGAACATTGTTCTATAAAATCATTACACGACACCTATACGACTATCTAACCAAGACAACCACGTAGCCGTTTCCCGAACAAGGCTACCCCTCACTTAACTGACTAATCACGTCAAACAAGTGTTCGCAGTAACCATCCGTGTCAACCAACCGACTGAACTATTTGGGATAAGAACATTCGGTATCTTATGAGTTAATAGCCAACAAACATTGGCAAATAAAGGGGACCAACCGGTACCCACCGCTTGAAACCTCTACTACTCAGTTACCCGGCGACTACGTAACAATCATGTTTACTTGGTTTTTAAAAATTTAGTATGAGACTAAAAAGGTGTTCATACAGTGCCTGTTCCCCCCAAAGCTAAAAAAACAACAAAAAAAGCAAGGCAGGTAGGAAACCACCTTCCTACTTGGATAAAGGGGATCAAGTCTTTAAAGTGGCCGACTGATCGCTTAGCCTGGAAACAGACAACCAGTCGTCCAGGGGCATAGGTGGTGTGATTAACTACCTTGTACCTGTCCGCAACTATCGGCCATGCAAAACAGTCGGTATAAGTATGCAATTGGATATCAGAGTTTCGATACTTAACAAATTTTAACAAATTCAAAACGAAACAAATTCGAAGGACTGGCATAAACATTCATATCCCCGGCCCCTTGGCCGGGTAAAAGATACAAAAGAAAGCCGGTCATGAAGACCGGCAAAATATTCAGAACCCCGGCCCCCTGGCCGGGTAAATAGAAACAAACGGCACGCAGGCCGTGAAAAGAAGACATAAAGCTTAAGAAGGGGGCAGATCTTCAATAATAGTAGCTGCCGCCTGGTCAGCACTCTTTTTGCTGGACTCGGCTTCAGCTGCATCCTTCTTCGATGCATCACCCCCAAGCGGCACAAGCGCCACTACCGGCTCCTTCTCCTCCAACGCCTCGTCCTCAGCAGCCGCCAGGATCTCTTGATTATATCTATCAGTACACTGGCGGTACATTTTTTCCCAGGAAGAAAATTCGGCATTGGGGAAGAGGCGGCCCCAGGTCAGGCGCTGGATTTGAGCAGAGTCTTCCATCATCTCCCGGACCAGCTCTTTCTTTTCTTGCTCGGCCTTTGCCGAGAGCTCCTGAGTAAGACTCTTCTCCTGGGTCACCAGGCGTTGCTTAACGTGCGCCATGGATTTCTCCAAGGTGTCGTATGAGGACATTTTTTGGCGAAGAGGTCTCAGCTCGGCCTTGAGATTGTTGATGGTCGCCTCCAGCTCATTATTTTTCTTCTGGGCCGCCTCTAACTGAGCCCAGATGGCAGAAGTAGCCTGCGCCTGATAATAAAGAATATCAATTGTCAAAATCTCATTTTGGGCAATTTGAAACATTGCCTTATCACAGTCAGAGGCGGCCATAGCTTTTGCAGCCTTTACCTCTTTGTTCTTCCTGTCAAGCGGCTTGCGAAGGCCGTTCACTCGGAGCAGGGCCTAAGTAAAAGGGAACAGGCGTCAGTTTCCAAACAAATAACAGGCGTCCTGGAATTCAAATAACCAAATTCTGCTAAGTATACCTCAGCAAGGACCCCTGCAATCCCGTCTAGGTCAAGGGTGCCGACACCCCTGACCGCCTCCCTTTCAGCTGGAGGAACGACTTTGATCATAGACTTGGCCACCTGGACCAAGTCCGGCTCCTGAGGGCCGGCTGCATCAATCATAAACAAACGAGTTAGACCTAGTAAAGAAGGGAGCAAGTCTAAATTCACAAAGACAGCTTCATACTTCTAGGCGGCCCGATTGGAGTTTTAGAAGGAGTGGACGGCTGTTTCTCAGCCGCCGCATGTTTCCTGGAAGAACCAGAAGAGCTCGCAACAGTCGTCCTCCGAGTCTTGGAGTCCGGCTTTTGGGAAGAAGAGGCTCTTGGAGTGCCCGTCTAAAAAAAAAAAAAAAAAAAATAACACTCGGTCAGTATATGCATAAACCCAACTCCAAAAAGAGAGTGAAAGGTTCGAAGCTCACCAAGGGCGCCCCCTTGTTAGGGGAGTCGGTTGAGGACTGTTGCATGATGGAGGCTCACAACATGGCCGCCGCAGTCTTGGAGGCGGTAATTTTGCTCATGGCGTCCGCTGCAAAAACAAATATCAAAGTTAATAAAAAGTCATAACAGTAATGCATGGAAAAACAGAGTATTCGACAGGCCGGCTACCTCTTGAACACCGACTACTAAGGCCACAGGCGGCCAATAAGTACTCGTCATAGAGCCATTTGAAGCTCGGGACGCAGTGCAGGGGTACTTGCTCTCGTACCCCTGTAGTAGAGTCGACCCTCGACTCTACTTTAAAGAGTCCTTTATCCAGGATCTCTTTCTTGGCTTTGGGGGGAACAGGCGGCATGCTGCGGCCGCCTGCAAGAAGAGGCGGATTCCTGTTCCACTTGTTGAAGCGCTTGTTCAGCTCTGTGTCTGAACTTTCAATGATAAGGAAGGTGTTTCGCCAATCCTTCCACTTGTTTGCTTTACCTCTTGTCATGAGGTAGCCTCTGTGGCTCGTCAATTGATACCAGCCGGTACCGCCTTCCTTAGGGGTCCGGCTGAGGTAGTTCATGTGGGCGAAAGCCTCGAAGTTTGGCTCCACCCCGTGCAGTTCGCACCCGGCCACATAGCTGAGTACGTTGACCCAGGAGTTTGGGGCTAACTGCCATAACCCCAACTCATACCCATCCAAGATCCGCTGAACAACCGGATGTAGTGGGAAGCGCAGCCTAGCCCTGATGGCCGCCTCGTAGCAGCCAAAGCAGGCGCCATCATAACTAGTACCAGCCGGCCAGACGACTGTGTCTTCCGGATCCGGCACGAAAACTAAAAATCCGGGGCCCATTGTGTGGTTCGCAATAAAGCTCCCCACTTTCTCTTGCATGGCCGTGATCCGGCCCCGTGGGACAGTGCAGTAGTAGGGGGTATTCTGCTCTCGGTAAGAGGCGGATGGCTCCGCCCAATTGTCCCCCTTCTCAACTGCATGAGAAAGTCTCGCCTCTTGTAGGCGGCTGTTTTTCTCTTCTGTGTCCAGAGAAGCATGACCAGAAGAGTTAGACTTGGATTCGTCCTCTGACGAGTCCAAAGAGGACGACTCCTCCCCTCTCCCAGAGGGGCCCGCCTCCTCTCCTTCAAACGGAGCAGGAGAGAATGTAGACTTGTCAACTGTAAAATTGGAAGGGGTCACTTTGACTCCTCCCTCAGAACTGTCGGCTTCCAAGCCCCTTTGGTTCACTTCCACATCTGGCGCCTGGTCAGATGTTTCACTAATCGCCACCCTGTGGGAGGAGCCGTCTGAGTTCGAAATCCTAGTAGTTCTTTTTGTTCTGGCCATCATGTTCTGCATAGACACAGAGACAGTCGGACTTTGTATAAAGGGCAAAGATGGGTCCGGAAAAGGGCAGGCGGCACTCCTAGTCCTAGATTCAGCCGTCCCCGGTGACCGGCTGATCACTAACCTAGGTCGTGTCATGTGCTTCCGTGGTGCCATTTAAAAAAAGAATAAAATAAAGAAAAAATTAAGAGTAAGAGAACCGACGGTTACCTGAACGAGTGAAGTTGACGGAGTTGTGGAAATCTTGTGTAGTCGGCTTGTCAGAGCAGGCGGTAGGCAGAAAGGGTCCGAAATGTCAGAGCAAGTTCAGGGGTCCGAATGTTCTCTCTAAAAAATGAGAAAATGACTGAAGTCAACACCCCCTTATATAGGCGAAGTGAGAAGTCGAAGGGTCACTTCCAAAATTTAAAAATTGGGCGGGAGAATCTCTCGGCCTTTCGCCGAGTGACACCTGTAGCAGGCCGTCGCCTGTCACAGTGCGACACCTGTCACAGGTAACACGTGACCAGTCACGTGCCACCTGTGAGGGGCAAATGATTAGGGGATTTTGCTCCCACCAATCGGAATGCGCCACGTGGGCCAATCAGGTCCTGCCAAGTGTCCCCCAATTGGAACTGTCAGGGTTTGCCACGTGGCACACACCAATTCGTCCACCCTGGACCTATTATGTCATGACACGTGACATCCTCCATGCCTAATGGAGAAACCGGCCACCTAGGCCCAACTTCCAAGGGAAGCCCAATCAGCCCTAGGTTAATCTAAACCTAGGATTGGCACGTTTCCCAAGGTTATAAATACCTCCCTTAATCCTCATTAAGGGGGATTACGCACATTTAACACTCTCACCTAGAGAGACCCAATCACTTTTATTTCCGCATTAATTACTCCTTAATCAAGTACTAACTTGACCCTCGGAGGCGGATCTCCAATCATCCGGAGCATCCGTTTGTTTTGCAGGTACAGGCGTCCGGTTCCAGTCTCGAAATTGTAACTCTCCCGCAGGACATCAGAAAACCCCGAAACAGATCAGAAAAAGAGTCAGAATTCGACTCGGAGTAAAACGCTTTTCATCGCGTGGTGATGGTTTCATTGCGTCGCGATGCTTATTTCGCTGCGCGATGCCTTTCAGAAGATTAGATCCGTACGGAATCCGACTTCCATTCAAATTGGGTTAGTCGAATATCCATACTTATCCTTATTTTTATCATAATTAAATCTATTAAAAACATATGTTTATTCGAAGTAAAATTCTTAAATTTAATCTTTTTAAAAACAGGATAAATTAGAACCATCTAGAGGATTCTAGAAGCCAATAATAAATCCTATGGGATTTAGGACTCAAAACAACCTTATAGATAATTCTTGAAGCTTATAATAAATCCTATTGGGTTTAGGAAAGGAGTTAAGATTAATGGACCCTCCACATGATCATTGGGTCGCAGGTAAGGCTCGGTTTGGCCTCAATTTAGTATTTTGGCCATAACTTCCTCATTATAACTCGGATTTGCGCTTATAATATATCGTTGGAAAGTTCTTTTCAAACTCCATCCAACTACACAATTATTAGACCCATAATATGAACTAAAATAAATCGGTTTGGACGTTTTGTTTTTAAAAAAGATGACACGAAAAGAATGATTTTAGGACACGAAATGAATTATTTTGGCTAAAACATTTAAAAGAAAGGTTAGAAAAGGGGAGAATTCAAGAGACTTTTCAACATTTCACCCTACTCGATAATCATAGACGTGAAAGGTACTCATCACTAGGTTTGGTTTTTGGAGAGACACAATTAGGTGTCTACAATAAGTAAGCCCGGCCATACGGTATGACCAACCACACAGAAAAAACAATGGTTTTTAATTATCAATTAAACGAAGTATTATTATATTTTTCTAAAATAGTAATAATAAAATTGATTCATATAATTAATATTAAAGAAATAACTTTAAAACATCACTTAATTTTTGTTTTCAAATACTTCTTATATTTTATTTCAATTTAAACATTAAATACCTTCAAATTAATGACATGCAATTTGTTTCTAGGAACTTATTAGCTACTAGGTATCTAAAACATGAGATTATATACTAAACTTTTAATTTTCCTTTTAATATAGATTATGGCAATATAATTTCTATATATTTGATGTGTATGTTTTATGAAACTTATTTGTTAGATATAATTAATTTTCTTAAAAAAATTAGACTTATCGTGAAAAATAAATAAAGGTGAAAAATATATTGTAGAAAGTCTTAAATAAGAAATTATTAATTTGTGGAATTTCAGGGAGAAAAAAATGAGTTAAGTATAGGAAGGAGTTTTGATGAATCATAGCTATATTGGATTTATAGGCATGTTTATGCTTCTTTTATAGTTGCTTTTTACGTCTTTTAGTCTCTTTTTAGGTCACAAATGCATAGGTTTTCCATTTTGTGCTCTATTATACTTTTTTTTTTTGTATTTTCTTAATGTTTTAGGTGATTTCATAATCATTTGGATGCTTTTGAAATGTTAAGAGTTGATTCGGATGATATTAGGACGAAGAGTTGAGGAATTGAAGTTGTTGAATGAAAGATATGTGTTTGTGGAAGCTGAGGTCAATATTTATAGGCATACGAAATGAAAATATCTTCCACGAGAGTCTCTATTCACTTTTCGTAGATGAATTTGAGTTAGAAACGGAGAAAAACGATTGTTTACGAAGTGTCAAAACAGACCTTTGGTCTCTCTTTTGATCATAACTTGAGTTCTACAGATTAGATTGAAGCGATTCAAACTACGTTGGAAACTAGACTTGAAGAGCTTTTCAATGATAGGTCATACTCTTCTATAAAATCCCTTGAAAGACGACCTTGCGAACCAGCAGACGACCAGCGCCTGCTGTTCGGCACTCCCAAGCCACGAGCAACTTCCGTTTGGCCTGATGGATACCCAGAAGCCGCTGGTTTCCACGCCCAGCAGTAGCAGGTCGTCTCTGAGCCTCATTTGCCCATCATCGCAACAATCCTTGATCGAATACGACTCCTTTAATTGTCCAATCATCGAACAACATTGGTTATTTTAATTTTCTTATTTTTTTTATTTAATTATCTTTATATAAGTTTTAGGATAATATAAATACTCAAGGGATTATTATTTTCCTTTAGGCCGTTTGTTCCTATTATTTTACGTTCTTTTTAGTTTTCTCTCTAGCCCTAGTTTCTCATGGACTATTCCATGGATTCCTCTATGGTTTTGTTCTTGTGTTTGTTACTTTAATTATTAGAGGAAATTTCATTTCTTTACTTTAATTATGCTTTCTTTATTAGATTTAGTTTTTATTATTTATTTCATGTTTGAGTAGTTTAATTTCTAGGATTGGGGAATCCATGTTTATATAATGAATCTTGGTTATATTATTGATATTTTGATTATTAGTTTCTCTAATTGATAGTGTTTTATCTTTAATCTTGCAACCTGATCAATTGTTTGATTAATTATTGTTAATAAAAAGTTTGAATCGAAAGATCTTACTTTTAGAGGCTTACCTAGAATTACCAATTCTGATTATGTTAGCAACCGAACTACATATGTTGAATTGAGAGTGTTAAGACCCGACTGTAGGCTTAGCAATGACTCTAGATACTTGATTGATTGAATTCTTAATGGTATTTTGATAGATTTAAAACTATAAGTATGGTGAAACATAACCCTAGGCCTTTTTTTTTATTGATTTTTATTCTTATTTCAATTTAGACTATATTTTTATCCCAATTTTGTGACATATTTTAGTTTCTCCAATTCCTTAGAAGTTAGATTTAATAGCCATGTCTCTGCAGATTCGACCCTATTTAACCTCATTATATTGTTTGTAGGTTTTTTTAGGATTTTATTTTTGACAGGTGTACGACAATCTATCAAGCTTCGAACCCAATCACCCCAGCAGCAATTTAACAAGGCTCTACTTTGGTGATTTTAAAATTCCAGATTTTGGGACCCCAAGAAATTTGAGGTCAATGCTGTTGGGTTGTCACAACTCAATAACCAGCACCTATTTTGATATTTGATTACTACACATTGGCTTTATTTGGTAAGGAACTTTTAGCTTATTGAAGCCTTTTAGAGGTTGGACCAATTAAAAGAATAAGCTAGTTTAGTGCTTGGTAAATATCTTATTGAAAGAGCTCAAAAATTAGCTTTTTAAAATTATCTAATTGAACATTTAACCTTTTAGGTATAACATACATTGAAATAGCTAATGATCAACAAATATTTACCTAAAACTTTGACATGATGAACTAGTCAAACCAGCTATTACAACCAGTTAGTCAAACTATCTAATTAATAGACGCAGCTATATTCATCAATTACCAGCTAATTAACAAACAATTTATTATCGATATCATACTTGACTTGCTTTAATGTCAACTTTATTTGTCCATGTGTAGGCCACACCTATGCGACACTCACTGTTTAGGGTAAAAAAATACCCCAACACGTGGTCCAATCCCATAGTGACATGTGACCCAATTAAAGGGCGACACGTGTCCCTATAGGAAGATGAGACGTGGAAACCCTTAGAGCACCTGAATGAGAGAAAAGGCCTCCTTACACCAGGAGGCCTAAATCTCGAGAAAGCCGCAAAATGGTTCCCCCAAAGGACACATGTCCTTACCTGATTGCGCCGCCAATCAGAATCCACCTTTTTAGGGCACAAACCCTAAAGTGGCACACATACCCACCCTTATATATACCCTAATCATTTTTGATGGGAGGGGTGGATTAAAACATATCATTCAAGAGCACTAAATAGCTCCAACTTATCTCTACTTTCTCTCTCTACATTACTTCGCTTTCCGATCTCTAACCTGATCGTCGGAGGCGAATATTCCGTTAAACGGAATATTCGTTATTTTGCAGGTATCCAAGACTGTCTGGCTGTATTCAAGACTTGTATCCTGAGGGATTCCAAAACACCCTGAAACATTTGGCGCTGTCTGTGGGGATACACATCTGAGATGGCTAAAGATGGTCAGACACCCGGTCCTGGTTAGGACATTCATGTAGAGAATCTCTTTGCAACAATCAATACAAGCGATCCTTTGAGTGCTTCATTTCATGAGGCCTAGGATCCCCCTGTCACGGCTACTTCCTTGAAGGCCGCCTTGGAAAAGCTCTAGAAGGAGCTTGAGGGTAAGATCCCCTCTTCTTCTAGACAGCCGTTCCGAAGGGAAGGAGAGGGTGTCCGAAAGAAACCCCAGGGAAAGACGACCAACACCAAGGATGCCGGGAATACTCCATTCAGGAGACATGCATGGTCACCAAGGGTGCCCTGGATGAATTTGTCTAGGCTCCTTGAGAAAACATAGTCGGCTGGGGGGCATACCAAGTAGCCTCAAAGGCAGCCAAACGATCCGTCCTAGCGCTGGAAAGATGCTAGAGACTATCTCTTGCACAAGCAGCAAAAGCAGGCACACTACCAACACTACCTCCACTCCTACAATGCCGCATGAATTCTCCAACCATACTATCTCCAAGCATACTAGCTCGGCCAGGACTAGTAGGAGTCAAGCTCACTGTACTCCAACTCCAGTTCCATTAACTCAAACACTTCAATTTCAAATGCCCCAGAATTATGGTGCAATTCTGCCGCCTACTCCCCCTGTCTATGGGCAGTACGGGGAGTATGGCCAACCGTATGACCAGACAGCATACCTAGGTGGACTGGTCGCACAACGTCAGCCCATTGATTGGCAAATGCGCTTGTTGAATCTTGGTGATAAGCCGCCTCTGTTTTATCAAGAAATTCTCAACTCTCCTCATCCCGCTAAAGTGAAGAGCGTACTTGTGGGTGCCTAATGATGGTAAGGGTAATCCGGAAAACCATGTTACCTCGTACAGAAATCTGATGTACTTGCAAAGTGTGGATGATGCCACCTGATAGAAATGCTTCCCAGCCACCCTCAAGGGTGTGGCACAAGACTGGTTCAAAAGTCTACCGGCCGGATGCATCAATCGTTTCACAACTCTCAGCTTATTATTTGTTGGAAACTGCTCCTACAATATTCCACCCCGGAAGACTAGTCTTAATTTGGCGACCATCATCTAAGGAAAGAAAAAGGGGTTGCACTCGTAATCTAGAGGTTCAACTTGGAGAAAACTCAAATTCAGAATCTGCTGGATGAAATGGCCTACTCGGAGTTCCTTCAAGGTTTAAGGCATAATCGTATCAAGTTTGAACAAATCAGAAAACGATTTGGATATACGCAGGTGTTCTGCGGGAGGCCAAATAATATATTGAGGCAGCTGATTTTTGTTCCCTTATAAAATCAAAAGAGTCGGCCAAGGGGGCCAAGAAGAAGCAATCTTCTCAGCAAGAGTTGACCGACAAAAAGAAGGAAGGAAACAACAAGAGAATAGAGGTCTGGGTGGCCGACTGCCAACAGACGAAATCAAAGAAAGCCAAGACTTACAAGCCTTAGTACGAGTACAACAAAGATTGTTATTCAATTTTGATGGAAATCAAAGATAAGTTCGAGTTCCAGGATCCTTAGCCTTTGAGAGGGCCGGCAGAGGGCCGGCCCAGTCAGAAACAAGAACAAGTATAGTCATTACCACAAGGATGTGGGGCATGACATGAACAATTGCAACAATTCGAAGAGGTTGCTAGATAAGTTGGCCGAGAAGGGCATGCTCAACTCGTACGTCTTGAAGTCCAAGTTCACCTACTCTCGGACAAAAAACAAATCCGAGAAGAATAAAGAAAAAGAAAAAGATGATGATGAAAATAGCACAAACTCAAGGTTTGTGGCCGTCAAATCAGGCGTCTTTGCTGCCGGCGGCCCTACCATGAAGGGAATCAAGCAGGATGCTTGGAATTTTGAAAATGTGATGCACATCGAAGGGGTATAGGCCGAGCCCTTTCCAGAAGTGACGAACTGCGAGGCAGACTGAGGCAAAATCAAGGCCCCTCACAATGACCCTATGGTGTTCATCTTGATAGTATCCAATTTGAAGGTCGAACGAGTGCTTATAGACACCGGTAGCTCGTCCAACATTATCAGTCTAGCATGTTTGAAGAATTTAAAGTTCTTAGAGGACGCCTTAAAGGATATCTCTCACCTGTTGGTTAGGTTCGGTGGGAGTATTATTCACCCGGTCGAACGGATAGACTTGCCTGTCCGATTTGGGCAAAAGGGAGAAGGAAGGGACATGGTTCCATTCAAGGAAATCAAAAGATGGACAAAGAATGTAATCAGCTGGTCGTGAAGCCAACAACACTCAGACATGTGACTACGTTTGTGCAAAATTCCGAAGAAAGGTAACTCCAAACATACCAGGTCGACAAGAAGCGCAAGTCGATCAAGATAGAGCAAACATAGCAGCTAATGACCGTCGGCCGGTTAGAAAAGCTGAGGCCACAGCCGGCCGGCGATCATACGGATATAGTGCTTGACCTAGACCAGCCTAATCGGACGGTCAAAGTGGGCACTTTGGTCATAGGCTTTCTTGGAGATAACTTGGTGAATCCGTTAAGAGAATTCAGAGATTTGTTTACATTTGAAGTTCATGAGATGTCGGGTATTAGCCTAGACTTAGAATTTCATAAGTTGGATGTGAACCCGGCCGTAAAACCTGTTCATCAGTAGAAGAGGAGTCATAAAGAAGAGAGGAATTAGGCAGCCGCAGCCAATGTAAAAATCTGTAAGACGCCGGTGGCCAACGTTTTGTCAAGAAGCCGAATGGAACTTGGAGGATGTGTGTAGATTACACTGACCTCAACAAGGCATGCCCTAAGGATAGCTTTCCCTTACCTAAAATTGACCGTCTGGTTAATTCAACGGCCAGGCATGCCCTGATGAGCTTTATGGACGCATACTCTAGACTCTACCAAATCCCTTTGTGAGAGAAAGATCAAGAAAAACAACATTTGTGACCGAGTAGGGGCTATATTGCTACAAATTTATGCCATTCGGCCTGAAGAACGTCGCTGCTACGTTTCAGAGACTTGTGAATAGGGTCTTTAGAGAACAGATCAGCCGGAACATGGAGGCTTATATTGATGATATGATTATTAAATCAAAAGGCCGGTATACCATTTGAGTGACCTCCGAGAAATATTTTTCGAACTCAGGCGGCAAAAGATGATGTTAAACCCAAAGAAGTGTGTTTTTGGTGTTGAGTCTGGCAAATTTCTTGGATTTTTAATTGATCAGCGCGACATTGAGGCTAACCCTGAAAAGATCCTGGCGGTCTTAGACATGAAATCGCCTAGGACCATAAAAGAAGTCCAAAGATTGACCGGATACTTAGCCGCACTCGGACGATTTGTGTCAAGGTCAGGGGATAAGTGCCACTATTTTTTCCATACTATCAAGAAGAAAGCAATATTCTAGTGCATAGAGGAGGCCGAGGAAGCCTTAGTACAGTTGAAAAATTATTTGCAAACTGTAGACATCTAAAAATGTTCCCCAAAACCAAACCCGATGATGAACAACCTTTCACCGCCATTATTGGTTAGGTCGAGTATTTAATCTCGGGATTGCTTAAAATCCACATTCAATCAAACATAAGCTTGACAAGCGCACTTTAGGGCGCGCTTTAGAGCATATTTTAGGATGATTTTGGATGTATTTGGGGCCGCTTTGGCCGATTATTACCTTGTTATGCTTACGTTCCCCATATTACGTGCTTCACGGGTTTTCGGTTTGTTTTTGATGTGTTTTCAGGTAATATCAACCGAGTTTAATCGGATCCCGAGCCCTTGATGCGTAACCGAGCTAGCCTTGACCGGAGTCCGAGGAGTTAAGGAAGTTCAAGTGCCGTGCATTGATTACATAGCACAGGCAGCACGGCCGTGTTACCATAGGCACACCCGTGCTGGCCTATAAGCAAGAAACCCCAGGCAAGGCAGCACGGCCGTGCAAGCTAATAGCACGGCCGTGTCAGTATCCACGCACCCGCACGGCCGTGCAGGCCATTAGCACGGCCGTGCCAGATGTTGCCCGTGCCCGTGTCAGCTTCAGTATGAGCCCCGTGCTAGAGCATATTCAGAACGGCCGTGTCATTTTTAGCACGGCCGTGCCAGGAAGCTGCACGGCCGTGCCATATATAGCACGGCCGTGCCAATTTGAAGAAGAAACCTGGTTTACTTACTGACAAGCTAGCACGGCCGTGCCAAATACAGCACGGCCGTGCTGATCCAGGGTTAACTGCGCGCTTGACTTCTCCGAATTAGAAGACGTATATAAGGCCCGACTTTAAGAGGATTAAAAGACAGTTTTTAGAGATAGTTTTGAGAGCCTTTGTAGAGAGTTATTGGAGAACGTTCTTAGTATTAGAGATTCATTAGTTTTCTTAGAGATTTTTCTAGAGATTTTAGTTTTCTTGGATTGATTTGAAGCAAGATTTGCGAAGATTCTTTGTATTATTCATTGACGACGGATATCAAAGTTCTGAACTTTTCCATTGATTCGCATCAATACAATTGGTATTATTCATTCTTGTTTATTAATCAAGCTTTATTATTCCTTAATCAGAATTCATGTTTATATCTATTATGCTTTTGGAATTCATTATTGCTTTGATTATGAGTATGTGTGAGTAGTCTCCTAGCTAGGGTTTTGGGATAAAACCCGGCCTAGGTAATCTATGTAATTGAGGATTGATTTTGATAAACGGATTGTGATTAAATTGATTATATGCGATTGCATGTTAATTCATTATAATAGGAGTAGCTAACCTAGAATCTTGAATTTGATTGCATGATATCCTTGATTTGAACAAGAGATTGTGAATTGAGTATATCATTATTGAATGTGGTTTGATTATGTATCGAGTAATGTTAAGTGCATGAGAAATCCAAGCTTAGTATTGCCCGTTGTCTTCCTATCACATGATATTGATCAGACTTATAGTCTTTGCATATCCCGTTTGTCTCTGTGATTCCTTGTTGCTTAGTTACCAATGGTTAGGCGGATTCCCGTTCTCCCTAGTGTCTTAGTTTATTGATTTATTCCATCTTATTAGTAGCATTTAAGAACACCATTTTCCATTGATTTTGAACTAGCTTAGGTTTAAGATTGATTTGCAATTACTCTCGTTCCTCGTGGACCGAACCTTTATTTGCCATTGTACTTGGTTATAGGGTGTTCGTATAAGTATTGTTTGATTGAGAGTTAGATTGTAGCGACCGATTTAACCCTTGTCAAAATGGCGCCGTTGCCGGAGAACGGTGTTTGTTAATTGCTTTTTGATTTCTTGAGTCTAGTTCATCGTAAAAATCACAAAAAGATTTTTCCCTTTTGGCTACACTTGTAGCCCTGCTATTTAATTGGTTTAGTTAGTGTGTATGCGCAGGTCTAAACAGAGAGAATTAATACCCTTCGATCCAGAAATCGAAAGAACTTTGAAGAGCAATCGTAAATCTCGATTGACGTCATCAAACTCTCAAGGAAAGGAACACAACACACAACAGGTTCCAATGGCAGACATACCGCGCCAACCCAATCGGCCAGCACCACGACCCCTTAAGGAGTTGGGAACTCCTGGGGCGTATAGAGCTTCAAGTGGGATTGCTCCACCCACTACTGAGGCCAATGATTTCGAGATCCGACCGGCTATGATCACCCTCATCGAGAGAAGGCAGTTTAGTGGTGCCAAGCATGAGAGCCCTTTGGCTCATTTGAACGAATTTGAGAAGTACTGCAATACCATCAAGGTTAATGGGGTGAATCAAGAGTTCGTGAGATTGAAGCTTTTCCCCTTTTCACTTACTGGGAGAGCTCTCGAATGGTTAGAGAAGGAGGTGAAGCCGAACTCTCTACACACTTGGGATGATGTCACGATAGCATTCTTGGGAAGATTTTATTCCCAAAAGAAGACGGCCGATGCTAGAGCTTTGATCCAGGGATTTCGGAAAAGGAGTGGGGAGTCAATCTACGAAGCCTGGGAAAGGTACAAGGAGTATCAAAGAGAGTGCCCACACCACGGAATCCCAACATATCAATTTTTACAGATTTTCTATGGAGGATTGAGTCCTCAAGGGAAGACCAGTTTGGATGCGGGAGCAGGTGGCCCCATTATGAACAAAACCGAAGAAGAAGTCATTGATATCATAGAAGATGTGGTACGAGACCACATGGATTGGCAAGATGGAGAGCGAGAGGCCATGAGCAAGAGTGGAGGAGCGGTCTATTCGGTAGACCATCTTAATGCAATCGGGAATTTGACATCGCAAATTGTAAATCTAGGTAAGGAAATGTCAATTATCAAAGAGAAGCTCAACGATCCACCGCATCAAAATCTTCCATCCTATTCTAAGGGAGCAGGTATGCACTCTAACTCTAATAATATGCCTGCTGGATGTATATTATGTGAAAACTGTGGGTCTTATGACCATGATACCTCTGCCTGTAACGTAGATTCCCAATTTCAATCCAACTATAATGATGGTAATGAGTGTGATAATGAACAAGTCAATGCCTTGTCTTATGATAATAGACCTAGGAATGACAATAACAGATATTTACCACCTAATCAAAGAGGGAACAATTATAATCAACAGGGTAATAATTCTGACTACCAACAGCAAAACCAGTGGGGAAACAGGAACCAAAGGGACCAAAATCCCCAAGGGTCTTATAATCAACATGGTAATTTTGGTAATCAGAATAATTACCAACAAAATGCAGGTAATCAAGGGCAATACAATCAGAGCATGAATGCCAATAACAGGGGAAATTGGAATAACAATGGTAACAGGAACAACTTCCAAAATCAAAATCCCCAACAGTCTAATGCGCGTGGCTCCCGAGCCTCTAATGACAACTACAATGCTCAAGGACCATCGCAAAGGACTAGTTTGGAGGAGATGATGGAAGCACAGACCAAAATGTTCAACACTTTCATGGCCACCAGTGACAAAAAGTTTAATGAAGTGATGACACATAATAAAATGCTTGAAACCTAGATTTCTCAGTTGGCTAGTGCTATAAAGGATGGGGTTGGAGTGTCAAAACTCCCACCTCAAGGTATTGACCCTAAAAACTCTGTAAATGCTATCACCACTAGGAGTGGAAAGACATTGAGGGGGAGCGATGAAGTAGTACCCCCTAGGAGTCAATCTGTGACTACACCTACCACTGATACTGTTATAGAGAGTGAGGAGGAGAGGACCGGAGAGAATGATAAAAATGTAGAGGTCTTAAATGAAAAGGAAGTAACACAATTCAAAGAGCCCAATCTATTGCAAAAACTTCCTTACCCCCATAAGTTTGTGAGACATAAGTTGGATGTTCAATTCGGTAAGTTTTTAGATACTTTGAAGCAAATTCACCTTTCCATACCATTCACCGACGCTATAAAACAAATGCCTAACTATGCTAGGTTTTTGAAAGATATTTTGAGTGGCAGGAGGAATTGTGATGGGGTGGAAACTGTTAACCTCACCGCGAATTGTAGTGCAATCATCATGAACAAGATGCCTCCCAAATTGGGAGACCCAGGTAATTTCTCAATCCCTTGTGCTATTAATAAAATGAAAATTGATAATGCATTATGTGATCTTGGGGCTAGTGTTAGTCTTATGCCATATTCCGTATATCAAACATTAGGGGTAGGAGAACTTCTTCCTACCAACATTACCCTACAGTTAGCTGATCGTTCGATCAAATTTCCTAAGGGTAAGGTAGAAGATGTTCCCCTACGAGTTGGGAAATTTGTGATACCTGTGGATTTTGTAGTTTTGGAAATGGATGAAGATAATCATATACCTATTATTCTTGGGCGACCTTTCCTAGCTACCTCTGGTGCTCTCATTGATGTGAAGAGTGCCAAGATTTCTTTAAAGGTAGGAGAGGAGGTCCTTGAATTTGATCTGAACAAAAGCATGCAATATCCTTTGTCTACTTCCGAAAACTGCATGATGATTGACACTATTGATTCGATTGTCTCTAGTATGCATACACTATTGCTTTCTACTAACCATGATCTTGAGCCAAGTGATACCGATGAGAGCAGGTACATAGAGGAGCAAATGCTAGAGGAAGATGATGGTGATAACGGTTTCAAGGAAATTACACCCATGTATGCACTTGCTGAGGCCACCACAAAAGAGGTAAACGAGGCCCCTAAAATAGAATTGAAACCTCTACCATTACATCTAAGGTACGAATTTCTTGGCCCTGATTCAACTTATCCTGTCATTGTGAATTCTTCTTTAGATGCGGATCAAACTCGGAAGTTGTGTGATGTATTGAGAGAGCATCAAAGTGCCATAGGTTATACCATTGATAACCTCAAGGGTATTAGCCCCGCTATATGTATGCATCACATAACTCTCGAGGATGGTGCGAGGCCTTCTATTGAGAGGCAGAGGAAACTCAATCCTCAAATGGGGGAGGTGGTGAAGAAAGAGATCACCAAACTTCTTGATGCAGGTATCATCTTCCCCATTTCAAGCTCTAGATGGGTTTCCCCTGTGCATGTTGTCCCTAAGAAAGGGGGAATGAATGTAGTTGAGAATGAGAATGGTGAGCTCATCTCAACTAGAACAGTGACCGGCTGGCGGATGTGCATAGACTATAGACGTCTAAACGCATCTACCAAAAAAGACCATTTTCCCCTCCCTTTTATTGATCAAATGCTCGAAAGACTAACTAGGCACAAGTATTATTGCTTTCTTGACGGTTATTCGGGGTTTTTCCAAATACCTATAAACCCGGATGACCAAGAGAAGACGACTTTTACTTGTCCATATGGTACTTTTGCCTACAGGAGAATGCCTTTTGGACTTTGCAATGCACCGGGCACCTTTCAACGGTGTATGATGAGCATTTTTGGGGACATGTTGGAGGCCGAGATGGAGGTTTTCATGGACGATTTTTCTGTTGGGGGAGCCTCCTTTGATGATTGCCTAGTGAACTTGGGGAAGTGCCTACAACGGTGTGAGAGAGTGAATTTAGTCTTGAACTGGGAGAAGTGTCACTTCATGGTTGAAGAAGGTATTGTTCTCGGTCACAAGATCTCAAATGCAGGCATAGAGGTGGACAAAGCAAAGGTTGAAGTTATAGCAAAGCTACCACCACCGGTCAATGCAAAAGGGGTAAGACAATTCCTAGGGCATGCGGGGTTCTACCGGCGATTCATAAAAGATTTCTCTCTTATAGCCAAGCCTTTGACTGCCTTATTGCAAAAGGAAGTCGACTTCAAGTTCGACAAAGAGTGCCTACAAGTTTTAACACACTTAAGAAAGCTTTGATTTCGGCACCGATTGTGCAAGGACCACGGTGGGATCTACCTTTTGAGTTGATGTGCGATGCTAGTGATACGGCTATTGGAGGTGTTCTTGGGCAACGAGTTGAGAAGAGGGTTCACGTGATCTATTACATGTCCAAGACCTTAAATGAAGCACAAAGGAACTACACCACTACAGAGAAAGAGTTCCTAGCCATTGTTCATGCATTTGAGAAATTTTGGGACTACCTCATTGGTTCCAAAACGATTGTTTATACCGACCATGCTGCCATTAAGTACCTAATTTCGAAGAAGGAATCCAAACCACGCCTCCTCCGATGGGTCCTCTCTTTACAACAATTTCATGTGGAGATCCGGGACAAGAAGGGAGCCGAGAATGTGGTTGCGGATCACCTTTCGCGCATGGAGAGGGAGCAACAAGAAGATGATGGGCTGCCCATTTGTGATGAGTTGAAGGATGATGTTTTATACCTCCTCAAGGAGAAGATTCTACCATGGTTTACGGATTTGGTAAACTACTTAGCTTGTGCGGAGTTTCCCCCCGATTACTCCAAGAACCAACGGAAGAAGATTAGGAGAGATGCAAGGCATTACATATGGGATGATCCAATTTTGTTCAAGAGAGGTGTAGATGGTCTCCTAAGAAGGTGCGTTCCAGAGGACGAAGTTCATAGTGTGCTGAAAATGTTCCACTCCGACCCTTGCGGAGGTCACATGGGGGCTAATAAGACAGCCCAAAAGGTTTTTCAATGTGGGCTATGGTGGCCCCATATCTTTAGGGACGCGTGGGCATTTGTGAAGACTTGCGATGCTTGCCAACGGAGTGGAAACATTTCCAAGAAGAATGAAATGCCTCAAAAACCCATACTTGAACTTGAGATCTTTGATGTGTGGGGCATTGACTTTATGGGACCCTTCCCTTCCTCCCGTGGGAACCAATACATACTTGTGGCTGTGGATTACGTGTCTAAGTGGGTGGAAGCAATTGCCTCCCCTACAAATGATCACAAGGTGGTGGTGAAACTCTTCAAGAAGATTATATTTCCAAGGTTCGGGGTTCCTAGGGCGGTTATAAGTGACAACGGGTCACACTTTGTGCATGGGGCCTTTCAAAGGATGCTTCGAAAGAATGGAGTACATCAAAGGTTCGGGACAACCTATCACCCTCAATCTAGTGGGCAAGCGGAAGTCTACAATCGACAGATAAAGTCCATCCTTGAGAAAACAGTGGCGAAGAATAGGAAAGATTGGTCCGATAAGCTTGATGATGCACTTTGGGCATACCAGACTGCTTTCAAGACCCCAATAGGCACCACCCCATACCGTTTGATCTACGGGAAAGCATGTCACCTCCCGGTCGAACTAGAGCACCGCGCTCAATGGGCTATCAAGAAGATAAATTTTGATCTAGTAAGCGTGGGAGAGCAACGGATGTTGGACCTTCATGAATTGGAGGAGCTTCAGATGGACGTATATGACAGTGCGAACCTATACAAGTCCCGATCTAAGGAGTTCCATGACCGGAAAATAGAGCGGAAGGTGTTCAATGTTGGTGACAAAGTCCTCTTATATAACTCTAGGATGAAGCTCTTCCCCGGTAAGTTGATGTCAAGATGGAGGGGTCCATTCACTGTCAAAGATGTTTTCCCTTCCGGTGCGGTTGAGCTTTATGATTCTAGTGGGTTGCAATCCTTCGTGGTTAATGGGCAAAGGTTGAAGACATACTATGAGGGAGCCCATGTTGGTGTGATAGATGTGTTCGAATGCGGTCACAAGAGTTGAATGTGACCACGTCAAGCTATCGACGTTAAACTTAGCGCTTCCGGGAGGCAACCTGATTTTCTTGCTTTTACTAGAGTAGTTTCTTTTGTTTTGTAGTTGGTTTAGCTCCTATTTTGTGTGAGTTTTGTGTGCTCTTGTGTGTTTTTGTGCAGGTAGAAGATTGGTTAGAAGTCGGAATGAAGAGAGTGATGAGTGCCTTGAAGGAAAAGAAAACCTGCAGACTGCAGCAGACAGCACGGCCGTGCCAGAATCCAGCACGGCCGTGCCAAATTCTGCACGGCCGTGCCAAACCTCAAAATCCCACTGACACTCTAGCACGGCCGTGCCATTTTCAGCACGGTCGTGTCAAGTACTAGCACGGCCGTGCTAATTTTAACACGGCCGTGCCATCTGAAATTCAATTTCGCAAAAAGCCTGCCAAGCCAACACGGCCGTGCCAAATTAGGCACGGCCGTGCCAAACCTCAGCACGGCCGTGCCAGTTATAGCACGGCCGTGCCATCTGAAATTCAATTTCGCAAAAAGCCTGCCAAGCCAACACGGCCGTGCCAAATTCGGCACGGCCGTGCCAAACCTCAGCACGGCCGTGCCAGTTATAGCACGGCCGTGCAGCGCGGGTTCCGTATAGTTTTTCGTGTTTTTTAAACACGATTTCACTCACACTCTCTCATTATTCTCCAACTCTCCTACCCTTTTTCTCTCTAAACTAACCCAAACCCCCAACCTCCTCCCTCAATTCCTCAAATCAAACCCTAATTCCCCATACTCTTCTTTCAAGATCTCGACACCCTCCTTGCATTGGAGCATTTTTCAAGTGATTGGACGCAAAATTCGGCCCTCTTTGAGCTCGCCACAACTCCACTTCGTGGAGTCCTCGGTGAATTCGTTCTTAAACTTATTGATTTCCGCAATTTTTGTCCAATTTCATTCGTTTTATTGAATATTTGTTGTTGAATTGTGCTTTATTGTTGCAAGTTTGGGTGAACTAGTAGTGTTAGGGTAGTACATTGCATGCTAGGATAGTTTCTTGCTTGTTAATTGGTATATTGTGCTTAATTTCTTGAATCAAACATGCCTAGAACAAAGACATCGACTAGGAGACCGGGTCGGGACGATGCATCCTCATCCATGGTTCCACCCACGGTGGACACCATGGGTATTGTTTTTAATAACCCGTCCTTTTTGGACAAATTTGTAGGATTATCCCACCGACCGATCCGGCCTACCAAGTTCTACGACCCTTTAGCCGCTAGGGCTCTAGGGATCGAAAGCGACATGGTTCAACTATTTTCATTTACCAATTTTGATTCTTTCCTTACCATGCATGCTCTCACTTACAAGAGGCTTACCCTCGAGTTTTTGTCTTCTTTGTACGTGCATCGGGATGAGAATAACTCACCCCGGTACTTGTCCTTTCAACTAATGAACTCGGGCACCATTCAAATGTCGGTGGCCCAAGTTAATGCCGCCTTTGGGTGGACATCCGACCTGAAATATGGTCCTAAGGATGGCCACTCAAAACACTACAACTCCGGGTTGTTTTGGCGGCAAATCACGGGGAAAATGGATAGAGATCCCCGTAGGGATAAGGCGACTTCCATCGTCAATCCCGCCTTTCGGTTGTCCCACAGGACCTTCTCCTCTACTATCTTTGCTAGAGGAGATAGTTCGGGTGTAGTCTCCATTAGGGAGTTATAGTTTATTTGGCACCTCACCCGTGGGGACGGGCGTCTAGACATGGGAGCGTGGTTACTAGACCACCTCGACGGTGTAGCCCGGGGTAGGGGTGATATTACTATCGGTGGCATGATCACCATTCTTGCGCAATATAATGGGATTGATTTTTCTGAATTGCAGGCTATCCCAGGAACTACGAGGCTTGATATGCGCACCTTGAGAGCCATGCAGTGGCTTGAAGGGACATCCCAGCCGGAT
This sequence comes from Chenopodium quinoa, assembly GCF_001683475.1. Lineage (NCBI taxonomy): Eukaryota > Viridiplantae > Streptophyta > Magnoliopsida > Caryophyllales > Amaranthaceae > Chenopodium > Chenopodium quinoa. The sequence goes on along the minus strand of NW_018743858.1, from coordinate 848,705 downwards.
TGCTATTTGTGGCTTGTAGCAGGCAAGCCATACGCCTACTTGCCCGATCCGGAGAGGACGGTGGTTTACAACAAAGACAACTGGATCTTCGACCCCAACTTCGCCTGGAACGAGGACGGAGGCACGGAGTATGTAGACCGTAATCCCCAGCCTTACCAGGGGGATGAGCAGGCCCACGGGGGCCAAGGAGGTGACGATGTTGATGATGATGATGATGACGAGGAGGGTGGCCCGGATGCGGCCCAGCAGATCCCGGCGCAAGACTTCGCCTGGCTCCGCCAAGGAATGGAAGATTTGAAGCTCGAGGTAGCGGATTTGCGCCGGTCGAACGAGGATATGACCTCCGCCTTCAGAGACCTGAAGAGGAGTGTTGATGATATGGCCTCCCGTTTCCCTTATGGCCCGGGCGGGCCTAGCTCGTGATCCCTTTCCCTTTCCCTTTAGTTACCTTCATCTCCTTACTATTGTAAGTCCTTGATGTGTAAACATTGAGGACAATGTTTGATTCTAGCTTGGGGGGGGGTCTTACTTGTATTTAGGGATTTGGATTTTTGGTAGTTTAGTTTTTATTTGCTTTCGAAAAAAAAAATAGAAAAACAAAAACAAAAACAAAAAGATTTACTGCTTTCCTAGACTAACCTTAACTTGTTTGCTAGTATGTCTTTCCTTTTTGCAGATTGGGAACATTCGAGACGCGGCATGAGTTTGAAGAACGATGCTATGGCCGTTAATTGGAGCTCCCGGGAAGCAAATTTGGTGAGATCTTTTCTTTTTTTTTTGTGTGCTTAGGATAGTTTAGTTTAGGAAGAAGTTGAATGGTTCGAGGATGTTTGATCGGTTCTAAGGAACCTGGGATCGTTGATGTTGATATCATTCGATCACTTGTTTGTCGATTGGGATTATTATGTGATTTTCATGCCTATTTATGAGCCATTTAGCTTGTTTAGATTACTTAGTTGTTTATATATGTGTGCAATATAGGAAAAGCTTCTGTTATGAGAATGTGTAGTCTAGTTTATATGATTTGCCTCATAGTCTTTTCCTATATTTTTGGATCGTGATAAACTTGTCTAATTGCATAAACTTTTGGAATAATGCTCATATTTGGATTCGAAACGTGAATGAATGTGTGTGGAATATCTATTTCTACTTAAGCCAGTAATGAATGCACAGTTTGAGTCTATTGTTGGTCAATGTAGACGAGTCTAGGTGAAGGTAGTTGGTTAGAACACTTTTGTCATGTGAAACTCTATGCCTTTGGGCTGTGGTAAGATGGAGTCGCTTCCCATTTGTGGATTTGATCCCCTTAATTGGTAGTTGCTTTGTTTTTTTTTAGATCCCGTGAGGTTTATTTGTTCTAGCCTTCATCATTCTTGTTGAGTGGCATATTTGGATCCTTGATTACGCATTTTTTCGATCTTTGTGTTGACTAGTAGCTCCCGAGACCGACTTGACACTTTTTAAGGGAGGAAGAGGGCACCTTTTTCATTTTTCTTATTTTGTTCCTTTTGTTTTGTTACAAATTAATTTTCTTTTTACATCATCTTACTTGCTAACCATGTTGAGCCTTTAATTCCATTCTTGGTTACCCATGTTACAAACCCGATGGCCGATGTTTTACCAACCCTTAGTTGTGAAGCGTTTACCTCGCAAGGTTTGTTTGAGCTTATTGTGTATAAATCAAGAATAATGATCGATAGTTGGTTTGAGCAAGTTTGAAAGTGAGCTTAATTGTAAAGATGTAATATGAAAATTTGTTTTTGAAAAAAAAAAAAAAAAAAAAAGAGAAAAGCCGTCCGAATTGTGAAAAAGGCGAGGACATATGAATAAAAGCTTTGAAGTTTGAAAAAGGTGATTTGAGTGTGTATAACATAGAGAGTTTGGGATGTGTAAAACTGTGATCAATGTTTATTGTGGAATGTGAATTGCATCTTTTGTACTATTGTTTTTGAGAATTGTGATTCTTGCGCTTCATTTAGGAATTAACCCCATTTTTAAAATTGTTTTCACCTACCTTACCCATTGCCAATACATTACAACCCTTTAAGACCCTTAGACTTTAGAGGTGTTCGGTTCTCAAACGGTGGAGGGAGATACCTTTCAACCCTATGGAAAGATTATGCGTAATCGAGATGTCGGGATACCTTTGTTATTTCCTCAAAATATCACTTTTTCCGGTTCCTTCGAGGAATCACGAGGGGCCAATTAGGGTGGTGATTTGAAGCAAAAGGGGAGGACGTGGCCGGTTTGGTTGGGTTTAGAGGGAAGCATGACTTCTTTGTTCTCTATGCTTGGTTTAGGTTTTGTTTGCATTTTGATCAACGATACCTAGGATTGTGTGTCTCGTTGCTTGTTTGAGTGAGTTTTCATTCCGTGCATGGTTGTTCTAAGTAGGATCCATTGACTTCATTCTGTGCTAAATTGGATTTATATGTAATGGCAATAGTTTATTTGATCCTGTGTGTGTGTGTATCCCTTGGTTTTTGCTCGAGGACTAGCAAAAGTGTAGCTTGGGGGGTTTTGACAAGCGCACTTTAGGGCGCGCTTTAGAGCATATTTTAGGATGATTTTGGATGTATTTGGGGCCGCTTTGGCCGATTATTACCTTGTTATGCTTACATTCCCCATATTACGTGCTTCACGGGTTTTCGGTTTGTTTTTGATGTGTTTTCAGGTAATATCAACCGAGTTTAATCGGATCCCGAGCCCTTGATGCGTAACCGAGCTAGCCTTGACCGGAGTCCGAGGAGTTAAGGAAGTTCAAGTGCCGTGCATTGATTACATAGCACAGGCAGCACAGCCGTGTTACCATAGGCACACCCGTGCTGGCCTATAAGCAAGCAACCCCAGGCAAGGCAGCACGGCCGTGCAAGCTAATAGCACGGCCGTGTCAGTATCCACGCACCCGCACGGCCGTGCAGGCCATTAGCACGGCCGTGCCAGATGTTGCCCGTGCCCGTGTCAGCTTCAGAATGAGCCCCGTGTTAGAGCATATTCAGCACGGCCGTGTCATTTTTAGCACGGCCGTGCCAGGAAGCTGCACGGCCGTGCCAATTTGAAGAAGAAACCTGGTTTACTTACTGACAAGCTAGCACGGCCGTGCTGATCCAGGGTTAACTGCGCGCTTGACTTCTCCGAATTAGAAGACGTATATAAGGCCCGACTTTAAGAGGATTAAAAGACAGTTTTTAGAGATAGTTTTGAGAGCCTTTGTAGAGAGTTATTGGAGAACGTTCTTAGTATTAGAGATTCATTAGTTTTCTTAGAGATTTTTCTAGAGATTTTAGTTTTCTTGGATTGATTTAAAGCAAGATTTGCGAAGATTCTTTGTATTATTCATTGACGACGGATATCAAAGTTCTGAACTTTTCCATTGATTCGCATCAATACAATTGGTATTATTCATTCTTGTTTATTAATCAAGCTTTATTATTCCTTAATCAGAATTCTTGTTTATATCTATTATGCTTTTGGAATTCATTATTGCTTTGATTATGAGTATGTGTGAGTAGTCTCCTAGCTAGGGTTTCGGGATGAAACCCGGCCTAGGTAATCTATGTAATTGAGGATTGATTTTGATAAACGGATTGTGATTAAATTGATTATATGCGATTGCATGTTAATTCATTATAATAGGAGTAGCTAACCTAGAATCTTGAATTTGATTGCATGATATCCTTGATTTGAACAAGAGATTGTGAATTGAGTATATCATTATTGAATGTGGTTTGATTATGTATCGAGTAATGTTAAGTGCATGAGAAATCCAAGCTTAGTATTGCCCGTTGTCTTCCTATCACATGATATTGATCAGACTTATAGTCTTTGCATATCCCGTTTGTCTATGTGATTCCTTGTTGCTTAGTTACCAATGGTTAGGCGGATTCCCGTTCTCCCTAGTGTCTTAGTTTATTGATTTATTCCATCTTATTAGTAGCATTTAAGAACACCATTTTCCATTGATTTCGAACTAGCTTAGGTTTAAGATTGATTTGCAATTACTCTCGTTCCTCGTGGACCGAACCTTTATTTGCCATTGTACTTGGTTATAGGGTGTTCGTATAAGTATTGTTTGATTGAGAGTTAGATTGTAGCGACCGATTTAATCCTTGTCACGCAAATCAGCCTACAAATTAGTTGAAACATTTATTCAAACTTAGTCCAACTCACGTTTTTGCCCAAACCCTTTTTAATTCATTTCGTGTTATTTATTAATTAAGTTTGATTAATAAAATAATAAAACCCTAAACCTGAAATAAGCCCACAACAGCTGAAACAGCGCCTAAATATCACGTAATTAATACTTAAGCAAAAGGTTAAAATTAATTTGGATGGATTTCAGGAAAACAGATTTACCGTGTCACGCCAGAAATGCCGCACCTCGGCAATTCCTGCTGGTCACGGCAAATTGCACCGTGTGTCACAGCAATTTCTGCCGTGACGCGGCAATTTTCTAAGGTTTTTCCGCGGCGCATTTCATTTTCTAGGGTTTCGTCCATCACCCTGCTCATTTCCTCTATAAATACGTGGCTGATTTCACAGTTTTAGGGCACCAAATCATTCTCTCTTTCTCTCTTATGCTCTATCCTAAACATTAGCCTTCCCTATTCTCTCATAATACATCCCTTAACCACTCCCCATAGTCCGTACTTTACTCGAAGTTCTAAACTTAAACCAAAGCGTGAAAGGTAGAACTGTTTGAGGGTTTGTCCCCAAATCAACTTTACTTTAATTTAATTTCCATTATTGTTTATTATTTTCCTTGAAGTTACTAATGCTTTTATTGTTTTATAGTTGCAAGCAAACGCAATCAAAGTAATGAATCATGTTCCTTTTGTTCCTGTTATATTTCTAACGATTTTTGTTGTGTTTGTCATATACTAATCATTATTAATTATGGTTAAATAGTTTCCAATGTTGATGTTGATTATTATTATATTTATGATCACCATATTGCATGTTAAAGGAATTATGTAATTGAATATAACGAGTGATAAGGTAATTTGGAAAACCGGTTAGGATCCTTTTTAATCTTGTTTAATCAAATGATCACAATATTTTAGAATTATGTGTTGCATTAATATACAACCAATTTAGCCTAATTTAGTTTGGAGCAAATTGAATCTTTGTTTGTGTGCCTTTGAGATTGCAGGGAATATTTTTCACTATGAGAATCTTTGTTTGTGCCAATACGGGTGAATGCGACTCCATAATTCACTTCGTACCATCATCCCCGATCCTCCTTTCGTGGTTCCGAACCATATGGAGATAGTAATCTCATGGATTATGAATGGGGTGTAACCTTCACGGGTTAGTCGTTGCTGCCTATCGTTGTCCCTTTATCGTGGTTGCCTTAAATGATCCGTGAACAGTTGACAAGTTCCTTGAAAACTTGTTGGCGACTTCCTACTTTCCTTGTCCCTAATCGTACATGTCAATTCCTACTTCCTATGAGTGTCAAGCATATTCACAACATGCTTAGGTAGTTGCGCTTCGAATGACGCCTACAATTTGGCGACTCCACTAGGGAGGATTCTTGGTTACTTATCGATTTAAGTGGTCAGTATTTAATTAAGATGAGTGGATGAGACTTGAATAATTCTTGAATCGTATTCCTGTGATTAATTTGGCATTTTTTGCATATGCATTGATGTTTTAACGTCGTATTTAGGTTCGACTCGTAGAAAAACTGAATAACCTGATTGCGAACGCAAAAACAGAGGAACTGGTCAGATTTCCTAACTGCCATGTCGCGGCACAAATTACTGTCACGAGGCGATCTGTTTCGTGTCACGGTATTTGCTGCCGTGTCGCGGTAGTCTTGAAATCTTTCCAGTGATTCTGTAATTTTCTTGTTATTAGCTTGCTTTGATTTTTCATAAAAACAGTATGTATTCTACATACGTTTTAGCCCAGGGGGATTTAAGCTCTATGAAGCCAAAAACATTCATAACAATAAGGGTTCATCCAGTTATTTAATCCACCCAAACCATGGAGTCGAGTTTGATTTCACCACAAACTTGCGGAGCCGCCCGTTGGCATACACCCTCAGGGGAGGTTGCCTTGCTAGGCGTCCAAACTCTTAACCATGGTACCCTTTTGACACCAAAAAAGCTTAACCGTAGTGGAACATAGAACTTGACCTTCGGTTACGAAATTTTCATTGCATCATCGTGATAAAGTGTTACTTGGCTTTATTGTTATGTTGCTAACCCCAAGGGTGTTTGTTCATCTTATTATTTTGACTAACGTATGACCGAGGGTTTTTATTCTACATAGCATCTATTATGGAAATAAAATTGAATAAAATCTGGAAAATAGCATAAAATAGCTAGAACGGTTTACCATGTCATGGTAGAATTGCCGTGTCGCGGCAAACAGTGCCGTGACATGGAAAATTGTACCGCACCATGGTACAGTTTACCGTGCCACGACAGTTTTACCGTGGCGCGGTACTTAGATTGTGTCACAGTTAGTCAATTTTTTTCCTCCGTGCTTGTTTCTGTGGTTTGTGTGTCTTGTCTTGTGTCGTGTCTAGCTGTAAGGTCATAACACGCGTCCCATAACCTCACTTAATCAATCAAAAGTCGAGTTGAGTCCACACACTTTTTTTTTATTCTAGTCATGCACCATGTAGTTCATGACCGTACATTAGGATGGTCTTTTGTCTTATTTTTTTTCTGTTTTTTTAGGAGTAAGTCGGATGGTATCCTCCCACACATGCTTTTTTCTAAAAAAAAAAATAATAAATTTTTTTTTTGAAAACTTTCTATACATTTTTTCACTTTTCGGATAGGTTAAAGTTGAGTCAAGTCATTAAAGGTGCATTTGTTTCAATATCGCAGCGCTTGGTCGAGAAGTAGGGGTAGATTGGTATGATTCGAGTAATTGCCATAACAACCTCTTATACCAAAGAGGCGTACAAGGAAACCACCACAATCGTCTCTACGAATTTCATCTCCATCACCATCTCCAGTTTACTTTCAATTCGTTCCTACGGCCACTAATGAAGACATTGAGGGCATTCACAAGTCCATCGAAGCACTTTCTGCCATGATGAAAACTCTCACTACCCAAGTTAATACCATGGAACAAACCAAGGTCATTGTTGCCGCTGTTGACAAAATCAAGGAGCAAGATTTCTGAGGACTTCACCTATGTGGAACAACCTGCCATTTCTTTGGCTATGAAGGACAAGCTCCCTGAAAAGTTCTCCACTGGTGATATCCGAAGTTCAAGCCTACTGACAACCCAATTTTCCACTTGGAGGATTTCTCTACAACTAGGGCTCTTAAAGGACTAGATGTAACACTCTTCCCTATAGTGTTCCCTCTTTCCTTAGAGCATGCCTTCCAACAATTGTTCTATTCCTTGGAATACAAGCATACTACAACTTTGGAAGATGTTACTGAGAGCTTCATGAATCGTTACAATGTAACATTCAATCTAGAACTTCTGCACGTGAACTCTTCATTCTCAAACAGAAAGAGAATGAAGGCTTCACTGCTTATCTGAATAGGTGGAGGGAAATAGCTGCACTCTTGGTGGATCCTCCCAAAGAAAGATAGATGGTTCGCCTCTTCCTCTAGAACCTGAGTCACAAGTACAAGCAACATCTTAGGTTCTTGCCTTTGAACACCTTTGAAGCTGTGTACAGTGTGGGCATCGAGATCGAAGATGAACTAATCAAGTCTGCTGGTGGTAGTAACAATAACAATAACACTTGGAAAAACAAGAAGAACGACAATCCTTCTTCTTCATCTTCCAAGCCCAATAATGCTACTAACAACATTAGCCAGTACAATATCAATGACGTGTTCGCTCTCAATGCTCCTACACAAAAATTCCAAAGAAAAAAGAGGGTTAACACACCTTTGGGATTGAATTATGATACTGCTTTCGATCGCCTGCACAGTCTGATCATGCCTATTGGGCCATTTCCATAGCCCAAACCTAAGAATAGAAGTGCCAGCTATGACCCTAACGCTCATTGCAAGTTTCACCAAGGTAAGGATTATACTACCGAACAATGCTGGAAGTAAAAGGATGCAATTCAAGACTTGATTGATGCTAATCAGCTTCCTGTCCCTCCAGAGTCCAAGAAGCCTAATATTCAAATAGGTCCTCTTTTTTATGCTTTGACTATCACAAGAGACGAAGTCTCTTTTGATCCGTCGTTACTTATTCAATCTATGGATAAACCTCTGCCAGAAATTATTTTTATTCCAAGCTATGAAGAATTTAATGGAATTTGGGATAGTGATGATGAGGACGTCTATTACAAAGACATGGCTTGTCCACCTCTTGGTGCCGTCAACTATGAAGTTAGTGAAAATGTTTGCGGCGATCTCGAGGTCGAGCTCCTCACCAAGAATGGAAGGTTGCAACAACCTAGTCCATCTCCACCTCCACCACAAGCACAACCGGTAGTTGATCCCATCGACCTTGTCAGCAATGATGTGATCAAGCAACTTCAAAAGACTAAGGTTAAAATGAATGTGTGGAAGCTTTTAGCTACCTCCCATGAGCATCGAAAGGCTGTGATGAATGCTCTTGTGAAGGTAGGAGTTGATAGTGACATGACTCCTCAAGGGCTAGTCAGCTTCCTTACTACTGAATATCGAGTACCAACAATCTGATTTCATTTTCCGACAAGGATTTACCCCCAGAAGGGGATTAACATAACAAGGCCCTGCACCTTACTGTGGTATTTAGGAAAATGAATGTCCCAATGAGCCTAGTTGATAATGGCTCAGCAATCAATGTGTGCCCGCTTCGCACTACGAAGACGCTTGGCTTAAAAGATGAAGAATTGATTCCCTCCACTCAAGGGATTCGTCCTTATGATAATACCCGTCGTCAAGCCGCGGGTACTATCGAGTTGAACATTACTACTAGAGCCATTGAACGTCGCACCAAGTTTCAAGTGGTGGACATTAAGGCTTCTTTCAATCTATTGTTAGGGCGCCCGTGGCTTCATGAGTTAATGGCGATTCCTTCATCGCTGCACAAGAAAGTCAAAGCTATAGTTGGAGGGAATCCAATCACCATTGATGTCTCTCCTATGCATATCCATGTCATCAAAACCCCCATTGTCCATGTTGAGCACGATGATGAAGATGAGGATCTTTGGGGGTTTTCTCTGGAAGATGTTCTCATGATTGAGAAGGAAGAGAAATGGGTCATCTCAACTTCGATCCTTATTCCAATGTCAACATAAATGCAATCATGAAAAAACAAGGGCATTTCCCTGGAATGACCCTTGGAATAAAAAAAAAATGGCTGAACTTTGGGGCTATCCAGGCGCACCCAAGAAAGACACCTTTGGCTTGGGATTCAAGCTGACAAAAGAAGATATGAAGCAAGTTGTGCTCAACATAATTGCTCGCAACACAGCTCATGCCATGAATGTAGAGTTGCCTATGGATCCCTATCCTGTCACTCTCAATGGTCAATACAACAAGGAAGGGGAGGACTTTCCATGCTATGAATTTCCTGAACCTCTCATTTAAAATGGGAGGCGTGAGCCAATATTTGAGGTCTTTATGGATTGTGACTTCATCGATGAAGGTGATATGTTCCCAATAGCTGGGGAACCAACTAGTCCAGGCTCTGGTGATATGCCTATTAATCTTCTCTTTGGGCTCAAAAAGAATGAACCCAAGCGCATCAACAATGTGAACTCTACACTTATTCAAGTTGTCATGTCAAATAAGGACTTTGACCCCTCTGAGCTCATTGTCCCAATTGAAGGTGTTTTGAAGGTTGGCGCAAGAATGTGAAGATTACTACACCAAACGGAGAAAGGGTGGAAGTTACCATTGGCGAGGGCCCTATGTTTGATGAATCTAAATCGTTCGAGTCTGTTTTTGAGCCTGTAGGATCTAAGGCTAAACCCCTATCTGCTATTGAGTCTTTTTCTGTAGTTCCTCCTAATGTCGAGTCTCCTCCTTCTATCCCTAATAATTCCGGCGAGGTCGCAGCTGACCTTGCCCTCTTTAATGTAATGCTTAATGAATTCAATGAAATGAGTACCTTTGCTTATGATGCGTGCCATTCCCCTAACCCTGATCAATATTGCTTTACTAATGATGAAAATGACAAAGAGATAATAAAAGGAATGGAAGAACTTGATAATTAAACTACAATAATTGAAGATACAGAAACAGTTAAAATTTCCAATGACGCTACTGTTAGAGAGGTAAAAATTGGATTAACACTAGTCCTGACGAATGCAAAGAGCTAATTAACTTGCTTAGTGAATTTGTTGATGTATTTGCTTAGTTATACCAAGATATGCCAGGTATTGATAGGGACATAGCTTAGCATCGATACCACTCATCCCAGATATGAAGACAGTCTAACAAAAGCTACATCGCATGAAACCTGATGTGGCTCTCAAAATCAAAGAAGGGATCGGGAAACAACTAGTTGCAGGCCTCATCAAAGTGTCCAAATATCCAAAATGGATAGCTAATGTGGTTCTAGTTCCCAAGAAAGATGGGAGAGTCAGAATGTGTGTTGATTACAGGGATCTCAACAAAGAAATCCCAAAAGATGGGTTCCCTCTACCTCACATCGACATTCTGGTTGACGACACAGCAAACCATGCACTCCTCTCCTTCATGGATGGGTACGCCGAATATAATCAAGTATTGATGGCTAAGGAGGACATGGAGAAAACCACATTCAACACATAACGGGGTACATAATGCTATACGGTAATGCCATTTGGGTTAAAAAACGCGGGTGTTGTAGGACTTTAGATACTATAAGCGGAATTGCATGAATCATATTCATAAGCATCTAATAACCAAGATCTATCCCCAACACATAAAGAACATATAATTATACCTTTAAAGCGTGATTCCACGTGTGATCGAGCAAGAACAATAGGAGAACTAGAACCCCAAACGTGATTCCTCTACTTGGTCCACGAGCAAGGATTGAACCTCAACTAATGCCAGTTAGTTGTGATTAACCGTTTCAATCAACCTTCTACAGAGAGGAGAGGAAAAAACTAACCACGAATAACCACCACAACCACCGTGCGCCACCAGGGGGACCGACATCCGTACAGAATGAAGAGAGAGGAGGGGTGTGCGTTATAGAGAGAGAGAGAGTAGGGTTAGGGAGTTTGGTTGCCTTGCTTCGCAATTCACTGTATGGTTAATTATGACTTGTCATCAAAACCTAGGAAAGGACTCTATTTATATATCCCATACATAACTAGAGTCCATATGAAGCCCAAACTTCTAATCCCATCCAATCTCCTCTAGCCTTCCCATTCACTTGGCTTATCATTACCCCATGAGGCCCATTAATGGGCCTTATACTTGTTCAATCCAATACCCTTATGTGTGACCTCATAGGATCCATTCTATTGGGCTTTGGGATTATTTGAATAGCCTAAAAATCATTTATCATATCTAGCAACAGACAATGACGACCCAAAAGAATGAACTAATTATTTCCACAATAGTGATCCTTGATACATCTAGTAATTGCACTTGACGAAGACATAAATCCTTCAATCTCCCACTTGTTTGAGACAAGTGTGCAATATTCAAATTCCTTAAGTCAATGTGCGTCAATTTGATAATATGATTGCATCTCATGTCGTATCATCTTAATTTACAAATCTTTTCTTGAAAACTGAGTTGGAATTACAAAACAAATGATGACTATGCAATCCATTTGAGCACGACCATGCATTTTCTGAATTCTCCCTCTTCAAAGGGCCATGACACATACCTAATTAAATAGACAGACTTAATCCAATCTTGTGGCAACCAAAGCTCCCACTCAACTTTTGAAGTAACTAGGAAACACCTTTCATAGTCCCCTTTTACGGAATGACGTTTGGATGTACCACAGTTAAATTAATCATTGAATGAAATCAATGTTCCACTCATGTCATAGGAATCCACTAATATATCCAGAAGCTCTATTCTTGAACTTCAAAGTAGGTCAATAGTTCGATCATGCATCATTCATGCATATCCATGTGATTGACTGAGCAACTCTATGCCCCTATAGCCCATGAAACTGCGTTATCCAATCAATCTTACATGCTAGTCCATTTATTGAAATCATTTATGTCCAATTTAATGATTTCGATCTAGTAACTTAAATAATTTATGAATTTAGTTCACTTGTGGGGTTTCATTCACCAAATCATCAACTTAATGAACCCATCAATTCATAATTATTTTGGAAATTTTATTTAACATCAAAAACCATAATTAAATAAGAGAAATAATAAATTTCTGATTAAACATAATTCTACAAGTAAATGTAATACATATGTAATAAGTTTTCTCAAAACAAATATAACTTAAATTACATCACTTACTTCAATCCAATTGCCTTAGTATGAGCCTCATGCTTGGGCTATGGAAGGGGTTTAGTAAGTAAATCAGCAATATTCTCATCCGTATGAACCTTGCTCATCTTGACATCTCGCCTGCCAACGATCTCTCGAATGAGGTGATACTTCTTCTCAACATGTTTGGATTTAATATGTGACCTTGGTGAAACGTATGGTGTCTTTCCAACAAGTGTATTATTCTGATAGAGGGTTCAGAATTATTACAGAGCTAATTCTTCAGTAAGGTCAAGTGATCGGAATGCCTAGGTGGAGGCCGCTTCCGATCAGTAATATTAAGTTACAATTAATATTACAGCTTAATCTTAACTGAACCCTTCGGGTCGAACCCAATCGAACAACCGATCCGAGACGACGAATTAATCCGAAGGATTCGATGAGTCGTCGGAGTTTTACGAACACAGACGTCGGATATCGAGCCTAGGGCGTCGAAACCGAGCGTCGCAAAATCACAAGCAACAAGTACGAACATAGCCGTAGCATCACATTGTCCTAGCCATTTGAGTGCTAGGATAGGCTAGTTCATCGCAAGCCTAGGCGCACCATGTGTGTGCTAGGCGCGCCATGCGTGCTAGGCGCACAAGGCAGCACAATCGCAGCAGCGTGTGCTTGCGTGTGTGCATGCCTTCGCATGGGGCAGCATCATCGCAGCATGCGTGCTTGCATTCCTAGGTGCTATCGCAAGCCCTTGCACAGCCTACGCATAGCACAACACTATCACATGGCTAGGCCTGTGTGTGTGTGCGTGTGCATGCATGCCATCGCAGCGAGCAGCATGCTAGCAGCCTCGCTCAGCAACACCATGCCTTCGCATAGCTGCGTGCTTGTGTGCGTGCCTTCATGGAAGCACCAAGCACAGCGAGCTAGGAGCAGCGCCAGGCAGCAAGCAGCCAGCAGCGAGGGCCTCGCCCAGCCCCCAGCACCCAACATCATGCTGGCTCGCTAGCAGCACGCATGTGCTAAGCGCGCTGGCTGGTGCGCGTTGCGTGCTGGGCAGTGATGCAGTGCATGCTAGCTGGCCGCCAGCCTAGCAGTCCTTGAAGCCGGTTTAGGAGAGGTGGGGACCAATTCTTGGAGTAAAGCCTTAGGGAGCAAGGCAATGGTCCCCCCCCTATATTGGTTTTGGTCCTCACCTAACCAATTTTCTCCTCTTGACACTTGTTGCCTTGTGAATGCATTTGCTAAAAAATTTATTTTAGAATTAAATAAATTAATGCATTTGCACATGATCCCACATTGATCATGATATGGGATTCAAGTCCCCATTCCCTATAAATACCCCTTGAGTGGGATTTTGGGAATAGAGACTTGAGTGGAACTATATAGGAATCTCCATTGTTGAGAATACCTTATGTTTATAAAACTCCAAAGTTTATATTTTGTTCGGGTCCCGACTAACCTTCGGGACTTAGGACGATCGGGTCAGGTTCGAGGGTACGAGTCGTCGGAGACCTTGCATTTGCGAGGTTCAAGTAAGAGTTTTTTAGCGAGCGAACCACGCGTCTAGGGTATAATTCTTTATCCCTCTTTCTCTTAACTATGTATTAATTATGTTTTGCATGCTTTAATTGCTTTCGTTATCGGGGCGGGTCTTGGTAGGTTTCTTTCCGCGTAGAGTGGGTCTCTACGAAACCCTACACTTGGCTCGTCCTTTGATTGAGCAATGGGGCCATTGTTAATAACTTGATTCTTCTTGAGCACTAGGTACAATGTCTAGCTCTGTAAGGAACTTCTTAATCAAAACTGCTTCCTTAGCTGCTTCAACCGCAACCAAATACTTAGATTTTGTCATAGAGTCTGCGACAGTACTTTGCTTTGAACTCTTCCAGCTCACTGCTCCTCCATTCAGAAAAAAAATGTACCTAGACTGGGATTTGAAATCATCTCTGTTTGTTTGGAAACTGGCATCCCTATAGCTCTTGAAAACCAACTCATTTTCGCCACCATATACTAGAAACATTCCTTTAGTCTTTCTCAAGTACTTAAGGATGTTCTTCGTAGTTGTCCAGTGTGCTTCCCCTGGATTTGTCCGAAACCTACTACACATGCTTAGAGCATATGCAACATTCGGCCTTATACATATCATGGCATACATAATGGACCCTATTGCAGAGGCATAAGGTGCACTAGCCATACGCTTCAATTCTACTGGCTTTTGAGGGGACTGAGTTTTACTAAGCGTAATACCATGAGACAAGGGAAGATATCCTCTTTTGGAGTCTTTCATGTCGAACCTGTCAAGGATCTTATCAACATAAGTCTCTTGACTAATTCCAATCATCCTTCGAGACCTATCTCGATGGATCTTAATTCCCAAAATATACTCGGCGTCACCGAAGTCTTTCATGGAGAAACAACTCTTTAACCATTCCTTGACTGACTCAAGCATTGGTATATCGTTCCCCATGAGCAGTATGTCATCTACATACATGACTAAGAAACCCAGGCTGCTGCCACTAGACTTCTTATATACACAAGGTTCTTCTTCGCTCTTTAGAAAACTTAATTATTTGATCGCCTCATTGAAACGAATGTTCCAACTCCTTGATGCTTGCTTCAATCCATAAATGGATTTCTGAAGCTTGCATACCTTTCTAAGATTTTCTGGATCTTCAAAACCCTCAGGTTGTGTCATATACACATCCTCCGTTAAGAACCCATTCAAGAAGGCGGTTTTAACATCCATCTGCCCGAAAAATGCAGTAATCGCTAGAAGAATCCAAATAGACTTATGCATTGCTACTGGGGAAAAGGTTTCATCATAGTTTGTACCATGAATTTGTCTGAACCCTTTAGCAACCAGTCTTGCTTTATAGATATAGGAATTTCCATCTTTGTCTGTTTTAATCTTATAGACCCATTTGTAACCAATGGGTTTGACCCCATTAGGCAAGTCTACTAGGGCCCACATATTATTCTCAGACATAGAGTCCATTTCGGATTTCATGGCCTCAAGCCAATTTTCTGAGTTGGGGCTCGCCAAAGCCTGCTTGTAGGTTGGGGGTTCCTCATTCTCCAACAGGAAGATTTTGGAATCCTTAGTTAACAGAACATCAACCAACTGTTTGTTTCTGATTCTGCTAGACCTGCGTAGGGTAGAAGCAACAGTAGAAATATTCTCTTCAACTCTTTGAAGATTTTCGCAAGAATTAGATTCAAGTGGGACGATAAGAGTCTCGCTAGTTGAATTAGGTTGCTCCAACGCATGATTTGTCAAACTAGTTAACTCATGTACCCTCGCCTCTGACGTGGTGTTATCCACATCCATTTGTTGCTCGTCTTGAATTTCTTCGAGAACCACTTTACTCCCACTTGGCTTTTTAGAAAGAAATTCCTTTTCTAGAAGGCACCATCACGAACAACAAACACTTTGTTATCTTCACGATTGTAGAAGTAATACCCTCTTGTTTCCTTGGGATAACCCACGAAGAAACATTTGTCTGATTTAGGGCCTAGTTTGTGACCTTGTAAACGCTTTACACAGGCTTCACAACCCAAAATCTTGAGAAAAAACAAATTTGGAACCTTTTCATTCCACATCTCATATAGAGTCTTTTCGACTGCTTTGGACAGGCTTCTGTTTAGTACTTTTGCAGTTGTTTCTGATGCATATCCCCAGAATGATATGTGAAGATCAGTAAAGCTCATCATGGATCTAACCTTGTCTAGCAAGGTTTGATTCCTCCTTTCTGACACACAAATTGACTATGGTGTTCCTTGAAGAGTTAATTGTGAAAGTATTCCACAATCCCTCAGATGATCATAAAAATCTTGAGTCAAATATTCACCACCACGATCAGATCGCAGTATTTTAATTATCTTCCCAAGTTGATTTTGTACTTCATTTTGGAATTCTTTTAACTTTTCAAAGGCTTCCGACTTGTGCTCCATTAAGTAGATAAAACCAAATCTACTTAAATCATCAGCAAAAGTAATGAAGTAGCTAAACCCACCTTTAGCTTTTAAAGTCATTGGTCCACACACATCTGTATGTATGAGTCCCAAAAGGTCACTAGCTCTTTCACCTATTCCTGTAAAAGGTGACTTGGTCCTTTTACCTAACAAGCATAACTCACAATTTTCAAATTACTCATAATCAATGATGAAAGGAGTCCATCCTTTTGTAATTTTTGGATGCGCGATTGGTTAATATAACCTAACCTACAATGCCATAGGTAAGTTGGGTTTTAACCATATGTTCGTTGCTTTTTATGATCTATGTTATAGACATGGGTTGTATAATCTAATACATATAAACCATTAACCAATTTTGTGCTAGCATATAGCATATTATTCCCTGAAATAAAACAACATTTGTTTTTAAATTCCAAAAGAAAAACCTTCAGTATCTAAACCAGGAACTAAAACAATGTTTTTAGTAATCGCAGGAACATAATAACAGTTATTAAGAACCAAAACGACTCCAGATGGGAGCATGGGTTCATAGCTTCCTATAGAAAGTGCAACAACATTTTCTCCATTTCCTACTTGAAGCATAATCTCTGCCTTTGCTAGCCTTTTACCCACTCTTAAGCCCTGCATGTTATTAACAATGTGAGCACCACAACCGGTATCGAATACCCATGTGGAAGAAGAAGTAAGGTTAATTTCTATAACATAAACATTAGGTAACTCCTTACCTTCCGTTTTCAACGGCATGTTGTGGGGACATCCTGGTAAGTGGTAAGACCACTTACCGCAATAGAAGCACTGGCTTTCTTCTTTTTTCAAGTGCTCCTCTATGTGGTTGATTAATAAATCGACAAGCGTGACTGTAAAGCCTTCATCATCATAAATTAGCTTGACAAGATCAACTCGAGCATGGAGTGAAAACAGAATAGTGTCATGAGCAAAGTCATCATCAAACGGTCTCCCTAGGATATCCATCCAATTAAGTAACTCAATCAGTTCCTTGACATGGGTCCTAACTAACTGACCAGGTATGAGTTTCTTAGCCATTATCTTACAATGAATATTGTAAGTCTCAAACCTTACACTGTTATTCTAGGAGTAAAATACCATGGGAATCGAATGAACAATTTCCTTGATATATTCTTGTCAATGATGCCTCCACATCCTAATGCCCCTATGCCACCTCTACAGATAGCATATAGGCATTCCCGCAGTAAGGTTGGCTCATAATCCTTAAACCTTCTCTTCCAACAAGTTGGAATAGAAGTTAACATGAGATTCCTGATTTTCTCTGCATTTGAAACATCTTTCGCATGCCTTTCAGGAGTTAACCCCATTATGAATTTGCTTTAAATGGGAATGTACAACTGAGCTTCGAGCTTGTGGCTCTTAAAAACATTTCTTAGTTCATTTTCCCAATCCTTGAAATTTCTGAGATTTAGCCTTGTTTTCAATTTGGTTGGCAAGTTAGTGTTGACGTTAAAGCTATTCATCTACAAACAAAAACGAGGCAAAGTTTAATAATTATGTTTAATTAAATTTAAAGCACCATAAGTGAATTAAATAGGTTACTTTAAAACACTTTATTCAATATTAATTGATCTCAATTTAATTAAGTGATTCCAAGATCCTTTATTTGTGTAATAGTTGACCGCACTGAGGCCCTACCATCAAGCATTACATTTTCAAGGTAAGTAAACTCTTTACTAATTACAACTCTTGTAACTCTTGGTTGAATAATTACCCATAACATGTTTAATTATTACCCTTTGCTTCAAGGTTCTAAATGCTTTAGGTAACCTTGTTGAGCACAACCAATTAAATGTGTAAAACGTGATTTACCCCAAATTACCTAAGATAACAAGTGACACCCTACAGAGGCAGACCCACAACTCACGATCGAAGGGTTGTTGGGTATCTAATTAGAAAAGAAATCTCAATATTACCGGGACCTAGATTTTTTATGTTGTGATTATTTAGTGAACTCTAGCGCATCATCACAAGCACCAATAAAATCTAACATGCATAATCTACTAATGCATAAATAAAACATGACATAGTATGACCCCTTAATCCTAAGAAAATTAATAAAGCAAAAAGCTCCCACTTGAACCTTCATGGATTTCATCCACCTTGCTCCTTTGGGCCTTTACTCCATTAGCTTCTTGTATTAACTGCAACATGTAATGCTATTCTATTCTATCTACTACTTAAACAAAATAAAATAAATTACAAAAATACTTAACGGTACGCAGACCGTATTCAGATTACAAAAATACATCACGATGCGCATATCGTATTTAGAATCTATGTGCCATACAAGTCTACATATAGCAGGAAAATAATATCATATATTATAAATATCATATTTAGAATCACTCATCATGTTTTCCTAAACTACAACATCGAATGTTCATAATTAAGGAAACATGGTACGTAAATAACTCATATTTCAAAACTATAATTAGATAATATCATTTATTATTCATGACCAATTATAAAATATTATATATTTTTATTTTAGTATGAGATAGTATCAAATCTTATTTTAATCAGGAAAGATAAATCATATTTATTCTCAATGATTATCCTAACTAACTTAGAGATTTTATCCTAATTACTTAGCCAATCACATAATTTCAAATCAATTATTTCCTAAAATAATTATGGGATAATCTCATTATTTAATCAATTATTTCCCATATAGAATCTTTTGCTCAAAATATCTTTAATAACTTATCAAAATTAACAAAAATTTTGACAATTATTTTTCAAAAATAAACAACTGATTTTTTTTTTAAATCTAAATTTTTTAAAATAAATAATTTTTTTTTTGGAGAAAATCTGCGCCAGCCACCGTGGTGTGGCCAGTCGAAGCCTGCCATGGTGGTCGTACACCGTGAGGTGTACGCTACAAGCATCTACGCGCAACAACAGTAGCAATGCCGCACAACTGTTACATGGTGTTGCTATTGCTGCCACCCATGACCGGACCTGCTGCCCACCACCAGCCCTCCCTCTTGGACCACCACCGGCGGCAGCCAACGTGGCAGCGCCACCCACTCGCGACTGCCGCCCAAAACAGCCCCAAAAATTTATTTTTTTTGAATTTAAATTTTATTAAAAAAACACTGGTTATAATTAAATTAAATTTGTCCAATTAATTTTAAAATTAAATCATATTCAATCTCAAAATTAGGGTTTTTCATGAAATTAATTCCCAATTCAATTTAACACTTAAATTAAATAACCGATCATGCAAAATTCATAGTTTATGCATGAAATTCATGAAATATAAAACATTCGAAATAATTCAAAAACCACAACATAAAATAAAAATTTTAGGGTTAGGGTTTCGAAAATTTTCGAATTAGGGTTTGGGGGATCGAAACTTTCGAACAAAAGGGGGTAAAAATCGATCCATTTCAAGAGAAAAATCGAGCAAAATACATCATATTTAATGATTCCATATGTTAAATCACATTTAAAATAATAATTAGCCCATAATTAAATTATTCTCCCACTTAATTGAATTTAACTTTGTCGACAACAAAGAATTAATATCAATATGTGTACATGCATTTGGCTAATTGATACCACTGTAGGACTTTAGATACTATAAGAATAATTGCATGAATCATATTCATAAGCATCTAATAACCAAGATCTATGCACAACACATAAAGAACATATAATTATACCTTTGAAGCGTGATTCCACGTGTGATCGAGCAAGAACAATAGGAGAACTAGAACCCCAAACGAGATTCCTCTACTTGGTCCACGAGCAAGGATTGAACCTCCACTAATGCCAGTTAGTTGTGATTGAACCGTTTCAATTAACCTTCTACGGAGAGGAGAGGAACAAACTAACCACGAATAACCACCACAACCACCGTGCGCCACCAAGGGGAGCGGCGTCCGTACAGATGGGAGAGAGGGGAGGGGTGTGCGTTATAGAGAAAGAGAGTAGGCTTAGGGAGTTTGGTTGCCTTGCTTCACAATTCACTGTATGGTTAATTATGACTTGTCATCAAAACCTAGGAAAGGACTCTATTTATATATCCCATACATAACTAGAGTCCATATGAAGCCCAAACTCCTAATCCAATCCAATCTCCTCTAGCCTTCTCATTCACTTGGCTTATCATTACCCCATGAGGCCCATTAATGGGCCTCATACTTGTTCAATCCAATACCCTTATGTGTGATCTCATAGGATCCATTCTATTGGGCTTTGGGATTATTTGACTAGCCTAAAAATCATTTATCATATCTAGCAACAGACGATGACGACCCAAAAGAATGAACTAATTATCTCCATAATAGTGATCCTTGATATATTTAGTAATTGCACTTGACGAAGACATAAATCCTTCAAGCGCCACCTACCAAAGTGTAGCAATAGCATTATTGCATGACATGATGCATAAAGAAGTGGTGGTATTTGTTGATGGTATGATCGTTAAATCAAAGGATCGACCAGGCCACATCACTGCACTTTGCAAGTTCTTTGAACGACTCCACAAGTACAATATGAGATTGAATTCTGCAAAGTGTGCATTTAGAGTTACATCAAGAAAGCTCCTTAGCTATGTGATCAGTTCTCAAGGAATTGAAATAGATCCTACAAAAGTCAAGGCAATCATGTCCATGCCACCACCCAAGACTGAGAAGGAGATTCGAGGTTTCATTGGTAGGTTGCAATGTATAAGTAGGTTCGTATCCAAACTCACTGCGGTATGTAAACCTATATTTAAAAAACTCAAGAATAATGTTCCAGTCACGTGGGATGATGAATGCCAGGAAGCTTTCGACAAGATCAAAACATACCTAGAAAATCCACCTGTGCTAGCACCAGCAATACCTGACTTTCCTCAACGACTCTACCTTAGGTAACAAGAGAAACGATGAGGGCAATGCTAGCACAAGAGATCGATAGCAAAGAGAATGCAATCTATTACTTAAGTAAGAAGCTTCAAGGCTACGAGATCCGGTATACACCACTCAAAAAGTTGTGTCTCGCACTTGTGTGGGCCACAAAGAAACTAAGACATTATATGCTCACTCATACAATGCATGTCGTGTCAAAGATGGATCCTCTCAAGTACTTGTTCGAGAAAGCCACTCTCAATGGTAGATTGTCAAGGTGGGTAGTCAACCTTGCTGAGTTTAACTTAAAGTTCAAGCCACAAAAGGCCATCAAAGGTTCCGCAGTTTCCGACTTCTTAGCAAATTTCCCATTAGAAGAACCTGAGACGGTGGAGGAAGAGTATGATTTCCCTGATGAAGATCTACTCATGACTGAGGATGATAGTTGGACGCTTTATTTTGATGGAGCTTCAAACCAAAAAGGTTGTGGTGTAGGATTCTTGCTCGTGTCACCCAACGAAGAGCACATCCCAATTTCCATGAAGCTCGACTTTGATGTCACCAACAACGCTGCTGAATACGAAGCTTGCATCTTGGGATTAGAAATAAATGTTGTTTTGGGAATAAAGAAGCTGAGAATCTATGGTGACTCTTCACTAATCATCAACCAAATCTCCAAGAGATCGAAAGTGAGAAGTGAAAGTCTATCAAGCTCATATGGAAACTCTCACGGAGCAACTAGATGAAGTGGAATACACATACTTACCTAGAGAAGAAAATCAGTTCGCTGACGCACTAGCTAAGTTGGCTTCAATGATTCGGATTCCAAGAGATACAGTCAGAATGCCCTTGACCATATAAAGAAGATATGAGCCGGCTTATGTTCATGCACTTGATGATGAACAAGGCTCACAAGAAGAGGATGAAGAGTCATGGTACACAAACATCCTTAACTATGTGACATAAGGAGAATGCCCTCCCAGCACTAATAAAAGGGCACGCCGTGCTCTAGGGCTCTTGGCCCCATAGTATGTGCTCATCAGGGGAAAAATCTATAAGAGGATTGCACTAGGAAGAAACTTGTTGTGCATAGCTAAGAAGGAAGCATACAAAACAATGGAAGACCTTCATGCTCGAATATGTGGAACGCACATGAAGGCAAAGATGTTAGTCTAAAAAATTTAGCGACAAGGTTACTACTAGACTACCATGGAAAAAGATTGCCATGAGTACATTAAGAAATGTATGAAATGTCAAATATATGCAAATTTGCAGCATGTTCCACCGTCACTCCTCTACACTTACACTTCTCAATGGCCTTTCTCTATTTGGGGAATCGACATCATTGGGAAGCTAACTCCACCAAGACAAGGGGGACATGAGTTCATCCTTGTAGCAATCGACTACATCACCAAATGGGTCGAAGCCGCTTCATATGCTAAGCTCAAAGCAAAACATGTAGCTCAAATCATTGAGAAAAATATTATATGCCGCTATGGTGTGCCTCATGAAATGATCAGTGATAACGGGACGCATTTCCAAGCTGAGTGCACAGAATTATTAAAGAAATACCACATGAAACATCACAGATCATCGCCTTACAGGCCACAAACTAATGGTGCGGTGGAATCAGCTAACAAGAATGTAAAGACCATCATCAAAAAGATGATGGAAAATTACAAAGATTGGCTAAGCAAGCTACATTTTACTCTTTGGGGTTATCGAACTTTCGTTTGTACATCAACAGGGCCCACCCCCTTCTCTTTAGTCTATGGAGTTGAAGCTACATAACCAATCGAGTTAGAGATCCCTTCTCTCAGATTGCGTTAGAAAGCCAACTGGATGAAGTCGATTAGATTAGAGCAAGATATGATGAACTAGTTTTACTTGACGAAAAACGCTTGGCAGCTTTGCATCATGTCCAAACCTACCAAAAGCGTATGGCGCAACACTTCAATTAAAAAAAGTCAAGACTAGGAATATCAAGGAAGGCGATTTGGTACTTAAAGCACTTTGCAAGAATGTGTTAGATCCAAGAGGAAAATTTAGACCAAATTGGTCAGGTCCGTACATTGTCAAATCAATCTTATCCGGCGGAGCGGCACAATTAATAGACATGGATGGTAATGGTTTCTACTGTTTAACCAACTTGGATCAACTCTAGAAATTTTATGCTTAATTGCATGGGTTCAACACCCAATAGAGCTACGTTTGGCCTGATTCCTTACTAAGGATACGTAGGCAACCCCTCAAGGGGGTTCGGCCACTTTAAAAATCAAAATCCCTTCTTCATGTACAGCACATAAAGCAGCAAAATATCAAAACAAGAGGAAAACCACACAGCAGCAAGCACCGCGCCACGGCAGAAGCTACCACGATGAGACACCAACTCTGTGACACGGCAAACTCCACCGCGACATGGCATACATGTCGTGATACGGCAGTCTAGTTTGACATAATACTGCAGTTTTTTCTATTTACGATTATTATTTGTTCTTCCATTGTGTCCGACTTCTTGACTCGGATATTAAAATAAAATAAAATAAAAGAGAGAGGGAGAGAGAAAAAGTCATTGTAAGTTTTAATTAAGGCAAAAATAAATATGTTATTATTAATGAAATAAATGTCACTACAACTATTGGCATCACACGCCTTATTTAAGATTAAAACTTTAATCATAAAGGAAAAGCAATATTTATCTAATCCTTCTTTGCCTTAGGTTTTTATTTTTTCTTCTCAACTATGTCGGCCTTCACCATTAGTGTATCCTTAGTAGCTCAAACCGTCACACCTCTAGTAGAACTTTCACCCCTTTCACCTTTTTCATGATTCTTAGGTTGCTTCTCCCTATAAACCATCTTTTCTTTACCCTTTCATTTTACCCAACTCTTCTTCCTAGGCATGATAGGAGTCTTAAACTCAATTCCTTGTGATCTCGGACCAAGACGATCTTTAGGCGGCGCTTTATTACTCCCAAGTCATCCCTTCACATCAACATCAAACTTGCGTGACCCAACTCTCTCCCTCCTATTCCGAGGATTTAACCATGCTTTGTATTCACTAGATAAGGGTGGAGGAGGTTGATCGCTTGCAGAAATGGTCCACATTGGTCTTTCAATCAAGTATGCCTCATATTTGTGAACATTACTTTCATACAATGATACTTCACGAGGACTATCATTATAGCGTGGAACTACTTGTTCAAGCCCATATTGTTGCATCAATCGGGAAGGAAAATAAAAAGTCAATGTTAAAAGGCTAGGAACACGACAATATGGAGTCTCATTCTTCCCAATCATCTTAGTAAGCCTCCACCAAGGCACCACCCACCTAATGGAAAATTTCCTTCTTGCAAAGAACAACTTCCAGTCATCATAAGACATGTTGGCAGAGTAGTATTTCTTCCTACGAACAAGATCATTAGGACCATATTTTTCAATATCGCCGGGGGCTTCAAGAAGTTCTAATCGTTCCATCAACCAAATCTGCAAAAAAGAAGAAAAAAAAGTGTAGATGGTTACTATCGCATTAAAAAATAATTATTTTTTGATTCAAAGATCAGAAATTTTATTTTTTACCTGTAATAGTCCTAGAGAGCCCTTCATGACGGCTTTCTGGTCAGATTTTACTTCATCAAGGCCACACAGATTTTCTCCAAGGCAAATAGGCATAGGGGATCTTCTAGATTCAACATGTTCAAGCACAGAAACTAGACTAGCATGTCCTACACTACCATTTGCAAATAAAATCTTGATAAACATGCAAAAAATATAAGCTCTTCTACGATATACATGATATAATTCAGAGACAGGATGTTTAAAGTATAAATTTGCAAGCTTTTCCAGATCTACTTCTTTACCACATACAATTTTATTCAAGTTTGCACCTGTCAGGTTGAGATGACGTTCAAAATCATGGTAGTAGTACTCATGTAGAGTAGGCATTGCAACAAGGACTCTAGGAGGGAAGCCAAAAAAGCACCAAATTCTTCCAGTAGAGGACAAATTTCATCATAGTCGAATTTGAAACAATGTGTTTCCGGATTCCAATAATTCAAGGTCGCTCTCAGAAAATCATGTTCAATTGCTATGTGACTTAATGCTAATAATCCTCTGACAAATAATGTTTCTAGCTCTCTATTCTATGCGTTGGTCAATGAATATGACCAATCACGCATTGTGTTGTCAAAATTTTGAGACATTTTTATTGAAATATGAAATTCTAGCTATTTTTTGTCTCGTAATTGTACAAATCACAAATTATTGGTTGAAATTTATAGCCAAAAAGAGCCGGAATCGAGGAAAATTTATGCTGCTGCACGCGCAAAGTCACTGTGACTCGGAAAAACCTGCTGTGACACAGTATCCGCTACGTGTCACAACACTGTATCTGCATCAAATCTTATCCTTGGCCTTCTTATTCCAAATTTTCTTTTACTTTTTATCCTTTTCATTAAAACTCTTTTACAATCTAATGTTTTATTTCCAATAAAACTCTACTCTTTTTTATTTTTTTATTTTTTTATTTTTGGGGAAGTTGTAAAACTTGTACCATTTTTTTTATTCTTTTTTACTTTTGAGGAAGTTGTAAAACTTGTCCCATTTTTTATTCTTTTTTTTATTTTTGGGGAAGTTGTAAAACTTGTCCCATTTAATTTCTTATTCTTTTTTATTTATATTTAGGGAAGTTATAAAACTCTTTACATCTTTTCCGTTTTTCTTTTTCTGGAGAACATCAGTACCCTCCACTTATGAAAAATTACGGATTTTTTTTTTCGCATCATTAATCATACACAATCACACACAAATAGTCACATGCACACACTAACATACATATCAAATAAATAAAGCGTCAAATGCATAAACTGTGAATAAAATGTACAAGGTGAGTCATGGTACAATAAGTAGTGTCAAGTGTCATCAACAAGTATATAATAAAATCACTCGATCAAAAATCTCCTGATCTAGATGAACTAGGTACAAACTCCGGATCAGGCTCTCTCTGGCTCTAATAGGGGTATGGCCAGTCAAAAAGTCCCTCCACTATCCGAGTACGCGGGGTCGCATCCCTGTTCGGCTCCACAGCTCCTGTAGAAGTCAACGTCAAGGAAGGCCCTGACCAACTGGTGAACTACATAGGCTGAAATGGCTGACTCCAAGGCATAGGCATCGTCGGTGGAGGCATTGTCACAAACACCGGAACCGAGTGTAAACCCTGGTCCACGGGAGAAATGACTGGTCTAAGCACAGGTTGCGGAGGCTGAAAAGGCTGAGTCGGCTGTGGTTGCTGCCGGTGAGGTTGAGAATACCAGCAAGTCTCTGGGATCGTTGGCGACAACTAGACTCTCCCTCGCCTGAGCCTCCATGCCTCAGACGCGAGTGAGACCTCTGCCACTTCTAAAAAGCAAAAATGAAAAAATGATCAGCGATGTAAAAAAGAAAAATACAAAAATGAAAACATTCAAGTATAAACATACCACATGGACGCTATCCGGACTACTCTGACAGCTCGCACCACGCCGTAACTTGATAAAGCAGTACTTCAGAGTGTCAATAATCCGCATCATGCTCATCACGTCCGGACGCTAAACCTAGAAGCAAAAAAATCATGTTAGTAATAAGTAATATCAAACAGAGCCAAAACTTCACCCTAATACTTAGCGAATCTAAGTCCTCAAGATAAGACTCCTGTGCCTATCTATAGCCCTTCGGCGCGTCGGTGATATGCTCCTCGACCATACCGATCGGCCCTTGATAGCGAACAGACTAGGATGGGATCTGAAGCCTCCCACTGCGACGAGCGGTCACCTAAAACATGATCGAATAATCAAGTTAATCGACGGTTTTAAAGAGTGACTACAATAAAAACATATCTCCCAAACATCAAACTTGAGGAAGACGTGGTGGTGGGGCCAATTAAGGAAGCAACTCCCGAGAAAAGTCAGCGTCCATATGCATAAGCTCTTGCTAGGAGATCCGAAGGCCACCTTCATCGTGTATAAGCGCCTTTAGCGTACGCACATGTAACATCGATGAAGGTGGAAGTACTGGCACCACAAAGCGATCGGTACTATGTTGTCGGGTCACTCACTCCCCGTGATAGCAAACAGGGTGCGCAGTGCCAAAGAAGACAACATAGTACGTCAAGAGATACAAAGCCTCTGGAAGATCGACAATATTGGCCTAGGGGCGAAACCGAATCTCGATCAGAACCTAAAAAGATAAGAACGGGGTGCATGCCAAGACATGATAAACAGATAAGGAAAATAGAGCAAAGAAGCGGTCCTTACACCAATAGCAGTGGTACCCCGACGCAATACCCCACGAAGACTCACCACTGACTCCACGCAAGACTTGCCCCGCGGGCGCCAGCTCGCGCCAATAGGGAAACCACGAACTACTCCCCAATGCCGCCGAGGACCTAATCTTGAAAAGTACTCGTAGAACCACAAATGCAACAAGAATAATCTATGAGTTCTTAAGCCAGAGAAGTAAATCAAAACGCAAGAAAAGGGATCATCACCTCAACAACCCTCCAGAGACTGTAGACGGTGACAGGAGTCTGGTCGTTCAACTGCCGACAGCCCTCACGCAGCGACATAAGCAAATAAGCATACCCCATGCCAGCCTAGTTAAAGGACCCAATATCAGCAATCCGGACTAGGGAAAGTAGGAAGCGGAGAAGTGCACGAGAACTATTATCAGGAGAGAGAGTCCTAGAGATAAAATTTAAGATAAAAATTCATACACACTTCTCGGGCGTCGTCTCCGCCATGTCAAGACCTCGAGCTAGAGTAGATACTAATTATGACCGCTGATTCCGACAACCGCTCCGAGGTAGCGGTTGAGCCCTAATGGCCGGTACAACTGGGCCTAACCAAGCCCCTACATCACTCAAAGACCAAGTAAGCTCAGATCTCTGCTGAACAACTCAATCTGTGAAGCACAAGTCGCTGATCATGCTGAAGTCTAGGGGGGTCACTGTCATCTCCCCCTAAGCAAAGTGAAAAGTGTTCGTAGTATCCTAAAAATACTCTAACAGGGCTTGAACAATGGTCGAACCGCAGCCTCAAAGGCTGCAAAATCCAGAAACCGCTGAGTAAAATTCACCCAGACCGGTGGACTCCCATAAAGCGCTAGTAGCAGGATCCCTCGGGATGCGATCGTAGCACCTGGGGATCAAATCTCTTGCTCCTAAACCGTGATGATGAAGCACGCCATCAACTAAACCAGCAAGAGGACAATGAGAAATGTGGTTCTCGCAATAGAAAACCAACTCCTCTAGGGTCTACTCGGGTGGAGTCCACCTACTCCTGCTGGAAGAAGTCCAAGGCTCGGGCTGTAAAACCTCGTCCTCCTCCTCCGCAAGTGCTGAAGAAGTGTCCTCCCTGTAGGCCTAGCGCTGGCCGCGAGCAGAAACATCTCTATCTCGTCGACGAGGCATGCTATTTGGTTTACAAAAAAGAAATAAAAATCTAAATACTTAGCATCATTTCCTAAGTTATTTAGTCATTTGCTCAAAACAGCTTAAGAGGCTAACTAAGGCTACATTTTCCGTTATACGCTAAAATTTTACCTCATGGCTAAAAATTAGCAAAATAATGGAATCATTTCTAGTACTTAGTTTCTCCATGACAAACTATACTACAGTTCTCCTAACCGCATGATACTATGTTCTCCATGACAATGTAGTACATGTACAAAAACAGGGCATGTTCCAAAATTACACAAAAACAACAAATCTGCATATCAAAGCATTTTTTACAAGATCTACAACAATTACATTGTCATTTCAAGTGCAAAACGACAAGAACAACATGATGAACACCATTCACGAACAAAGTAGTACCAAAAATGGTGAATTGTTCATTTCATCGTCATATCAAGCAAATTTGGTCTCAAATCACTCACAAACAAGTATACATTCATAAAAAAGCAAAATCATAGCAATAATTTCTACATAAATCATCAAAATAAAAAAAAACACAAATTGATTTTTCAAGGGTTTCCACACAAAACTCACATATTTACAGTAAAATGCAAAGCAAAAGTTGAAAAAACTCACACGGATTTGTGTAGATATGCGAAAATGAAAAGCTATGCAAAAGATTTGAGCAAAATTGGTGAAGATTTGAGTGAGAATGGCTAAAAAACAGCAGCTGCAGCACTGCGGAGAACTTGAGCAGCGCAAATGAAGCAGAAATGAAAAAAAAAAGTTCGCTCGAATTTAAAAGAAAAAAAAAGAAAGAATCGCAGTGTCACGACATGTACATCGTATAACGGCAAAACATGCCGCATGACGGCAAAAATTACCGTGTCACGGCAATTCACCACGTGACGCGGCAAACCTGCGTGTTCTGTAATTTTGCAGCAAATATTCCCCATGTGCTTTGACCAGTTTGAAAAATTTTTTGCAACTATTTGATAGTTATTTCTTCACTGAAAACTCGCGGGAAATTCCAACTGATATTTAAATAGCATCAAAATTACCATTTTGCCCCAAGCAAATATCGATGTCATATTTTTATCATTTTAAGCACCTAATACGGCCGAACATACGCGGCTTGAAGGTCTCAACATTAAAAAAACATATTGCAACCAATGTTCGGG
Source organism: Chenopodium quinoa (assembly GCF_001683475.1). NCBI lineage: Eukaryota > Viridiplantae > Streptophyta > Magnoliopsida > Caryophyllales > Amaranthaceae > Chenopodium > Chenopodium quinoa. The sequence goes on along the minus strand of NW_018743858.1, from coordinate 818,925 downwards.
TACAATCGAACAAGCATCAAAAAACATTTACCAAACATCTAGTGATCATCACCCGAGGCGAGGACGATTCACGTTGCAAGGTTCTCGAAACACAGAGACTTGTAATTTCTCGTCGTCAGACAAGCTTTTCCCGAGGCATGGAAAATTTTCAGTCGTTGCACACTTTTCGAGGCCTAGAAGTCGATGATTTTGTTCCAAGGCGTGGACATTTAGTGTTATTCGCGAAGTATGGAATTTCACTTGTGAGTTGCTCAAGGCATAGGAGCTCGCGATAGGGTTCCCAAGGTGTGGAAAATTTATCATCTAATATAGTTCAAGAGGCGTCGAAACTATCTCATATCAATCTCCTCGAGACGTGGAAACTATCTCATATCAATCTTCCCGAGGCGTGGAAAATTATCATCGGGTGGATTTCTCGAGGCGTAGAAAACTACCAAACATATTTGCAACCGATACACTGGTGTCAGATACACATTCTATATCTTCATTCTTTTATATATGGAACTAACGCTTTTCTGCAAGTATCGGTGTATACAGAGTGATTTAAGATCACAGAATGTCTTAAATCATTCTCCGTCCTAATCGACTACTATGACTATCGTATTCGAAACTTACGTTTCTACAAACTCAGTCAAAGTGGGGGCTTCTGTAGACATCTAAAAATGTTTCCCCAAAACCAAACCCGATGATGAACAACCTTTCACCGCCATTATAGGTCGGGTCGAGTATTTAATCTCGAGAGTGCTTAAAATCCACATTCAATTAAACATAGCCTACAAATCAGTAAACAAATTAGTCCAAACATTTATTCAAACTCAGTCCAACTCAAGTTTTAGCCCAAAACCTTTTTAACTCATTTCGTGTTATTTATTAATTAAGCCCGATTAATAAAATAATAAAACCCTAAACCTGAAATAAGCCCGGAACAGCTGAAACGGTGCCTAAATATCACGTACTTAATGCTTAAGAAAAAGGTTAAAATGAATTTGGATGGATTTCTGGAAAACAGATTTGCCGTGCCACGGCAATTCCTTCCATGTCACGGCAAATGGCACCATGTGTCACGGCAATTTCTTCCATGGCGCGGCAATTTTCTAAGGTTTCTCTACGGCGCATTTCATTTTCTAAGGTTTCATGCATCACCTTGCTCATTTCCTCTATAAATACGAGGCTGATTTCTCAGTTTCAAGGCACCAAATCATTCTCTCTTTCTCTCTTATGCTCTAGCCTAATCACTAGCCTTCCCTATTCTCTCACAATACATCCCTTAAGCACTCCACGCAGTCCATACTTTACCCGAAGTTCTAAACTTAAACCAAGGCGTGAAAGGTAGAATTGTTTGAGGGTTTGGCCCCAAATCAACTTTACTTTAATTTAATTTCCATTATTGTTTATTATTTTCCTTGAAGTTACGAACGCGTTTATTGTTTTATAGTTGCAAGCAAACATAATAAAAGTAAGGAATCATGTTTCTTTTGTTCCTGTTATATTTCTAACGATTTTTGTTGTGTTTATCATATACTAATCGTCATTAATTATGGTTAAATTGTTTCAAATGTTGATGTTGATTATTATTATATTCATGATCGCCATATTGCATGTTAAAGGAAATATGTAATTGAATATAACGACTAATAAGATAATTTGGACAACTGGTTAGGATCCTTTTTAATCTTGTTATTTAATCAAGTGATCACAATATTTTAGAATTATGTGTTGCATTAATATACAACCAATTTAGCCTAATTTAGTTTGGAGCAAATTGAATCTTTGTTTGTTTGCCTTTGAGATTGCAGGGAATACTTTTCACTATAAGAATTGAGTAGAGGCCAATACAGCCGAATGTGACTCCATGACTCACTTCGTACCATCATCCCCAATCCTCCTTTTATGGTTCCGAACTATATGGAGTTAGTAATCTCATGGATTATGAATGGGGTGTAACCTTCACGGGTCAATCATTCTTGCTTATCGTTGTCCCTTTATCGTGGTTGCTTTAAATGATATGTGAACGGTTTACAAGTTCCTTAAAAACTTGTTGGTGGCTCCCTACTTTCCTTGTCCCTAATCGTATATGTCAATTCCAACTTCTTATGAGTGCCAAGAACATGCTTAGGTAGGTGCGCTTCGAATGACGCCTACACATACCCTTCCTCGGCTCGTTAGTCCACTCAAAGATGAGAAGTTGTATATGTATTTGGCTATTTTAGATCATTCCTTGAGCGTCGTCCTGCTTGCTAAAAAGGACGGCCATCAAATCCCTATGTATTTCATTAGCCATGTTCTTCACAATGCCGAGCTTAGGTATCCACCCATTGAAAAGTTTGGCTTGGCATTGTTCATGGCATCTAAATAGCTAAGACCATACTTTCTTGCCCATTTGATTGTGGTCTACACGGACCAACGATTGAAGAAGTCGTTCACAACGTTGGAGGCCAGTGGCCAAATGTTTAAATGGGCCTTAGAGTTACGAGGATTTAATATCACATTCGAACCCAGAAAAGCAATCAAGGGCCACGCCTTTGCAGATTTTTGGCTGAAATGACACGGCCGGACCTACAGCCGGGAGGGGGTCAGATTTGGAAAGTTTTGCTGGATGAAAGTGCAACAGCGACTGGATGCGGCACCGGTATCATATGTTTATCTCTAGAAGGAGACAAGTTTAAGTATTCTTTAAGATTTCAGTTTCAAGCCTCCAACAATGAGGCCGAGTATGAAGCCCTTCTTGGCAGCCTTAGAATGTGTAAGGTGGTCAGGGCAACAAAAATTGATGTCTGTTTGGACTCTCAGCTGATAACCAGCCAAGTGAATGGTGACTACGAGGCTAGGGAGCCGACAATGATGAAGTTTTTACAAATAGTGAAGGATGAGGTCAAGAGCCTAGAGCATTTCACGCTGTAACAAGTCCCTCGGTCTAAGAATCATCAAACGGACGCCCTCTCCAAGCTAGCCTCCTCGGCATCATAAGATACTCTGAGATTTGTGCAAATCATTGACAGAAGCTCCACATGGATTGACGGAATAAGCTCCTATCTCAAAGATGGAGTTCTTCTGGACGACCCAAAAAAGAGTTGGCTGATGAAGAAAAAGGCGGCATGGTTTGAGATGAAGGGTGAGGACTTGCTCAAAAGATCAATTCTAAAACCATATTTCAAGTGTGTTACGCTCGAGAGGGGGCAGGAGGTGCTGGATGACCTCCACTATGGACATTGCGGATCACACATAAGCGGACGAGCCTTAGCTGAGAAAGTTACCCATCTAGGGTACTACTGGTCGAGCATGAATTCAGACGCTAAGAAAATGGTGAAAAAATGTGATAAGTATCAGAGATTTGCAACCCTTATTCAGCGTCCGACGAACAGCTTGTCGGCCATAAGTATTCCACTCCCTTTTGCAAAATGGGGCATGGACATCTCAGGGTCGTATACTTCTGCATCAAGGCAGAGGCGATACGTGTTAGTAGCAGTTGATTACTTCAGAAAGTGGGTAGAACCAAGGTCGTCCGAGGAATCAAATGAAAAGACGTATCTACCTTCATCTGGAAGAACATAATCACACGTTTTGGTGTGCCGCAATCAACGGTGTTCAACAATGGACCACAGTTTGAGACCGGTCATCTCAAGGATTGGTTAAGTGACCAGGGCATAGAAAACTGCTTTCCCTTGGTCGAACGCCCAAAGGCAAATGGCAAGGTTGAAGCGTACAACAAATTGATCTCCAATGGCATCAAAGGGCGGGCTATGGGCTGATGAGTTGGTCAATCTATTATGGTCCATTCGAACGACAGCAACGAGTTCAACAGGGGATACCCCATTTTTTTCTAGTCTATGGTGCTGAGGTCGTGCTCCTAATTGAAATATATGAGCCCACCCTACGAGTGATGCTATATGATGAATCGGCCAATTGGGATGCCATGAAGACTACACTAGACTTCCTTCCAAAAGCTAGGGGCAATGCGGCGCTTAGACACGAAATATATTGTCTAAGGATGACAAGGGCATATAATCGCAAAGTGTCAAATCGGCCACTTAAGATTAGAGACTTGCTTCTTAGAAAAATGGAAGCAGTGGCCGAGCAAAGAGGATGGCAAGCTAACTCCAAACTGGGAAGGGCCCTACCGGATTAAGGAAGAAGTCCGAGATGGTACCTACCGTCTTAAAGCCTTAGATGGTCGTCCTATTCCCCGTACGTGGAATACGGAGAATATAAAAAAATATTATGTATAAAAAATTTTGTACTTAGCCAAAAGTTGTATATACAACTAGGTCTAAACGACTGAGCAATGTAATTAAAGCCTTACAGCCAAAGAACAATGTAATCTTGACAATATTAATGAAAAAAGTCAAACATTGTTATTAAAATCTTGCAATTTATTGAAGAAGCTGAAATGCGGCCCAAAAACAGAAACAGAAACAAGAGTGGCTTACAATATAGCAACTTGGCCCCTAACAAGGGCAGGGTTGAACAAGTGCCGCCTAAAAAGAGAAACGAAGCTGCTTAAAACATAGCAGCCCGGCCCCTAAAGGGGCATGATCAAGTGGCCGAGTAAAATGCCTAGCGAGGGCATCCCCCAGCTAAGTAACTCGGCCATAAATGTCAAAATGGCTAATCACTCCATCCGACCATAGATTGGTCAAACGAACGAAACATGAGGTAGTCCAAAAATTTCCTAAGGTATTTTTTACCCAAAGGGCAAGGGCATACCTAGGCTCGCAAGCCCCAAGCACTTTGAAATAATCAGGTTTAGATAATACCTGAAATTTCACGAGTGCGTCCTAGAGATAGTATCAAAGGACGACTCGGCACAGGCTAATCAAACGGCCATATAGCTAAAATTTATTCGGTATTCACCTAGTCCAAGGGTAATCATTATTATGATTTGATTGACTTACTAGACGTCATACCTTTTTTGGTATAAAGTTTACTAAGTTAATAAAACCTCTTCGAATATGGACTAGGTGAAATGCCGAATAAAGGGGCATACCCCCAGTAAGTGAAAAATCATACGTACACAAAAGCAAATAAAGGCATGAAAAAATGCTCAAACAATGCTATGTATGGATGAAAGAAGAAAAAAATCATAAAATAAAGCCATACAAAATAGACGGCAAAAGTAAAAAGAGTATATTACAAGACCGCTCAAAACAGGTGTAGACACCTGATTGTGTCTCCCCAAAAACCAAACCCAATGATGTGTACCTTTCACGTCTTTGATTATCGAATTAAGTGAAGAGTTGAAGAGTCTCGTGAATTTCCTTTAGCCTTAACCATTTCTAACCTTTCTTAAAAAAAATTAATTCAAGATCATTTATTTCGTGCCTTTAAACCCAAAATCATTCATTTCGTGTCCTAAAAACCATTCATTTCGTATCCTCTTTATAAAAATGTCAAAACCAGTTATTTTGGTTCATAATCCTGGTCCAATTATTGAGGATTTTAATAGGGCTTGAAAAGAGCTTTCCAACAATATATTATAAGCCAAAATCCGAGTTATAACACAGAAGTTATGGCTAAAATACTAAACTGAGCCCAAACCAAACCTTACCTATGACCTAATGACCATGTGGAGGGTCCATTAACCTTAAAATTATTTCTAAACCAATTAGGCTTTATTATGAGCTTCTAGAATCCTCTAGAAGGTTGTTTTCAATCCTAAATCCATTAGGATTTATTATTAGCTTCTGGAATCCTCTGGAAGGATCTAATTGATCCTGTTTTTGAAAAGATAATGATTAAAGAATTTTACATCGGATAAAACACTTGTTTTTCAATGATTTTAATTCTGATAAAATTAGAATACGTACGGATATTCGATTAACCCAATTTGATTGGAAGTCGAATTTCGTACGGATTCTATCTTCTAAAATTATCGCGTCGTCATAGCACCTGTTTCACTCCGAGTCGGATCTGACTCTTTTCTGATCCTTCGACCCTCTTTTTTCTTTATAAATAGTGGTCATTTTGCCCCGTTTTCAGTCATCAACAAGCTTGATCACCAATAATCATCATCTAATTTCTCTTTAAGCTAAAAGCTTATTCTAGCTCTCTCTTTCTCTTTCTTTCTTAGCCTGGCCTAAACACACCCAACACCTTCTTGATATCATACATCATACTTCCTTCACGAGCTTCGAATACTCTAAGTCAATCTTGAAGTTGCCTTTGACCACGACGTGAAAGGTTTATAGTTCTGAGGGTTTGGTCCCAAAAATATATTTCAATTTTTATTTTATTTAATCTTTCTTGAAGTTACTAACGTGTGTATTGTTTTGATAGAAAGAGATACGAGGCATCAAAGTGAGTAGATCAACTATCCTTATTCCTCGCTTTTGGTATAGAAATCATGCTTAGAATATTATTTTAATTCCTAGTATCATGATAGGATGCTTTTATGATTTCTAGTATCATGTTAGGATGTTTATTTTGATCCCTAGTATCATGTTTAGGGTGTTAATTAATATTTCAAATATCATGTTTCTAGTATCATGTTCAGGATAAAACCTTAATCTTTTTTATTTAGTGACATGCTAGGATTTGTTATTAATCCGTTTAGTATCATGCTTAGGATCTTGCTATTAATCATGTTTTGATGATTTTATTATGATGATGATTGTTGTGTCAATAATTTTACATTGTTTGATTATTTATATGATTTATTGTTATTTCTTGATCCTGCCCTTTTCTACATGTTTAAAGAGAATTTGTACTTCATATCACGCCTAACAAGATAATTAATAATTTGATTTTAGGAAAATATGATTTTAGTTCAAGTGATCGCCAATAATAGATTTATTTGTGCATTAATAATCAACCAACGTAGATTAAACAGGTTTAGGGCTAACTTGTTGTATGTTGATCGAAAAGCGCACATGGATAGCATAAGAATCAAGAAGAAGCCGATTTAGGGCAGGTTCAATCTCTTTTAGTTTGGATTTTTACCATCATCCCCGAATATCCAATCATGGTTCCGGACCACTATGGTGTTAGCGATCTCCGTGATCGTGAATGGGGTGTAACCTTCACACCCGTGAACGGTTTACAGGTTCCTAAAACTTGTTGGCGACTCTTTTATCTCTAGCTTCCTTCCCTTTGGACACCACCATACCTTAAAGCATGATCACAATGGGGCTCAAAGTTGATGTTTGAAAAATTCCCTACAACAGGCGGCCAAGGTCGAGATTGTTCAAAACAAAGAAATAAAAGTTAAGTACAGAAAGCTCGAAAATAGCAGCAGGAGGACTTGGGCTCTTCATTCAGCCGGCTTCTCATCAGCCTTGGCAGGCTCCTTCTCCTTGGCCGGCTTCTCCTCGCCGATCGGCTTCTGCTCGCCGGTCGGCGTCTGCTCCTCTCCACTATCATCTTCCTCGACCTCAGAGTCAGAGGAAGTCTCAACAAATTCGGGAAGGGGCTTGCCGACAGCCTCGGCCTCCTCCTTGAGGCAGATGTAGTCGAGGCGGCGAGCGAAGCACTTCTAATAGTAGGTTTCTTCTCCCTCCTCAACCATCATGGTGAATGCTTCGTAGAAGCAGCTCTTCAACTTTTCCTCGGCCTTGTGCTCAATGCGGATGGCCTCCATTAGGATTAATCGGCCGAGGAGTCTTCAGTTGCTCAGACAAGTCCTCAATGGACTTATTCAAACACTCAACCTCAATTCTGAGGGAGTATACTTGATCCAAAGCCGTTTGAAAAGCTTCTTGGGACGAGGATAACTCATTCTTCAGTCTCTCAGAGGCCTCGACGCCCTCTTTCCACTAAGTGGTATTTGTAACCACCTCGTCCCTCTCCAACTGAAGTGCCTCCCTGGCCAGCTACTCCCGCTTGAGAGCATCTCTAATCTTGACGTTGTCCTCGGTCTTCCGAGCCACCTTATTTGACAGAGCATTAATTAAGGGCTGCCGGATCTCCTACATGGCCAGTGTGCTGGTGTTTTTGTCCTGTATCCGCTGATGGTGGCCCAGACCGCCTTAATCTTCTCGTTCTCTTTGTCCTTCCATTCCATTAAGGAACTGAGCGTGAGGAAGATCTACATTCGGGCGGAAACGAGTTAGTAAGAGCAAAATGAGAAAATAATCTAAGTATGGGAACATAAAATAAGCCGAGTGCTGATAAAAGGCATTACCTCGGCGCTGCAGTTTATTATGGGGCCGAGGAAGCCCTCATTAATGTCGCGGAACTTGTCCCGCTGCTCCTTAGGGACGGCCCGCAGCATGGCCTCCTTAATAGCCTTCCGGTCAGCGCCTGTTAGCGACTGGCCAAGCAGTTTCATGTGCATCTCCTAGGCAATGTCTGTGCAGAGTAAAGAAGGGTGTTAGATTGATCAAACAAGTTCATGAAAGCACAAGTAAGAAGCGTATGAATGTTCAACATACCGTTCGGGAAGATGGAGGAGTTGGAAGGTTGAACGAAGGAGGGGGCAGTGGTTGATCCCCTTCCTCTTGATACGGCCGAGTTGCTCTCCAGTCGACTGAGAATTAGCCTTCTGCTACTCAGACTTGTCCACTACCTCGACATGCGGAGTCGAGGCCGAGTTGCCGATTGTTTTAGTCGGGGATGACTTACCCCCATCATCCGTGCAGATGGACTCATCGTGGATCACCTTAGTTTGCTGTTCCACGGGCTTGGAGACCTCACTAAGTTACAACTGGGGTGGCTCTCCTTTAGACTTCCTTGGAGCAGTTTGCGGCATGACCTTAGTCGCGTCAGGGGAAGACTTAGCCTTGGAGGCTGTTGTCTTCCTAGCTTTGGACAACTGGTCGTCCTTAGAAGTAGAGGACGGATGTTTCCTCTTCGTCCGAGGTGTAAGAGTGGCCGCCTGAAAGAAACAAGACAGTCAAAAAATGAGTGAAACAAATGTCCGAGTAAAGTTGGAAAGGATACCCTCCCCAATATACCAACTTGGCAAACGAAGTTAAAAGATGATGTCCGAGCAAACCTGGAAAGGATACCCTTCCCAACATACCAGCTCAGTACCAAAAAAAAAAAAAAAAAAAAAAAAAAAAAAAAAAACTCAATACCTCCCTGGCCTAATCGTGCTACTGCTAGCAGAGTTTATATCGCATCAAGTCCAGCTCGGACATGTCATTCTCCCTCTTCTGTTCCGAATCCAACATTTCAAGAGCTACGTCTGAAGAAGAAAAAGTGTTAGAATATTTTCAGAATGTCAAAAGCATTCGAACGGCGAAGTCACAAGGTTCCACGTTGAGGGTAGTTCCAGTATAGGCCACAGGTCGACATGAATACCGGGCTCCTAAGCCAGTCGGCCAAAGGTATCCAACTAGACGGCACGGTCACCGTCTTTTCATCCCTGACAACCTTTTTGACCTTGAAGTAGTCCAGTTGAAAGTATTTGTCAAGGTAGACAGGTGGCTTTGAGGGTCTGTGTTGCCTACGGCCTAGTTGAATTGGATCGGCATTAAACCAATTCATCCGCAAGTTAAATGCTTTGTCACTGGTCTTGATGCGGTATAATCGGTGCGGCTAGTCTTGCACTTAGTCGGCCTGTTCAAAACCACCAGAAACTCTTTCTGGGTGCTCAAGATGAACCAGTCGCCCGTCCCGGAATCCAAGCTGACCATATAATGCATTTCACAAAAAATTGGAACGCCCGGGTTGAAGCCTTGCCGAAGGCACATCACTAGATAGCCAAAAATATTTACCCTGCTGTTCGGCACCAGCTGGAAGATAGCAATGTTGTATTCATCTAGCAGAGCCTGAACGAACGGGTACAGGGGGAAGCGAAGGCCCACTTCCAAGGCGGCGTGGTAAACACTAAAACATTTCTTCAACTGCCTCTTACTCTCTCAGGCGGCCAATGAGTAAGACCGAGTGGACGCCACGATTTCATAGCCTTCTCCTAGATGGAGGAACTCTCTGAACTTCTCAAAGTTTAGATGCACAAAAGCCAAGGCAATGTCGCCTACTGTACAGGCGTATGGGTCCTTAAAATTATCGACGTTGGCCTCCTCGGCAGCCTGATCGGCGTCCGGGTTCTCCGCTTCTCTCTCGGAGGCTTGAGATGCTGGGACCTTGGCCGAGCCAAATTCAGAGGACAACATTGTGTCCAATTCAGCAGCTTCGGCCGAGCTCCTTCCCTTGGAGCCCTGGCCACCTTCCGTGACAATGGTGCCTTGAGGCACCAAAGGTCTCTTGCCCTTATCTTGTTTTCCTCCAGCGACCGCTTGATTTCCAGAAGGAGGAGCGCTGCGAGGGGGTAGTTCAACCGTCTCAGAATGTGAATGCCAGTTCTAGGCCTGGCCGACCTGGTAGTTTAGATTGAGGGTTGTTGGGGTCTGGGTTGGACGATCCCACACGGCCGGACCTAGCGTCCGCCTGATTTCTTGAAGGATGCCTTTTTGAAGATGGTAGCTCGGACGGCATAAAGACCAAGCTAGTATATTGGGGGAGGCATTGTACCGGATTTTGCCCGGACACCTCCCTAGGAGAAGAACAAAGTGCCTTGCTGATTTTGGCGGTCAGAAAAGGAGGCGGTCACTTCTACTACAGAGCATGAAGTACCACTAGCAGTGGTGTCTGTGTTCTCCCCGTCCGCATTACTCCGATCATAAGGGACTAAGGGGTCCACTATACTGTCGTCTCGATTTATGGGGACACCCCGTTCGTGCGTTTGTCTCGTACGCACCATGCTCAACTGCAGGGGCAGAGAAGAGTAGGTGGGGGTGAGTTGGTACGCACTAGAAATGGACCCACTCCATAGAGAGGAGGAATCATCCCCATCCACTCTAGACTCCTCAATCCCAGGCGAACGACCAACCTCATGAAGAGAAACAGACGAAACCGAGTGTTGTGCTAGTTCGTGTTTAAAAAATAAAACAAGTATAAAAAGAAGAAGGAAGGGCAGGTGATTACCTCTGTACGTGTAGAAAATCTTGAAAGTCTTTGAAGATCTTGAAGGTTGACCGGAAAACTCAAAAACTTGACCGGAAAACTCAAGAACGCGGCGAAGCTCTCGAAGTGTGGGAAAAAGCAACACTTTCTCTCTCTAAAAGCTCTAACTTCTCTCTAGGAAACGCAAAGTTCCAAAGTGACAAAATGAAGTCAAACAAGTCATATTTATAAACAAAACTAATGAGGGAAAAATGGTAAAACCACTTTTCCCGCCCAGAAGCTCAAACTATAACTTTTAAAAAGTTTAAACTAGAAGCTAGAACGGTTAAAAAACCGCTCCGTCATTTAAGACGGGAAGATGAAAGACCACCCTAACGGCGCGTCAAAATAGATGGCCTAGTCAGCAGAATTTGAAGTGTCATTCCGGAAATATAGAGGACAGGTGTTCCACTTAAAGCCAGTCGGCACAACCCGTCCTCTTGATTTTAAGACTCAAGTCCACTAATGAAATCAGGCGGACCGATCAAGGCAGCCAGCCCAAAGGAAAAATCCAATGGATGGACGGACGGTACTGTGCATCTCCTATTAATGATGACGCTCCATCAGCCTGACATTCGGATGATACCGGACGAATAAAGTTCAGAGGAGGTAGCCCGTATGGTACGAGTCTCCCCCTTTGAGGGGCAAATGTTTAGGGTAAAAAATACCCTAACACGTGGTCCAGTCCCATAGTGATATGTGGCCCAATTAAAGGGCGACACGTGTCTCTATAGGAAGATGACACATGGAAACTCTAAGAGCACCTGAATGAAAGAAAAGGCCTCTTTACATCAGGAGGCCCAAATCTAGAGAAAGCCGCAAAACGGCTCCCAAAGGACACATGTCCTTACCTGATTGCACTGCCAATTAAAATCCACCTTTTTAGGGCGCAAACCCTAAAGTGGCACACATTCCCACCCCTATAAATACCCCCCAATTATTTATGATGGAAGTGGTGGATTAAGACATATCATTCAAGAGCACTAAATAGCTCCAACTTCTCTCCACTTTCTCTCTCTACATTACTTCGTTTTCCGATCTCTAACTTGATCGTTGGAGGCGAATATTCCGTCAAAGGGAATATTCGTTATTTTGTAGGTGTACAAGACCGTATGATTGTATACAAGACTTGTATCCCGAGGGATTCCAAAAAACCCCAAAACACTCACCTTTTCGGCCCCTATAATCACCTAAGTACCCAAATCACGTACTAAATTTTAAAGGTACTAAACAATTATCATAAAATGCACTTAATATAATCTTTACCTTCTACTTTGTACTAAACTGAAGGGAAAAATCATTTTAATTATAATCCCAACATTGTCCAATTTACTTTAAATAATCTCAACTTTCACCTGCGTTTTCTTAGGTTATTTGACACATGTCAGGTTGTGATTGGTCCAAAAAAAATCAATAGAATAAAAGTAAAAACAAAAAAAAATTCAAGCAACCATCCCACAACCACAAGCGATGGCCACCCAAAACCATCCCTCTCCTACCGCACCACCAGAAATATCCCCCCTCCTCAGCCCCACCCCCAAAACAGCCCCCTCCCTTTCCCCAATCCCGAAACAACCTATAATCATGCCCTCGTCCCCGAAATAGCCACCCTCAAAACTGCGGTTAACTAAAACCCCCGCCCCCAAAACTATCCCCCACCCCCGAAACCACCTGTATCTCAAACTCCCAACTCCCGAAACCACCTCCCCTCTCTCCCCCACACTTTCTCTCTCTGTTGGTTCCATTGAGGAACTCTTTTTCTACTTTCTTTAACTTTCCTTGGAGTCTCCTTGAATCTTCATAGTCAGGTTACTATTCTAATTCCAAAGTCAACTTCACCTGTTATATTTACAACACTTAGAGAAATCACATTAGTTGAAGTTTGCTTTGATTCATCATCATCAAAACTCTTAAGCTTCAACACTCCCAAAACTCAAACCCCACACTTTCTCTCTCCTCCATGTATCGAAAAACCCAAATAAATGGGGTGAGGGGAAGGTTTCCAGTGTGGGGGGAATGAAGGGAGGTCGGAAATGTGGGGTTGGGGATCAGAGAGGGTGGTTCGGGGTGAGGCTAACCGGCTAGGGAAGGGGGTGCCACCAATGTTGGTGGCTAGTGGTATTTATTTATTTTTTCTTATTTTTTTGGATTTTTTAAAATTTAATTTAATATGATTTATTGTTATTTTTTTAGTCAATAATTAACATGCAACACATGGCAAATAATTTGTTTTAAAAAAATTTAACCTTTTCTTCAGGTTACCGATAATCCGAATTAAAGAATGAAAACACAGGTGAAAGTTGGAATTATTAAAATGAATTTTCCGTTGAATAGACTTTATCAGCATAGCAGGTTTCCTTGAACTACACCCGAATGTAATTGATTTAATTAATTGTGCAAATCATAAGAGACTCTTAAATACCGCACGTCCCTAAATAAACCTGGGCATCGTGCCGTGTCAGGCCGCCGCGGGCCGTGCCTGGCGGGCCACGGTCACTGGCGTGCCGTGCCGGGCGTGCCCAGGTTTTCTTGTCGTGTCGTGCCGACCAATTTCAAAGGCCAGCCCACGACATGGTCCGGCCCTCGTGTCGTGCCGGCCTTCGTGCTGGCCTGCGGGCCGCCGTGCTTTTCTTCTTTTTATTTTTTTTAATATTTACACTATATAAATAAATAAATATATATAAATATATAAATATATAATTTATATATTTATATATAAATATATATATTTATATTTATATTTATATATATATATATTAATATATATATATATTTAGGGCGTGGCACGGCGGGCCAAGGGGCGGGCTCATGCCGTGCCGTGCCGAAAAGTGCAGCTCCTGTTCGTGGCACGGCCCACGGCACGCCGGCGGGCCACCGTGCCGGGTCGGGCCACCACTCCGAGTCGTGCCGTGCCCCGCCGAGAAGCGTGCCATGCCGGGCGGCCCGCATGTCAGCCCGGCCCGTGCCCAGCTTTATCCCTAAACAAGTTCCCCAATCTATATCCGAGCAGATGGTTTTATTAAAAAAAAAAAAAAAAATTGTAACACCACGTCACACGCTACAGAACCAGAACCTTACATTCTGTTTTGTGACTCATGATATTTTTGGATTATTTATCAATCTAAGATTTGGGAATTACAAATTTCATTTTATCAAAAATCCTAGAATTCAGTTAGGAATAACGTAGGTGTCTACTTTGTCTAGAAGTATTTGGGGGGAAGCAAAGTTGGAATACGTAAATGTGGTTTAGAGAAGTTGATCTAATCAACAGACAAGACGCTTCCAATGCGGTGACCTCACTGAGTGATGAAATGAAGAATACTATGCTACAATAACAATATGCATTAACATGCCAAATTATTGTGAGTTGGTTTAGGTTACGTAGCGTTTTGGTTGGACGGCTTTAAATAACTTGTTGTAGGTTGCACATATTCATGTTAGTCAATCTTTGGTAATTGGTATATACAAGTATTATGGTGTTATTTCGATGGAGTTGGTCAACGTATCTTGCTTCAATCTTCATTTTGATGCTTCATTTGACTATACTGTTCACTTTGTCAATTTGTTACGGAACATTTATAAATCGGTAAAATTAGCAGTTAGATTAGCACCGATATATATAATTTGATTGCAAGTGAGCAACACATCTTTAAAATTAGCAGTTAGAATAGCACCAACTTGCAAAACCCGATGTTGCTATGGTATTAGCCAAAGAAGGTCCTGTTAGTTTAGCTAATGCACTGTAGTCATCCGAGTTGTAGTTCATTATGGATCTTGAGGAATAATAAATATTTCTAAATACAACATAGGCCAGGTTACCAAGAGAGTTATATACTACTATACGGAGTATGTATAGCGAGACTCCCATGTTTAGTTACGTCAAAGGGCATTCATATTCGAGATATACTTTAACGAATTATTCTATTTGTGAATGGTTTTTACCTTCTTATTTTTCAAGTACTTAACCTCATATTTCTTTTAAGAGTCTTATAGTTGGGACATGATTTATTGTTAGATATAACAATATGATTTATTTTATCCATCCATTGATCCCACAATGGCTTTATTTCATACTTTGTACCCGAAAAAAAAAATCTAATGGCCTTTATTGATTTCATTATGAATTTATGATTGTTATGTCGATTTTTTTTTTTTTTTTTTTTTTTTTTTTTTTTTTTTTGTCATTCGTTAGATTTATCCGCTAAGGATCATTCAAATGCAAAGGTACCCTTTTTAAATTAATTATTTAAAATTTTATACATTTAATTTAAAGTAGTACAATCGATACATTAGGACCGTCAATGTGGGAAGAAAAGGAAGTAATATTATTCTCTCCAAGCATTTATATTTTCACTTCACAATAACTTTATGATTTGGGTAATCTTCTTTTTCATGGAGTAATGATACGGATTAATGTCTATTTGTCTACTTTAATAAAGTAGGGATCAATAGATGGGTCATCACTTATGTATGTATCATGCATACTTGTTTAAGAAAAATCATAATTTCCTTTCATATATATATATATATATATATATATATATATATATATATATATATATATATATATATATATATAATTGCAATATCATAGAGTACATTATTATGGTTAATACTTAAAAAAGCAAAGAAAGAAACATTATACAGTAACACTTGAGTTAAGGATATAACCAATGTTAAGGTTACATACAGCAAAAAAAAGAATTAATTGAAAAAATAAAATAAAATACATACTTCACTATCTCCCATCACATCTAGCATTTTATTAAAATAACAATTAATGACCACATTTGCAAATGCCACCTAAAATTATTATATGAATCTATTTTATTGTGTAACCGTTTTCTTTTTTTTCAACTTTTCATCACAACACTCTAAACCTACCCTTAATCCTCAAATCCTGTTAACTTCCTTAGTATTATTTTTTAAAAAATATTATAAATTATCACAACTTCCTATAACAATCTTCTCCTAAATAAAGTATACTACCTCCATTTCAAATATTTTACAACTTTAAAATATTTTATACCTCACAAATAATACCCCAAAGTTACTAAAAATATGAAACGAAGATAGTACAATAAATAACAAAAACCATGATTAATATGCCCCATTCTTTAGCACGGGTATGCTCTAATTACATCTTAATAAAGAGGTGAATCAAGCAAAGCGGGAGATCAAGCCCATTATAGCAAAAATAAAGAAGAATGCACTCAATCTAGCTTCTTAAGTAATTAGGAAGTGAGTAGAATTGTAATTTCTGATGCACATAAACTAGCAATAGCAGCTAAGAAAAGCCAGTAATATTTTTTTCTTGATTGTCAAAAAAAAGAAAAAGGTGAATCAAATTGAGAAACATGGGGTGTTTTATTATATGCTTAGGGCTTTAACAGTGTCAAAAGTACTTATAACACATAATCACTACATTTCTCAAGTTTTACTCACTTTTCATTTTCGTCTGATTTTCTAAATTCTACACATTTTTTTATGGCAATATTTTATTCACTTTTATCAACTACAACCCATTTTGTTGGGCAAAATTATACTCGTATTAAATAATTCTCTTACTCTCTATCTCTCTACTTTTAAAACTAAAAATAGTCACATATTTGGTCCTCATTTTTATTGTTATTATAAATTTTTGTAGCTACAATAATCGAGTAGCAGAAAAGCAAAGGGAGAATAAGGAGTTATTGAGACAAAAACAAATTAAAAATGTATAATCTGAATGCAGAATACTTATAATTAAATTTTACAAAAAAAAAAAAAAAAAAAAAAAAACAGACAAGCTAGGATTTACGGACTTAGTTTCAGACTTTAGACATGATAGGAATTGGGATGGACTCGTGTCCTTTTTCTGTTTCTTCTTGGCCGTCTGGCTTACTTAGAACCATGGTATTTTTAGACAGGCACTCTGGTCTCCCTCATCTATTCTCCACCTTTCGGCAGACTGGGTTCTTCGTAGTTCCCAAGCTTGGATTTTTCGCAATCACATCTCTTCTTCACATCGGCGCCATTCAAGCTGGGTTTCCCCCTCTGTGACTCACTGTCTTCGGGAATCTTCTACGGACATCGTGGATTGTTGTTTGATTTTTGATGGGGCTTGGTGTTCTAGTGACAATAGTGCCGGTGCTGGATGGATCTTTAGGGAAGTTTCTTCGGATCGTGTGTTAGGTGGTACGGTTAGAGCTGGTAGGTCTTCATCGGCTCTTCAAGCTGAGTTACAGACGTATTTGTGGGCTCTTAAGTCTGCCATTAGCAAGGGTTTCTATTGTCTTCTCCTTTATTCAGATTGTTCGGTTCTGGTTTCTCAGCTTGCTCGGGATTCGCCGATAGATGTCAGTTGTATATGGCTATTTTAGGAAATTCAGGACTGTTTATCTCAGTTTGCGCATTGGCTAGCTAGTAGGGCTCGTCGTCGACAACTTCTTTTTTTTTTTTGAATTTTATGTTTTAGTTGTTATTTTGTTTGTTAGTGATCTTTGCAAAAAAAAAAAAAAAAAAAAAAAAAAAAGATAGTTGAACTTTAAAAAGTAGAAATTGTGAAACAAAAATGTTTGATGTAATGAAAAGAAGAAAGATAATATAAAGGTAAGACCCACATCACCACCCATGACTAGAGGTGGCCAGTGGGCCGGGTTGGACCCAGCCCACCCTAACTCGCACGGCTGGTGGGTCACGTGGGTCCGACCCGGTTTCAATCCGGCACAGCCCGGCACAGCTCGGATTTAATCCGGGTTGTGTCGTGAGTCCAAAATTTTCGACACAACCCATTTCAACCCAGCTCAGTTTAACCCGTTTGATTCAACCCAAATCGCACAACCCGTTTTGACTCATTTAATTCGACACACCTAGCCCGTGAACCCACCTAACCCGACCCACCTGGCACAACCCAGCCCGCACGGCCCACCCGCACGAATGACCCACCCAACCCGCACGAGCCAACCCACCTAACCCGCACGCATGACCCACCCAACCCGCACGCATGACCCACCCAACCCGCACGGCCGGCACAACCCGCACGGCCCGCACAACCCGCACGGCCCGCACAGCCCGCACAATTCGCACGGCCCGCACGGCCTAACATCCATTTTAAAAAAAAACGGCTAGTTTTTTGTATCTAACGGCTAGTTTTTTAAGTGTATGATCATCCATTCTATTTTTCCTATAAATACCAATTCCATTTCACTCAAATTTCCACACAAATTCAAGCTTTCTTTCTCTCTTACTTAAAAATTCTTATTGTTCTCAAATTCTCAAGTGTTATATAGAGTTATATTTTTGTTAAAAAAAATCTCCTTAATATTATTATTAGTATTCTTAAGATTCTAAAAAAAAAAAGTTCTTCTCCATATTATAATTAGTAATCATACAAAAAAAAAATGAGCTCAAGAGGAGGAATGGGAAGGAGTCAAAGTGGTGGTCGAAGTGGTAGCCAAAGGAGTGGTGGTGCAAATTTTTCGTATGAAATTAATACGGAAAATTTAAACCAATTTGTCAATGAATATGGAGATTATGGTTTAGGAGATAGGCAAAATATTCAAACGTCTCCACCACAACATTTCTCCCACGAGTCCCACCAATCATCAAGTTCAACTATGCCACCTCCATCGCAACCAACATCTCAACCTTCATCTCAAGGTAATTTCTAATTAATTTTTTATTGTTATGAATATTTAAAAAAACTATTATTAATGATTATAAAGTTAGTTTAGTTTCCAATTTTCTATGATTTACAATTAGTTAATTACCATGAAAAATGCGTTTAAATAAGTATAATTAAAATATTTAAAATTTAAAAGCTTATTTTCATGAATAGCATTTAAAAATTAATTTTAATAATTTGATTTATGAAAGGTGGTGGCGGTGAAAGTAGAGGTCGAGCACATTTTTCTTGGGTGTGGAAACATTTTGAACGAGTTGAGGTCACACCCCCGGGATGGCAACCTGGTCAACCAAAGAGGTTCACGTGTACATGCCTAGTTTGCAAGGCGCTAGGTGCAAATGTCAAGTCATATAATTGGAAAACGGGAGATGGAACCGGAACCTTGAGTCGGCATTTGCAAAATAAACACGACTTGTTCGAAAATGGCCCCCGTCCTTCGGGGGGTGGCGTCCAAACACAATTGGGTGGATACATGAACCAACCCGGCGGAGGTACACCTTTCATTTATAATAAAGATAGAATGATCGATGAAATGAGTACTTTAGTTATTGCTAATGAATACCCTTTTAGTTACGGTGAAAATGCAAACGTTGAGCATTTTAATAAAGTTGCATTACAACCTGCATTTACTCGTGTCCCCCGAAATACCCTAAGACGTTATACACAAACTTCTTATTATAAGTATAGGAGTGGTTTGATTGAATTATTTCGTACTTTTGATGGTCGTGTTAGTTTTACAAGTGATACATGGACTTCTAGTTTTGGCGAACCTTTTCTTTGCATTACTGCTCATTGGGTGGATGATGATTGGTTTATTCAAAAACGTATACTATGTTTTCAAGCTATGGAAGAAAGGCATACCGGTTTTAACATCAAAGTTCGTATTTTGGATTGTTTAAAAGAATTTCACTTGAATAATAAAGTTTTTTCTTTGTCTCTTGATAATGCAACTGCAAACACAAAGTGTATTGACTATTTGAAAAATGACTCCGAGTTGAATTTGTTGTTGGGTGGTAGTCTCTTGCATGTTAGATGTTGTGCTCATATTTTGAATTTGTCTGTTCAAGAGGGTCTCGCTGAGTTGCAACCATTGCTAAACCCAATTAGAACAGTTATAAAATGGATTAGGATTACTCAGTCAGTTAGAAGAAAGTACATAGCTATGTGTAAAGAGAGAGGTCTTAAGAAAAGACAATGGTCTATTGATACCCCTACCCGTTGGAATTCTACTTTCAAGTTGTTGAGTGATGCTATAAAGTATCGTGATATTTTGACCCAACTTTACAATGAGACTCGTGTTGATCCTACTGAGTTAATAACCGAAAGTCATTGGACTAATGCTTCTTTTGTTCGTGATGTTTTAAATGCTTTTGATAGTGCAACTCATATTTTCTCTTATATTTATGAGCCTAACGTTCATTTAGTCATAATTGAGTGTGTTAAAGTTGTTCACACCATCGAAGAGCATATGAAGATTGATGGACTTCGTCCCGTTCTTGATAGCATGAAACGTAAGTGGCATACTTATTTTAGTGAATTTCCAATCATTTATGGAATTGCTGCTATTCTTGACCCCGGTGTCAAAGCTGAAGGTTTGGAAAATCTTTTAGAATTTTATTATACAAGTTTAAGTATCGATTATGATGTTAGTGAATATATTAACAAATGCAAATCTGTTTTGGGAGACCTTTATGATCATTATGCATCTATTTATGGTTTTGATTTGGCAACACCAACTACTACTAGCACTTCCGATTCTAGATTTGGTTTTCTTGATAAAGTTATGAAAAAAAAACACAAAGCATCTACATCATTCTCATCATCATCTTCTTCAACACTTGCTATTAATGATTATTTGTCATATCAACATGAGACCAACAACAACTTTCAAATTATAAAATGGTGGCAAGAACATAAAAAAAAGTTTTCCTATATTGGCGAGAATTGCAAAAGATATACTTGCAGTTCCCGCTTCATCTGTTGCTTCCGAGTCTGCTTTTAGTGCAGGTAGAAGAGTGTTAGATGAAAAAAGATCTCGCTTAACTCCGGAAAGCATTCAAATTTGTGTTTGTAAGAAAGATTGGGATCAAGCTGAAAGAAGAACTCAAGGTTTAAAGGAAGACGAAGACGATGAAGATGATCCTGTGATGATATTGGAGTCGTCAACGGATGATGCAGCTTCCGGGGATGATGATGCAACAAACATGGGTGGCTAGAAAAGTCTAAATCAGGTACGCTAAGAACTACGTGGGCTTTGATTCTTTCGGGATACGTAGGCAACTTATTTTTCGAAAATTACAATTTAATTGCAAAATTAAATTTTAGTTTTCTAAAGATAGGTCCAAGCCCCCCCCCCCCCCAAATTTCAAAAGAAGTACAATATAAGAACTACGCTGGCTTTGATTCCTTATTTTATAATATAAGGATACGTAGGCATCTTAATTAAGAGCAAGCCATCAAATTGTTAATTTTGTAAAAATTAAAACACCACACAACCCACCCGACCCTAACCCACGAACCCACCCGACCCTAACCCACAAACCCACCCGACCCTAACCCACCTAACCCACAAACCCACCCGACCCTAACCCACTAACCCACCCGACCCTAACCCACCTAACCCACAAACCCACCCGACCCTAACCCACTAACCCACCCTTCGACCCACCCTAACTCACTAACCCACCTTGACCCGTCTAACCCACGAACCTAGCTCGACCCACCCATGACCCGTCTAACCCACAAACCCAGCTCGACCCACCCACGATCCGTCTAACCCACAAACCCAGCTCGACCCACCCACGACTCGTCTAACCCACGAACCTAACCCTGGTGTGTCCAACTTCTCCGACCCAACCCACGACCCGGCCCACCCTACCCTACGTGTGTCGTGTCGTGTGTCATGAAACCCCAACCCGCGACCCACCTAACCCTAACCCAGCTCGCACGACTCGCACGGTGGACACCTCTACCCATGACAACCTTAATTAATGACACAAAAAATAAAACAATAATGTGGTTTAATAATAAAACTACATTCATATATATTTGGTTCAACTTAATCATTTTTCGTTTGAAATCATGCATATTAACTCTTTTGTACAATTGAGCCACAATATCACTACAAATTGCTTTCTCTGTTTTTTATTAGTTGACATCTTTGATTTTGGGACACAAATTAAGGAGAGGTAAAAGGGAAGAACAAAATACAAAAATACACCTTATTTACCTACCCCACAATTCCACTAGCATGCCTATCCCTACCATTTCAACTGCCCTTTCCCCAAAGACTGTAAAACACCAGCCACCACCACCTTCACCACCTCCACTTTTATTTTACCCTTCCCTTTAATTCGCAACCACTAGACCCCATCATCGTTGACCCCTTTTTTCGCAAAGGAAAATTGAACCCAAGCCACAAATTAAAGTACTCAAACTACATCTTCCTTAAACTCGTGGTGTTGATGTTGGTGATGAGGGTTCCGATGTGTGGAATTGAAAGAGAATTTGATAACTGGGGGTTATAGTAGTGGTGGTGCGACGGAGGGAGGAGAGTGAAGGAGTTCACGGCTTCACGGTCGATTGGATTTTAATTAGAAGGCAAGGAGAAGAGGAGAGATAATGTCGGCGGCAAAGGTAGGATCCTTGCTGCCATTAATGTTACTTCGCCATTTTAGTTTTAAAAAGCTTCCATTTTTTCCTCGACCCCAAGCACCCAACTCCCTCACCAACCTAAACAATGTTTGAGAATGAGAAATTAGAGGAGCTTCATACTTGTTTGAGTTGGAGGTAGAAGAAGAGAGGCAACAATATGGGATGACGGTGGCTGTGAAGGAGGAGAGATAAAATGGAGTGGTATTGGCCTTGTGATTGAAAGGGAGGAGAGAGAATGCTAGCATCTGGTAAGGTGAAGGTGAAGGGAGGAGAGAGAATATAAGTGAGAGGGTATATTTGACATTTTACCACACAACACCTACCAAAAATAAAAACGTGTCAACTAATAATAAACTTCCCAAAGAAGAATACGTGTCAACTTAATAAAAACGGAGGTAGTACAAAATAGGGGTTAAGAGATTTAAACATATAATCTATCACACATATGCCCTTAGTCTTATTATTTAGCTAAGACCTCATAATAATATAAGTTAAAAGCATCATATTGACCGTGTTTGGTAAATAGCTAATTTGGACAAAGTTAGCTTATTTGACCAATATTAGATTTTTACTATCAAATTAAATAAGCTAATTTAAAGTGTTTGGTGGAAAGCTTATTTAAAGAGTTTATTCTACTAAATAAGATCTTTCATTAGCTTATTCAATATCTTAAGGTGAAATGACACTTATACCCCCATTTAATTTAAAATCTTATCTCATCTACCTGCCCCCATAATTAGCTTATTATTGGTCATTTCACATACTCAAACTTTAAACAATTAGCTAATTACCAAACATTTTTATACAATCAGCTAATAACAAAATAAAGTTAGTTAAATCAATTAATAAAATTAACTAGTCAAAATCAGTTAACACAATCAGTTTTAGCTTTTCACCAAGCACGACCATTATTTATACAATCTTATTATATTGGAACATAACTTATATAAACAATTCTCTAGTAAACTTAGTTTCACTTTAGTATAGTTAATTTGTCCAAACACATTCAAATTTATTAAAACCAATTTCAGATCACATGAAAATGTCAAAATAATTTGAACATAACAGTGTCACAAATAAAGTTTTTTAATATGCTTGAAAATTTTATACATAGCACTTGCTATATACTATAAGAAGTTAAAAATGAAAAACACAAATGAAATATAACATTGATTACATTGATTTGTATGTGATTTTGTCATGCATTTCTAAATTAATACTTTCTCTGTTCTTTTTTACTTGACTTGTTTCTTATATTATGTTTGTCAATACAAAACTTTAACATTTAATAACTTTAATTCTCCATAAGTAAAAATTATAAAAGCTATATATTATGATAGTACTTATTGAGACGAATTCAAAAAGATCCCATAAGAATATATTTTTCCTTACATATTATTCACAAAAGACGATCAAAGGATGGGTGGTGAATAGTGTAAAAGTCAAAGCGGATCAAGTAAAAAAGAACGCATAAAGTATCAAATTAGAAAATATATTAAACACCTCTTTCAAAAAAAAAAAAAATATATTAAACACCCATTATTAGCCCTGAGGGCTATATAAAGCTACCCTTCTCATATTGATTTATTTATATATTATACTCCATTCGTCCCTTATCTACTATCACGTGTCTCATTTTGGGGAAACCAAAATTACATGCCTATTTCTATTTAAAGAATGTACTTTTTGACAATATTTCCTCTTTTTGATGAGTTGTCATAATTTTATTTTATTTTTGGTACTAATTTTGACATCATTTTCCAACACTTTTGCTCTTCATCTCTTCAATAATTACCAACTATATTTTATTTCTCTCTATTTCTCCCTCTAACTTCACATGCATATTTGTATCTCCCAATTATGGGTTTTAAGGAATCTCTAAGTTCCTTAATTCCCTTGAAAAATGGAAAATAGGCTTGTAGATAAGAAAAGGAGGGAGTAAAATTTCTTTTTGGACCATGAGATCGTAGAACATTAAAATAATGGATAAAGACACATTGGAATCCATTAGCTAAACAACTTCTCAAACCAAAGAAGCCAAAAATAAAAGACCCACCACTATATTCTATTACAAACCTCTTCAATTCCCTCCCATTTCTCAATTTCTTATATCCCCCCCTCTTTCCCTTCTTTCTTCGATCCCATTTCACACGCACATAATTACACCAAATTACACTCTACTATGCACATGACATGACCTCCTCATTCTTCTAAAATCTCCCACCCTTCTTCTTCTCTTCTCATTCTCTTCTTTCCTCCTTCTCATGACACCTTTGTTAGGCCTCATCTTCATGGGTATTCTCACTTTTATCCCTCCCGACTCCGCCACCACCACCTCACGTACTAATAAGCCGAAGTCGAAGCCGAAACACGGCCGTAAATACAAACACCATAACAAAGAAGAAAAACAAGAGAATAAGAAGCAACAAACGCCAATAAAACAATCAACGAACCCGAAACCAAAGCAACCTTCATCATGGGACCAGATCAAGAACCTTCTTACTTGCAAGCAAGTAGAAGGTTCTAGAGTTCATGACCCTTCTAAAGGTAGTAGTGTATCCTCTTGTGGGTCTATGTGTAGTTTCCGTGACGTAGTTCATGGTAACACTAGGGTTGTTCATCGGCCCGATAACTCGTCCCCTGAAAGTAGCTCATTGGGTCAAGAGGCTCGGCTCCTGCACCGGGGTAAGACCGGTGCAGGGTCCATGTCGAGCCGGTCTTTATCGGGTTCGGTTAGATCGGGTTCGAGTGTGACAACTGCGCATTCCATATCGTCCAGAGGGATGCCATTGAGGAAGTTGTCCGGGTGTTATGAGTGCCATATGATTGTTGATCCTAGCAGGTTTGTTATTTATATAATCTATTATTAGTAATGAAGTCGGGTTTAATTAAGTTAGGACGAACAATAAAGAACCAAATTTAATTATGTTAGTCGTACTAGTAGAGTTGGTAAAATTATTAATGAAATTGAATTATCAGGTATCCAATAATTCCAAGGACAACTGTATGTGCATGCCCACACTGTGGAGAAGTTTTTCCAAAAATTGAAAGCTTGGAGCATCATCAAGCAGTTAGGCATGCAGGTAATTAATTTTCATGTTCTTTAATACAGAATATTCAGTAAAAATAAATTAAATTCGTAACAATAAATTTACTATACAGGCATTAAAAATTATCGGATTTTAGCTTAGTGTACAGAGTATTATAAATTTACTCATACTTTATAAATTACTTTTGAAGAAAGATAAATATTTAAGGTCGGTCGAAAAGTCAAGTATATATGCGAATTTTTTTGCCGGATATTTTGTAATCTGATACGAGTATAATAATAATAATTACCAATAAGGTTGTAGAATTAAATTGTAGAAATAAGTGTATATTAATGGAGCTTGGTCATTGGGCACTTAAGATTCAAATTTTAATTTTGGAAATGAATGAGATGTCAGAGCTTTAAAGAAGTAAGGTACTTTTATCAAAAACTAATTCAATGTCCTACCAAAAATAACACTGAAAGCAAAAACAATTTATTTTAGGACAAGAAAGCAGAAATGTAGTGTAAGTAGAAAAGGTGGTTGTTGAATAGTGATTTTTTAAAGGTCTTTTTAACTTTGATTGGCCAATTAGTAGTTCATCCATTTGTGCCATGCTAATACTACTAGTATCTGGTAACTGAATTTTTACAGTCAAATAAAACAGTCAAAAGTTTTGTGATAATTATGTCTCATAAAACTTGTACTTGTTTGTAGCTCTAGTTCATCATCTACACCACTAAAAAGACAAACTTTGTTTATTTGATGTGGCTTTTTAGGTTGTTCAGTATATTTAGCTGCCTAGTACTCCGTAATCGATTATACTAATCTAAATAAGATGTTACACTAGCTAGTAAACTCTGTTACATAATCGTTGATGATATAGAGTACGAGCTTAATAAAACTATGAAATCGTCGTTTTACCGTTCTAATAATAAAAATGTTACACTAAAACTAGAAGACTTTGTTACATAGTCGTTGTTGATGATATAGAGTACGAGCTTAAAAAGGATTCGTTGCAATTTAGTTTTTCTTTTTGGGTTCGAATTCTGAAAATGCAACAACAATATATAGATCTGGAGAGACTATACCCATTAGAAATGTCATTTGAATTGACTAGAATTCGAATTAATTGCAATCCTTGTAATTAAATAGGGTTTGAATATTTTATGTTGACCAAAGTCCAAAAGAGAAGTAGTGAGATTTGAGGATATATAAAATTGAGGGGGTGGTGGGGAGAAATAACGAGTTTAATAATTTTACCATGTCAAGATGCTAAATGTTTAATTATGCGAGTTTTTTGGACCACCTAGAAGCAATTTAATTCAAATAAGGAAGTAAATGATGAGAGTGAAAAGGCCCACCGACAACAAATAAAAACCAAAAAAATCGAATTCGATTCCAAGATGTGAAAAAATTAGATTACACAATTAAAGCACTAGTTCAATGTGGTACAAGCTCAATAAATGTCATATACTTTTGTTTTGAATAGAAATGTCATATACTTGATTGTTGTCAAACTAGCTAATTACTTTGTCACATTATTCTTTTAATTGGCTAATTATTTGTTAGAATTACTTATTTTAAACTGATATTCTGCTAGTAAATTTCAAATTATATAGAGGAAAAAAGCTAACAAACGTCTCGGAAGAGTTGAATAACGTAGCTAAAAGTAAAAATATTAAACTAAAATGGGCATTAATTAAAAGTAAAATAATGTAATGATATAAGCAATGTCTTTAAAAATTAAAGTGGGATGAACAAAAAAGATTAAACTAAAAATATACTATAAGCAAATTTCAAATTATGTAAAGGAAAAAGCTAACGAACGTGTCAGGAGAGTTGAATAAGGTAGCTAAAAGTAAAAATACTAGTATTAAACTAAAATGAGCATTAATCAAAAGTTGAATTATGTAATGATATAAGCAATGTCTTTAAAAATTAAAGTGGGATGAAAAAAAAATTGAAGAGATGAATATTATAATAATTACAAGTACTATTGTTATTATTGTTCAATTTTGTTTTTAAAATTTTATTATTATGGTGGATAGTGTCGGAGCTGGGTCCGGAGGATTCGGGTAGAAACATAGTGGAGATAATATTCAAGTCAAGCTGGCTAAAAAAGGATAACCCAATATGCAAGATCGAACGGATACTAAAGGTCCAAAACACACAAAGAACGATCCAACGGTTCGAAGATTGTAGAGATGCAGTGAAATTAAGAGCAAATAACAACACAAAGAAGAACCCAAGATGTGCCGCAGATGGGAATGAACTACTAAGATTTCATTGTACTGCTCTTACTTGTTCTCTTGGTGCACGTGGTTCTTCTAACCTTTGTGGCTCTGTCCCTGGTTGCGGCGTTTGTACCATCATTAGGTAATTTTCTTACTCTTTATTAAACGGAAATTTTGCAAAAAAACCACCTTTTATAAGTAATTTTTTGCAAGAAACCACCTTATAAATTTTTTATTACAATGACACACCTTAATCAAAATTTTTTTCCAATTACACACCTTAGGCTGGAAAAGAGGGTTTGACCCTATTTTCCGGCGTTGACCCGACCACGTGCCTCACACGTGACCTCTTAAAAACACCCAACTACACCACCCATCCAAACGCCACTGAAACCGCCTTACCCACCCCACCACCACCAGATCTACATTCACTTCTTACCCACCACCACCACCAGAGAGAGAGAGAGAGAGAGAGAGAGAGAGAGAGAGGTTTTGGTGGTGGTGGGGTGGGTAAGGTGGTTTTGGTGGTGTTCTGGTAGGTGGCGTAGTTGGAGAGTGATTTTAAGAGGTCACGTGCTTCGCACGTGGTCGGGTCAATATAGGGTCAAACCCTCTTTTCTGGCCAAATGTGTGTCATTGCAAAACAAAATTTGATTAAGGTGTGTCATTGCAAAAAAAATATTTGATTAAGGTATGTCATTGCAAAAAAAAAAAATTATAAGGTGATTTCTTGCAAAAATTTCTTTAAAAGATGGTTTTTCAAAATAATCTTAGTACAATTGATTTTTTCGCTACATTTTAATTACATGTGTCGACTTACAAAAGTGATTATTAATATTATTCATTGTTGATTTGTGTAAAAGTTGACATGTTGCAATTAATAAAAAAAATATATGGATTATGGAGTACTATAGGATTAAAATCAAATAATGTGTTTTAGTTTGTCTAATTGGATAAGCATTACATGGTTTCCAAAAAAAAAAAAAAAAAAAAAAAAAAAAAAAAAAATTGGATAAGCATTATTAGCAATAATCTCCTAGAAGACCATCCTATTACTTAAAGATCGATTTTAGCTATACATATTGCTTCTTCCATGCGAAACTTATCACATACCAATTGAGTGTTTAACTTATATAAGAAGTATTTAATTACTCAAGAAGTTAAGATAGTGTCAAAAGTAAAACCACCCCCCCCCCCCCTCCCCCTTTTTTTTGGCTATGTGATAACTAAGACAATTATATAGAAAACCTTCCTATTTTATTAAGTTAGTTGATATTGGAAATGTGTCAAAGTAACCCCTTTTTTAGGCCATGTGATAAGTAAGACAATTTTCTAGAAAACCTCCTTTTTTGTAAAGTTAGCTCGTTGATATTGGAATAAATAACCTCATTGGGTTTGACAATATTACTTGTAAGGAAATTTACTTGTTAATATAGCTTTATAGGACATGAATTCTACTTTGTAATAGATATTGAAAATTTATGAAAAATTAAAACCTATGTATCACTATATTATTTGGTGTAACAATTATACAAAATACTGGCAATAAAACATTAAGCGGTGGAAGTGTCACTACATTAGTTGTGATAAAGTTTTTATTTTAATTTGAATTATGTTTATAAATAAGAAGTGATTTTTCTAGACAATATTTATTGCTATCCGTCTGTCACGATAGTGTATCTTGAATGGTTGATGTTTATCTTTTAAAGAGTCTTACGGTGAACAATTCAGCACTACACTAATAAGATCCGAGTACTAGACGAGTACAAGAACAAAGGACAAACATTTAATTGTGCCAATTAATCTTGTTATCAACCCACTTCCCGTTTACATGAATAGTGCACATCTCAACTTAACTTTTCTTCATTTTTTTTGGCATTTTCTCCTCAACTTTTCGCAACTCACACCATCTAAAAACATGCAAATTATGGTCCAATCACAAAATCATTACCCCATTATTTTCTCTCTAATTAAATTAATATTTGTAGTATTAACTTGTTTTATTTGTGGGTGAACATTAGACATGGGTTCCAAGGAAACATGGGAGTGAGGACAACCGCAAGTAGTGGGAGGGCCCACGACTGCTTAGATTGTACGGATGGACGTAGGGCAATGCTTGTATGCCGAGTAATCGCTGGGAGGGTGAAGCGCAGCGCCAACGACGCGCCGGCGGAAGAGGAGATCATGTCCCTCGAGGGTCCATCGGGTAACGCCACCTCCTACGACTCGGTTGCCGGTTCCGCAGGAATCTACTCTAACCTCGAAGACTTGGTGGTGACTAACCCCAAGGCTATTCTTCCTTGCTTTGTAGTTATTTATAAAACCCTAACCACAGCCTAGCTAGTATTTGTAATTTTGGCTAACTTGCAAGAAGAAATTAACCGAGTGCCTTGTCACGTGCTGACTAGTTAAGTTGCAGACGTACTTGTAATGATCTTTTTGCATTTTCGTAATTAAATTAAAGTAATTCCCACCTTTAGTTTCAGTTAATCAAGTTACAGTTTTTCTTTGTTGTATATATTAATTGTACGTATAATGTATTTAAATTAAATTTTCATTTGTTTTGTTTATTTTGTTTTATCTACGTACCGTATGATTAGAGAATGGTTTAATTGAATTAGTTCAGCTGATCAACTAAATTAATGTGTGTAAGTTTGCCATATTCTTTGACAACAATCCAACAACTACAAAATAAGTAGATCTAAATTTGTTAGCTAGCTTCGGATAACTATATTATCAACCTTTAATATTTCAGTTATAATTGATATATAATAAACATCATCAAAGATCTACTTAAATGGATCAAATCTAAGTTAGCTAATTTAAGTACGTAATTAGCTACGCGAACTAATTTGTCCTTTTCTTAAAGTGACAAAAAGAACAGAACAATTAATTATTGATTAAGAAAGAGTAGCCATGTAATAGACAACTAAGCTACTCACTTTATTAAGACATGGAGCTTTGAGAATTCATTATGTGATGAGTTTTTGTTTTCTAACAAAACTTACAGTTTTTTAGGCAACTAGTTAAATTATCCAACTTTGTAATTATGTTTAAGCTTATTAATTTATAATAATCCAACCTAGCTAGTATGATTGTCGTTGTCTTAATACATCAGATGTAGTAGTACTACCACAATCATTATGTTAATTGTATGCATGACAAGCTGCTGTACATGACTTTTGGAATGAATCAAATTTCATAAAATCTATACTAATATATTAAAAAGTGTTTATAAAAACATCCATGTATCACATAGATTCTTTTAAATTACGCCACGTCACTTCACAAACACTTTATGATGCCACATCACCTACCCAACATCTCTTTATGCCACATCATCACTTCTTACAAAAATACAAGTTTAAGAGGATTTGAACACCCAACCAGTTATAACAAAGTTGGCTATTTTCCTATCTTAGCCCATTATCAAGCATGTTATAAATATGAAAAAGAAATATACATAAATGTAAAATACATGATTTAATTATTAAAAAAAATAATATCGATTTCAGATTTCAAAATCCTTAAAAAAATACCCCAATTACACGATTACAAAAGTAGCAACCCGGGGCAACGCCCGGGCTACTCACTAGTGAGAGATAAATGATAAATTAATTATATGTATTTAATACCTAAGATTGAAAATGAAACAAAGGTAGATAAAGCATGAAGCTATGTATTGCATAAATAGATAAACTCCTATGTACGTAGGTTCTTATGATATAGCAGATATATATACCGAAATGTGTCCACTAATTAATGTGCTTAAACAACATTCCTATGCTAGCTTGGTGGAGTTAGTGGAGAACTCACCTTGTGACTTTGAGGTCATAAGTTTGAGCCCCACCAACTACATTTGCTTGGGCGTAGGGGGCTTCCCTTACCTCCCCCCTCTATTCTCAAGCGTTGACCTGCGGAGCCAGTGGCGGACCCAATTAAGTGACATGGGGGGACAGCTGTCCCCCCATTTTTTAAAAAAAAAATTAAAAAAAAAGTGAAAAAAACAAAAAAAAAAAAAAAAAGCAAAACGCGACAGAACGAAGAACAGCACTCAGTCTACAGTCTTCACTCCTCCAATTCGCCATTGCCTCCACTAGTCCACTGAGATCGACCGTCGAGGCGTGCGTCGCTGCTCCACCAACCAGGCAACCACCGCCCTGCGTGCGTCGCTGCTCCTCAGTTCCTCACCAGTCTGCCAGTCACCACAGCACCACTTCGGCAAATCGGCAGTTCGGAAGCCACTTCACTAGCTGCGTGCGCCGCCTGCGCGCTGCCTATGCCGGTACGCCCTCATCGTCTGACCTTCGAGCCTCGGCCGTCTTCGCTTCATCAAATCCATCAATGGTATGTCTTGCTAACCCTAATTCGAAATTCCCAATTTGAAATCCCCAATTGTTAATCCTAATTTCCAGTTTTTTGTTGAATCATTGTTAATTTTAATTGCAATCTTTGTTGAATTTTTATTTTAATTGCAATTTTAATCTTAGGTTTTATTAGTATGCAATGATGTGAATTGTGGAAATTGATATATATTTTTCAATTTAATTAGGAAATGTCAAATGATTCACCTAATTCAAACAAATCCAAGCCTACTAGAAAACAACCCGATGTTCGACAATTCATGTTTAAAAGAAAGAAACTCCATGAAAATGAGTCCAATAACTCCCCTTCATTAAGCTCCCCTCAAAGTCAAGAAGATGATTTGAAATGGGTGGTTCAAGTACTTGTAATGTACCATTGGAGGAAAATTTGGTATACGATGTTGAACTTCTTCCTCATGATCCGGGAAAAAGTATAAACATAATGGATTACCCCCCAAATGAACGAAATGCAGTTAGGAGGGGTTATATTCTTAAAAAACCTTGCCAACCAAAAACACATGACTTTCCTCAAAGACAAGTGTCTGGTTTACGTCGCTTTAGTGTTCATTGGTTCAAGAAATGGGATTGGCTTGATTATAGTATTGAAAAAGATGCCGCATTTTGTTTTGTATGTTACTTGTTCAAGAATGAAGTTGATAGTTATTCGGGGGGTGATGCATTTGTTGATGGAGGGTTTAGGGCATGGAATAAACCGGAAAGATTTGAGAAGCATGTTGGTGGAATTAACAGTGCTCATAATCTTGCTTATGAGAAATATGTGAATTTAAGAGATGGAAAAAAAAAATCAATCTTGAATGTGTTTGACAATGCAAGTGAGGTGATTAAAAGTGAATATTTTATCCGCTTGAATGCATCTTTAACTTGTTTAAGATTTCTTTTGGGGCAAGGTTTGGCATTTCGTGGACATGATGAAAGCGGGGAGTCATATAATAGGGGTAATTTCCTTGAGCTTTTGAAATGGTTAGGAGAATAGGTTGAGGAAGTAAGACAACATACTCTTGAAAATGCACCTAAAAATTGTCAAATGATTTCTCCTTCTATTCAAAAGGACATTATTAATTGTTGTGCCAAAGAAACAACTAGGTGCATAATAGAAGAAGTTGGTGATGATTACTTTGCGATATTAGCCAATGAGTCAAGTGATGTGTCCCAAAAAGAACAACTAGCTCTTGTTTTACGATTTGTTAATAGAGATAGTGGAAAGGTAATGGAGCGATTTTTAGGCATTGTTCATGTTTGTAATACTACCGCTTTAACTCTTAAAGATGCAATCATGTCTTTACTTGTTGAACATTCATTGAGTCCATCTATGATAAGAGGGCAAGGGTACGATGGAGCTAGCAACATGAAAGGTGAAATAAATGGTCTTAGGACTTTGATTATGAATGATACTCCAAGTGCCTACTACATACATTGTTTTGCTCATCAACTTCAACTAACACTAGTTGTCGTTGCTAAAAAGAATGATAGTTGTGGTTGGCTTTTTGAGATACTTGCAAATTTATTGAATGTGGTTGGAGTTTCTTGCAAGAGAAGAGAAATGATTCGACAAGATCAAGCTCAAGAAGTTGCTCGAGCATTGGATGTAGCGGATATTGTGAGTGGATCGGGTTTAAATCAAGAACTTGGTTTGAAAAGGCCCGGGGATACTCGTTGGAGTTCTCATTACAAGTCTCTTTCAAACATCATTATCTTATTTCCTACAATTGTTAAGGTACTTGTACACATTGGGAAGCATGGTGTATCGGAAGATAAGTTCAAAGCTCAAATTTTTTTAGGACAATTAGAGTCATTTGACTTTGTTTTTATTGCTTACTTGATGTTGACTATTTTTGAATACACTAATGATTTGTGTGTTTCTTTGCAAAGAAAGGAGCAAGATATTGTAAATGCCATGGAACTTGTCACTTACACAAAAATGGTGTTGCAAAAAATGAGGGAGCAAGGATGGGATACTCTCTTAAACAAGGTAACTTCATTTTGTGCTAAACATGGTATTGTTGTTCCCACTATGTATTCTCCTTATGTTCCTCAAGGAAGATCAAGACGTTTTGTTGAAGAAGCAACAAATCAACATCATTTTCGGGTTTGAATTTTTTTAAGAGTGATTGATTTGCTTCTTCAAGAACTTGATGATCGATTTAATGAGAGGAATATGGAGATACTAATATGTATGGCTTGTTTAAGTCCTAAAGATAACTTCTCATCCTTTGATAAAGATAAGGTACTTAAACTTGCCTCTTTTTATCCCGAAGAATTTTCAAGCTTTGATTTGATGACTCTTGAATGTCAACTTGATATATTCATGGAGAATATGCTAAATGATGAAAGATTTCAAGGTTTAAATGACCTTAATTCTCTTTCTATGATGCTTGTTAAAACTAATAAGCATAAGACTTTTCCTCTTATTTATTTGCTTATCAAGTTGATGTTGATTCTTCTGGTTGCCACGGCAAGTGTTGAAAGAGTCTTTTCCGCAATAAGTTGCGAAATAGCATGGGTGATCAACTTATGAATGATTGTTTGGTCACTTTTATTGAGAAGGATGTCTTCTTAAGAGTTTCCGATGAAAAAATTGTTGATCGCTTCCAAAATATGAAGACTCGAAGGATGAAAGTGTAATTTTAATGTAATGTTTATGTAAATTTTTTTCATCATTTTGAATTGTATGACTAAGTATGTTTTTTATTTTCGAAATTTTAATACTAAGTATTAACCAATTTGTGTGTTTGAGTTTTTTTTTTTGTTTTTATTTTTTGTTAAGATTTTTGTAAGTTAAGCATTTTGTCCCCCCGAATTGAAAATCCTGGATCCGCCACTGTGCGGAGCTGGACTGTCTTAACCTGTGAGAGGTGCCGGTTCAATAGGGCCAGTGCTTAAACAACACTCCTATGCTTGTTTAGAGGCTTGGACACAACGCAACGTTGCGCTAGGGGTAACCTTACTACCTTAGTCCTTAGGCGCTTCAATCATTCCTAGCTAGGCATGATCCACAGCTTAGTTTGCGAGCTATGTCATGCCATATCAAAGGGCCTTTGAGTTAGGCATAGGATGGTAAAAAACCATCATGGATAGATCAAGAATGCCAAGCTTGGGAAAACCATTAGCCATACAAGATACAATTGTCGTTACATTAATTTTTTCTAAACCATCATCATTATTTACCTTCGCAATTATTTCATTAGAATAATCTAGGTATATATAAAACCTATGACAATTTAAAATTTGATGTAGATTTGAATGCAATTTAATTTGCTATTCATTGTTGATGGTTTTATATTAATTGGTTCGAGTCAAAACCAATTTTCATTATATTATCTTTTTTTTTTTTGAGGAATATATTATCTAATTTTGAGTAAAGGAATAATTCATTAATCGATCAGACGATCAAGTAGTTTCATTTGTGTAATCACGTACAACTCAAATTTTGTGAGTCTACTATAGGTCTCCAATATGCTATGTCTATCTTTATACATATAGCAATCTTCAATAGTATGGTATATCTTATTAGCTAGTAAGAACAGATGCTCTTATTTTTGCAACGGAAATAAGATTACTTGCTCTAATTTGAGTTATTTCTCTAATAGAATTAACACTTCCTAACAATTGCCAATTTGAGTTATTTCTCTAATAAATGACACGTTAGTTTTATAAGTTAAGGAAAAATAAATAATACATCAGCAGGTTCTGTGTGACTTTGTGTGGCTAGTCACATGGTGTTGAATAATAAGAGTTCTTATTACTGCATATGATGAGTAACCCCAGGTCATATGTACTGTTCATGATGGTAACCTTATTTTGTACATAAGATTAACTCTAATTTATTATACGAGTAACAATATCAATTCAATTAAAGAAGTAACCTCATTTAATTTGTTTATTGGAGTAATCAATCTTTTTTCGCTTTGAAAAGAAAAATTCTATTTGATGTTTGTGAGGGTAGTTTATTTTTTCATTGGAGTAACTTTCATTTATAAAGGTTACCTCATTATCAACCTCGTGACTTAATTTCATTAAATGTGAAGTAGTCACACTAATTAACCATATATAAGAGTTTGTCATATAGTTAAGTTGGAAAAATCTCCAAAACAAAAATTCGAAAATATAAAACATACCGAAGAATCAAAGATTTGTTTGACTTTGACAAGACAAACCTCCAATAGACAAGGCAGGTCTGTGATTCAGAAGATTATATTGTTAAATACAACATATACAAATCTATAATTGGGTTTAATAATGTTTGAATGCTGATAATTGGGGTTCACATGCCACAGTGCCTTCTAAAATAGATAGGCACATGAAGTATAATGTTAGCTTCTATTTGTTTGAATTTGACGAAAACTTCACTTCAATATTCAACTAATCCATGACTAAAGTTATTGATATATTCTCAATTTTTTTTTTTTTAAATAAAGATTGATTCATAAATAAAAAGTCATACAACATATATAAAGATATTTAAATCTATTAAATACATGACAATAGAATCAAATAAAAATATCCTTTCAACAGAGCTACGATTATTGTTGCAGATCGTACATTCTTCATACCCTCTTTCATATCGCTTTGATTTACATCCTTTTTCGGCGAGGGGGTTTATCAATCTGTTGTAGTCGTGAAGAAAGTTTTCGTTTGATTCATCTGATTGTAATCGAAGGATTAACCTTCTTTTCGATCACGCACAAATCTTTACCCATGAAACAACTTGTACCATACTAAACTCAGATTACAAAAACAAAACTAAAACAAAGCCCACCATAGGGGCACTTATCACTACAAGAAAATTACCTTTTCGTAGCGAATTTTCTAACCTTTGATATCGATTGTATTTGCTACAAAAAGTTTTCCCAACGAATGGTTATTTGATACAATATCCGCCGTTACCATAGCCGCCTTTAGTAGTGTTTTTCGATACTGCTAGGGTTGTTCTCAATAATCGATACTAAAATCTACATCCAATCATGGTGATTATTGTAGCGATTATAATCACTATAAATGTTGAACTCATTTTCTTAAAAAAAAATAATAAAAAAAAAAAATCAAACAAATGATCTACAAAAGATTTGAACATGCAACCTCAAGCACTAATAATTTTACCAATAAGTTATGACATATTTTATATATTATTTGTCAAACAATATTTGTATATCTAGCGTAGAAAGGCTTTTCGTATCAATTTTTGGGTTTTAGTGCCGATTGTAAATGATACGATCTTCAATAATTTTATAAATGTGCAAATAAGAGGGTGGATATGTATTATTATGTTTTTCGTATCGATTTTATATGGGATTACCATGGCGGTTGTAAAATGATATGATTTTCTCCACAATTTCACGAACATACATGCATATTGCAGCAAATGTACAATCATTGCAATATAATCCCTACAAAAAGACAATTTTCTTGTACATTAGTACATTCACACCCACTATAGGGGTACTTAGAATCTTCAAAGAGTGTACTTTTATTGAATTCAATAACAAAAACATAAAGAAACTAAAGGAAAAGGGTCAGAAATAGCTAAATTTCCGGAGAAATTTGGCTATTTCCGGCCTATGAAACACTTTTTTTTGAAGAACCATAGAGAAAGAAAAGAGAGGAAACTAATAAGGTTTTTTAGTTGGTATAGGCCATTATTGTCTACGAATTTAGTACTTCCTCTATTACCATAATATTATTGAATGATATGAAAACTGCAAATACTTAAAGAATGTGTAAAATCTATAGAAGATAACAAAAGCCATGTGCAGTGATTTTCCCGTGAAATTAAAATTGATAAGAGCGTAATACTATAAAGAAAAGTCCGTAAGTGTATATATTAGATATATATACAATGTCAAAGGAAAAATTAAAGAACTTGTAGAGAAACATTGCAATACTAGTATTACGACATGAAGCACGCACATAAAATAATTAAAGCGATTTAATAGTAGATGTAGTCGTCATATTTTAGATATTTATTTCATATGATAATACTTAGAAGTCTAAAACAAAAAAATACCATTGGTTAATCTTTCCAGTTAATATTTACTATAAATAATATGCTCGTATATAGTAAAATCCATGAATGTAATCGAGTTGGATCGTACTAATGATTAGAATCACATACAAGTAGATATTAGCCATATCCATGAAGAAGTTGGTTTAAGTTTCTCCAACAATTGTTAAGATAAGAAAAACAAAATAATAAGACCAGGTGAGATCTAGGGGACCATATTAGTTATGTCAACATTTGGAATTGAATTGAAAAGAAACTTCCTTAAACTTAAACTCTTGATTACAGTAACTAATTAACAGTAGTACTCGTAGTTAATTATCACGCGTTGACAGACTTGTCAGATTCATTAAATAAACAATTTACAATAAACATATTTGTATATGTTTAACACTGCAATAATAATTAATTCTGCGGTTTACTATCTAAAATTCCTCTGCTTCCGTGCTTCTCCTTGTATTGCTCATATTTTTTGAATTTCAAGTTTTTAAAAACAAAATTTTAAAATACTTTACCATCTTCATGCATGCGTAGATAAATTTGAAGGGTGTTAGCACTGAATTCAATGGTAGTATCATCATCTTATTTTGGAAAATTCTTTGCTTTTTTGTTTTAGGTTTCTAGGCCGAAGGTTCCAAATACAGATAATTACATTGAGAAGTTGATAAGATTAAGATAAAGATATCTTGATATGTACTCCATAATTGCACGAATTAAACTTGTTTGAAATAGTTGATCATGGTATTGTCCATTTCAAGAAAGTTTTAAATTAAAGTTACTTGTAGTACGGCTTGTATACTATGCCTTGGTGCAATTTCACTTTGAAGGTCCAAATTTCATTTTATCATAAATAATAAACCCTTGATCAAATTAGTGTTTATTGATTGAATATTTGAATTGTGTGATTGCTTATTGATTGTTCTGATTATGTGAAAGAGATTAAGAAATGCAAAATTCCTAGCTTGGTTGACCCATGCATTTTCCTTGCATTGGTCAGAAAATTGTAGCCAATCTTGTTTTAGTTGCCCTAGCTCCCTTACGTACATCTTAGTCCGGAATGAATTCATGTCACATGATTTAATTCAAAAACCTCTGTTATTTATGTGAACCTTACGGGGTTAGATAGTTAGTTTTGAACATATCAAAAGCCTATTTCCAATTAAATGAAGGAGATATAAACGATATACTAATACTTGGCTAAAAACAGAAAACTCTGATAAATAAATTCTAAGGTTTGTATCCCAAATGAGTTAAGTTTTGGGCTAAGCAAGTTTTGTTTGGGTTAAAAGGTTTGAGGTTGGGTTATTTTGAGTTTCTAAATGGATTTTCAACAATTTGGCTATATATACATTCCAATCATTGAGAGTTAATTGGGGAGACACGATTTGGTGTCTGTAGATATCGATAGCAAAGGCTAATTGGTTTAGAAAGGACACTTTAAGAGTATTCCAAATACATTTTGCATATATATCTCTCCAACAAAACGTTTGATCAAAAGTTATGGTTGTTTTAATATAAGCTGTCCATATCAATACGTCGTCATAGAATTGCCTACTATTGTTTTTATTTTATAATATTGAATTGTTAATAATTTGTTCTTCTTAAGTTGCAACGTGATGACTTTCACGTTTGTCAATGGATTATTCTAACTACCCTTTATAATTACAAATAAGTAAAAGGTATAAAAATTTGATATTTTGAAAATGTAAATTGAGACGAATGTAACATGCATCCCACGTGACTTTATTTTACCCAAGATATAAATCAATAAGGAAATTTGCAACCATTAATCCCAACTTTGCTCCGTCCGTCAATATTAATCCCAACTTCCATTTATTAATTATTAATCCCAACTTTGTACCTCTTTTAATTTTATCACCCCCAGATGACTTGAAACCGGATTAGAAGGTTAACAAATGTGAGTTGGGATATTTCCCCCCCTAATGATGCCACGTCAACTCTCCCTCCCAACTTCCCTCTTTACTATCTCTGCTACTCCCTCCTTCAATACTCTCTACAACAGAGTACACTCAAAAGAAAAAAAAAAGAAGGAAAAATCACGCCATAATTGTAGCTTCAACCAGAATTGTCCTTTGCCCTAACGTCACGATCATCCATTTTTGTCAAGGAGAAGCAACAGGCGGTATTTGGATAGCAAAGAACCTCCATTTTAGGTAAGTTTTCGAACCCTAAATTCCGCCTAAAATTTGCCTAATTTTGCAAGTTAATCTTGAACCCTAACCAATTAAACTCGAAATTGATGAATTTGTGTATGGGATTTCAATTTTTTTTGTTAATTATGGGTGTGTATTGTCGAATTTTTATATTATGTTGTGTGTGTTTTTTTTTTTTTTTTTTTTTTTTGTGTGGGTATTTGTTAATTGAGTTCGAACCCTAAATGCTTGGTTTATATTCACTGTTGATTGTAATATAGTTCCTGTGAAATTAGGTATAGGTGATGGTAAAATAAGCTTGAAAATGTGGCACAGAGGGGTGTTTAAATAGCTTGACAATTGGTGGGTTGTGTTATATGAATGGGCAAGGTAAAACCTTTTGTGTAGACTTTGATGAACTGTGCTCTTTTCATCTTGTGGAGTTGGTTTTAGTGCTAGATATGATGATCGAATTCAAGGCTTTTTTTTACTTAGTTCCCGAACATACTATGGTAGATGGTTTGAGGAAGGTTACTAATGATGATAGTATGAGGGAGATGATAGAGGTGATAGTGAAGTATAGGGATGTGGAGGTATATGCTTTACATGGTGATAATGACCCAATACCCTTCCTCTCTGAACTACAACCAGCTTCCTCAAATCAGACCCAACCCAAAACTATGAGACAAAAAAAAACTTCCAAATATAAAGAGGGGACCATTAGTTAGATCTAGTCCAAGAAAGAAAAGTCAGCCATTGACTATTGTTGAACCTTCCCAAAAAGCCTTTGAGAGCTCATCATTAAAGGCAAAAAAAGATGCTCCCACTGAAGTTGTTCCCACTCCACCAACCATTACCTTATCCAGCCAAAGTGTAAATAAAGTTAAATATGTAATAAACCCTAAAACCACATCTGAAACAACACAGCCCACACCCTCTTCCATTCGTACAGCTTCAAACACAAACAATGAGCCTACCAACAATTATGAGTGGGAAGATTCAAGACCTGATAGCCCTATTCCTATAAATGATCTGATACCAGATTACAGTTCTGAGAGTGACAAAGATGACCCTAGTTACAAACTAGAAGTTCACAAAGGGAAAGCAGTGAACACTTTTTTATAGGGAGGTGTATACAGATGATGAAAGTGTTGAGGCCAATGGTTTGGGTGGAGATGATGTAGATGCTAAAGAATTAGAAGGTTTGGAGGATTTAGAAGTAGAGTTGGATAAAGAGAGGGAGGAGATTTTTGATGATGAGCTTCAATACCAGTCTGAAAGTGAGGATGAGATTCTATCTAGGCAAAGTGTTAGAGATACAACAACTAAGCTTGTTGACATTGCAAAACAAATTCAAAGAGAAGCAGCAAAGTGCCTGAGCAAAGAGGAGGCGGATGAAACAGGAGAGGGTACAAATGCAAAAGTTGGTGAGGGTACATATGCTTTAGTTGGTGAGAAATCTTGTCCTCAAAGTGATTATGAACAAAGTGATGAAGACATCCATACACCACCTGACAGTGGTGAAGAGGATTTAAATCCTCGAAGGAAAAGGAGGCTAAGGCTTTTAGTTTCTACACACACAGACTTTGGTACATTCAAGTGGAAAGTAGGCCAGAGATTTGCAAATAGGAATGATTTTAGGAATGCAGTGACTAGATATGGGATTTTACAAGGTAGGAATGTGTATTTCAGAGTGAGTGACAATCACAGGCAACAAAGATTAGGGGTTAAATTCCTTGAGAGTTATCCTTTGTATGTTTATGGTTCATGGGACAGTAGGAGAGCATGTATTGTTGTTAAGACTATGACGGGTGTACACACTTTCCAGAGGGAATATGAAGAGGAACATACAACTTAAAACAACTTGGGTAGCAGCATAGTTCCTTGAGGTATTCAAGCCTCATTGGCTTGTAAAGGAAATTCAAGAGTGTGTAAGGAAAGCTTTTAAGATGTTGTTGAGTAGAGACTTTGCTTATAAAGTCAAATACAAGGCTCACAAGATGTTGCATGGTTCTATGCATGACCATTACAACAAGCTTGGAGGTTACATGGCTGCATTGCAGAGTAGCAACCCTAGTACTCATTTAGAGCTTGTTACTAACATAGAGAACCAACCACCAATTTTCCAGAGGTTGTTCATATGCTTTGAAGGGTTGAGAACTAAATGGATGGAATGATGTAGGAAGGTACTAGTAGTAGATGCTTGTTTCCTGAAGACTTTTTTGGGAGGTCAGCTGTGGGAAGGGACAACAATGATCAAATGTTCCTAGTTTGCCGGGCAATTGTTAAAGGAGAGAATAACTCTTCCTAGAAGTGGTTCTTCAGACAAGTTCAAGCATGCGTTGATCTTAAGGAGGGCGAAGGCATGACAATCATATCATATGAGCATCAGGTTAGAATTGGCATTTTTTTTTACTTTGCACATTTCTTTAAAATTGGACATGGCCTGAAAAACTTATACTTATGTGTTGCCTTGTAGAGTATGTTGCATG
Source organism: Chenopodium quinoa (assembly GCF_001683475.1). Classification (NCBI taxonomy): domain Eukaryota; kingdom Viridiplantae; phylum Streptophyta; class Magnoliopsida; order Caryophyllales; family Amaranthaceae; genus Chenopodium; species Chenopodium quinoa. Next base: position 776,433 of record NW_018743858.1, on the reverse strand, counting down.
GTTTTTCAATTGTGTTCCCTAATGCAGAGCACAGGCACTATGCAAGACACATTTTTGCTCATTGGCACAAGCAGTACAGGGGTGATGAATTGAAGTTGTTGTTTTAGAAAATTGCTAAATCTTATAACATGGCTGATTACAATGAGGCCCTAGATGAACTTGCAACAGTTATCATAGATGCTACCAACGATTTCAAAGCCCATAATCCACAAGATTTTTTGTAGGGCTTTCCTGAACCCTGCCATCAATACAAATGCCATTACAAGTAACATTGCTGAGACATTTAATGGCTACATCATATAAGCCAGAACCAAACACTTGTTGTACATGTTAGAAGATATAAGATCAGCATTGATGTAGAGACTTTTTGTGAAGAGGCAAGCAATGATGAAAGCAACAACAATCATTGAAAGGAATGGTGTCCTTCCAACAAGTGTATTATTCCGATAGAGGGTTCAGAATTATTAAAAAACTAGTTCTTCAGTAAGGTCAAGTGATCGAAATGCCTAGGTGGAGGACGCTTCCGATCAGTAATATTAATGTACAATTAATATTACAGCTTAATCTTGACTAAACCCTTCGGGTCGAACCCAATCGAACAACCGATCCGAGACGACGAATTAATCCAAAGGATTTGATGAGTCATCAGAGTTTTACGAACAAAGATGTCGGATATCGAGCTTAGAGCGTCGAGCTGAGCGTTGCAAGTCGAGTCGAATTTAGAAGTCGACGAGACGCAAAATCAATAAAGTTACAAGTTTGAGTTAGGTCGTAGCCTCGCATTGGCCTAGCTATTCGATGGCTAGGCTATCTCGAGCTAGCATGTGCATCGCAATGCTAGCCGCAAGCCTAGCATGCTAGGCCCATGCATACTGGCTAGCCACCGCAAGCATCGCAGCCTTGCATGTGTGCTAGCATGCCATGTGCCCAACCATCGCAAGGCTAGGCCTTGCTAGCATGCTAGGCGCTGGCGCAGTGCATGGCCTAGCACTGCTCGCAAGCATCACAGCCATTGCAGGCTTTCTGGCGTGCCAGTGCCTAGCTGCCGCAGCCACGCACCATGCGTGCTAGCTTTGCCAGGCATCGCTACGCACCATGCGTGCTGTGCCTTGCATAGCAACGCCCAGCACCACGCACCAAGCAGCAGCGAGGCATTGCGTGCTTGCTGGCCTTGTGTTGGCTGGCTACGCATGCATGTTGGCTGTGTGCGTGTGTGGGCGTGTGCCTCGCATAGAAGCGCCCAACACCACGCACCAAGCAGCAGCGAAGCATTGCGTGCTGGTTGGCCTTGTGCTTGCTAGCTGCGCATGCATGCGGGCTGTGTGAGTGTGTGCTGGTTGGCTGGCGAAGCTGCCCAGCCTTGGTGCTAGGCGCCAGCTGGCTGCCTTGGTAGCCAAGGCAGGCTGCCAGCTAGCCACTTGGATGGGGAGAGCCGGTTTTGCTTGTGGGGACCAAGGGTTGGAGCTTTGCCTTGGGGAGCAAGGCTGTGGTCCCCCCCTTTGGAAATGGTCCTTACCTAATCTCTCATCCTCCTTGTGCCACTTGTAACTTATTGATTGAATTGCAATTTTAATTTTGTTTTAATAAAATGGGAAAATTGCAAATCTCCCACATTGATTGTGAATGGAAAATCAAGGTTCATTTCCCTATAAATACCAAGATTTTGGGATTTGGGAAGAATATTTGAGTGGAACTAAAAAGGCATCTCCTTAGAAAAGTGAGAAAACCTTAAGTTCGTAAAACTCTAGTTTTTATTGGTCGGGTCCCGACTAACCTTCGGGACTTGGAATGTTCGAGTCGGGTTCGTGGGTACGAGCCGTTGGAGACCTTCGCATTTGCGGGGTTCAAGTTTTGAAGTAAGAGCTCGAGATTCGAGCAAAGCACGCGCCAAGGGTATGAATGTCTTTTCCTTCACTCTCTTAATTGTTGTTTAATTTGTGATTGAATGCTTAGTCGCTTTAATTAGTGTGCGGGTCTTGGGCGGGTTTCTCTTCTGCGTAGAGTCGGACTCTAAGAAACCCAACAATCATATGTCCAAAGATTTAAGCTAAATTGGACATTGAGAAGCAAAAGATAGCTGAATGTGAGGTTTTGCCTTCTTCTGACCACCTTTTCAATGTGAGCTACTATTTAGATCAATTGGTGGTATTTGGAAACCAGAAGCTGCACTTGTAAGAAATGGGACATGCTTGGCATCCCATGTCTCCATGCAGTAGCATCAATTTACTTCTTAGGCAAAGAAGCTGATGAGTAATTTGTTGATGAATGTTATTACAAGGCAACCTATCTCAAAGCTTATGCAGGTAGTTTAAACTTTGCTAATCCTGAACCCTAAATGATTTTTGTATTGTAATATTTGTTAGGGAAATTTGCCCAAAATAACACGAACTTTGGCCGGTTCGCCAATAATAACACCACCTTTGAGTTATTCCAAAATAACACCAACTTTGGGGGGTGTCTTCCAAAAATGGTACAAAAAAAATGGTAACCGGATTTAGGAGGTAATATTGCTGACGTGTGTTATGTCTTTGCCAGGTTGTGCGTTGCTTCCCCTTAACCATCCAACGTGTTCTTTCTTCTTCTTTATAACCGTTAGAAAAAAATGCCAAGCCCTTTATTCTTCCTTCTTCTTCATTCTCTGTTGTTCCTCTCTCAGTAGTCGTTGCTCCATCTTCTTCCTCTGTTTCTTTGTTTTCCTCTCTCTTAATTTGTTGCTCCTTCTTCATCTTCAAGTTCTTTGTTTTCCTCTGCTCTTCATCTCTCTTTAATCGTTCGTGTTGTATCAATTTTAGTGCTCTTAAAAAATTAATCAATGGCTACAAGAAGGTCAATTTCGAACCAATCATGTTCATCCTCTAGCATAAAAAGGATGGGTAATTCGAAAATTCGTTGCAATTGTGGGAATGAAGCTTTGATTAAAACTGTGAGAAAAGGCCCTAATTTGGGGATGAAGTTCTACGGCTGCCCTATGTGGCCAGTAAGTTGTGATTGATTGTCCTATGTTTATTGCATCTTTTTTTGTTTATTGCATCTTTTTTTGTTTATTGTAATTTGGGGATATGTAATTGTAATTACCCTAATTTGGTGTTGTTTATTGTTCATATTTACTGGATGCAGGACACTCAATGTGATTTTTTCAAGTGGGTGAATGAGCAGGCTGAGATGGAAGATTATGAAGTGAAGTTGTTGGAAAAGGAAACCGTAATTGGTGAGTTACAGGTTGAACAAAAAATCGCACATGAGAAAATAAAGAAATTGCAATTAAAGAAAGGAAAATTGGAGGAAGACATCATAGGGTTGAAGAATGAAATAGTTGTAATGAAGATTGATTTAATGAAGTGTGGTAGGAATGAAAAAACGTTGTACTTAGCATTGTTGTTTTCTTGGTTGTTGTTTGGTGTTGTAATCTTCCTTTATTGATTAAGGAAGAAATGAGGATGTATGTTGAATGTTTTATGTGGAAATAAAAAGCAATCAGTGTAATTGATTAATGGATGCTTAATTGAATGTTTAATGAGTAATGTTTGCTGTTGTATTTTGTACTTAATTGATTTTCATCATAATTGCAATAGCAGTGTACAATTGACATACCAGAGCTAGATCAAAAGACCACAAATTTCCCAAATTATTTGCACAAAATGAAAAACAAACAAAACCAGAGCAATGTTAAAAGACCACAAATTATTTGCACAAATTGAAAAACACAACCACAGCAATATCAAAAGACAAAGGCAGAACTGTTATAATGCCTGCAAATGTTTCAATAATGCATGCAACTGTTTCCAAAATACCTGCAACTGTTTCCAATACTTAATTACATAAGATCTCTAACATTGTTTAACAACTAAATTGTTTGACAAATTACACACTTAGACCAAAAGCATACTTAGTAAGTACAAAAGAAATGGGGCACATAAGATCTTCACTTGATCACTGCTGCATCTGGGAGATAGATCTTGTGTTTGGTCTGGTACTTGGTGCCTGCCACACAAATTACAAAGTTATTGGCTTATTTTCCAAAAAAAAAAAACAAAGCAAACACAAAAATGAAAGGGGGAGTACTAATTCTTACTGTAACAATTGGGCTTCCATCATCAGCAAACATTATCCCAATTCCTGATGGTTGTGCTCTTCCCCTTCCCCTTCCTCTTCCCCTACTTGTAGTTGTAGACCCTCTACCAGCCGAGCTTCTTCCTCTGGTGCTGCTTTGACTGACACTTCTAGCACCTTGACCTCCAAGTATCATTCTTCCACCCCTGCCTAGTTGAGTTGGCTGTGCAGTAGCAGTATGGTGGGCAAATTGTGTTGCAGGAGTTGAAGATGATGCAGTCTGTGTCAGGGTGGGTGTTGGGGTTGCTTGTGTAGATGGGGCATGTGAGGTTACATCAGTAGATGGGGCAGTCTTTCTTGGTCTTCCCTTGGGTCTTTTGGGTGCTGGTTCATCAGGGACAACAGAATCCTTGTCTTTGCAGCCTCTCTTGTTATGACCCTTCTTCTTGCATATGCTACAAGTCATTTCTACTCCTGCCCTACTCAATGACCCTGGCTTCTTAGGATTCTCAAGAGGGTGCTTAATTCTGTTCTTTCTTGGCCTACCAGGACCTATCTTGATAGGAGGGGGGTCCAAATTGCATGGACATCTTGGCCAATACCTCTCACCTTCACATGGAGGTATACAACCACTGTAGGCCTTCTTATAAGTCTCAACTTTGTAACATTCATCAACAAATACCTCAGGTTCTTGGTTCACAAAATAAATGCAAGCTATGGCATGACAGCAAGGAATGCCTACCATATTCCATTTTCTACAACTACAAGTTCTAGCAACTAAATCTACATTCAACTGATCCAAATAATACCTAACATTAAACTGACTCACAGAAGAAGGCAAGACTTCACAATCAGCAGCTTTCTCTTTCTCCTTTTCTAACCTAGCTTGTATCCTAGGGCATAGCAAAGAGGTCCATTTTTCCATCTCATGTCTTTTTTTTACTAACCTCTGCATCAATGCAACTCTAATTTCCTCTAACATGTAAATTATGTGTTTAGTCCTAGCATTAATGATATAAGCATTAAATGTTTCAGCCATATTGTTAGTAATGGCCTCAGATTTGATGTCTTCCTGTAAGAATGCCCTACAGAAGAACTGAGGATTGTACCTTGTTATTGCAAGGGCAGCCTCTTCATCAATCTGTCTCAACTCATCCATTGCTTCATTGAAATCAGCCTGGTTATAGGCCTTTGCTATCTTCCAAAACAAAAGCTTCATCTCATCTCCCTTGTAGGTTCTGTGCCAGAGGGCAAAAATATGCCTTGCACAGTGCCTATGTTCAGCCTTAGGAAGAACAACACTTACAGCATGTAAGATAGCCTGTGTACCAAAAAAAAGAACCAGTTAATGTCAATCATCATCAATCATCATCATTAAATGAGATAACATATTACACAAATTAATGACTTATACCTGATGCTCATCTGAAATAATAGCTATCCCTTCTCCTTGTCCAAGATCTAGGCAATTCTTTAAGTGGTTAAAGAACCATTCCCAAGACAGATTGTTCTCCCCTTCCACAACAGCCCAACAAATGGGGAACATCTGTTCATTGGGATCCCTGGAAACAGCAGTTAATATCTGACCCCCAAGAAATGTCTTCAAAAATGCAGCATCCACACTTATCACTCTCCTACACCCTGCTGTCCACCCTTGCTTAACTCCATCAAAGCAAGTGAACATCCTACTAAACATTGGGGTAGAACTCTGAGGTTGTGGAGCAACTACCAAGTCCAACACTGTTTCAAGACTTGCTTCCTTCAATGCCTTCAAGTACCTCTCCACCTTCATATAATGCTCTTTCATAGAGCCATGTAACATCTTGTGTGCATGGTATTTTACTTTGTAAGCAAAATCTCTACTGACAATCATTCTGTAAGACCTCCTTACAGTGTCTACAATCTCCTTAGCTGGCCAATGTGGCCTAGCTTTGAACACATCAAGCAACTGCCTAGCCACCCAACTGGACTTCAACTGCCTGTTACTATTCATGTTCCTATGGCATGTGTGATTTCCAACTACTCTCTTCACTAGCCAAGTTGCATCTCTAGAATGCACAGAAAAATATAAATAAAATGGACATTCACCAACACATTTCACTCCCAACCTTTGTCTGTTTTTCCAGCTCACACTATACTTTAGATCTCTACCCTGTAATACAGCATACTTAGTGACAGCATCCTTAATGTCACTGGCATTAGCAAACCTCTGACCAACCTTCCAATGAAACTTACTGAAATCAGTTTCATGGCTCACTAACTCTCCCTTTTTCCCTTCTAATTCATCACTACTACCAGGTGGTGTATCAATGTCATTATCTTCATCACAGTCACATAGGTTTACATCCCTTGCAACCTCTTCATGAACTGAGTTCTCCCTCTCTTCATCAACTTCAAACTCCCTCTCCTCATCAACTGCCTTTTCCTTCTCCTTCTCCTTACAAACTTTTTCTTGCAATCCCTTCACTATCTCAAGTAACTTTGTATTAACCCTCTTTACTCTATCCCTTGCTTCAATAATCTCATCATCAATGTCATCAGATTCATCTTCAAAGAAATCAGTTTGTTCTAGATCTTCACCTTCACCTTCTAGATCTATGTCAGATAGACTAAAATCACCTTCCTTCTCTTTCTCTATGCTCTCATCTACCTCAAACTGAAAATCATCTTCATCATCATCTTCAAACTCCCCACCCTCACAAAACTTCTGATACTCATGATCATATAATGGATCACTGTCATCACTAGACTCATCATCAGCAACTAATTCATTCCATTTCAAAGGGCTCTCTGGTCTGTCATCCTCCCACTCAAATTCATCATTGAAATCTGTGTTAACATCAGGCAACTCACCAGTAGAAACAAACTCTAAGGATGGGAATTGAGAAAGATGAAGAGACTGGTTTTGAGTGAAGGGTTGAGTTTCTGAAGTGATTTTCAAGGGGGGTTGAGTCTGTTTTTTTGTTTTTTTTTGGGGAAGGTCAGATGCTTTTTCTGGTAAAGTTATAGATGCTTTTTTGGGTGATGTGGTAGATGCTTTTATAGGTGAAGTGGAAGCATCTTCTTCAGTCAATGAGGGTTTCACCACCTGTGTTTGTGGTCCCTTCCTTGTGGTCAATTTTTTTCTTTTGTTCAGTTTGGGTGGGGGTTTCTCAAGTACCTTGCCTGTTGTTTTGGATATGGTAACTTTGGGGTCAGCATTCAACAAAGTACTTTTCTGACTTGTGTTGCCCACATCAACTTCCACAACTTCAGCATTTGAACCTTCTCCCACTTCTCTCTCAAACTGAACTGCATACACAACAATACTCCTATTTACAACAGCTAACTTACCCATCTCTAACACCTCAGCATCCCCTTGAATTACTCTCAAACCTTTCTCAATATTTAACCCAGGCATTTGGTAAAACAAAGCATCCACATGACCAAGCCCACACTTACTACCATAATCCCTTAAGTCCCAGTAACAAAGTTCATCTGGGTCAACATCAAAGTTAATATAACTCCCACCCTTATACACCATTTCACCATTACGAACATGCTTAAATTGACCCCCATACCAGAATCGAACAGTCACATTATCAAAAACATGAGTATTTGCAGCAGACCCTAGAATTAAACAACTCAATTAGACTACAAACAAACACTCAAGTAATTAACCCTAATTCAGCAATTAACAAGAAAATTTATCGAGTGAACAACATAATTCACCATACAAATCAACCTAATTATTAAACCTACTTTAACAATTACCAGCATAATTAAACATACGAACATCCATATTCAAATTAGAACACATAAAATCCACCCAACAATCATAATTCAAACAAAACAAAGAAATTAAAAAAACACGAACCTTTCTTCTTCGTCTTTCTGGGCATTTTGGGAACCAAAGATCGCAACTTTTTCACTCTTCTCTTCACTTCACTTCAATGCAATTTTCTTTGGGAGCAGTAGAATTTCGGAATTGAGTTCTGATTATTTCAAAGGGAAATGACGAAATGAGGAATTGAATATGCTCTGAGATCCTCTGATAAAATGGTTCGAAGACGAAGAAAGAGAGTGAAATATGGAGGGAAATGAATTAAAGAGGGAGACAGGAGTTAGGTGTGCAAAATTTAATTACACGTTCGATGGTTAAGGGGAAGCAACGCACAACCTGGCAAAGACATAACACACGTCAGCAATATTACCTCCTAAATCCGGTTACCATTTTTTTTGTACCATTTTTGGAAGACACCCCCCAAAGTTGGTGTTATTTTGGAATAACTCAAAGGTGGTGTTATTATTGGCGAACCGGCCAAAGTTCGTGTTATTTTGGGCAAATTTCCCTATTTGTTATGGTTTGAACTATGCTGTTTGGTAAATCTTAACCTTTGTATCTTTATTTGGATTAGAGTCCATCCCCCCCCCCCTTGTGAAGGGGAAAGGCATTGGCCTAAGGTCTCCTGCCCAATTGACCCACCTCCAATTAAAATTAGACCTAGGAAACCTGGAAAAAATAGGATCAAAGACCCTTTTAAGAACCCCAAGAAGGCAAGAACCATTACAAAGAATAGGATTGAAATGACTTGTTCTTTGTGCCACACAAAAGGCTATAACAAAAGAAAGTGTCCTAACAAGGACACTATCCAAGCCCCTCCTCCTCCTCCTAAAAAGCCTAGAGGATATGCTCTAGATGCTCAGGCTACACAATCTGCTCAAGCTGTACCATCTTCAAGCCAACATGTAGACACTAGCCACCATTCCCTAACTGCAGAGTTTAACATTATTGGTAGAGGAGTAAGAATGATTAACAGGGGCAGGGGATCAAGAGGTGGAATAGGTTCAAGAGGTGGAAGGAGAGGAGTTGAAGGGTCTAGTTCTAGAAGAGGCAAAGGTAATGAAGATGTTGGACCATTAACTAGAGGTACTACAAGAGGGAGGGCCATTCAAAGGGGCAGAGGCAGAGGGAGGAACTAGATGCCTGTTGGTGTAGGTGTACTATTTGCACCTAATGGCTCAGCAATAACAAGTGTAAGTACATTAAACTTGTTCTTTGTTTAACTAATTAACAACAAATGACAACTACTGTATGCTTATGTCATGAACCTATTTGCAGACATCAGGTAATCTCAGTGCACCAAGATTAGGCCTAACAGGAGCAGCTGCAAGACCAGGGCACATATCAGCTATGGCTTGGTTCCAGATGAGTCAATCAAGCCAAACTTCAACCTTGCATTAGCCAACTCAATAGTGAATCTCTGACAAAGTCAATGTTTATGAATGAACTATGTTTTTAAAGTCATCATTTAGGTTACATTGTTGTGTTAAGTTAATCTTTTGCAAATAATGATTATGTAATGTATTTAGCACAATGACAGTGGTTATGAATTGTATTAAGTACAATATAATGACTATCTATGAATTGCAACTAAGTGCTGTCAAAAGTCAATTATGGAGAAATTGATATTCAAAATATCTTTCATTGATTCATCATCTACATACATTAGATTAAGTGGCCAAGATACAAAATCTATCAAATCTTATGCCCTAAATACAACCACCTAAACTACCATCATCAATAAAACATCACTTTCATGCTTTCAAATACAGTAAAAACATTGCAAAGAAAATCCATGACACAAACAGTGCAAGTGAGAAGTTTTTTTTCATTCCTTGCAGCCTTCATTAGTTCAATTCAAGTGTGAGAGAGTTCCATTTTTGTATCGTTCAACTCCTCCATCTTCATGTCCAATTTCTTCTCTACAACCTTCAATTTGTCCTTCATGAAATCACTAGACAAAAAAGGTAATTTGGCACCGGTTCAAACCTCCCCTCTCTAAGGCACCGGTTTTGAACCGTTGGGGATTTGAGGGATGCCAAATCCCCAAAAATTTGGCACCGGTTAACCGGTGCTAACTACATGCTTTGGCACCTCCATTTCCTTCTCAACAAGTAGATTCTCTTTTTCAAAGACCTTGAATCGCAGATCATCATCATCTCCACTGCTTACATTAACCCACCGAAAAAACTGCAATTACCCACCTGCATATATAAAACCCCCAATTCAATTAAACTAAAAAACCCTAGTTCCTATGATTCAATGGCACAATTTTAATTAAATGGGAATTTAAACTCATCGGCCACTTAGGGCACCCATAAAACTTCATCCCCGCATTATCACCAATTTTCGCGGTTCGAACCACTGCATCAACCCCACATCTGCACTTCAATCTTGAAGACACCCAACCAACTGCCCTTGACGAAGAAGAGCCACTTGACCTCGACCCCATTTGTCTCCTACTTGACATTGCGCGAAAATGGTGATACTCGTTGATGGAAGCACAGTGCAAATTGTTGCTTAACAGAGAAAAAGGAGAGAGTAATGGTGATAGGGGTTCTTGTTTAGGGAGAGAGAAGGAAAGTCAAAGATTTTAAAATTAAATCAACAACAATATAACCGTTGGGGATGCCACGTAGGATTGCTACAGGTTACAACAGGTCACTTAACTGACTGAGGGTGATAAAAATAAAAGGGGTACAAGGTTGGGATTAATGAAAAATAAATGGAAGTTGGGATGAATATTGGCAGACGGAGCAAAATTGGGATTAATAATGGTGGCAATTTTTCAATGAATAAAGGGGGTCAAGCAGTGCAATTTTTCAAACGTTAGTTGCATCTAAGAGAGCGGATGAAGTATTAATATAAGTACACCATCCGCTCCTTATTTTTTAAGTTTTGAATCTTATACTTTAACTATAAATTTCACTATTATAATCATGAAAACATATCATGTTTCATGTGCAATCTTATAAATGTATTTTTTAAATTTTTTTTTTTAGAATTCTTACTCGCTCATATCATATTGAATATATATGTGGTCATAGATATGCACTAGATACCATGAAATTACCACAATAAACATAACAAATAGAGAGAGTAGTTGCATACACTAATAATTATTGGAATCTATTAACCTGGTAGGGCACGTGCCCTACTAGGCTACCACAAAAAAAGGTTTAAATTAGTTTATTTTTAGTTGAATAAACATAAATTGTACAATTGTAAGTAAGATTACTTGTAGCCTAGTGGTTAGAGCATTGATTTTTTCATCAAAGGTCTTGTGTTCAATTCTCTTGCCTAACATTCAACATTTTTTTTCTTTCTTTATTTTTTTTTTCTAGTTTGATTGTAACTTTTTTAATATTTATTTTAACATATGCACATTCAAATTATTAGTTATAATTGATACTTTGGATCATGTTATTTGATACGAATTGACTAATGTGTTTGATACGAATTAAATTGAAATCTTTTTGACGGAATTTTTCCGTCGAAAAAAGCTGTTTTCTAGTAGTGGAAAAAGATTTTAAAAAGTGGGTATGTCATTGCTTAAAGCCTTGAATAGGACGGGATAATATTTGATGGATTTTGGAATACTGCGTAAAATAAATTTAAATTTTGATATAAAGAACAATCGTGGTACATAGTTGTGTCTTATTTTTTTTAATCAAAAAGTTTAAGTAGACATATTTTTGGGGCTTGATAAGAAGATTTTCGAACAGTATGATACTTTACCATTATAAAAATCCTGGCTCCCCACTGCCACTAATACACCTATATTCAAACTCTTGTTTTGACATTTATTTATAATAGTCAAACTATTTCAAGTAATTAAAAATGAAGAGACAAATCCCTTTTATCATTTTTGTTCTTCTCACAAATTTTTTGTCTATCCTACAAAAGATTTTAAATAGGTTGAACAAAAACGGTTGATCAAAGTATCAGAGGGGAAGTATTTATATTAATAACCAATATGATCATAGGAAACATTGTGTGTATGTGCATTGTTTTGTGCTTTCAAAGTTTCAATGGGAAATAATTATGTCTGCGCTCGATATAGCAGAAAAAGCCGGTTGCAAAATATTAAGAAAACGACAAGATACATGGATTTGTTACATCTTTTATTCGGTAGCTCGCCCTTCTATGCAATATAGAGCACAAATACAGATTCTGTGTTGTATCATTATGGTTTTTAGCTCACAAAACAACATAAGAAATCACAACCAGCGCAAAAGTTTGATTTTCAGTTATGTTATATAGACTTCTCTTACGTATGAAGAGCTTTTAACGAGACAGATAATTCGATTAATCATTCAAGAACATCCCCCCTCTCTAACAACCATAAAATGTCATCTATTGCCAACGATTATGTAGGGTACAATGAATACGATTTTGATTGAGCCGAGTAAAAATCAGGTGAAAGTATAAGAATAGCGACCTTAGTTTGTTACAAAATACTTGAATTTAGCTCAGTGTAAATAATCAGATGAACTTATTTAAATATGTCATTTGTGTTATGTTAAGTAAAGTTAAATTGCATTCTAAGAACAAGTGAGTTTGATAATATTTTTGTATTTGTTTAAGTATGATTAACATAGTTTTAGCAATTATTTGATGTTACCCTCATCCTTGAAAAATCTTTCGGTTAGGATTTGACATGCACATTAAAGAAATTAAGTAGGGTGAAGCAAGTGTGGGAAAGAAATTAAAGTTTTTTCGTGGACTTTTAAAAAAGGAATACAACAAGATTATTTGTGGATATTTTATAAAGAAATACAAATTGTTGTGATTTTAGGTAAGTACCTTTCCGTTTCTTAATATTTATGTTTGAGTTTTTCCCACAAATTTGAGTACTAATTAAGAAAAAATATTTTATTACATACCATTTAAATATTATTTATATAATCTTAATCAAGGGAAACTGATATCAACTGAATAATCATGGTCAATTTATTTTTTATTTTTTTTATCTATTTAGAATTGGAATATTCAAATGGAACAAACATAAAGAAATAAATACAACACTATGAAGTATCACATATTCTTATATGTGGTTGTAGGCCACACCGTGTGATATGACTAACTGACTCTACAATAGATATATCAATTTACAGTTAGACAAACCTAATTCTAGGATATATGTGGATGATCAACTAATTTAATTGTTTTATGTCTTGAAGGGTAGTACTTAAGACTTGGGATCAAATCTCATCTAAATCATTTGCTCTAATAGCTCTCTTAACTCGCGAGCACACACATACAAATAATAAAAAAATAAATGTAAATAAAAAATCTAGTATATATTCTCATTTGTTGATTATTAGAGCTCTATATGAGCAAGCTATTACATAATACTAAAAGCGAAACTAAGAATAACACTTGGCGACGTATTATTAAAAAATTTCCCTCCAAATTTACTTTCTTACAACAAGAAAAAGTCATTGTTACAGAAAAAGAATATTTGTATCTAATTTATGACTTTCATTTTACATAAAATATAAAGTAAACTTCTTAAAATATCAAATTGCCTATTACAACAATTTAATTAAACTTCTTAAAAAATCAAACTGCCTATTATAACAATTTAATTATTTTCTCTTGCATGTTTTTTTTAATTGTTTTATTTTATTTTATTATTTAATACTTTTTTCATACTTTTTAATACTTATTGGTTAATTAATTATAGTTTATACTTTCTCTTATAAATTTTTTTTCATTATAATTATTTAACAACCGTGCATTGCACGGGATTTAACCTAGTTAAGCTATATATATACACCAATTATAAAATATAATTTAACCTTTTCCTGTAAAAATTTTCCTTTGATTAGTAATTTTCCTTTAAAAATTATAAAATATAAAATATAATTAATACATGTCATCTTATTAATTTTCCTTTGATTATTGATAGAAGTCTTGATTTATTACCTAATTTAATTTGATTAGTACGATGTTTTTTACTAAGAAAATTAAAGAAAAAGATGAGTGTTATTGATGACTCAATTGTCCCCTTTGCATTCACTTGGCATCAATTTAGGGTACAAGGCTATTACTTTGAGACTTAGCAACGCAATCACTTACTTTCCGTTCACCTACACTTGTAATGTTTCCTTATCATACTAATTCGGTTGGCTAAAATTGCAACCTATGATTTCCTTTGTCAATCTATAAATAGACTTGTTCTAGGTATTAATTTCCATTTTTAGAATTATTTTTTTTCTAATAATGTTGCTTTACACCTTGGAGCATATAACTATCCTTTTATTTGTTGAACTATGTAAAGCTTATAATTAAATTTTCATCCTAAAATTTAAGCCATGTTTGCTAAAAGAGCTACCTACTTCCAGCAAAATCATAATGCTTGTTTCCTAGCTACGTAGTATTATGTGGAATTTTTGTGTTAGTGGTCCTTTTCTAGTCAAAATCATCCGCTTCAGCTTTCAATAACCTATGCTAAGCTTATACACTTATTTTCGAATGTCAATACGTATATGAGTACATGACTACAAATGAAACATACTTAATTTAAGCATATTTTTAGTTGCTAAAAATCTCTACCTATAATCCGTTGTACTTTTTATTTTTTATTTCTACTACCTGTTTCTTTTATTATTCTTGTATTCCCAATGAAATAAATTAATATGGAGAATTTTGCCCTTCTTTAATGTTTTTATTGATTTCTCAAGATTCTCAACCAATTTCTACTGGTTAAAAAAAATAAAAGAAAATAATAATAATAGAGGTATAAACAAATTAATTATTATAAGTAGTGTATACGGAGTACAACTTTTCTTTTTAGAATGTTTCAAGAATATTATTACCAATTGTATTTTTCCATTTTTCCTATGATTTTTTACTCTATCTACCCGTTTTGTTTTTTTTGATTAATAAACTTTATGGGAAAAAAATTTGAACTTAGCCATGTTTGGTGTTTTTGAAAAGGTCCAATTTTTTATAGTCTCCAGTTCTAAGTGATGTCTTCCAAAACACAATTATCTAATACTTAAGGTAACCAACTAATTCAATTAACTGAGTCACATATTAATGAAAATAAAATCTAAGGCCAAAAAATGTGCCATATGGCATAGTTTGGGGACTATTTTGAAGAAAAAGCCAAGTGAAATTAAAGTCAAGACTTTTTATTTAAAAAGAGTGATCAAAGTTATTAAGGACTGATAGCATATAATAAACCATATGGTTGATTTGCGGCATTGGAACTCAAGGACAAACTATCATTAAGTCACTAATAACATCTACCCTAGAAAAATGCGGAAGGTCACTTCTACACCAAGGTCCATCACAAATGATGGATATGTACATTTCTTAGTAAACATTGCTTAAACTTAAAGATGATTAAATGACCAAAATCCATATAAAATATGCTTAATTAGTTAAGAAAGACGAGAGAAACCCAAAAATGATTATAGTCACATGCATATAACATAGTTAGGCGGGCAAACCATGCTTTTCTTTTCCTTTTCAATCATCTACATCAAGTCTAAACAAAATTAGACTCATGCTTTTTTACGTAGCATTTTTATTTATAAATACCAACATTCACATATTCTTAGGACATTCATAATAGCACTACACTTCCCGAGCCTTGTTACAAGAGATTGAAAAAAAAGATGGTTTTTTGAAATAATAATTAGAGAGATATTTATAGAGTTCTAATGTATAGGCATCACAAGCAAAAATCTAAATCTTCCCAACTTAATAATAATAATAATAATTTCTCGGCTATGAAGATCTTCAACCGATTTCGGAAGGTTTTTATGAGGTTGATGTTCTCTTTTCCTTCAAAAACCGGCGTTGCTCCAGGTTCATCCGAGGGGTTTATGTCTCGAAGGCAATCTTGTGATCGCCCCGAACCTCCAAAGACTTCATGTAGCTCTTCATATTATTCTCCCAACTCTCATTATTCGGAGGCTATTGCGGATTGCATTGAGTTCTTTAATAAATCTTCACAAGAAGGATGTTTGAATGAAAGAAATTTGGATGTGGTTGTTTGATGAAGTCATGCATTCAAGTCATGATTTGCATTTCAAATATGATAATGTTAGTCATAATGCAATCGAGATCTCTCCGCTGTTATTAATTCAAATAAATGTAGATGAGTTTGATGCTTGAGCTTTGTTTTGGCTTAAAATTTTACTGTAAATATAAGAAATCAAAGTTTTCTTTTCGAAGAGATTGAGCTTAGTATATTTTAAAGACTTAGATTAGGTTTACTCTAGTGTATTATGTTTGTTCATTATTAGATTATTGCATTGATCATTTCAAGGCCTCCAAATGAGCAAAATGGACTAATGAACAAATACGGATACAAGTTAGCTTACTTGCTGTTATTAAGATAAAAACCCGTAATTTTCATAACAATCATAAGGTTGGTGTTAGGGACGACTGAGCATTGGAAAATCCGATATATGAAAAACAGGAGAATATAAGGACACTAGCTAAATTATAAGGGGTGAGTAATGCATATACAACTCTCATTTTCTACACAATTAGATGACAAAGGAGTAGTACTATGTACAAAGAGGAATAGTGGATTATTATAAACATAGGTGGATAATATACAAGGAGGGTATGTATGAATTCTATGAAGGCTTGTGTATGGTTTTCTTTAAAATGCTCCCAGTTTGTCCACATAGAAATGTTCTAGAACTGTCACGAGCTATATATTCAATAGTGCATCTTATGTGTGGCTAACCACACCATGTGTCCGCTTGTAAAAAACAAAGTAAAACCTCTAATCTAATACTAACAGAGTAACCCTTGTAATACTGACGAGTAACCCTTATAACACCAATCGAGTAACCCCTATAGAACTGACGAAGTAACCCCTATAACACTAATGAAATTACCCCATGATGGTTGGACACAGGGTGTGGCCAGTCACATATAAGAATTTGTAATAGACAGATTAAATAATTCTTTGTTCTCCAATATTAATATCAATTTGTCACTACAATGTTCAAGGAGCTTGCATGGTACAAGATCATAGATAAACCTAAGGAAATCAAGCTATCATTAATCTTGCTTGACTTATGAGAAATCTTCTAGAATATATACACTCCCCCGATACATTGGGCTAGGAACATTTGGGCCACACTTAACAATCTAGGTGGTATATATAAGGTCAGGTAAGGTGGGTTGTGGGATGGATCGAGGTGACATAGAACTAGCACGGGTGTTAGGGTGAGCCGGGTCCTAGGCTAGGTCGGAGTAGGTTAACTCGTTAAGGGTGTGTCCATGAGTTGGGTAGGTAGTGAATTTTGGTGGGTCGAGTTGTGTAAGAGTGGGTTTGAAGGGTCATATGGATTTGGCGAATGAAGTGGGTGGGGTGGGTTTGATTTTTACTAGGGGTGAGCGTGGATTGAATATCCGATCCAAAACTGTGTTTTGGTTTGGATAACGGTATCCGAAACTGGGTTTCGGTTTGAATATCCGTATTCAAAAATAGGTTTTCGGTTTGGATATTCGTATCAAAAAATTCCTATATATATTATCTGAAAGGAATGGTGTCCTTCGAACAAGTGTATTAATCCGATAGAGGGTTCAAAATTCATTAGGGAAGCTAATTATTAAGTGAAGTCAAGTGATCGGAATGTCTAGCTGGAGGCCACTTTCGACTAGTAAGATTAATATAATTAATCTTACAGCTTGCTCTTGACTGAACCATGCGGGTCACACCCAATCGTGTAACCAAACTAAGTTGACGAATTAATCTGAATGGTTAAATACGCCGATGGATATTACGAACTCAGACGTTGGATTCCGAGCTTAAAGCGTCGAAGCCAAAACGTTAAGCGTCGAGTTGATTCTAGGAATCGACGAGATGAGAAAATAATTTAAACAACGCGTCGCTAGGAAAAACCCTAAGTCGTAGCTTCACAATGGCCTAGCAAAGTGCTAGCCATGCGAGGGCTAGACCGAGAGGGCTGCCTAGCAATGGCTAGCATTAGGCAGCCGAGGGCCGTATGCGCATGCTAGCAGCAACAACCTTAGCATGGCCCAGCTCGCTGCTAGCTATGTATATATGTAGCGTGACATGCTGGGCCTTATGCGTTGCTGGCTAGAACGGGCTGCCAGCAAGGCCTGCTAGTCTTGGGCGTCGAGGCTGCCAGCAAGGCATAGCCTTGGTCCCCAAGGCTAGCTGGCCGGTCAGCTGCCCAAGATGCTCAAAGTTGGTGAGACTTGCCTAAAAAGCTTTGCTTGCTCTCCAAGGCCTTCTTGTGGTCCTCCCACTTACCCTTAGTGTGTGAGTGACAAGTGTTGTGTAATTAGTAATCATGCAATTTAATTTAATTTGGAATTAAATTAAATGCTATTTTTCTCACTTTATCACAAGTCCCACATTGAAATATTCATGAGGGATTAGAGATGTCTTGCCTATTAATACCAACCTTAGGAGTTGGGAAAATAACTTGAGTAGAACTCGAGAAAGGCATCTCCAATATAAACTATGAGAAAATCTGGAGTTCGTAAAACTCATATTTTGGTTTGCGGTCTTGTCTAAGCTACGAGACCCAACCTAGTTTAGGCACGAGGGTGTGCAAAGCGGGAGGATCACGCAAGTGCGGGTCTATGGTTTTCGGCATCAAGGGTCGTGTTCGTGTACATGGTGAAGCACGCGTCGAGGATAAGATAGTCTTTCTCTCTTTATGTGCTTATTGCTTTATTTATTATATGCACGTTGGTCGTATTAATTTATACATGTGGTCCGGGGCGGGGTTTGGTTCCGCACGATGTTCGGAACACCGTAAAACCCCACTGCGGTATCACAAGCCTCTTGTATTTAATTTTTACGACTATAAATATATTAAGGGGATTTAAAAATCTGGATTAGCAACCTAATTAGATTAGGGTTTCAGTTTTATTGGATAAAATCAGATTAATGCTTGATTATGCTGACGAATCCAGATTTTGACTAAAAACTAGTGAATTGTAGGTGGAAACAACATTCTAAATCAAACTTTACTTACAAAGTGGTTAAAAAATGGTTTCCAGTGGCCAAAATCCACCCATAAATGTGTTTTTCGAGGGTTTTTTTCGCTTGGAACGAGAAAATTTTAAATTTTTTGATTTATATAATTATGGGATATAATGATTGATTATGTGAGTGATTATGGATTTAATCTACTGAAATTAAACCTCTCTTTATGCATGAATTTGGAAATTTATGGATGCTTGATTTGGTGTGCTCAATTTTTCACATAAACTTGGTTTTGCTTAATTATGCAATTAGATTGCCCTAAGTGACTTGGTTTATGTTGAATGTGATTAATGACCTCTAAAATAGTTAAAGACTGAATCTTTATTGGATGATGGATTTGGATCTTGACTAACTAAAACCCTAAATGAACAAACTTTGAATTTTAATGATTTTTGAAAATTGATTTGAGATTCATGTTGTTCATGTTTATGTTTAAATGTAGTTCTTCATTGGATGATTGGAATATTTCAAACATGTTTGAGTTCTAATTGAATAAATTATTTTTATTGGATGGTTAATTATTTATTTTATTATTTTGTCAAAGTCATAATTAATTTAATCATTGGATGAGTTAATTTAATTATATTGCATGCCCTAAAAATATTGATTGATTCAAAATGACCAAAAATTATTAAAGAATGGTTCTTGGAAATAATTTTGATTTTTACACACAAGTTGATTAAATAAGTTGGACTAGAGATTAATCCAAAATTGCTCAATATTTAATTCAAAATTGGATTTGGAATTGAATATAGTCACACAAATTTTTCGGGATTAAAATCTCGAGGCTTGCACTAAAAATGAGGCTTGGAGCCTTAATTGCACACCCTCGGCTACCAGGGGATGCTCACGCAACCCACATGAATGCCGCTGCCGAGGCTATATATGTGTGGTGTGTGTCAGTATGGGGCAGCAAGGCATGTGATGCTAGCAAGGCAATACGGAGTGCTTGGCGTGGGGTTGCTAGACAGCGCCCAGTGCCAGCACAACACACACATACACACTGCTAGGCTGCTGGGCAACACAAGCGCCATGTGAGTGTGCGTGTGCGTGCGGGGCTGCTAGAAGCACCCTACACTAGCCCGTATGGCTGGCTGCGAGGCAGCACCAGCAGCACAGCAAGCACGCATGGTATGTGCGGCTATGCGTGTACCATGTTTGTGCTTGCGGCAAGCGCTAGTAAGTGCTAGTGCGAGTGGCTCAAGGCCACTCATGGACATTGAGCACTCGGTTTTGATTAAAACGAGGTGCGACCTTAGTTTTTTTTTTCATTCACATGATCGCATAATTTTGATCAAATTGACTTAATACGCTCAATTAAATTCAATTAGATGGATGCAGGTTTTAGTCGGAGCGTCTTTAATCGGTTTTTGGACTGTCTAAAGCATTTTGTATGCTTTTAATTGCGTTAGTTCACATAATTGGTTAATAACTCGACTATTTTTAATTAGGGATGTTAATCGGATTAACAACCTAAGTAGTGCACGTGTGTTTGATACATGGTTTTGTATTAATGCTCATATTACGTATAAAATCTGCATGGGCCATTCTCATTAGAAGTGAATGGGTGAACGGAATATTATAAATGTTCTTATGCAGGTTTATACAAAAGTGACTAATATGGCCCGACTAGGATAGAAAATATGGACTACGTTCAGTTATGTATTTTAATTTTGTAAATCTAAATACGGACTGTGTGTCGTTAAGTATTTTTGTACTTAGTTTATTTAGGTTACTCCTAGTTTCTTGTACTTTCATGCTTAATGGTGAAGTCAAGAAGACGACATATCTTTGAAGACAAAGCCAAAATGTGCCAAGATGACCTTAAAGATTGAAGATTGGATGCTTCAAGATAATAATCAAGGGGTCATGCTAGTTCACTATGCATTTATATATATCTATTTATATTGCTCATATATCTTGATATTTAGATGCATGCTTTTATCATTTCTCATGTTGAATGATTAATTAAGTCCACTTAAATAAAACCAACATAAAAACCCTAAGTCCCATGGAATATTGAGTCAAAAATTGTCATTCCAAAATGACACTTACCAAAACTTCGAAAGTCGTTGATGGGTTCTGCCAAAGCAAGGCATCATCACTTTCTTAGGGAAGTAAGATATGTTGATGGGTTTTCCAAAGCAAGGCATCACATACACATCAGTTTTGGTTACGCTCAATAATATCAGTAAGGAGTCCTTAGATGTTGTGGCAAACGGGATAAATCACAAGAAGGCATTAGATATGATTACTTATCAACCAAGAGTAGTTTGAAACTATTAGCAATCGGATTATTTACCTTAAAATAATAAGTGTTAAGACAAGCCAAAGCATGCTTAGTTACTTATTGATTTTGAGGGTCTTGGAATTGTTTTATTCAAGCATATGGGACAAATTCAATTTGAATAAAACGTTAATAAGTTGATTGAAATTGCTAGTTTGCATGAAATTCAAAGCTTATTGAGTTATCTTAATAAATGGTTATACTTTGCACATATATTTGTAGAATTCTAAATCGTATTATAACATTTCCAATGATTGGTAAAAGGAAATGGTTTGAGAATTGTTCTCAAAGAAAGAAAAGACATTTCTAAATTAATATACAAACTCTCATAAATGACTTTTATGGCCAAGTCCGAAAGGACGGTTGGACATCATGTATTCAAAATACTAGGTAGCTTTGATAAACATGAAGTGTTGAGTTGAAAACTCAATTTGTCAACGGTTGACAACCAACTTATCTTTTCGCTTCTTATACTAATGAGTAGGACTCATTGATGTAGTTATTCAAGTACAAATAAAAGGATAAGATGAAACTTTGTTTTACGACGCATTAGATGCTCAATTATGCCTAACAAAGTATAAAAGTCAAAACACTTAAGAAGTGGTTCTTAAAGTTATGAGATGATGTATGATAAGAAATATAGAAAACGAGGAACAAAAGAAAAGGAATTCAAGATTCCAATTCTACCAAAGAGTTCATGTTATTGTAGCTAACTTAGCAACTTATCTTCACAAGTATTTGATACTGCTTGAGTGTTCCATTTTCAAAGTGACCTCAATACCATTGAAGTTAAGCTAAGTTATTAACTTACGAGCTTAGAATGAAGCAAGTGGTGCCACATCAGCTGTAAGGTCATCTGCTTTGTTTAAAGACCTTTTAAAGCTAAGGCTGGAACAAATAATGTTATTTTGTTCCATAATCAGCAAACGTTCGGTATACACACAGAAAGACTCATATTCAAAATAAAAGAACAATAGTTGTTGGTTTTATTTGAATGGCATGGTTATTTAGACATGAGTCAAGGATGCTTGATTATAAACAAAAATTTCCCTAACATAAACTCACAAGGTTCAAGTCATGGACATGATTTATGTTCCGACTATCTTTAGCAATGTCACATCAACGAGAACATACTCAAGGCTCTATTAGATAGACACTTAAAAGTTGACCGATACAGACTCGTTCTAAGGAAATCAAGTCTTGTTGAAACCGACAAAGAAAGGAGCTATTGTGCTTGGTATAGACAATTGAGTCCGAAAGCTAAAGAGGATTCCATTACTTCAACGCTTTCACAAGAATTTGAAAGAATATGACTATATTCACCAAATGTGAAACAAAATAGATCTTGAGTAGCTCATAAGTTCTGTGAGGTATAGAATTGACTTGGCAAGATATCAAAACGTCTAGATTAGATCGAGCGATGCTTTCTTGAGCCAAGAGTGATCATCCATAGGTTATGAAATTGGAATTTCATAATCAGCTCCACAAAGAATATAGGATGTCTTGACGGAGATCTCAAAGCCATTTGGAAATGACTCGAACGATGATGGATCACATCTCTTCCTGTAACGTTCTTAAAGATATGCACCAATGACTAATATTACACTAAAAAAAATTGTTGAAGCTAAGAAAGGACACCATATTCAGTTATGTATAGAAATAGTTTCTAGCGTCTTTTCAAGTATATATCTAGGGCTCTTAGCCTCAGTGGGAGCTCATTGGCTCAGTGGGAGCTAAGTGGCTCAATAAGGGCCAAGGTATCTCAAGTGGGAGCTAACTGTTTGTTTCGCAACGAACTTTTAACCAAAGACAATATACATGTCTCTTTGTAAGCATTCAAGTGAGACTAGGGGCATTACTTCCACAACCAAATTGAGAACATAGTACTTGTTGATATAAGTGGTTTCGATCTGGAAAAGAAACACATTTTCTAAACGAAAAGTGGGAGGAAAATGAACTTGATGACAATCGAGACGAGGAACAAACAAAAACTGAATCTCGGAAGACTTTAGAAGGGCTTCATGAGAATGATTGATCATGAATATTCAAAGGACTTTACAAGTGCCTTAAGAGAATTCATTACTCACAAAACTTTAGAAGGGTTGGAGTAAGATCAAAATAGTCAAAGGGCTTTGGAAGCACCTTGAAAAATCAGTGTTTGATGCAATTACCCCGTATAGGTATAGAATTCACCAAAAGCTTGGATTGAATTCTATAAAGTTTCTATTAAGTTAAAACAGACCTAAGACTTCCAAGCATATTATTTACTATTAGATAGTAAGGGAATAGTGTCTTGTAAGATAGCTACGACAAATCCAAATTCCAAAAAATGGTTAGAGGTCAGAAAATCCGAAATAGACTCCATGTTTGGAAATTGATTAATTTGCATGAAGGGTAAAGACCCATTAATCACAAATAAGTTTTCAAGGAGAATACAAACAAATATGGAAATGCATATGCATACATAGCTAGATTAGTTGAAAAGGTTACAATTAAATTCATGGTGTTGATTTTAATAAAACCTATTCACTAATCGGAATGCTTAAGTCTTTTCGTGATTATTTTAGCAACAAATAGTGCATATTAAATATGGCAAAATAGATATCAAAACTGCCTTCCTAAAATGGAATTTTGGTAGAGACTATGGATATAGTCTAAGGGTTTTGTTAATCTAAATAATGCTAGATTTGAAAACAAGCTTAAGAAATCCATTGGTGGATAGAGGGAAGCATGTAGGACTTGGGATGTGTTTTCTCATATAGTTAATAAAAGGTTTGGCTTATTGAGAAACATAGAAATTCTTTTAGATAAGAAGTTTAGTGGGATCAAGAGTTAATTTTACAAGGTCTAACAAGAAGTTTACGAACTCTATTTTATAATGACTATCAATGCTAAATGCTTAGATTTGAAAGTATTTTTCAATAATGGACAAAGCTAAGGTGATACTTAGTACATAGTGGGAATTAAGATCTATTGGATAGACTTAATGAAATGTTTGAACGAGTAAAGGAATTTACCGTATCAAACATTGTAGGACTTGAAATGGCTTTCGACCCATATTTATAAGACTAAGTAAATTTTTAAACTAAGTAGAAGCTAGGCAAGTACTAAGTCAAACGTGAAAGTTTCTAGTAGAGACTTACAACCGTATCATATAGCAAACAGTTTAGCGAGACTTAGTGAAACTAGATGAGTTGAAAGTCACGTGAGTGGGATTAAATAGGGAATAGTTCTACAATTGAATCCATCATGTATGCTACGATATGGAATCGTCACATAACTTGCATGCTTAGAGCATGAAAATATAAAATACCAATCGAATCAAATCTAAGTAATGGATCGTTAGATTATGATCGAGAACATCCAATGTACTTGGTTAAGTAAGAGGATGAGTTCTTGATGCATGAAATAAATATAATTTGAGTTTTGATGTTGCAAACACAAACCTTAGCAAGGATTAGATCCTTAATAAGGAAGCCATTTATAATCACGAGCTTAGATGCGTCGTGGCTTGAAAATGGCAACATGGACTTACGTTTATGTGTAATGTGTGGAAATTTATGGTAAATTTCATGATCACAAATGATTAGGGTATCCCAAATCATTGTGAACTGGTTGAAGTAAAATCCAAGCAAAGCATCATTCACTAGGCGAAAATTGCTAATCAGCACCGAATCAAAACTCCCATTTCGCACCGGTTTTGAACCGGTTCTGATTTGAGGGATGCCAAATCCCAAGACTTTTCGCACCGGTTCAAAAACGGTGCGAAAACTTATTTTTCGCACCGGTGCGAAAACTTATTTTTCGCACCGGTGCGAAAAGTCCCCAAAAATATTAAAAAAAAAACTTTTGGCACCGGTTCTTGCTTTGAACCGGTGCGAAAAGTGGCCAAAAAAATTTTTAAAAAAACTTTTAGCACCGATTTTGTTCCAAAATCGGTGCCAAAAATGCCCCAAAAAAATAAAAAAAAAAGATTTTTTTTTTTTTTGCATTTTTTTTCCACTTAAATTGACATATAAACACTAACATATATATAAAGTTACATATTTTCATTAAAAATGGACAAGACAGCATTGTAAGTGGCTGCAAGGGCTCAAGAACAGCATACTGTTTTAGTAACTGTTATTTTTCTTCTGTTTGGCTACTGTTCTGTGTTGCTGTCCTATTCCTAGTCTGATTTCCGGCAGGAGCTGTCCTGGTTTTGTGCTGGTGGCTGCTGTGTTGTTGTGTGTTCAGGCTGACAGGTTGCTCTGCTATTTGCTGGTCATGGGCTGCTATTTATGTTCTGCTACGCTGTTGTGCCTCTGTCCTGTTCAGGCTGGTTGAGCGTATGTTCTGCTTCTGTGGCTGTGTTTCTGCTCTGTTCAGGCTGGCTAGGTGATTGGTTTTGCTTCTGCTTAGGTTGTCTTGTGCTGGTGGCTGCTGTGTTGTTGTGTGTTCAGGCTGACCTGCTGCTCTGCTGTTTGTTGTGCTGCTGCACTGTTGTGCCTCTGTCCTGTTCAGGCTGGCTTGGCATCTGTTTGCTTCTGTGGCTGTGTCTCTGTTATGTTCAGGCTGGCTGGGTGACTGGTTTGAGTTCTTGAGCTGCTGTGTTTCTGTTCTGCTCTGGTTAAGGTCTGCTGGGTGTTTGCTGCTCTACTGTAGTGTTGTGTTGCTTGCTGGTTTGGCTGCTCTGGGTCAGGTTGTTGTATTTGCTGGGTTCTATTGCGGTTGTTGTGGTGCTGTGCTGGTGGCGCTCTGCTATTTCTAGAGATCACTTATGGGAAAAAAAACTCAGGCTTTGCTAATGCACTTTGACAAAATCCAATTCTGTTCAAAGCCACAGATTAAAGTATATAATTCTCATCTTCAATATATTGTACTAAGTAACTCACTAGCATTATCATTATACATAATAACTAGATCTTTACATATTAGTGAAGAGAATAGGGCCTAAGCAATCAACAAGCATACACATGCAAACACCAGTTTGAATTTGCAAAACCAAACATAAGTTCCTTCAATGAGCGTATGTAAGTCTAGGAGATACAACATGTTTCTGCTAATGTGTGCATGTACGTTCCATCATCAATAAACATATAAAGAGGTGCATGTACATGCATATGTAAGTCTAGAAGACACATTTTCCAACTCCACACCTTGAAGACTACAACAACTAAGAATGGAAGAATTGCACCCATGACCAATGTAAGCCTTCACCCATACATCTTTTAGTTCAGAATTAATCGCTCTAATCACACTCAAAGCCCCACCTAATCACCACATAATGTCACGAAGATATATGACAAACTCCAACTCCTCCCAAAGGACATGATGGAAGTTATTGTCAAATGGTCTACACAGCCTACACAAGTGCTTTTTTTTTCCTTTTCGTTTTTCGCTACAACAAAAATTATATTATAACTGCATATAGAACAAAGTACAAAAGAGGGCAACGCGGCTGCATATAAGATAAATGTGTCGGTTCTGCTCTAGCCACATAGTCTATGAAGTAGCCATTATTGCATTTCTCCAGCAACCTCTTTACCTTTCCCCACCAAACCCCACAAAATGGAAATTTCATTTTTTTCTAGGAGATATACAAGATCTCAAGATTCTCAACAGCTTTTACATTAGCAATGTATAGTAGTATTAGCCTAATAGGCAATGTTGCATTTGATTTAGTGATTATAAACAAGACTTTAGGAATCTTGACCTCCCTAGTCCTTGCCTAAGTGGGAATCTCAACAGCTGTTGTAGTTATGACAACTTTTTGTACAGATTTATACTTAGCTAAAAAACATAGATCATACAGGCTGCTATCATACATAGATAACCACTCCAGGCTTGATTTGTAGACAATCAACAACATGTGTAACATAGATTATACAGGCTGCTATCTAGCCTATTTAGCTAAGAAACAGAGGAAGAAAGCTAATTGTTGGTTCTATTTTTAAATGTTTCAGACAAGTAACCTTATGTCAATTAACTATTATCCTTCTAGGCTTCTAGATTAAACAACTAAAAAGGAAAGTGGAGTTCCCATTCAAACCTTGTTTACAGGCCCAATGCATATATACCGAGTGTTCTCATCTTCATAGTGTATGTGCTCCATGACAGTGGAAAGCGCCTTTTCTCTTAACTTTTTCCCAGGCCATCGCATCAAAATAGGTTCCACAACCTTGTGAAGGGATGCCCAAAGTATATCCTGTACTAAGGGTGGGGATAGTACAGATCTTCCTGTAGATGAAATCAAAAGATTTTGAGTTTGGATGCCAGCATACAAATACCCGAAGGGACAGAGTTACAGTAGAGAGATGAAACTCTTCAAGTGCCAATCCATGCATACAATTCTCCATTAGCATTAAGGAAGGAAAAAAAGCATATTCAAAAGCCTCAATGAATGCAATTAAACATTGATTAACTGTGCTATTTCAGTTCTTTCCTTTTTCTTTTCTTATATTGCTTTCACTTTTCTTATGAGAAATTCTAATAAATTCTAACAAAAGTTGAAAGCAAGAATATGTTCTCATGCACATCACTAAACAAAACAGAAAACAATTACAGTACAAGTGAGCATCCGCATAACATCCTCAGAGTGGTCTAAGATGAAAATTCCTGTTGATAGGATATATGCATTGTGCTTCAAACTTCATTTTATTCAAATGCATACCTTATTGAATGTGGGCAAAAATATTTCTACCTACAAAAGTTCAAAATGATGAAGCACTAGTAAAACTAAAATAAGTAGATTAACGATCAGTAGAGATAATGGAGATATATAAGAGTTAAGAAAGATCTTTGCAAGACTACAACCCTCTTTATTACCATCCACTTCAGTCCATCTTCCATTATGTGAGGATTTATTAGTATATTTTTAAGTGCATCACATATATGCTTACTGATCATGACGGAAACAGAAGTTACCTATTTGCACCAATCCATGTAGCCAAATCTTTCTCAATCTATTCATCTCTTACTTTCCCAAAAAGTTCTATTAAGGCCTCTCTGTTCTCCTTCTCATCCCATGCGTCAATAATAACTGGCTTCAGCTTAGGCCAGTTCTCGAGTATGCCTTCAATAGTGAGCCCCTCTGCAACCTTGTTAATGAGGGACGATAAAATCATGTTAGATTAAACTAATAGTACCCCAACAATAACAACTCGAACATCAACTCCAAAAACTGATTTCATCCTAATTTCATCGAATTACCACTAAAAACTGATTTCATCCAATCTTAATTACATAATATTTCAAATAAATAAAATTTAAATTCAAACTAAAAATTAAATTGCTTACTCATTTGATTTGAATACAAAAATCCCTAAAATCCAACATATTAACTTCGATAATACAACAATGAAACCCCAAAATCTAAAATAAATTCAATTATCTAATTAAAATTCAAAAACCCTAAAATTAAAAAAATTAATTAAACAATTCCCCACCCAGCCCGACAGCCACTCCCCAGCTCAGCCCCGACAGCCACCCCCTCCCTCTGCACCACCACCGAAACCACCCTCCTTCCAGAGCCATATGAGCGCAGTAGACCCCCCGCCCCAGCCCCTGAAACCCCTACCCCTGAAACCATTCCCCCACCCCCATAGTTTGTGAATTCGTGTTTTCCTATAAAATAAAATAAATAAACTACAATTCACAAATTAGCAAGCAAAATTGACTCAATTATCAAACTAGACTCCAAAAATTATGTTAAATTATTCGACTTTCTATAACCAATAGTTCAATTATCCAACTTCGAATAACCCTAAATTGAGTATATACTGACAATTAAATACACGATAAACACTAGATTATCAAAATTAATATTAGATGATTAAGGAAAAAGAAGCATCTAACCTTAGTTACTGCTTCAATGAAGGAGAGAAAGCTCAAAGGCCCCTTCAATGGAGAATTTCGAGTACGCTTAAATGGAGGAGAGAGAGAGGAAGGAGTATAGCGAGAAACACTTAAATGGAGGAGAGAGAGAGGAAGGAGTACAACGAGAAAGATATAAAGGAGTACAAAGAGAGGAAGGAGTACAGCATGATTCGTTTTAATGGAGGAGAGAGAGGAGAGCATATGAGGAGATAGAAGAGAGAGAATGGAAATGAAAAAAGAACGGGAAAGAGAATGAAATAGGGAAAGAAGAAGAAGGGCAAGCCGATTTTTTTTTTAATTTTGCACTAGTTTTAATTGGTGCTAAATCACTATTTCGCACCGGTTTGGGCTGAACCGATGCGAAATCCCTTTCTCCCCTTTTTTTTTATTTTTTTTCTTTTTTAATTCGCACCGGTTCAAACCGGAGCGAAAAAGATGATTTTGCACCGGTTTATTAGGAACCGTTGCGAAAAGTCTTTTTCCCAATCCCGCCCATTTCTTTTCCCACCGGTTTTCAAGAACCGGTGCGAAAAGTGCGGTGCCTATTTCATTTTTTCTACAAGTGATTGGACTTGTAATACCCCGTATTTTCTAATTAATTAATTTCTAAAAAGGGTATTTTAGTAAATTATTTTATATTTGAATTTTGGAGCCAAAATGAAATTTGGATTTTGGCGCCAAAAACATTTTCAAAACTCAATTATTATTTTGAATTTTGGATAAGATTTATTATCCATTTAATTTATTTTAATAAAAACCGAATTATATATATATATATATATATATATATATATATATATATTTCGGATATTTTAATTAACAAAATTATATTTATTAATTAGTATTTAAAAGGGCCGAAAATCCTAACGAATTAGATAATAATTTTGGATTTCTAAGTGTGGAAAATCTGATTTTTCTTAGTTAATTAAGTTAGTTTTAAGTTGATATTTTCTAATTAATTATTTTCTAAGAAATATACTATTTACACAATCATTTTTAATCCTTAAAATCTAGCAAAATATTTCCTAAAACTAAGCAATGACGTCCAAAAATATGAGAATGGATAGGCTTAATATTTTCAGCCACCTAATGCATATTTTGGTTTAATTATTTTGGTAGTTTTGTTATTTAATTATCTTCCTTCAATTCCTTATTTGTTTAATTCCTTTTTCCCATCTCACAAAGATTTGATCATGGAATTTATTTGCCTTAAATATTCCTTGATTATTCTCCAAGCAAGCTCACTTGCCATCTTTTATTATATGATCAAACTACTTGCCTTATTTTCTTATTCCTTAATCACCATAAACTAAACCTTCCTTAATTCTTAAACTCTCTTTTCCAAGTAATGCCTTAAACCAAAATTGTAGAATAGTGTAATTCTCCTTGATTGGAGACTTCTCATTCATTTAATATATACAGGTATCTACAAACCTAATTATGAAAGTCCTAAATTAAAAAAAAATATATCTTTAAGAATATTAACAAGATAATATTACTCTAATATCTATTACAACCCCGCAGTCGAAGCGGGAGGAGGTCGAATGCTTAGACTGTCTCTGAAGTCTAAAAATAGTTGTGTGGCAAACCTTTTGTGAAAATATCTGCGTACTGATATGAAGAAGGAACATGTACGACCTTGATGTGACAAAGGGCGACCTTGTCGCGTACAAAATGAATGTCCATCTCAATGTGCTTGGTACGTTGGTGTTGTACCAGATTGCAAGATAAGTATACGGTAGACACATTATCACAATAAACTAAGGATGCCATATCGGATAGGACAATGTAGCTCGATAAGAAGATTTCGGAGCCAACAAATTTTGGCAACGACATTAGCGACACCTCTATATTCTGATTCGACACTGGATCAGGACAAAGTAGCTTGTCGTTTTGCAGACCATGAGACAATATTATCACCCAAATAAACACAATACTCTGGAGTGGAGCGCCATGTGTCCGGGCAGCCGCCCCAATCGGCATCTGTGTAAGAAATAAGTCTCGTAGGAGCACAACGGTATAAATGTAGGCCATGATCCAAAGTTCCTTTGATATACCTGATAATACACTTGAGAGCGTTAAAATGAGGTTCCTTAGGAGCATGCATGAATAAATAAACCTGTTGAACGACATAAGAAATGTAAGGTCTAGTGAAATTGAGGTACTGGAGTGCACCTACAAGGCTCCTATAAAGAAACGGATCCCCCATTGGCTTGCCATTGTGCAGCCCAAGTTTCGACTTAGTGTCGACAGGTGTAACAACCGGTTTGCAATTGTCCATCTTTTCCCTGTGAATAATTTCCTCTACATACATACTCTGACCGAGAAACATAGAATGCTTTGTTCGGCTTACGAAAATTCCCAAAAAACAACTCAGCTTTCCCAAGTCAGACATGGAGAATTTGGACTTAAGAAGAGCAATAATATCACACTTGAGTTTTTCTGAGGAAGCTGTAAGAAAAATATCATCAACATAAAGGAAGAGGTATGCAACATTAGCACCATGTAGAAAAATAAAGAGGAAATTACCACTTTTTCTACATACGAAACCAATCTGCAAGACATAATTAGCAAACCGTTGATACCAAGCTTAAGGGGCCTATTTAAGACCATAGAGATATTTGCACAACCGCCAAACATAAGCGGGAGCATTAGGATTTACAAATCCCGGAGGTAAATGCATAAAAACGGTCTCTTTGAGGTAACCATGAAGGAATGCATTTTTGACATCTAACTGATGAATAGGCCAATCTCTGCCCATAACAATGCTCAATACAGTACCAATAGGCGTCGGTTTCACCATGGGACTATAGGTCTCATCACAATCAACACCAACCTATTGAGGCTTGCCATTCACATCAAGTCTCACCTTGTGTCTCTCAAAATCACCATTTTCCCTGTACTTGTGTTTAAACAACAACATGCATCGAATAATATTCACCCCCTCCAATCTTGAAACAAGATCTTAAGTATGTTGTTTAGTAAGAGCATTAAATTCCTCATTCATGGAAATATTCCAATTATGGTCAAGTATGGCTAATTTTGGATTTTTAGATAAGGGAGAAATAGCTTGAACCGTAATATTAGCTTGATATTTAGGGTTCGGCCTGAAAATCTCGCTCTTGGCACGAGTAGCCATAGAGTGGGAATGTTTGATAATAGGCCGAGAGTGAGGAGAGCGAACCAGACTTGGGTGTGGGAGTGACCCGAATTGGATTGAGGGAGATTGGGGTGAAGTAGGAGAGTGAGGGAATTTTGTTGCTTTTGTTGTGTGTTCTATGTGGCATTTGAAGTAGATGGGCCAGCATTTTGAGTGAGTTGTAGGAACATGGGGTTTATGGCAGTAGCATTAGAGGAGTCCAAGAAATCATAATAAGGGCCGTCTCCGGCAATTTGGTGGCCCTGTTTTAACTATAAAAATTGGGGACTTAAATATTTGAATTACTATTTTTAAAAGGTTAAAAATATTATTATTATAAAATGACTTTTTTTTAGTTCAATACTACAAATGGAATCATTCATATCAACGTTGCTATTTAAATTATTTTCCATTAAATGTTCTTTTACAATGAACTTATCAGGCGCTCTCTTTGAGATTGAGTCAAGTCTTCAATTCCTTTTTTTTTCCTTATGTTTTTCACAACCACAATCATATTTCCTAATTTAGGAGGCATAATTAAAAAACAACAATTTATAATTGAGAAATAACAAAATTATGCAAAAATTAAAATATCAAGGAAAAAAAAAATACAACCTGTTATTTGATTAACCTCTGCACTCCAGACACCATAGATCCACTTAACAAGAACAATTTTTTCCAATAATGTTTTTTCCACTTTTTGAAATGAGTAAAATTGAAAAAAACCTGAAGATTGTAATTTTTGTGGGTATTGCTTGATCTTAAAATTGATATAAATAAATGAAAATTTGGTCGTTGATATCAATTGAATCGACATCAGAATTGATTCCGATAAAGAATGAATTGCTCCTTCAATTTTGCCTAAAAAATAGTGGAAGAATTAAATGAATTGGAGTTAATAAGGCAAATTAGCCGTTTAGGAGAGATAATTACTGAGGTAATTTAATTTTGTTTTGGAAATTTAAAGGCAAAGTCAAATATTTAAGATGAATTTTTGGGTTTTAGTTTGGAAATGGTGGTCTTTTAGTTTTACGGGGAAGAAGGTGGAATAGGTGAGGTTGAGAATTTTTTTTTCTTCTAATGAGTTAGCGTTTTTTTTTTTAAATTAGGGACCTTGGTCTTTGGGGGCCCTATTCAGTGTGTGAGGAAGAACTTGTCCAAAGCCGCGCCTGATCGTAATCTATTTCTCTAAATTGTTGGAGATTTGAGAATGGGAAAATGTCTTCAACAAAAGTCACATGACATGAAATAATTGTTTTGTTGGAGGACAAATCATCGCACTAATAACCCCAATGATTAGAAGGAAAACCCAAAAATACAAACGGTGTAGACCTAGGAGCAAGCTTATGGGGTGCAATGACACTAATATCTGGGTAGCAAAGACATCCAAAAGTGCGAAGATGATCATTGGTGGGTACTCTACGATATAGAATTTCGGTTGAAATCTTGTTTGGTATGGTTGTAGTAGGCAAGATGTTGAGAATGTACGCAACCATATGTATTGAATAAACCCAAAACGAAAAAGAAGAGAAGCATGGAAGAGAGTAGTACGAGACATATTGTTAATAGTGCGAATAATCCTTTCGGCTTTGCCGTTTTGGGAAGAAGTGTTTGGGCAAGAAAATCGAAAGACCATGCCATTAGTCGCACAAAAATTGTGAAATGGGGATTTATTAAATTCACGACTATTGTCACATTGAAAGGTATATCCCTTTGAAATTGAGTTTTAACATATGCTCGAAAATTAAGAAAAATACCATAGACTTGTGATTTATTTTTGATAGGAAACACCCAAGTAAAATAAGAGAAATCATCAAGCAATACTAAATAGTATTTATGACCCAATTTGCTAGAAATAGGAGGCGTCCATAAATCCGCATGAACAATATCAAACGGTGAAAAAGTGGCAGATAGAAGTAGATGGCTTAAAAAGAAGCTTACATGTTTTCCCAAAGGACAAGAATAGCAAAAATGAGAACTATTTCTCTTATTACAACGAATTAAATTGTTTTTCCTAAGAAAATCTAAAATAGGTTCGTTAGGGTGGCCAAGTCTATGATGCCAAGTTGAAGGAGAAATTGCAGCGAGAGATAGATGACTATTGCCATATGTCGCGGAAGAATGAGGAAATGGATATAAGTCCCCCACACTATTACACCTCGCTAGAGTTGTCCCCAAATAAAGGTCCTTCACAGAAAAACCGAGAGGGTCAAACTCAATAGACACAAAATTGTCACAAGTAAATTTTCTAACAAAAATTAAATTGTTAATTATATTAGGAACATAAAGGACATTTTTTGAGATGAAAAGGTGGATTAAGTGTAGGGCTACTAGAATTGCCATATACTACAAGAAATCCCATTTTTGGCTACAACTCTTTAGCAATGACTTAGTTATTGTTGCTAATATTAATTTTAACAACGACATTGTCGTTGCAATATATTCATTTTCATTTCCAAAACTTCAAGCGCGGGCCTTGTCAAATTTTGACTGTTTTCCACAACGATAAGTGTCGTTGCAAAATATATCCTAATTTTTTACAAACGACCAATTGTTGCAAATCTTTCTAATAATTATTGGTAACAACTTTTATCGTTGCTAAATATACCACTTTTAATTGTAACGACAGTGTTGTTGCTGATATTAAAGACTAGAAATCAAAAAAGTAAAAAAATAATAATAATAAATTGACAAACAAAAGAAATGTTGTACTGCGTATTTTACTTTCCCAAACCCAGAACCTTCTTCTTCCCCGCCTAACCCTTATTTCATCCCGCCAATTCGCCACCCTAAATTTTCGCCACTCCAAAATTCAAAGCATCTACAAAATTATCCAAAACAACTACAAATTAAGCTTACTCAAATTATCTATTATTTCACCTCAAAAAAATTATACATTCTAAATGAATTACTTCTTAGCCAAATTGCTTGAATCGTTTGTTGCGATATAATTTTGGGAGTTAGTGTTTGTCTAAAATTAAGGAAATTCTTGTGGGTATGGATTTTGACATTAGCTAGCTGTGATGATTTATTCTGGGTACTACTCTAATAGCAAGTAACAAGAGGTTAGTTCTTTCTTCTAATTTTTTATTTTGTATCTGTATAAAAAGTTAATTTTTTTCATATAATGTTAAATTTACATCTTTTATTTGACAATTACGGTGAAAAAAGAAATTTGCTCTTTTTTTAATTTTTTTGTGGAAAAAACTTAAGCTATTTGCTTGTAAATATGAGTTTAGGGGTAAACTATGGAGGAGTTGAATGTGGTCTCTATCATTTTTTTGGGATATAATTTTGAGTATAAATTACATGTTACTATTATAATTTACATCTGTGGATACTATTCTTATAGTTTTGAAATAATTTATTAGATGTCTTGCATGTATTTAGTTCATTGAACATTTTTTAAATTTAGGACTAGGTTCGATCTAGTACTACTACAGTTTAGAAAAGGTGGGTTGATTATATGACTGTCATATTTGAAAGCAATGTCAAAAGCAACTTTCTATTTAATTATTGTTTGTAAAATTAATAGATTACTTGTTTACTATATGAAATGATAATTTCTATTAGTTTTGATGGCTTTATTGTATTTTTTTTTTTTTTGCAAATAATTTATGTGCAATATTTGCTTGGAGGTTGAAGTGTAGAACTAAGCCCATGTATGTCTGGTTATTGTTGTAATTAAAGTTTCTTTTAATTATTATATTTTAACTGTGTATGTATATCTTTAAAATGAACTCACATATTCAATATTTTTGGGATAAACTATAGAAAAGTAGTATTTTACAATGTTAGAAAATAGCAAATTCGTCCATGTATCTAAAAAAGTGTCATTCACTAGATTTGACAGTAATTCAACTTAACCAAGATGAAAACTATTTTATATAAAATAGGTCACTTTAACAAGTTTTCTTGTTTGATTTTACATTACATTCTTTTCCTTTACAGAGACACATAATTAGTAGCTAGCTGATAGAAAATCAAAGTAACCAAAGGAGAAAACTTTTTGAGTTATAGCAGGCTACCTGGATGTTTTCTTGTTGGTAATACTCTTATCTTATCTAAAAGTTTTTTTTTTGTTTTTAGTATTCATATGGTTCAAGTAAAAGTTGTGATTGTTTTCTATATTTTAAATTAAGGCATGTTAGTATAATTAGGATTGTTTGTCATTCAAATGGATACTTATGCTATGTTTGTATGATTGTACATCGTATTAGTTTTTATTTTATTTTTTGCTGGAAATTATATGTATGCTAACATTCAACATTTTAGAATTTTTTTTTTATCTTATTTTTATTAATGTGAATTTAGGGAATGGCTATTGATAAGGAATTGATGAAAATAAATGATCGTTCACTTGTCGAGTACATAGAGGGTGTTGATAATTTCTTCAACTTTGCCTTTTCTTATAACATGGAGGATGAGAATACCGCCACTATTAGGTGTCCTTGTGACAATTGTCGTAATTTAGTGTTTTAAAAAAGGTGTGATGTGAGGTTTGATTTACTAAAGTCAGGAATGTATGAGTATTACACAATATGGGACCTTCATGGTGAAAAGGTAAGTCATTCTCCTAGTGGTTACATTAGTGGTATGGAAGATGGAGATGGAAATGGAATGGAAAGTGATGATAGTGGAGTTCATATGTTAGAAGATGCATTTGGGGTACCTGGTATGTAGGGGGATCATATGAATGACTATGATTTTAATGAAGAACCAACTGGAGATGCAGCAATGTTTTACCATCTTTTGAAAGAATTTGAAGAGCCACCGACATCTAATGGCACAACAATGTTAAAGTTGTCTTATATAGTAAAGCTGCTGCATTTGAAGGTTTTAAATAACTAGAGTGATAGCTCTTTTGATAGTTTGCTGAAATTGCAAGGGGAAGCATTGGGAG
Source organism: Chenopodium quinoa (assembly GCF_001683475.1). NCBI lineage: Eukaryota > Viridiplantae > Streptophyta > Magnoliopsida > Caryophyllales > Amaranthaceae > Chenopodium > Chenopodium quinoa. Next base: position 739,372 of record NW_018743858.1, on the reverse strand, counting down.
CTGCCTTCCTGATTCATATTATGAGGCAAAGGAATTGATTTCCAATTTGGGTCTTGAGTGTGTGAAGATTGATGCTTGTAAAAATGATTGTATTCTTTATTGGAAACAAAATGCACATTTAGATAAGTGTCCTACTTGTTGCTTACCCAGATACAAGAATGTTCCTGAAGGTGCTTGTAATGGAACGAAAGTGCCACACAAGGTGCTACCACACTTTCCATTGAAATCCAGATTACAAAGGTTATATATGTCAAGAAAGACCGCTAAAGATATGCGATGGCATAAAGAAGAAAGGGTGGATGATGAGGTAATGAGGCATCCAGCTGATTCTGCTGCATGGAAATCATTTGATGAGGAGTATACTTCATTCTCCAGAGATGCACGCAATGTTAGACTTGGATTAACTTGTGATGGTTTCCTGCCTTTTGATAATTCTCAACATAGCATTTGGCTCGTTGTTCTTATTCCTTACAACTTACCTCCTTGGATATGTAAGAAGCCTCATTCTTTCATCTTATCTCTACTCATGCCAGGACCCACGAGTCCTGGAAGAAATATTGATGGTTATCTTCAACCTTTAATTGAAGAGCTGAAGGACCTTTGGGAGTTTGGAGTTGAAACTTATGACGCTTATTCTAAGCAACATTTAAATATGCATGCCATTGTTTTATGGACTATTAGTGACTTTCCTGCGTATGCTGATTTGTCGGGTTGGTCTACTAAAGGTCACTATGCTTGCTCATCCTGCCTTAAGGAAACCAAGCGCACTTCCTTGATGAGTAAAGGTTGTTATATGTGTCATTGTCGTTGGCTGCATATTAATCATAAATGGAGAAAGGATGCTAAATCATTATTTGATAACAAAAAAGAAAAAGGGCATGCACCTGTTCCGTTAACTGGTGATGAAATTTTAAGTTGTTTTAATCGATTTGAGCAAGCAACATTTGGTAAGGTTGCTGGACAAAAAAGAAAATGGGATGCTTTAAATATCTTGTATGGTTGGCACAAAAAAAGCATTTTTTTCCAACTACCGTACTCGAGAAAATTGCAAATTCGACACAACTTAGATGTCATGCATATCGAAAAAAAATGTGTCTGATAATATTTTAGGCACTTTGATGAATATCAGAGGTAAGACAAAAGACACGGTAAAGGCTTGAATTGATTTGATGAAAATGGGTATTCGAGATGAGCTCCACCCTAGTTTGGATGGAGATAAAGTACGAGTTCCTGTAGCATCCTACACACTAAATACAACTGCCAAAGCTGCAATCTGTGAGATGTTTGCTGGAATTATGTCACCTGATGGTTTCTTATCAAATATCTCACGTTGTGTCAGGGACAATGGAAAGAAAATATCTGGCATGAAGAGTCATGACCATGTTTTTATTGAGCAACTTCTTCCTCTTGCAACTCGTGGATTCCTGCCAAAGGAAGTTTATGAGCCTTTAGTTGAGCTTAGCTCTTTTTTTTTTGAAACCTTTGCTCAAAAAACATAACAATAAAGGAATTGGACACCCTCGAAGCACAAATTCCTTACACATTGTTTAAGCTCCAGATGATTTTCCCTCCTGCTTTTTACGATGTGATGGTGCATTTGGTGGTTCACTTAGCTGCTGAAGCAAAGATCGAAGGGCCTGTCCGGTATCGATGGATATACCCAGTTGAGAGGTAGGACATCTATTTGATTTTTCAAAAAAAAAATTCTTTCTTTATATAGACTCAATTTTTATCTCTAATTATAATTGCAGATATCTTGGAAATTTAAAGAAGTACATTCAAAACAGAGCACAACCAGAGGGTTGCATTGCAGAAGGCTATCTTCAGATGAGTGTCTAACATTTTGCTCAAGATATATGAGTGATATTGACACTAAATTCAATAGGAAAGGTAGGAATGATGATGACACTTTAAATGATGTTACTTTGAGAAACAAGTTAGATATTTTTAGACCCCTTGGTCATGCACTCGGAGAAGGGGCACCACGACATCTTAGCTTTGAAGAATGTGATCAAATCCATTTGTACAATCTTCTAAACTGCGATGAGCTTATTGATTTTGTTAAGTAAGTTTTGAAAATAGTCATTTTAAATCTGTAAGTTTTTAGATGTGATTATTTACATTACATTATTTTTTTTTCCAGCGAACACAAATTAATGTTGGAGAGAGAAAATCCAAGAAATGTGGAACGACGACACAAGATGCTATTTGCAACTTGGATTCATGATCGTGTAAGTTTTCATTTATAGAGAATATACTTTAATTTTTCATATCTAATAATGATAATTTTTAACCTGGTGGTCTTATTTTTTTCAAATAGGTGCGTAAACTCTATGAAGAAGGGAATATTGATGAAGACATGTATAATTTAGTTTGTTTTCCTTCTAGAGTTGTGAGGCGCTATGCAGCTTATATAGTTAATGGTTTTTGGTTTCATACACATGATAGGTGTGAGAATAGGAAAACTCAGAATAGTGGAGTCATGGTACGGGGAGATGATATTTCAGACAAAGAATATTATGGTGTGTTAAAAGACATCTTTGAGGTTTCGTATCCAGGTGGGAATCGTACGTTTGTTTTTTAATGTGCATGGTTTGATGTACAACACCTTGGTAAAGGATACAAAGTGGATGATAATGGACTGATAAGTGTAAATTAAAGGGGTTCTTTGAAAACAAATGAAGTGTACGTTTTAGAATCACAAGTTGAACAAGTATTCTACGTACAAGATCCGAAAAATGAGGATTGGCAGTTTGTTATTAAAACCCAGCCTAGAGATCTTTATGATATGCCAAACAATGATAAGAATGACCAAGGTGGTGTAGATGTGGACGCATATCAGTAGGTTGATGTAAATCAAGTTGAATGCCAAAGCTTCAGGACTGAGAATGATAGCTTTCTAATAAATTCATTAGCAACAAATACTTTTGTAGTTGAGATAGAACCTAGTGTTGTAAAGTTAGTTAGAAAAGTGATTGAGGAAATTGGTGAAGATGATGACTTTATCAATGATGGTGACATTGAAGTTTTAGAAGATACAAGTGAAAGGAAGAGTTTAGTTCGGAGTCATCACAAGAGTAAAATTGAATATGTTATTTCTCTCTCTCTCTCTCTCTCTCTCTCTCTCTCTCTCTCTCTCTCTCTTTTCAGTGTATGGAATTTTCTTTTTTGTCGTATATATGTTAATATTATACTTACGTAATGTGTTTACCGCTATAAGTTTATAGATTTCAATATTACTTGATGGATGGAGTTTTGTATAGAATATCTTCTAAACTAATGTTATTACGTGTTTATGCAAAAACAAGAAATTATAAAGAATGGTTGGGAGAGGTGGAGGAATGAATGTGTGCAATCGAAAACAGGATGGAAAAGGTAAAAGGTTTACTCTGAAATTGTACTATCCTTAGGTTTGATGCATAATTTTTTTCATTGTTTTCTTTTTCATTATTCTAATGTCATTGACTGTAAATTAAGCAGGAAGTAATCTTTACTCAAATGTGGTTGGAGAACATGTGGGATCCTCAAATCTGGTACAAAATGGTGGCAATTATAATGTACCAAGAAGGTCTATAAGCTCTTCAAATCAGGTTCAAAGTATGGGGAATTGTGATTTACCTAACCATAATGTCTTGGGATCCTTAAATCATTTAGAGCATTGTCAAATACATGATGATAACATGATTTCCAATGAAAATCAATTTCAAAATGAGTCAGAGAGGTGTATTTCACCACATGTTGGAGGTATAATTCAAAAATTGTTGTTGTGCTATTATCTTTTCATGTCTTATCAACAACTTTATTTTCAAATATAGCTGGTACGTCAAGCAAAAGGAAAAGAACGACCAATTTAGCAGGAAGGATGAACATGAATTTGGAAGCAACGAATGCTTTGGATCCACCTATTAGAAGGGACGAAGAAAATAGAGGAGTCGGTGAAAATGCTAATCGCCGGCAAGTAGGAAATAATGGTTTGATACACTCGGTTATTAATAGAGAAACTACACGAGATGGTAAAAGTAAGAAAAATATATTATTGTTGTGAGAAAGTTTTCATTTGTTTAGATTTCTTACTAGCTACAAATAATGTTTGTGTCGCAAAGATTTTAAGTAAAAATCAATTGGTATAAACGAAAAGTAAACTTAAAAATGCAGTAATCTGACATCTGACAAAATATTTTGAATGGAAAATGTGATCTGGATTGCAAAACATGTTAATAGCGACGAGCAAGGTGAAGCAAAGAGGCTGAAAGGGAAAGTACAAAAGTTATGTAGTGGATATGAAAATCAAAGGGAAAAAATCCAGATGATATTGACTAGGCTATTGGTGAAAATGGTCGTCTTTTTGTGAATGAGTGTGGTTGTGTTGTGAGGACAAGGGCTCCATTGAATGTAAAGAGTTGGAAAGAAGCTTTTGGACTAGCTGGTGATATGATGTGGAAGAAAATTGAGGTAATTTTGTTCTTTATTAAACCGTATTATGTATGAACAAAGACCTTGTCTTATTATTTCATTTCTTATAATTAGTTTATATTTTTTTAGGAAAAGTTTCAAGTTAAAGAAGGTAGTTCCTATATTAAGATGCAAGCTTTTGCCATTGAAACTATGCAACGTCTTTATAGGTTATGGAAATCTCGATTGCACTACTATTATAAGAATGGAGGTTGTGGACAAAATGATGAGGAGCGCTTAAAAATCATCCACTAGATTTACCTCAAAATTAGAGGAAACATTGTGTGGAACGATTTAGCTCTCAACTTTTTAAGTAAAAACTATACTGTGTCATATAAAAAAAATTTATATTATTTTTTCGCTTCATCTTAATTGTAATGAACATGTAGGAAATGAGTGAAAGAAATTCAAGAAATATCTAACCTTACCACTAATAATATAAGAATTTATTTACTAAATCCCAAATCTTAGTTAAACTGAAGTATTTTTATTTTAGACTTGTGAAAACAATGGTGTAAAACTATCAGCTGATGTGATTTGGCTTTTTGAGCACACAAAAAAAAAGGAAGGCCAACTTCAGTGGGCTGATGATTCTCGCTCCAAGGAAATTTATGTAAGTGCAATTTGAAAGAGTTATTTACAACATGTATTAGTTGGTATTTGCTGCAAATATATTGCTTTTATGATACCATTCTTGAAACCAACAACAAATCTTATTAATAATTATTTTCACTTCAGCAATTGATGCACATTTTAGGATCAATTAAAAGTTGCAGTTGCTACTCATGAAGACTCGATGACACAAGAGGTGATTCTTTTGGATGTTTTGAAACCCAGATGTGGTTACTTTTGTGGGAAAGGTACAGCCTTACGTGGTTATAGTAAGGGAACTAGAAAAAAACTTGAGCTGCAAAAGAAGATTCAAGAGCAAGATGAAAGGATAAAAAAGTTAGAAGAGACTCAAGAACAAACAAAAAAACAGCTACAAGGGACAGTTGAAGCAACATCAAGGCAACTAGAACAACAAAAGCTTGATATGCAACCTGCAATGGATGCAATGAAGGAAGAATTATAGCGAGAATTTTTAAACAAAGGTACATGCTAAAATCTATTTCATAAAAGATGTCATTGACTATTTACTTGGAAATAATTATCTGTTTTACAAAATTTTTACCTGACGATAAAAATTAATTTAACTTTGATTTCAAGGTACTGTTTTTTTCCCCTTATTGTCCTTAGATTTTGTAAATTCTTTTAAAATCCATCACATTGCATGAGATAAGGATATTTGAAATAGCACATGATTAATCTTAAATATCTCTTTATAATCTTATTATGTATTATGAAATATGTAGTATTATTTAAATAATATGATACTGCTTTATACCCTAACACATGCACTTGTGCACTTGTAGGTTATTGATGTAGATGAGTATATAGTAGGAGAATGCTTTTGGAGAAAGTGATGGTAAATGGTAGAATGTGTTAGCTTGGATATATTCATATGATAATGTAATATTTTGTGATGAAGGTGGATGCACCTTTTTGGGATGATGATTGATATAACTATTTAGGATAATGCTTAGTTTTATTTTGGATATGAAAAATCTGAAGAATGGATGCAATATTTTAAGAAAATCTTAACGATGAATGTAATATTTTGGATATGACTATTGGAAATATATATGCTAACATTTTTGAGGTAATTTTCGGATGGTATGATTAAATTAATGCTTTATCATTTTACAAGATTTATATGAATTATTACAAATTTAATAATTTATACATTTATTGAAAAATATTGTTTGGGCAACGATTTTTGTCGTTGCTGTAAATGCATATGATCATAGCAGTATAGTGAGCAACAACAAATGTTGTTGTGAAAAAACTATGCATTTATAGCAACGACAATTATCGTTTTAGTAAATGAGAATACTTGTATCATGAAATGCAACGTATGGCAATGACATTATTTTCGCAACAAAAAAAGTCGTGTAAAATAAAATTTTTGCAACGACAAAAATTGTTGTCATATTTTTTTGCAATGCCCAGACGCGCAACGACCATGCAACGACAAAAGTCGTTGCTAAGTGATTTTTTGCAACAAGTGTTTTTTAGCAACGACATTTTTTGTTGCCAATAATGGGTTTTCTTGTAGTTTGGATATTTTACCCGAATACGTTTGCCATCACCAACTAAAATATATTGAGGAATGCTCAAATTAAATAGTTTGGATACTTTACTCGAATCACAAGTCATGTGAAAAGTCGCCCTGGTATCCATATACCATCCGCTTTCGAGAGGTTGCAACCTCGTGGAACTGTACACTTGGCCCAACTCTGTTGGTGACATAAGATGGCCATAACCAGACTACATCAGGCTAGCATAGTAGGCCTGTTGGTTGAGGGCAGGGGCCCAACATAGATTACTGAGGTCGCTGTTGGGCCGGACCTATTGGGAAAGGACAAGGCGGTGAGGCCTAGTTGCCTTGCAGCTGTGGTGGCCAAGCGGACTGGGCTCCCCACTGAGGGGCCTGCTGCTGTTGGGCCTACCAAGGTGGCCCAGTCTCTTGTTGTTGCTGCTGCTGATTATTTTTGTTGTTCTCTCCGCCCCTACCAAGACCTTTGGGCTTGTTGTTGTTCCCACGCCCGCGGCCCCGACCTCGACCACCACCCGCTGCGCTGCTGGTCTGTCGCCGGCCGGTGATGATGATGGCAAGGGCAGGGCCTGCGAGGTCTGAGCCACGAGAGCCTGCTGGGCCGACTCTTCTTGTTTCTTTTGAGGAGTCTCCTCCAAGAGAAACATGGACCTTGCTTTGTTGAAGCTCGGAGTGGGTTCATATTGAGAGACAATGGCAGCAACTATATCATATTCACCCTTGGTGAGGCCGGCAATGAGTTGCATAACCGTCTTACGATTAGATACCGGGCAATCAACGTTAGCTAACAGATCCGCAAATAGCTAAATTTGTTTACAATAATCAAACATGTTTGCATAGTGTTTGAGTTTGGTGTTCGCGAACTGTTTCTCCAAATACGCTGCCATAGTATGCTTATTATCATGAAACAACTCCTCAAGTCGGATTGGGTCCATAATTCTCGAGCCGTGGCACCCTGTTTCATGATGGTGTCAACAAGGTCTTTGGAGATGGTTCCATAGATCCATTGCTTCACAATCGTATCCAATCTCTTCCATGCATGTGCATCATCAATCTCCGTCGGTCGAGAAACGATAACAACAATATGATTGAGAACATTGAAAGCACATGCCTGAATTGGAAACAATTCAACCCACATAGCATATTGCGCACTCCTCTTGATCAAGGGCAACACTAATAAGATTTTTGATGTTGGAAACGGAAAAGGCTTGTTGGAAGGTGTTGGAGGGAAGAGGATGAGGTAGAGGGGGGGGAGTATCGCCGCCTGCCATGGAAATAGTGGCTGGTGGTTTGAATTACTTATCATGTTTAAAAGCTTGTTGAATTAAATAAAAGGTTTTGATCTTGAAAGGAAGAGTTATCGAGTTTTGAAAACTTATTAACATGAGATTTAATTCCCAAGTATTTTTAAAAGGTTGATTTTGAAAGTATGTTGAATTAAATAAAAAAGAGTTTTGAATTATTTTATTATAAAGGTTAATTTTATTCAACGGGAGAAATTTTATAAGGATTTATCGAATTATTATTAAAGCTTTATAAGCGTGATTATATTAGTCCCACTATGCGGATTTGGTTAGTAAGACTATGGACTTTGTATGACCTAGTCTTTGCTCAAGGATAGCCTTTCTACATAAAGAAACTAACTTGGGGGGGGGGGGGGTTCACACTTAGGAGAGGAATTGAGTTTTAAAAAGGAATTGATTTTTATCACTCGAATTATTATTCAAATTATTATTGAGCTATTGGAATTATTTTGAGAATCTTGAGTATTGGTTTTGAATTATGAGGTTTGAGTTATTGAAATAAATATTGGAATTTCATGATTGGTTTAAAAAGCATGTTTGCTAATAAATTGAGTTTACTTATCTTGCACTTATCGTACTTAGCATATTTTGCTAATCTGTATTTTGTATTTGTTTTGGTTCACCCTGTTTACCTTAATGGTAAGCAGTGTTGACTATTTTCAGGTGGAGTCATGAATTAGCATATAGGAGTCGCGGGATTTGCTTCACCTAGTTTAGGAATGCTGGTTTTGTCTTTATTTTGAGTACTTATAACAATGGTTATTACTATTTTATACAAGTAAGTATTAATAAAAGAAGAGTTGATTTTCTGCTGCAAGTTTATTTGTTATTGAGTTAAGTATTTTGACTAGCCTTGCGTAATCACGCAGCGGTAATATGCCTAAGTCTATATCTGCGGTATAATTATACGAATTATACTAGATTTGGTGGTGTTACAAGTGGTATCAGTTTACCAGGTCTTAAAAAACATTAAAATTGGGAAAAACAAAATTGTGGGTGGACATTAATTAAGAGGGCATATAGGAATAGAGTTTCGCATTTGTGTGTGATGGTCAAAAGCATTATTTTTAAATAAAAACTATTTTCTGATTTGGAAAGATGATTGAGAAAAGGATTCTCGTGTACAATTCTCTGTCTAGGTAAGACTCGCCTCGACGTTGTAGGTAACTTTCCTAGGAGACGCGTGCTTGACCGTCTAATATCATTATTCAAGTACAGTATTATTATTTTCGAAAACAAAAAGAATTGAAACTATTTCAAAGCTTGAGTTGGTGTGATTGCTTGTGCATTAAGTTTGTGTTATAACACCTTAGTCTATGGTCAAGAGGTCCGAATTTTTTTTGAGTTTATTGCTTATGGTTAGGTGATCTTAAGTTATACTTGGTATATTATTAAGTTATGTATTGCTTTATGCAAATGGAATTTATGAATTGAGTTGCTTATGTGAAATACCATTGAATTGATAATTAATATGTGTAAACAAGATAAAAATGATTGATAATTTGAGGAAGTAATTCTTTGATTTGTATTATTTGAAAGACGATGGGAGGTCCGAAATTTTGGTGTTTTAATGCTCATAGTTGAGTCATCTTAAGTTATATTTGTTTATTTACACGTATTACTTCATGCAAATGGAATTCATTGAGTTTTGATTTTAACTGTTCATGTCGAATAGTATTCATATGTTTATTAAAGTGATTTATTTATATAGGCGTTGGATGAATTCAGAAAGAAATTCTTTAATGTTTATTACTTGAAAGATGAAGGGATTAGTACGTATTAATGATTTTGTGACTAGAATAACTACCTTTGTTCAGTCTCTTTATGAGAAGTCTGACCTTGAAGTGTTTACTCAACCACCATGGCTAGTTTTATTATCTCTAGCCCATTCACCTAAAGTTAAAAAAAAGGTATGAACCTTTCTTTGAGAATGAGAAGCACCATCATGAGGGAAAGTGGCGAGCAACCTTGACTCGGTTCAAAAGTAATTTTTTTACTACCTTAATTGTGACTATGAACCTAGGAGGAGAGTTGTGGAACCACCAAAGTTGGGGAGAACCAAACCTTGATATAACTTCACCAACTTCATTACTTGAACTCCCAACTACCCTTTTGTTCATCCAAGACTACTTCACAAGGAGTTTGTTTCCTCCATTGATGAATCCATACCACCATTTGAAAGGCATAAGAATTATCCTTCTCCTACTCCAAGTTATGAGACTCCAACCTATGGGCCTCATTCAAAGCGCGTCTACTTACTACTTAAGCATGTGTGAATATGCTTGACACTCATAGGAAGTGGGAATTGACATAATATGCTTAGGGACAAGTAAAGTAGTGAGCCGCCAACAAGTTTTTAAGGAACTTGTAAAGCGTTCACGGATCATTTAAGGCAACCACGATTAAGGGACAACAATAGGCAACAACAATTGACCCGTGAAGGTTACACCACATTCAAAATCCATGAGATTACTAACTCCATATGGTTCAGAACCACAAAAGGAGGATTGGGGATGATGGTACGAAGTGAGTCATGGAAACACATTCGCTCGTTTTGGCCTCTACTCAATTCTTATTGTGAAAAGTGTTCCCTGCAATCTCAAAGGCACACAAAACAAAGATTCAATTTGCTCTAAACTAAATTAAGCTAAATTGGCTGACTGTTAATGCAACATATAATTCTAAATATCATGATCACTTCAATTTACAACAAGATTAAAAAGGAACCTAAATCGGTCGTCCAAATTATTTATTAAGCGTTATATTCAATTACATATTCCCTTTGACATGCAATATGGTTATCAACAATAACAATAGAATAACAATAACATTGGAAGCAATTTAATCATAAATCTAAGAAACTAATATATGACAAACATGAAAAAAATCATTAGAAATATAACAGAGAAAAGGAACATGATTCTTTACTTTGATTGCGTTTGCTTGCAACTATAAAACAATAAACACGTTAGTAACTTCAAGAAAAATAAATAATAAAATGGAAATTAATTCAAATGAAAGTAAAGCTGATTTGGGGCCTAAACCTCAAACATTTCTACCTTTCACGCCTTGGTTTAAGTATAGAATTTCGGGTAAAGAACGGAATCCGGGGAGTGCTTAGGGGATGAATTGTGAGAATAGGGAAGGAAAATATTTAGGCTAGAGCATAACAGAGAAAGAATAGGTTTAAGGCTTAGAATGTGTGTGTGAGAGATGACAATGTCTGTTGGTGCCCTGAAACTGTGAAATCAGCCTCGTATTTATAGAGGAAATGTAAGGAGGGAGGTCCAAAACCCTAGAAATGAGGCGACGCAGCAGAATAAAGCGTCGTGGCATGGCATATCTGTCGTGGTACGATATAGTTTGCCGTGGTACGACACTTTTGCCGTGGCACGGTAGATTTATCGTAGTGTGGCAGTAAATTTATCATTTATGAAAGTCAAAACGAGTAAAAAGATAAAACTGGGTAAAGAGAATTGCTCTGGCGGGGCAGAAATTGCCGTAACGCGGCAATTGTGGTTCTGGAAAATTCTCTTAAATTCATTTTTATCTTATTTTCTTTAAAAGCATGTGACGATTGGGTGCCGTTTAAGCTATTCTGGGCTCATTTTAGGTTTAGGGTTTTATAATATTTATTAATCGGGCTCAATTAATAAATAAATGTAATGGATTAAGATGGTTTGGGTTAAAATGAGGGATTGAATAATGCTTGACTAAATACTTGGACTTAAATATGGACTGATTTGTAGAATATGTTTGATTGAAAAAGGAAAGCACTCTCGAGATTAAATACTCGATTTGACCAATAATGGCGGTGAAAGGTTGTTCATCATCGGGTTTAGTTTTGGGGAGACATTTTTAGATGTCTACAAAAGCCCCCACTTTTACTGTGTTTGTAGAAATGTAAGTTTCAAAAACGATAGTCAAAGTAGTCAATTGGGACGGATATTGATTTAAGATGTTCTGTGATCCTAAATCACTTTGTATATGCCGATACCTGCAGACAAGTATTAGTTCCACAGATAAAAGTGTAAAGGATAGAAGTGCTTATCTGACACTGTCCATCGGCACCAAATACGTTTGGTAGCTTTCTGCGCCTCGAGAAATCTACCGGATATTAAACGGATAGTCTTCCACACCTCAAGAATCCTATTGTGAATCATTGCCTCCGAAGAGAAGGGATGTTCAATTGTCTCCAAGCAAAAGCTGTGGATGATGATAATAGCGCCTTCAAGTCATGTGCATGTGACTATATAGGCGTTGCTCGATACCTTCAAGCCATGTGTATCTAGCTGTATAGGTATTGGTGGAGAAGAGGGTACAATATTGTTCGATTGTCCCCGAATAGAGGCTGTTTGCTCGATTGTCCCCGAACAGAAACTGATAATATGATTGCTCGATTATCCCCGAACAGAGGCTATTTGCTCGATTGTCCCCGAACATAAGTTTTTTGCTCGATTGTCCCGGAACAGAGGCTGATGTGATTGTTCAATTGTTCCTGAATAGATGCTGATAATATGATTGCTCGATTTTCCCCGAACAGAGGCTGATAAAATGTTGGTTCGATTGTTCTCGAATAGAGGCTGATAATATGATCGTTCGATTGTCCCCGAACGGAGGCTGATAAAATGATTGTTTGATTGTCCCCAAATAGAGGTTGTACCTGAGACCTGCAAAATGGAATTTGCCAAAGGACTCGTATAGACGGTGATCGACTCAAGCCTGAACCAACTGACTCGACCAAGCCTGATTTGACACCACATGACATGTTTATGACTTGTGATTGTGTGTGTATGTGTTTAAATTGGTGTGTGTTGACAGACACAGACAAATGCAAAAATTTCCGTCATTTTTTGTCATGAGTGGAAGGTATCGTCTCTATCCCGAAAAAGAAAGATGTGAAAAATGAAGGTTTGAAAAAAGTTTTCGAACTCCCCCCCCCCCAACAAAATTAATTTCAGAAAATTAAGTTTTTTAACTTCCCCAAAAGAAAATTAATGAAAAATGAGAAGAAGATTTGAGCTTCCTCGTCGAGTATGATAGAGCGAAGGGAGGTGAATCGCATGGATTGAATCGCTCGTGTTGAGAATTATGTATGTATGATGAATGTTCTTAGGCCAAGTGGCTAAGGACAGTTACATCATGTGACACGATTAGTTGATGAATGTACTTAGGTTAGGAGGCTAAGCACAACATAACTGTTAATGTATGTTGCTTAGGTCAGGAAGTTAAGAATCATAAAAATCTCGATGAACGTTGCTTAGGTCTAGATGCTAAGCACGTAAACAATGATGGTTGTTCTCTGAATGTTAAGATGATGAATCATGCGCGGTGTGGGAACAAGATTTCATGAAAAGGGTTTTTAAGGGAAGGATATTTTGGCTATGTATGTGTGAATGATGTGTGTGAAAGTGATACTAAGGTTTGGCTGCAAAAGTTGTGGTGATGGAAATAGATGTGAAAAGAGTCAACATGGTGACTCTTTAGGCTAGGTAGGCTAAATAAGGGGTTCAAGCCCCCAAGTCTAGCTCTAGATGGATAGGGATGAACATCGGAAATCCTTTGATGCGATCATGCATTAATGTGAACATGAATGTGGCCGCACCTCGATATGAGGTTGCCTACGTATCCGTTAGGAATCAGGCCGAATGTAGCTCTAGCTGAACATTGCACAAGTGTATGTACACCTTAAAGAGGTCTTTGAAGGATGTAATAAGGTTAAGTTGGAGGTTGAAAAGGAAGGGATGAAAGGCTCAAGACCCGAGGGAAGCCCCCCCACGATGTGCAACTATGTATTTGAAAATTTAAGTTTGCAAGTTTATTATTGTTATTATTATTTTTATTTTATTTTTTTTTCTTTTCTTTTTCATTTTCATTCTTTTGAATCAATGTGGGCAATGTCAACACCATGCGGTCCATCACTCACTTGACATTCATGTTTCTGAGGCACGGTATCGAGCACTCGATGAGAGACGCAATTCGAGACGTGTTCATATCAAAGACATTGGAACACTTGCTCTAAGCCATCGTTTCATTTTTATTTATTTATATTTTTTTCTTTTTCTTTTGAATTTGCTTTTGAATGTTACACTAATTACACACCTTCCCATCCCAAGGTTCGGGGTATGTGGGTTGAATAAATGAGGCCAAACGTTAGACGAGACTCAAAATGGTTATTGAAAGAATAGAATACGTGTTTGAATAATTCACGGGGAGATAAAGGGATTGCAATGGGTGCCTCAAATCAATGGTATACCTTGTGTTTGTTTCAGCGATTATTTTTTTTTTAATGAAATGACTGAGATGTCAAGGAAAAAATGCTCATTTTATTAATGGAAAAAGTGATTAAATAGAACACATAGAACACATAGAGTCTGGGAATGAAAAGCTTATGGTAGACATAATACGAGGAATGGAAAAGAATAAAAAAGAAGAGAGAAATCATGAAATCTTGCACGAAGGACTCGCCGTGCGCCTTGTCTTCATTACTTACTGCCGCCTAGAGAGACCAGAAGTTTGTTGGCATCAACCAAATCTTGAATAGCATCTTTCAGATTCCAGCACTGTTTAGTAGAGTGACCCCTTCATTGATGGAACTTGCAGTGAGCATTAGGGTTCCATTATCTTTTCTTCAGGTTTCGGCTTTGGGAATGGTCCAATAGGTGTAATCAAGCCTTGACCGTAGAGGTGATCAAAGGTAACATTATAAGTCATTCCCAAAGGAGTGTAAGTTCTCCTTTTCTTTGGTAAGGGAGCATCAAGAGCTAGCTACACTTCCGTGAGATCATACTGGCTTACATTGTTGGTAGCATTGTCGGCCTTAGAAGACGAAGAAGAAGGAAGGTCATTCTTCTTGTTTTTCCAACTGTTATTTTTGTTACTACTACTAACAGTCTTTATTAGCTCGTCCTCAATATTAATGCCAATCGTATACACCTTCGAAAGTGTTCAATGACAAGAATTTGAGATGTTGCCTGTACTTCTGAGTCAAATTTTGGATAAAGAGACAAACCATCTCCTTTTCCTTTGGTGGCTCAACCATTTGTGCAACTGTTTCTCTCCACCTACTCAGGTATGCACTGAATCCTTCATTTTCTTTTTTCTTAAGGATAGAGAGCTCACGTTCAGAAGTCTTGGTTTGAATGTTACACTTGTAAAGATTCATAAAGCTTTCAGCGACATCTTCCCAAGTTGTAGTGTACTTTAAGCTTCTCAACTGATGTAAGAGTAGCGTAGTCTTGCTCCATAGTGGTTCCTTAGTATTAAGGCCTTCCAACATAGAAATGAGTACAAAAATGGACTTGTTGACTTTCTTGATATTTTCCTTGCTAGCCATTGGAGTGAAATAAAAGTGAACTGGAGGTGACGGTGATGACCTATGTGGAGACGACGGAGGTTTTCTTAGATGCCTCTTAGGTTTATGAGGTTGTTTGTGGTAGTGAATTAAGCCGTACTAATCTGCCCTTGTTCCTTGACCAAGTACTGTGAAATAAGATTAATTCACTTACTAGTTTGACTCACTACTCAAAATAGGAAAGAAAAGTGGGGAAAGACAGAATTTTGAAAATCGGTGAGAAATACTCCACACATTTTTTTAAATGGAAAAGGGGACGCGTGCATGAACCTAGTATACAATCATAAACGACATGGTGCATGACACGAGCCGAAAAGAAGTGTGTGGACTATACTTGACTCGTGAGTGATTAACTGATGTTATAAGACTCGTGGTATGATCGCAAGGCTAGAGATGTAAACGGTATAAAAACGACTGACGCGAGGAACAAAATAGAACGGAAAACCAAAACGGGACTGACTGGAATAAAACCCTTTTACTGTGGCACGACAATCAATACCGTGGAGCGGTACTTAATTCCAGGGTCTGTTTTGTGTAACTTTCCATTTTTTCGTCAATTTAATGTTTTTGCTAATTACTATGTGTGTACGGTCCGTTGGCATTCATTAGTAATAAATTAAACAAAGTAAACCAACATCATAGACAAAGAACAATCGTTAAGGTTACGATTAAAACAAGCAAATATGTACAAGTAGGACATGTAGTCATAATGACGCAATGAAGTTCGCAACCTAAGGGGTCAAGTTCTATGTTCCACTATGGTCAAGTTTACTTGGGTGTCAAAAGGGTACCATGGTTAAGAGTTTAAATGCGTTAGCAAGGCAGCCTCCGTTGAGGGTGTATGCCAAAGGGCGGCTCCGCAAGTTCGTGATGAAATCGAACTCAACTCTATGGTTTGGGTGGATTTAAAAACTTGGATGAACCCTTATTGTCATGAACGTTTTTGGATTGATAAAGCTTAAAACCCCCGGGGCTAAAACGTATGTAGAACACATACGGTTTTTAGAATAAATGAAAGAAGCTAATTACGAGAAAAAAGCAGAACCACTAGAATGTTTAGCAGTACCGTGCCACGACAGGGATTGTTGTGCCACGGATCTTTATGCGGTACCACGATGCTCTGTGCCGTGCCACGGTAATTTTGTCGTTGCGCGATATTGATAAAAACATAATAGTGCGCCTTTGTTTTTTTCAATCGTGATCAGGTTATTCAATTTTTCCTTGGAGGCGAACCTAAATACGAGGTTAAAACGTCAATGCATTTGCAAAATTGCCAATTTAATCACAGGAATACGATTAAAAAATCTTTCAAGTCTCATCCACTTATCTCAATTAAATACTAATTACTTAAATCGATGAATAACCAAGAATCCTCCCTAGTGGTGTCTCCATATTGTAGGCGTCATTTAAAGCATGCCTTCTTAGGCATGTGTGAATGTGCTTAGCACTCATAGGAAGTGGGAATTGACATAATACAATTAGTGATAAGGAAAGTAGCGAGCCACCAACAAGTTTTTAAGGAACTTGTAAACCGTTCATGGATCATTTAAGACAACTACGATTAAGGGACAACGATAGGCAACAATTATTGACCCATGAAGGTTACACCCCATTCGTAATCCATGAGATTACTAACTCCATATGGTTCGGAACCACAAAAGGAGGATCGGGGATGATGGTACGAAGTGAGTCATGGAGACACATTCGCCCATATTGGCCTCTACTCGATTCTTATTGTGAAAAGTATTCCCTGCGATCTCAAAGGCACACAAACAAAGATTTAATTTGCTCCAAACTAAATTAGGCTACATTGGTTGAATTAATGCAACATATAATTCTAAATATCGTGATCACTTCAATTAACAACAAGATTAAAAAAGAACCTAAATTGATTGTCCAAAATTATCTTATTAAGCGTTATATTCAAATAAATATTATCTTTAACATTCAATATGGTTATTCACAATAACAATAGAATAACAATAACATTGGAAGCAATTTAACTATAAATCTAACAATTTAATATATGACAAACATGACAAAAATTGTTAGAAATATAACAGGAACAAAAGGAACATGATTCCTTACTTTGATTGCGTTTGCTTGCAACTATAAAACAATAAACACATTAGTAACTTCAAGGAAAATAAATAATAAAATTGAAATTAATTCAAATGAAAGTAAAGTTGATTTGGGGCCCAATCCTCGAACAGTTCTACCTTTCACGCCATGGTTTAAGTATAGAACTTCGGGTAAAGTATGGACTCCGGGGAGTGCTTAGGGGATGAATTGTGAGAAGATTTGAATGAAATGTCCACGCGTCTCTAAACAAAAGAGCTTTGAATAAAATAATCACGCGTCTCTGAACTAAAGATCTTTGAATGAAATATCCACACATCTCTAAACAAAAGACCTTTGAAAGGAATGTCGACACGTCTCTGAACAAAAGAGGTTTTTGAATGATAAGTGGTGAGAGTATCTGATTGCCTGCGAATAGAAGCTTCGATGAATCTGTGACGAATGGTGAGGGTGTTCGATTGGCTACGAACAGAAACTTCGATGAATTAGTGTAATGAATGGTGAGATTGCTCGATTAACTTCTAATAGATGCTTCGATGAATATATACAATGAGATTGCTCGATTGACTCCGAATAGAAGCTTCGATGAATAGGTGTATTCTGTAAAATCAAACATTACTAAAGGACTTTCCTGTGGCTTTATTGGGGTTGACCCAAGACTTGATGTACTTGACTCATTGTATGGTTCAATGTGCTCAAATCAACTCAATGTGTTTTGACATGACATGACTCATGTCTACAGACTCATGTGTGTAGAATGTTGACTCAATTGGATGTTGTGACACGACATGACTCAATGTTCATGACTTGTGTGTGCATTTTGTTGTAATTGTGCTCGTGTGACTCGAAAATGCAGGAAAGCAAAAATTTTCCGTCATTTGTGTGGAGGATATCGACTTTCTCCTGAAAAGAAAGACGTGAAAAAGGAAAGAGTTAAAAAGTAGGTGAAATTAGAAGTTTTTTAACTTCCCCAAAAGGAAAAAAGATGAAAAGAAATGAATCGAATAATGATGAGTGTTTGAATGAGCTTAATCAAGTTTATGCATTAATCGTTGTATTTCATGGTGCAAAGATTGATGATTCGATAATGAAAGTAGTTGGGTAACTTAGGCTCGGAGGCTAAGTACCTCATACTATGTGATGTAATGATGATTATGATAATGAGTGATTCTACAATGACAAGGCATGCTTCAGAGTTGTATCAAGATTTCATGATAAAGGGTTCCTAAGGGAAGGATTATTTGGCTATGTATTTGTGATGTGTGAGAGTGACACTAAGGTTAGGCTACATAGGCTAAGGGTGTGAAATAAATATTTTGAGAAGAGCCAAGGGATGGTGACTCTTAGGCTGGGTAGGCTAATGATGTAGGGATCAAGCCCCCAATTCTATCTCTAAATGAATAGAGATGAGCATTGGAGATCCCTTGATATGATCATGCGTGAATATGTGATGAATAATGATTACAGTCGCACCCCAATGGGAGGTTGCCTACGTATTCGTTAGGAATCAGGTCGAACGTAGCTCGGGCCAAACATTGCACAAGTGTATGTACATCTCAAAGAGGTCTTTCAAGGGTTGTAACGGGGTAAGGATAAAGGTTGAAGAAAAGGGGATAAAGGCTCAAGACCCAGAATAAGCCCCCTAGGTGTGCAACCTTACATTTGAATCTTGGTATTTGTATGCTTGAGGTCTCTCAATTTTAAATTTATTTTTGTTTTTTGAATTTTGAGATTTGTTTATGAATCTACTTTAGATAAGTGTGGGCAATCCCAATCATGTGGTTTATCACTCAGCATTCATGTTTCTTAGGCACGGTCCCGAGCACTCGATAAGAGACACAATATGAGATATGTTCATATCAAAGACACTGGAACATCTGCACACTTTTATTGCCTTTTTCTTTTTGAACTTGGGACTTTGGTAAAAATCACTCAAGCTTTTGTAATTGGTTTTGATTCATAAATTGCACACCATCCCATCCCAAGGTTAGGTAGATGTAGGTTAAAAAAAGAAAGA
Source organism: Chenopodium quinoa (assembly GCF_001683475.1). NCBI lineage: Eukaryota > Viridiplantae > Streptophyta > Magnoliopsida > Caryophyllales > Amaranthaceae > Chenopodium > Chenopodium quinoa. Next base: position 720,008 of record NW_018743858.1, on the reverse strand, counting down.
TGAATCATTAAATGATGCTCAAAGTGGTTTATCAAGAAAGATTCTATAATTGAAAGGAAAAATGGAAACTAATAATCCCACCTTTAGCATTTCTGCTCAAAACAATCTCACCTTTTCGAAATTTGGAAACAATCCCACATTTAACCCCCTATCTTCTCAAAACAAGCCTTTTACCAGTTTTTGAAATTAGTAACCTGTTTCAGAAGGTGACTTGCCATGTGTCACCTTCTAATTGTTTTTTTTTATTTAAAAAACAAACGAAGGAATCAAAAAACCAAAAATAAATTAATCCCTTTTTCCCTTTATTCCCCTGCCAAAGCCCCCTCCCCTATCAGAACCAGCCGCCTTCCCCTTGCCGGAGCCAACCTACTTAAGATGTTAAGCATACTCTGCGTTATTCTCCATTAAAGTGGCATGTGAGCTTTCTCTTCCCCATTTAAGAGGCTTAACGGTGTTTTGTTTTGGGTTAGGGTTGGAGTGAGGGTGGGAATTCGATATGGGTGGTGTTTCATAGGGTGTTGGGTGAGGGGGGGTAGGCTTTACGTGGGTTTTGTCGGTAATCGTCGACGTCAAACATCACAAAATCTCCACGCTTCTTCACGCACTCCACTAGATCTTTCTTCTTCATATTCATTTTCTCCTTTTTTTTAATTATTCACTAATTTTTATGAATTCATTTTCCGCCATTGTTATTGATTTTGACAATTGAAATTGACTGTTAATGTTTCTTATTTTGATTTTGATTTTAGTTTTGTTAAATTGGATAGATTTTGAGTTCATACTTTGTGGTATTACCATTGCGAGTACTCTGGTGGCAACAATTCACTCAATTCCATCCACAAATTGACGCGAAAGGGGAAGCAGAGCAGGGGAGGATTTTGTGGGTGGCTAGGGTGTTGAATTTAGGAGATTTTAGGGTGGCTGGGTGGTCGGTTAAGGGGGGTTTCATTGTTAGGTGAGAGGGGGTGTGGTTGGGTGTTCGGAGTGGTTATGGAGGTTTGATGGTGGTAATTATGGAGGTTTGATGGTGGTGGTTATGGTTGAGTTACCATTAAGGGTTAGGGAGGTGGGAGATAGGAGGAGAAAATTAGGAAATTAAAGTAAAAATTAAAAAAAAATTATAAAGAAAATATTAACCTGTTAAACAGGTTTTAGGTAAAAAGGACCATTTTTAGCAGATCTAGGTTAAAGGTGGGATTATTTCCAGATTATTCGAAGGTGGGATTGTTTTGAGCATAAATGCTAAAGGTGGGATTTTTAGGCCAATCGTTAGATGATGCTCAGAGTGGTTTATCAAGAAAGATTGTATACTTGAAAGGGTGAAGGTGATATGATGAGGCTACAAGGGGTGCCTCGAATCATCAGTATACCTTGTGCTTAGTTCGGTATGGAAAAATGCAATGCAATGATCATATGCAAGGAAATAAATGCTCATTTTATTGAAAATGGAAAAGGGGCAAGAAAAAACTTACGAAGTAAATATAAGGAAAAAAGATGGAGGGTGCCTATGCTAGACTTATTGGTGAAGGGGAAAATAAAAAAAGAAATAAAAAATTCATGATGATCCTAAAAAAACAAAAAATCGAAGTGCCTTCTATCTTGTCTCATTATCACTCGGTCTTCTTGCCGGCTTGAGGGAATGGAAGCTTGTTTGCATCAATGAGATCTTGAATGAGGTTTGAAACCTGTAAATTTTATTTGTGGTATGACCATTGCCTCGATGGTACTTACAATAAGAGTTGGGATTCCATCTTGAAGATCGCTTTTCTGTACTTACAATAAGAGTTAGATCCTCAGTGGGACCAATAAGCTTGATTAAACCCCTATCGTGGAGACGATTGAAAGCAACATCATAGGATATTCCAATAGGTACGGTGCAACTCTATTTTGGGTTTCTTGACTTTTAAGGTATCCTTATCAAGGGCCCAGATATCATCAGCATCGATGTAGTTGCTATGGGAAGAAGCGGAAGACGAATTGTCGTTCTTCCTGCTCTTGCCATTGTTTCCGTTGTGATTAGCCTTCAAGAAGTCATCTTCAATGTTAATAGTTATGTCATAGACGGCCTTGAAAGTGCTTAAAGATTGATATTTTAAGTGCTTATAATACTTATCTTGCATGTTTTTGATAAGCCTTCTTACAGAATCTTTTTTCGTCTAGGGCCTTAATCATCCTTGCAGCGACTTCTTTCCATCTAGTATAAAATTTGGTGAAGCCTTCATTGTCTTTTTGCTTCAAGATTTCGAGCTCTCTATAGTCAGTCTCTACTTGTACGTTGCACTGGTATCTCTTGATGAAAGTATGTGAAATACTCTCATAAGTAACAGTGTCCTTGGAATTCAAGGAAAAGAACCATTGTTGGCACACCATTTCTAAGGAAAGAGAAAAAAGTGAGTGGAAGATTTTCTTATCAACCCCCTTGAATTCCATGATTGCTTCAAAAGCTCTCAAGTAGAAGTAAGGGTTATCTGTGGGTTTGAACTTGGGGATGTCATTGGCTGAGAACTTGTGCAGAAGAAGTCCCTTATCTAGTGAGATTCCCTTGGTACTCATATCAAGATACTTATAACTATTGGAAATCTAACTTAGCGTCTTTTCGATGCGCTTGATTGTCTCACGTGGAACTTGTTTATTAGGATCTTCAACTTTCTCCATTCGAATGGTGAGTCTTTTGACCATCTCAGCAAGATTTTCCATGGTCTTTTGGAGTTTGTAAATATTTTTTTGTTTCACTGTCATTGGTTTCCTTTTCCTTCGAACCGTGTTCGCAAAGAAAATCTCTTGTATGTAGGAGTTGTCTCGAACTAATCGACCCTCTTTGCTTGACCAAACGATGTGGAAAGTTAAACCATGGACACTTCTTGTCAATCACATGACTCGAACTCGATTTAACATTCATAGATGGGGAAAGTCCCGAAAAAATATGGTGTATGAGGGAGAATGATATGTATGGTGAAAGCATGTAAGAAGATAGTATGTCGGGAGAGTATATGTGTAAAGAGAAAGTATGTGAATGGTGAAAGTGTTTAAAAAGGATAGTGTGAGGTATGGAAAGGTATGGAAAATGATGTAAAGGGAAAAGATGTCTTTGTGGAAGAATATGAAAATTCCGTGAATAGGATGGACCCTCAACTCAAATGACGGAAAGGATGACTCATGCATGGACCCAAGACATGGTCATGGTGTAAAAAAAAAGATATGTTCAAGGTGTGTGCAAAGACTCGTGAGTGAAAGTGATATTTACAAGACTCGTGTAATGACCATGTGACTAGACATGCAGTTAGACTCATACAAAACTAAGGAAAGACCATATACTAACGTTAAAGTGGTTAATCAAGACAATGGGACTCGATGCGAAGACTTCAGAAAGAAAAACTAAACCATCGTATAGCAATGGAACTATCGTATGGCGTTTGCTCCAACACGAGATGACAAGACTGTCGCGACGTGTTGGTTACCAACGTTCTGCGCCGCAGACCAAGATGACGCGCCAAAACTGGAACGTCACCGCTATCTGTTTTCAGCCATTCTTTTTAAGGTTTAAGCCTATAGTCTTCTTGGTCGATCATATTCGTACTTTATGGATTCGTTTTAATTAACCAAATTAATAAAGCAATGTCCTTTGGGTTAGTGTATATACACATATGTACAAGAATCAAAGCAAAGGGTTAGCGTAATCAGGCAAGATATGCACAAGTAAGATATGCACAAATAATCAAGTAGTCACAATATGATGCAATGAGTTTGCAACCTAACCATGGCTCTAGTTCTCAAAGGTCAAGAATTATGGTGTCCAAGAGGATCCACGGTTAAGAGTCCAGATGCATCGCACGAAAGCCTTACCTTAGAAAGGTTGGCGTGATGGACGAGACCCCGTGAGTTAAACTCAACTCAATGGTTTGGTGAATTCAACAAACTCGGATGCACGGCATGCACCCATTATTACACAGAGCGTTTTTGGGGTGGACGGAGTGTGAATTTAGAAGGGCTAAAGCCATATGTAAAACACATATGGGTTCAGAAAGGTCGAAAAAAACTTAATCAGGAAGTAAAATCGTCGAGGCAGTGCTAGAATCGGGCGAAATAGGAAGACAGAAAATTGGCGCAAAATCACCAGAATTTGTCGGTGGAAACCAACAACTATTGTCTGGCGAGAGCTCTGTCGCGGTGCGACAAGGCTATCGTTCAGATATGGTCACTGTTGCCATGCGACAGTTCTGATGCTCTACGGCAGTTTTAATCTTCGATATTTTTTCCGATTTTTCGTAGCGTCTTTTTTATTTTAGTTTTGAAAAATATTTCCGGCCTTTCCTACGTGTATGTCCTATGTTTTTGACACATTACAGATGGTATTTCCAATGCGTACCTTTTTATGCTTATGCCACAATGTTAATCAAAATTACGCACATGAATATCAAGAATCTTTCAAGTCTCATCCTCTCATTCTAATCAATTGCTAAACGAATTGCGAATTAATTTAGAAATCCTCCCCAGCGGAGTCGCCAAAAACTGTAGGGAATTTTTCAACTCCACGCTACTACAGTGTCATGTTTTTAAGCATGGCGACACTTCAAGGAAAAGAAGCTAGATAAAAAGAGTCGCCAACAAGTTCTAGGAACTTGTAAACCGTTCACGGGTGTGAAGGTTACACCCCATTCACAATAACATAGATTGTTAACTCCATAGTGGTCTGGAACCATGACTGGATGTTCGGGGATGATTGTAGAAATTTGACCTAAGAGATGCCAAACTCGCCCTAAAATAGGCCTCTACTTGATTCTTATGATACTCATGCGCGCTTTTCAATCAACATACATATATCAAATTAACCCTAAACCTGTTTAATATGTGTTGCTTGATTATTAGTGCACAATCAAATCTAATATTGGTGATCACTTGAACTAAAAGTCATATTAGCCTAAATCAAATTATTAATTATCTTATTAGGCGTGATTTCAAATACAAATTCCCTTTAAACATGCAAAAAGAGCGTGATCAAGCAATAGAAATAAATCATGAATAATTAAGCAACATATGATTAATATAACAATCATCATCATATGAACATCATCAAAACATTGTTAGTAGTAAGATCCTAGGCATGATACTAAACAGATTGATAACAAATCCTAACATGTCACAAATAACAAAATCAAAGCGTTATCCTAATCATGATACTAGAAATCAAAATAACATCGTAAACATGATTTCTACTCCAAAGTTAAAGAATAATAAAAGGGGTGGTTGAATTACTCACTTTGATGCCTCAAACTTCTTGCTATTAAAACCATACACACGTTAGTAAACTTCAAGAAATTTATATCAATAAAGTAAATAAATCAAATATCAATTAAAATGTAGATTTGGGACCAAACCCTCAGAATTATCAACCTCTCACGCCGAGGTCAAATGCAACGTCGATTATGGTTTGGAGTATTCGAATCTCGTGAAGTAGGTATTGTGACTGATTTAGGATATCAAGGATGTGTTTAGGCTAAGGCTAAGAACATGGGTGTATTGAATGATGATTAGAGCTAGGTGGTTATAGCTTATTGATGGTTATCGTCTATGATCTGGAACGGGGAAAGCTGCCTCTATTTATAAGGAAAAAAAAGAGTCAAATGATTAGAAAAAGATCAGAATTTGAAAAGAAGTAAAACTGCTTTTGACGCAACGCGACAGAATTGTCGTGTCGTGCTATGTGCTGACACGCAGCACCAGGGCTGTCAATGTGCGATGGTTTTAGCATCGTGTGCTGGTTCTAAAGGATAGCAAAGACGTACAAATTCTGATTTCTAATGGAATTGTATTTCCAGAAGATATCCGAACCTCTTTTTATTCGAATAGAACAAGGATTATTTTACAAGAAGTTTTATTCAACCTCGAACTTCTTTGATCTTTATCTTTTCAGAAAGGATAGAGCAAACCCTTCTAGAGAATTCTAGAAGTTCCTAACTAGTTTAGGATTGGGAATATGATCATGTAGGGCTTAAATAAGATATTTGGACTCCATACAATCATTGGGTCGTAGCTAAGGTGGACCTAGGCTCGGTTTAGGCTAGGTTTAGTAAAGCTATTTTCAAGCCCCATCCTACTGAGCAATAATTGCACCGAGAGTATGGACCAAAATAATCTGGTTTGGATATTTTTATGACTTGGACACAAAATAAATGTTTTTTAAGGACGCGAAATGAATGATTTTGGGTTTAAAGATACAAAATGAATGATTTTGGATTAAAACACACGAAATAGAAGATTTTGGATGAAAACATTTTAGAAAAGGTTAGGAATATGATCAAGGCTTAAGGAAACTTCGAAAGACTCTTCAACTCTTTACCAAACTCGTCAATCAAAACATGAAAGGTACTCATCACTGGGTTTGGTTTTTGGGGAGACACAATTGGGTGTCTACACTCACCAACTTTAGGCATCTTGGGCAGCTAGCCTTGGGGACCAAAGCTTTAGCTTGCTGGCAGCCTCAGCCCCAAAGGCTAGTAGGGCTTGCTGATGCTAGGCTGGCAGCCCGTGCTTGCTAGCAGCACGCAAGACCCAGCTTGCAGCTCTACACACCCAGCTAGCAGCGTGCTGGGCCATGCTACGGCTGCTGCTGCTAGCATGCGCATGCGGCCCTTTGCTGCCCAATGCTATCCTTTGTAAGGCAACCCTTCTTATTCTAGCCCTCGCATGGATAGCACTTAGCTAGGCCATTGCAAGGCTACGACTTAAGGTTTTGCCTAGCGACGCATTGTTTAAATTATTTTCTCATCTCATTGATTCTCAGAATCTACTCGACGCTTGACGTTCGACTTTGACATTCTAAGCTTGGAATCCAACGTATGAGTTCATTATATCCATCGACGTATTTAACTGTTCGGATTAATTCTTCACCTTAGTTTGGTTACATGATTGGGTGTGACCCACATGGTTCATTCAAGAGCAAGTTGTAAGATTAATTATATCAATCTTACTAATCGGAAGTAGCCTCCAGCTAGAAATTCCGATCACTTGACTTTACTATATAATTAGCTTCCCTAATTAATTTTGAACCCTCTATTGGAGTAATACACTTGTTTGAAGGACACCATTCCCATAAATCTCCCTTTGTCCTTCCGCACATGTGTGTTGTATGTGTATTCCATTTTCCTATGTCTTATAATGCTTCTTCGTGAACTATAAGGTAAGATTCATCGTCATCCTTATTACGTCCAAAAGTGTTTCTCGAAATTCCGAGTTCGACTATCAAGTATAGATGATTTCCAAAATCCATCTTAGCACGGCCATGAATTTTCACAATCTCGCTCTTCGAGAGACCTTGTAAACAACAAAGATATATTTTCTATGATTAATAGGAGGAAATTCCCAATCTTGTAGTGTCAAGCTTCTCTTTCTAAGAGACGTAGCCTCTCGAGCGTTGCCTTTATAATCCCCTTTTACGGCAGACGTTTGACAACATCAAAACAGACTAGTACTCAAACAAGCGAACTTGCAATACTCATAATTGAGGAAAAGGTACCGATAGCCTTAATGAGATATATACTTATGACGATTCAAAATCTCTTAAAGTATTCTCATAGGTCAATTCAGAATGGTTCCTAACCAATACCTGTGCAAATGATTTATGACGTTCATGTCTTTGTAGCCAAAGAAACGGTGCTATAAATCATACTACACACTAATCTCACATGGTCATTAATCGCCCATCCTTTAAATGACCTCGATTAGGGATAATTTAAATATGAAATTCAATGTTCACTTAATAGGTGCTTTTTTATCAAAGATATTGTCTTGATACCCTACCTTGAATATCGTCAAATCGAATAGACTCATTATTTAATTCTAAACCACAATTATATAGTTATGGAATAGTAAGCAAAATTTTATTCCACTATGAAACTTTTCAACGTTTCATCTAATGACACTAGTAGTAAAACATAAATGAGCAACGCAAAATGCGCACCGGTTTTTGAAAACCGGTGCTAAAAAAATAGGCGGGATTGAGTGAAAGAGTAACCGCATCGGTTCAAACCAAACCGGTGCAAAATGATGTTATTAGCACCGGTGCGAATTTAAAAAAAAAAAACCGCCATACATCTTTCTCTTCTTTCTTTTTCTTTCCCCCTGCTTTTCATTTTTGTTTTTCCCACGTATTTTTCATTTCTCCCTTCTCTTGAATCCACCACCTTCCTCCACCACAGCCGCCACCTGCGCACGGGTACCCCCTCACCACTACCGCCACCGCCACCTGCACCAAAACCCCTTCCACCACAGCCGCCTCTTCCAACGACCACCGTGTAGTCCTCTTTCCTCTTCATTTCAGCAGCGCATGCAAAGGAGTAGACCCGACATCCACCACAACCGCCTGCTCCACCAGCCACCTGCGTGCAGCCGTCGTCCTCTGCCCTCTAGCTCTCCTCCCCTTCCACCTCCAATTATGGTGGATATCTTCACCTCTTCCATCTCGGGTTAGTTTTAATTTTGTTGGGCATTTTGAACAATTATTTTCAATTCGAGCTCTACCTATATTTTATTTTGCATTTTGAACAATTATTGGGCACATGAGCAAACTAAAGTTAGCTAGGGTTTCAATGTAATTCAACCCCATATTTGATTGGTACTTAAATTGTCTATATTATATGTTTCTTTTTGTGAATTTTAGGTGGTTTAATGGGAAATTTTGAATAAATTAGAGATTAGTAACCTTGTTAGTTAGTTGAATTTTGTTATGTAAAATATAATGTGGTTGAATTAGTAATTAGAAATTGTGTTATAATTAGTTAACAAATTAGTGAAATTACATTAATTACTCTAAATTTTAAATAAATTAGTGATTAGCAATTGTTAGTTTGATTAATGATGCATTATACTTTAGCAATGTATGTAGGTATTCATTAATTACTAACTTTTATTTTTTGTTTTGTTTTTTATTTTTTTTATTTTTATAGATTTATATGCGAAGCACAAGTTTAGCTTGAAGACTACATATTTAGCTCAAGTGGGAAGTTAGAAAGTGTACGTCCATTGTACTTGATATATTGGTATGAATTATAAACTTTACTAAGTTATATTTCTTTCTCTTTATCTAGTTAATAAAAAAAAAATTCATGCTATTACAACTTGTGTATTGTTTAATACCAAATAAATGCAACTATAGAATGCTTGCATCATCATATGCCTAGATACCCGTTCAAGGCTTTCTCATTAGGAGAAAGTCTTGAATAGTCCCCGGTTAGGACTGTTCTTGAACGTTTACTCTCACTTAGGTGGTGAATGTATGTCTTTTTTTTCGATTTTATGGAACATCTTGGCTTACCATCTCCTCACCATGCTCTCTGGGTACATATGTGGGTAAGTAATTATCTATATCGTGTACTTGGAGAACTGGGGGTAAATGCTGCCGGATTTTCCTTTTAATTGGAAAGTCGACATACATTCACTAGTGAGATTAGACGTTCAAGGATGGGTTAGGTTGGAGTGATAAGGACCCTTTGGAAGCATGCATTTTTTCACTATATGAATGGTATATGCATGATGTGTGTTTGAATTTAATTTACATAATATATGTAGCAATTACACATTATTCATAATATGTTGCTATGTTTAGAGACAATTCAGTAAATGGAGAAGGATTGTGGTTGGATGTATGGTAGACGTGATACATTGGATTTGTAATTTGTCGTCAATAGTGTTGAAATCATTAGAGATCATGTAATTTTTCGTTGTTTTAGGCTTAAATACCATGTGTGGATTTGGCACGGTGAAGAAGGAGAGAACAGTGGGGATGTTGATGGGAATGATGTGCATGATAGAAGCAATGAGATTCATGTAGACGAGGAATACGTGAATGATGAATATATTATTGATAATGGTGATGAGGATGGATTTGAGGATGATCAGGTGGATGAGGTTGAGGATGAAGAGGAGGATGAGATGATGCATGGTGTTGAAGGTGACGTGTTTGAGTCATTATCGAAGGCTTCTAAAAAGACTTTGTATCCTGGGTGTAAAAAATACTCCAAACTATCAGTCGTGCTAACACTTTTTAACATTAAGTCGAAGCATGGGTGTGCGGACACTAGTTTTACTTCTTTGTTGACCGCGTTAAGTGAGATGTTGCCTGACGGGAATGAAATTCCTAAGTCTTACTATTATGCAAAGAAGCTCATGTGTCCATTTGGTTTGGATTATAAGAAGATACATACATGTCCTAATGATTGTATTCTTTATCAAAATGAATATGAACAATTGGAGGAGTATCCACGATGCAAGAAGTCGCGCTAAAAGCGCATGAGTTGCAATGCTGGTATGAAGGGACCTTCTGATAAGGTGTTGCGGTATCTTACCATTATTCCAAGGTTTAAGCGTCTATTCTCAACACCAAAAGACGCTAAAAAATTGAGGTGACATGCAGAGGGAAGAAAGAAAAACTTTTGCCTAGTTTATTGCTTAGTGATACTCCCATTGAAGTTGCACTACCTAAGGCATTGTTCCACTACGATGAGGATGCGATTGCATGGATTAGCAAAGAAGATGTGAAGGAATTTCTAAGTGGTTCAATGCTTAACATTTCCCTTATTCAAACATTCATGAGGTAATTCAATGCCGCTTAAATTATGTTATTCAGATTAGTGGTAATTATCCTTCATTTTCCCATTAATATTCTATTATCATGCATGCAAAGCACTACAACAGCACTTACGTGACATTGATTCTCCTTGTCAAGTTGGGTGATTATGCCCCGAGCAGACCTCCACTACTAGAATCTTAGCCAACCACCCTAAAGTGATGTACTATGTTGAACAAAGTATCAAGGAATCAGTGCGTGCGGGAGACAAGTTCATATTCACCCCATGTTATGAGGAGTACGTCTAACCATGTCAAATTCAATTGTTTCCCCTGATTATATGTTGGCTCCTAATTATTGATTTGTTTGTCTATTGTGAATTTATGTAGTTTGCATTGGACCGTGCTGGTGATTTGTGTTTCCAATAACACAATCTTCCTATTTGATTCAGCTCGATTGCCTTAACCAAAAAAGTTGCTCGTGAAGGTCATACTACAAAAGTAAATATAGGTACCTAGTGTTGATTAACATTACCAAACTCATTTATTATTCATACTAATCAAATTTGAACTTACTTTTCTTTAGTGTTATGAAGAAGCTAAATTGTCGAGCTCCTCAGGGTCTTACATGGAAATCACCGATGGTAATGCCACATGATATTGTGATTTTCATAATAAACAATGCGTAAGATGTTTCTAATTTTCTATGCATGTTTTATTCATGTATTTTGTTCCTATTCTAGTGCGCATAAAAAGATAACGGAGTTGATTATGGCCTATACGTGATGAGATTCATGTTTGACATAGTGAGTCGTTGTACAAACACACTACAACTTGATGAGTATGCCATTGACTAAGTTAAATTGCTCTTATCATGTGATTTCAAGGCTTAGCTGCCTAAAACTAAGTAATATTGACATGTTATGAGAAAGAATGAGTTCATTTGATAAGAAATGTAGAAAATAGGCAAAGTAGAAGTCATATGAGCCTTATTTGGGCCATTTTTTCCCAACGAAACTTGTAAATGCATGAATTTGACTCCTAATTGCTTATTTATAATTACCAACAATACAAAATTGGTATATAAGCTTAGTATAACTCATTGCATTGAAATTTAGAAAGAAAATAACATCTTTGGGAACGTCATAACCTATTACATTCCATTTTAAGCCAATTTTGCCCAAGTGAACTTGTAAAAGCATGATTGGACTCCTAGTTGCTTGTTTATGGTTATCAAAAATAGAAACATGGTATATAAGCTTAGTATAAGTCTTTGGATTGAAATTTAGAATGAAAAGAAAAGTTTGGAAACGTTAGAAGCTGTTACATGCCATTTTAGGCCTTTTTGCCTAAGTGAACTTGTAAATGCATGAATTTGACTATTACTTGCTTGTTTATACTTACAAATAATAGAAACATTCTATATATTTGAGCCACTTATAATAAATAAAGTTTGGTATTTAATTTTTTAAAAATGTATTTATACATGCATAACCTAAGTAATTAATTCTAACATAATTTTTGTTTGTTCATCACCTTTAATTTGTAAATGTCACTTCTATTTGAATTTAGATTTTATTAACTTTTTAACTACATTATTAATTAGTATTATTTGTAAATATGACACTTCTTTTTTTTTTAGGAATTGTAAATATGACACTTCATTGTATTGCATTTGGGATTATTAATATCTATGTATTGTTATTATTATTTCAATTTAGAAATTATTATTATTATTATTATTATTATTATTATTATTATTATTATTATTATTATTATTATAAGAATAATTATAATTATTATTGTTATTATAATATATTATAATAATGGTAGAATTAATGTAGTATGTACAGGTTTTTTATTATTATTATTATTATAATATTAATATTATCATTATTGCCAAAAAAATATATAAATGTATACAGATTAATGGCACCGGTGCCAAAAATATTAATCGCACCGGTTAACCGGTGCTAACACTATGAATTGCCACAGGTTTTGAACCGGTGCTAAAGTTTTATTTTTTTGGCATCCCTCAACTCTAGACTGGTTCAAAATCGGTGCGATAGGGGGGTTTTGAACCGGTGCGCATTTGTGTTTTTCTACTAGTGTGATAAATGGTTTTTTCCCCCAAATGTTTTAAGAGGAATACTCATTACAAACATTTAAAGAAATCACACCCATAACTAATATGCTTGATTTCTTTTGTGCAATTTGTGAATGTTGTGGTTCACTTATTGCACGAGTTTAGTTATCATTACTTTGCAAATCTTAGCATCTTCATTATCGAACATTACATAATAAGATTATAAAATTTGAGTGTGTTGTGGATTACATGTTATTTAGGATTTATTGCCGTAGTGATGGCTCCCACTCATTTTCATAAGTTGAAACCTTCAACTTGGCAACCTACAATCATCAAAGTACAACAACGAACTATCCATTGAACAACTTCCCTTTTTATTGTCTCTAAGGCAACAATGCTCTCAACATAAACATTAGTAGACTTTCCTTAAACACCCCCAAATCTCCCTCTACAAAAATACTAGTATAATACGTATAATTATACAGTAGAGATAGATTTAGGCGTATTACCGCCGCGTGATTACGCCAGGCTAGTCAAAATACTTAACTCGATAACAAACTTGTAGCGGAAAATCAACTCTTCTTTTTTTAATACTTACTTTTATAAGAAATAACCATTGTTTTGAGTACTCAAAATAAAGATAAAACCAACATTCCTACATTAGGTGAAGCAAATCCCGGGACTCCCATATGCTCATTCATGACTCCACCTGAAAATAGTCAACATTGCTTACCTTTAAGGTAAACAAGGTGAACCAAAACAAATAAAAAATACAAATTATCAAAATATCAAAATATGCTAACTAAGATAAGTGCTAGATAAATAAACTCAATATATTGGCAAACATGCTTTTTAAACCAATCACGAAATTCCAATATTTATTTTTAATAACTTAAACCTCATAATTCAAACCCAATATTCAATATTCTAAAAATAATTCCAATAGCGCAATAATAATTTGAATAATAATTTAAGTGATAAAAATCAATATCTTTTCCTCTCCTAAGTGTGCACACCCCCCAAGTTAGTATCTTTATATAAGTGCTAAACTAGGTCATACAAAGTCCATAATCTTACTAACCAAATCCGTATAGTGGGATTAATATAATCATGCTTATAAAGCTTTAATTATAATTCAATAAATCCTCATCCTCCGTTGAATAAAATCAAGCTTTATAATAAAATAATTCAAAACTCCTTTTTATTTAATTCAACATACTTTCAAAATCAACCTTTAAAAATACTTGGGTATTAAATCTCATGTTAATAACTTTTCAAAACACAATAACTCTTCCTTTCAAGATCAAAACCTTTTATTTAATTTAACAAGGTTTTCAAATCAATTCCTTTATTTAAACAAAATAAGTAATTCAAACCATCCAAAACATGATATTAAAATCAATCCTTCAAATATATTTATTAAAACATACATTAAAATCAATACGTGCTAAACATACTTTATTTCATAAATCATAATTAAAATCAATTTAAATCAATCACCAATAAAATCATATAAAACATGCTATTCAAATTAATTACTTTCCAAGGTATTTAGCCACCTAAACGTACCTTAATTCCGAATCTCAATCAGCACTTCTCACTTTTAAAGTTCAATCACGAATACACCATGCAATTAACATAACCATAAGGTTATCACAACATCCTTAGACATAAACCCAAATCTAATGTGCATAAACTATAAAATTCTTTTTAAAATAATACTTTAATATAAAATTATAACTTTGAAATATGTATTTATATTTTAGAAAACTGACCATGAAGAAAATAAAGGAATAGGATTAAAGAGATTTGAATTTGCGTTGGAAAGAATAGGCAGAATTTGCAGAGGCCTTAACTCCTTCAATATAACTTGGAATTGGATGATTCTTGAGCCTGTCCTCAAGGATTGTTTGAGAGGAACAATCGTCTGTGAAATAGAAAAACCCCAAATCTGACTAGAAGTGCCCTAAAATTGGCTTCAAAGGTATACAGGCTGATTATTTATGAAAAGAGTAGAAGAAAAGAATGAAAAAGTTTCGGGAAAAGAAAATTAAGAAAGAAGGAGAGAATTGGATTTTGGTGTGAATTATATGAGAGCTATGAGGGGATATTTATGGGCTCAAGAATGAAAGAGTTAAGGCAAGATTTTGTAAGAAGAATTATGCTAATTTTGGTTTAAGGCATTACTTCGAAAAGAGAGTTTAAGAATTAAGGAAGTTTTAGTTTATGGTTATTAAGGAATAAGAAAATAAGGTAAGTAGTTTGATCATGAAATAAAAGATGGGAAGTGAGCTTTCTTGGAGAATAATCAAGGAAGACTTAAGGCAAATAAATTCCATGATCAAATCTTTGTGAGATGGGAAAAAGGAATTAAGAAAATAAGGAATTTAAGAAAGATAATTAAAATGCAAAACTAAAAAAATAATTAAACCAAAATTAGCATAAGTTGGCCGAAAATATTAACCCTATCCATGCTCATATATTCAAACCTCATTGCTTTTGCTAGATTTAAAGGATTAGAAATGATAGTGTAAATAATATATTTTTTAGAAAATAATTAATTAGAAAATATTAACTTAAAACTAACTTAATTAACTAACAAAAATCAGATTTTCTACATTTAGAAAATCCGAAATTATTAGTTGATTCATTAGGATTTCCGGCCCTTTTAATTCGGTTTTTATTAAAATAAAATAAATGGATGATAAATCTTATCCTAAATCCAAAATAATAATTGAGTTTTGAAAATGTTTTTGGCGCCAAAATTCAAATATCATTTTGGCTCCAAATTTCAAATAGAAAGTAATTTACTAAAATGCTCTTTTTAGAAAATATTAATTAATTAGAAAATACGTCTCAAAAATACGGGGTATTACAGTCTATGCCCCTTAAAAAAAGTTTCAACCCGAAACTTAGCAAAATAAATACGAAAAATCGTTTTAAGTTATTGGTCATGCACATCCTAACCCGACTCAAGACCATAACTAACTCAAGACATACTCAAAATTACTCGAAAATGCCTCAAAAAGAAAACGCGCAAATCTCTATTGCACTCTACCCCCTTAAAAGGAGTTACGTCCCCGAAACTCGACCAACACATTAACTCATTAAATCAATTATATTAACACTTACAAGCATCAACCCAACAAATTTCTCAACACATTACTATTCAATTCAAACATCCAAAAGAACTTAGGTTTTAAAATGATTTTCTTACAAAGGTGCTGAGAAACACTTAATATACTTACAATACTTACATTTAGAGTATCGTTGAAAACACTGTAATAGTCTCATATATTTAATTATAAGGTATGAACTGAAATCAAAACATTTAATAAAAGATTTTAAAAATTTTATGAAAGTTTTCAATCTTAATAACTATATAAAAATAAGGAATACAAAACTTTACTTTGAAAATTGTATATTTGAAAATTTATTTTTTTGCATACCAGTATTAAAATACTTATTTGAAGAAAAATCTTACTTTTTCATAAAGAAACTTTATAATTACAATAATCACATATTTGACTTCATAGCAAAGATTGTCATAGGTACCAAGCATAAAAGGAACATATCTCATCTTGACCCTCTTATCGCTCGTAGATTAGTAACTTGTCTTAGGCTAACTGACGTAGGGAAAACTAGGTCGTGACTAATCCTCCCTAGAGCCAAACAAAATTTATAATCACTTAACAAACCTATATACAAGTATAAAGGTAAGTCAAGGGTCAGACCACTAGGAACGGTTATGCTTAAGTGTTTCCAATGTGCTCCTAAGCTAGATCGAAGTCAAGGGTGAAGAATAAAGTAACCAATACTAATCATTTGCTAAATAAAAGAAGAAAACAAATGAAACACTAAGGAATGGGGATCAGCAAGTAATCATAACAATTTCAACAACTTGGGAAGGACAAATCAATCAATGGTTGTGAAGACTAATGATAAAAGCTATCGATTGGAATCAAGAGCTATCTCCTAATCGTTAAGCTAGGTTTCCTCTATGAATAACAAACTAGGAGAATCACAATCCAAACTAATTAAAAATTGCAAATCCTAAATCAAGTGGTCATGTCATTAGGAGTCACAATGCAATCTAGCATAGTTGTCAAGGCCTAATCAAACTACACACATGCAAACTTACATTAATCACTTTAATCTCAATAGTCAATCAACATAATTCCCAAATTTATCACAAACAATCACTCATACAAGTTTCACCCAAACTCTAGCAAAACAACTACTCAAGAATCATCATCTAATCAACAAAGCAAGTAAATGAAATCAAGAATCAACAAATATGAAGAACAACTACACTAATCAAGATTCAATCATCAAAATCAAATCAAACAAACATTAAATTAAACAAAGTAATAAGATGAGATAGAGTTAGAAATGTTCATTGATAATTGAGAAGATATTCAATACAATTGTCACCCTTGCATCATGAATCTCTCAAATCGCCATTGAAATCTCTCACTTTATCTCTCTAAATCTACTCCTAAACTAACCCTAAAACTAAAGAGAGAAACTCTCAACTAAGATAAAAATACGAGGAAAATAATGTCTAAAAATACCCCCTTACAAAAATCGGTTATAAAAGGGTATTTATAGGAGGTAGGAATACGAATTCAAAATAACCCGGAAAACAAGGAAACGCGCCCGTGCGAGAGCTGCGCACCCTCGCTGCGCTGGGTGCGCACGTGGCTTGTGCACCCGCGCTCTTTTGGGTTCCTTCGATGCTTCGTAGCTTCGTACGCTCGCGAATGGATCTTTGTGTGCGTACGCACTATCTTCATGATAGACACCAAGTATGGCAGATTCAAAATGGAGCTGACGGTGGGTTCAACACCATGATCTCATGAGAGCGCGGCTTGAGAGCGCAAGAGCTAGACCTTGGAGCATGCCATTTTCTTACTTCTTGAGCTTTCCCAATGCTATAAGCTTGCTCCAAAGGCATCTTCCAACTTGGTAAGCCACCAATATCATGACCCAAACCTCGTACAATACCTACAACAACGTAAAGAGAACAAATAAAGGAGAAATCACTAGAAAATCCACAAAAGTGGACAAAAGCATAAAATAAGAAAGAATAAGGAAACTAAAGAGAAAATGAACAAAACCAAGCATTTATATAGAAAGAAAGCTGTAAAAAGAAAGTAAAAACAACATAAAAACTCATCAAATGAGTGTCATAAATGGCACTCATCAGTAACTTCCAAAAGTATTTGACAATTTTCCCACAAATTCATGAATCTTAGTAATACAACCTTAAATCGTAATCATTAACTCTTGGTCATTTCAAATAACACAATACTTTTCCTTTAAAACGTTTAAAAACTCGTTCATCTTTTCTCATAACACTACAAGGGAAGTGACTTTTACCCGCAGAAATTTACCAACAAATAATATATATGTTGGTAATAATTAGAATTACCAACAAATATATTGTCTATTGGTTTTAATTAACGATTCCTTGTACCATACAATCATATGCCAACAAAAAAGTTTTATTTGTTGGTTAAATAATTTAATACCAATAAATTTTTCACCAACTCTTATTTCTATTGGACTAAGTTTTCGGTACCCACTCTTTTTTTCACTTTTCCCGCTTCAGCGAAATTTCCAATAAGACCAAAACAAAATTTGTACTATTGCTACTGTATGCAAGTACTAAAGTTTGAATTAAATATTATTGTCAAAAGTAAAAAAGCAATTTAATTATCTTCTACTTCTAAAATAACCTCTTCCATGTAAATAACTCCTTTGAGGAATGTGAAGCACCACCATTTTTATACGGAGAAATTGATGAAATTTTCTTGAACCTTCAGCAATTGCAATCTGTAATCGAAGCTCACAACCGTAAATTTCCCATTTCAATTTGTTACTTCTCAGCAATAAATCTATTGTAAGTTTTGTTAAGTAATAATATTCACTCTATATGAAATTATTGTCTATTTTGAAAATCCATTTTTGTAGGGAAATTCTTATTAGTTATGAGACGTATATGTGGTTTATTTTCAAGGAAAAATGGTTTGGGGTATTATATTTTAGAGTTTAAGGGTTAGAAAAGTGTATATAATAGACTAATTATTCACTGAAATCAAGTCCAGTAGTATGTTTTCTCCATTTTCTTTCGGAAATTATAATAATTTAGTTTAGTATCCTGGAATTTCTTCTTTTGTATAGAAAAACTTATTTGCAACAAAATCAAAAATTAACATTATGAAAGGGTGTTGGGTTGTATATGACAAATTACTTTTAGATATTTCGCTAATTATTTGTATGTGCTTTTTATTGCCTGATTATTTTATAGATAATTTGGTTGTTGATGTTATTTGTATATATGTGTGATTGAATTGTGTGACCTGGGGTTAAGATATGGGTGGTTGGTTATGGGTTAAGAAGGGGATGTACAAGGGGGTTTAGGTGATGTGACTATGGCTATCAGAGAGGGAATGAGAGGTGTGTGTTTGGTGGGCGGCTAGTGAGATGGGGTTGTGTGGTGAGAAGAGAGGCTTGCACTTTGATGCTTCGGTAAAAGGTAGGACCGAATCCCATAAGTAGAGCAATGACGTGTGTTGTGTTCAGACCTGTTTGGGGTCTTACGTACTGGTGAGGAGTCTATTAGAATTCTTGTGTGTAAGTGAAGGGGATGTAGTTGTGGGGCATTGAAGTTGTGTGGAATGTTGGGCATAAGGAGAGGAGTTGACTATTTCTCTGGATTCACTTTGCCGTGACTCAACAGTGAAGGTGAGGGAGTGTGTTGATGAGTGGGAGTTGGAGGAATGTAGTAGCTTTGCTATGTGCCAATTCATTTTCTATGTATCATAGTCTAGCTTTTTATTTATCAAAAAGACTTTGATATTTACATATTCTTTTTATACAACTTTGAACATACTTATATGAAAAGAGCTAGAAAGAAAAAAGGTGGCTACTAAAAAAAAATCTGAACATATGTAATAAGAAAAGATTAATAAAGAAAAAGTTATGGATAAATGATCGAACAAGTATTGACATACCTTCAATACTTCATTAAATTAAAAAAAAATGTGGCATCGATATACATGTAAATATATAAGCAGCAGTTGATATATGAATAGTTATCTTAAGTGACTAAGTGAGTGCTATATGTGAGTGCATTGGAACCTATTATTTTCTCCAAGGCTAAGTTATAGTATTCTAATAGTGACAAGCATGATATATAGATGCCTAATCTTATAGATATAATCACGTATAGTTAATAATTAATACTCCGTTTAATCTTTAATTGTTACATTGTCTATAATGACTATTTTTTTACTAATTACGACTTTACCTTTTGTTTGGGTTATTACTAATGTTATATCTATTTCCACTTACATTAGTTATAACTAAGGTTATTACTAACTATTTCCACTCACAAATTTTTAACTCTAATATCTCTTATAACAATTTTAATACTTCAACCACTTCACTTACATATTATTACATTGAAGTCAAGTAAACTATCTAAAATTATGGGCCAATCAAAGTTTAACAACTACAAATATGGATGGAGTAGTAAAAAAGAAACAATGTAGCCACATGTGAGAGGGTAAAGAGACTAATTAACTGTAATTTCTAAAGTGTTGTAAATTATATGCAAAACTGCATATAAAACTAAATTGTTCTCCCTCCTTGTAACTTATATTGGTTTCATTTTTTTGAATTATTCTCAGGTTATCATCTGTTACAGTTGATCACCAAAAAGTGTTGAACCCATTCTCCAAAAATATTGTCCTCTTGGAATTCATTGAAAGTTTACTAAAATTACTCTTGGTACCATTGACCCTGAATAAAAGGTATGTCTTTAAAACTAAATGAAATTTGTAACTTGACATTATATAAAATTTTATGTCACTTGTCATAATATTTAAATATCCTCTATTTTTTCAAGCTTAGTATTCTAGCTTTTCTTGTTTAGATAAACTATGTGCTTCATGTGTTAGTTAGTTTAATTACTTAAAACTTAATAAAATTGTATGATTGTCAACATGGATGTGTTTACTGATAAAAGTTGGGTAAAATTAAACAGAGCACATGGTCAGTACAGAGTGGCATTAACTTCATTTTTAGATCATGCATTTGCAACAAATGCAATTGAAAACAAGATTGCTTGTCCATGTGGAATTTGTGCAAATCGTTTGTATCATGAAAGACACATAGTGATGAAACACATTATGAAAGGAATGGATGTTGATTATCAAAAATGTATTTGGGTTTTTCATGGAGAATCAGGGTTTATTGTTGATAATGATTGCTTAGAGGGTAATTTGAGCAATGTTAGTGATAATGTAAGTGAAGATGGTATTTTCAAAATGGTAGAAGATGCATTTGACTTTCATGAAACAACAACTAATTCATCTGGCATAAATGCTGAAGCCGAAGCCTTTTTTAAGTTACTCGAAGATGCTGGACAACCATTATATGATGGTCGTAAAGAGTTTAGCAAGCTTTCTTTTATTGTTGAGGTGTATCATATAAAATGTCTATATGGTGTGACAGATGTAGCATTTGATGCACTAGTCAAACTTTTTAAAAAAAGCTCTTCCTGAAGATTCTTTATTGCCAAACTCTTTTAAACAAATGAAAAATATCATTAAAAAGCTTGGTTTGGATTATAAAAAGATTGATGTACGCCCAAATGATTGTGTGCTTTTCTGGAAAGGTAAAATTGGATTAGATAAATGCCCAACTTGTGATGCATTGCGGTGGAAAACATCAAATGATGGAACAATCATAGAATTGGCTAATGGTAAAAAGGTTCCAGTAAAGGTATTGCGTCACTTTCCCTAGATCCCTAGGCTGAAAAGGCTCTTTATGTCATCCAAAAAATCTCATCTCATGCATTGGCATGCTAAGCGGGAAAAGAATGGCAAGATGAGGCATCCTGCTGATTCATGTGCATGGAAAGAATTTGATGAGAGGCATTATGATTTTTCTAAGGATCCTCGAAATGTAAGGCTTGGCTTAAGTAGTGATGGTTTTAATCCTTTTGGTATGATGAGTACCCAATATAATATATGGCCGATAGTTTTGATGACTTATAATTTACCTCATTGGCTATGTATGAAACAACCATATTTCATTCTTTCATTACTTATACCAGGCCCCAAGGGTCTAGGAAATGATATTGATGTGTTCTTAGAACCTCTAATTGATGAGTTAGAAATACTATGGAAGGTCGGTGTAGAAACTTATGATGCCTCAAGATGTGAAACATTCACATTACATGCAGCTTTAATTTATACCATCGACGACTTCCCTGCCTATGGTAACCTCTCTGGTTGGCCAACAAAAGGTAAACGTGCATGTCCTTATTGTAATGTTGATACATGCTCTATATATCTTAAAGGAAGCAAGTAACAATGCTACCTAAGGTTTCGGCGCTTCTTATAAGATACTGATGCTTTGCGCTACAATGGAAAAGCATATGATGGGAGAGTAGAGTTAGCACCTCCTCCTAGATGCTGGACAGGATAAAAACTATTAGAGCAAATGAAAGATGTCGATGTGGTATTTGGAAAACACCTTGATACCAAAAAATTGAATAAACAAAACAAGCGAAAAAGGGGGGTAGAAAATGTCCCATGGAAGAAGAAAAACTCTTTTTTCAGATTAGAATACTGGGAACATCTACCTATCCATCATAATCTAGATGTCATGCATGTGGAGAAGAATGTTTCAGAGAGCATCATTGGTTACATTTTTGGCATTGAAGGAAATCAAAAGATACTACCCTCTCACGTCTTGATTTAGTACATTTGAACATAAGGAAGAATCTCCACCCAAAAGAAGTTAGTGGGAAGACATATCTACCTCCTGCGAATTTTACACTAAGTAAGAAAGAAAAGGAAGAGATGTTAGCTGTATTAGCTTCTGTTAGAGTTCCAAATGGTTATGCAGCAAATATTAAAAGGAGGTTTGTTGATGGTAAACTTTCTGGTTTGAAAAGCCATGATCATCGTATACTTATGCAACAATTGTTACCATTGGCTCTTAGGAAAATGCAAAATAAAGAAGTTAGTCGCGTGTTGATTGAATTTTGCAACTTTTTCAAGGAGTAGTTATGCTTTACGGCTCTAACAGTAGAAGACTTAGAGAAGTTAGAGAAGCGCATTGTTGTTATACTTTGCCTTATGAAGCGTATCTTTTTACCAGCTTTCTTTGATATAATGGTACACTTAGTTATACATTTACCATATGAAGAAAAGATTCTCGGTCTAGTTTTCCAACGCTGGATGTATCCTATAGAAAGGTTTTTTTTTTATGCAATTCTTATTCATCATATGAAATTGTTAATAATCTATAAAATATGTTAATTACGAATTTTATTGTATGTGCTAGGTATCTGCAAACGTTACAATCATATGTGAGAAATAAAAGTTGTCCAGAAGCATCTATTGCAAATGGAGCCCTTGCTGTAGAATGTCTTGGTTTTTGTGCTCGATATATGCAAGATGTGGAAACAAAAGAGAATAGACCATCAAAGGAAAATGAAGGGAATGGAAATGACGTACATATAGGATTGTCAATTTTTTCCTTAAAATGTCGTGCAATGTCAAAAAAGAAAAACTACAAGCCTGGTTATTATGTAATTGAACAAGCCCATAACTACGTTTTAGCTAACTGTGAGACAATTCAGGTTTACGCAAGGTATGTAAATTTTAGATTATTAACTTGTATTTTATTTTCATAATATTAAATTACTTTCGTCTGATTATATATGTTGTATTTTAGGGAGTATTATAAGGCTCTCTGTGAGCAATACAACAATAACTATGAGATTATTGATGATATGTATAAAAGAAATTTTTCAAAGTGGTTTGCTAACAGTGTAAGTTTGGTACCATAACCAAATTATTATTTATTTGTTTATTTGTTAAGTCACTTTTTAACTTAATTAATTTCATAAATTTTCAGGTTTCAATGCATGTGTCTAGTGACACTTGTGTAGCTGATGATCTGAAATATCTTAGTTGTTTTCCTAGCATGTGGGTGAATACAATGACAAAATTCACTTGCAATGGTTATCGATGGCGTGTGAAGAAAATTGATAAAGGATGCGTAACTCAAAATTCTGGGGTGGTTGTTAATGCAGACACAAATGCTGGAAATGTAGCATACTTTGGAGTCTTAACTGAAATTTTGGAATAGACTTATCCTCATGGAAGGAGTGTGTTGTTGTTTCGTTGTGATTGGGTAGATCCAATTAGTGGGGTTAAAAAAGACGATGAATTTACTTTAATCAACTTGAAAAAAATTTGGAAAACAGATGAGCCTTTTGTTCTTGCATCCCAAGCATGCAAGTATTCTATGTCCCAGAGTTGTTGAAGGAAAAAAATTGGCATGTTGTTATCATAACAAAACCTAGAGATCTATATGAAATGGAGGAAGATGTGATACCTGAAGTGGATCATATGAATGCACCTCATGATTCATATAATGAGATAGATGTTGACACATTTAACAGAGTACGACAAAATGTTGCTAGTGTCACAGTTGATGAAATGTTAAGCAAGTTGATTCAAGATAAAGTTCATGATGGAATAGAGGAGGATCATAGTAGTAGTGAAAATGATGAAGAAGATGATACTTTATATGATTATTAACAACTTATGATAATTTTTTTTATTACATCTAATGTGTTTTAAAGCCTTTTTTACCACACACACAAATATATATATATATATATATATATATATATATATATATATATATATATATATATATATATATATATATATAATAATTCTAAGCTAACATGTTTTAGAGCCTTTTTTTTTGTGTTGCGTGGTGTATGTGTATGTCTTCCTTATTTTTATATTAGACAAATTTTAGCTCTTAATATCTATAATATTGCACATAGTTTATGGGGTACTTGGTGATCATGCAACAAACTACCATGGCCTCTTTGAAGACAAATGTGATAACTCGGGATCAATTGGTGGTATATTTCTCACTCTATTGTATTTTACTATCTTTTCTTGAGTTTAATTATTTTAGTTATAAGTTCTCTGTTTTTATGTTTACACAGCAAATGAGTACAAAAAATTCAAATGGTAAATTATTAAGGTGTAGTCCAAGGGGTAATAGTTCTGCCACTCCCAACACAGTATCGCATCCAAATGCTCAACGATCTCTTTTCTCAACAAATGGGGTGACCACTGTGCATTCAAATGCAGGAACTTCTATAGAAAATTCATGTGCCGGTAATTAATTGTGTATTGCTTTTATTTTATTCATGAACCACAATATATTATATTACAGCAATATATAATGTTCTCTAATAAGAGTTACAACATTTGATTTTTGCTTAGCTATTTGAATAAAGTATACTAAAATATGATAATAACACAATTTCATAGAAACTAGCAATCAAGAGGTGGTCCATGCTACTTAACAGCATGGGTAAGTAACAATTTATAATAGAATGTGCATGCGTATTGGATTATTATTCAGTCACTTGGTTTTTGAATGTTAATTTTTTTTTTTTTTTTTTTTTTTTGGTATCTTTATTGCTCAACGTAAAGAACTCCAAAATTCACCATGTTGTGATCATGATAATCAGCAAAAGGAGAATATTTCGAATCAAAATGGTAGCCGAGATTAAAATGTTCCTTCAAGTAGCATGCATCTCGGTATGGATATTATATTTATATATTTTCTTATATAGTTATATATATACATTTTTTCCAATGTTTACTTTTAATGATCAGCATCTTTGTCATGAAATTTTCTTCTCACAAACCATTATACATATGTTTGTTGTTTGGACTAGGACATAGTCCAAGACATCTTAATACATTTGGTAACTTAGAATCTAATATCTCAACAAACTTCAATGAGCCAATAAGGCAAGAATATGAAGCAGATTATACTAATCATGATGAGATACCCTCGCAATGTGGTTATAATACCACAAATAGGAGGAGAATTCAAGCAGCTCAACCAAGGAATAAGAAGGGTCGTGGTGCTAATAAAACTAAGGTTTTGAAGCATCGTATGTTTGTTGAGGTCAATGAATATGGACAACCTGTTGGTGACACAGGGAGGAAATTGTCCTCTTTAAATGGTTGTCTAGCACGAGATCCTAGAAGACTGCCATTAGGTTGTTGGGATTGGAGGTTGCTAAGTAAAAAAAAAAAAGATTGTGTGTGGGAGGAAGCAATGGTAATTAGTAAATAATTATTAATATCTATATTTACTATGTATTTTTTGGTACAGCAATCATTTGAATTTCCCATAGGACGAGAGCCTTATGATTGGGCAATGAAGACTATGAATGCTGCATGGAGACTCCAAAAATGTGAGTTAAAAGATAAGATATTTTGATGGAAGAACCCATGAAGAAGCAATTGCTCAAAGGAATTACAAGTACCATATATACCTGAAAACATGTGGAAGAATCTGGTGGAATTTTGGGAATCTCCTAAAGGTGAGGTAAAACCTTAAATCATGTACTGCATAAGTAGAAGATATAACATTTACAATTACTTTTTTTTTTTTTTGCTTATCCTGAAATCAAGCTCGTTTAAATAAAATTTAGGAAAGAAGCAAAAGAAATATTGAAAATAGGAGCAAGTCAATGATGTGTCATTATGCTAGCTCTAAGAGTTTTGCACGTATACGAGCAGAAAAAAAGGTATCTTAGCAATATCTATTATTTCATTTTATTTCAATGAATGGATTGTGGTTTTACTATATCATTGTACATTTTTTTTACCGTATCAGAAAAAAGAAGGAAAAGAGCCTGATCCTCTTGACGTATTGCTAGAAACCCATGAACCAAAACAGGGTTCTCGACTTGATAATGCATCAGCTACTGTGAAAGTATGGTTTTGTCTTTATTATTTTTGGTTGATTATGGAAACTTAGAGCAAGCTACTATCAAATTATAAATTATTTTTTATTTTCTTTTGTCTTTTAAAATATGTAGAAAGCAATTCAAGAAGATTTGGCTCGCCTCCCTCAAAGTTCTAGCCCATGTGCTTATGAAGAACAACGCTTAGCCATTTTCAGAAAATATGTGGGAGAAGATAAAAATGGTTATGCTAAGAATTTTGGCTTGGGGGTTAAGGTTCCTCGATCTCGTACAAAAAGATGCGCTTTGGAGGAAGAGCGTGCCAAGAGAATTGAAGGTGAGATGAAAGTTCAAATTGAGAGGAAGCTTAATAAAATGACCAATTTGATGACAAAATTCTTTCATCTTCAGGTAATAAATTTTGAGATATTAATTCCATTGTCTTTATGCTTTTATTTTCGTTTAATTTATAATCTCTCTAAAATTCCACCCTTTCTAATATAATTTCAACTTCTTTACCTCCCCTTTCATATAGTTATTAGTTAGTTTCAGATTACGAGAAAATGTTATAATGACACAAAGTAAAGTATTGTAGTTGTCTTCTTACTTAGCTTGTTATTGTTTCTATGATTTATCTTATTCATTTAATAAATGATTTATTTTATTTTTAGGGTATTTCAAAAGAAGAAATTCTTATTCTTCTAGAAGATGAAGAAGATGAAGAAGATGGGGAAAATGCTAAAGAAGAGGAAAATGCTGGTAGTGAATGCAATGATGAAAATGAGAAAGATAATGAAGATTTTAATGACTATGGAGGTGAGGAACATGACTATCATGCACAAAATGATGAAGACATGGAATTTTATGATTATGATTAGTGATGAAGACCACGCACATATATATTTTTTGGGTGGAATGAATCTTGCTTATGCCTAGCTATATATGATGTACATTTGATAGATAGTTGAAGGTGTTTTGCAGACCATAAGCTCTCTTTTGAAACTAACTTGTAATGAAGAGTATTATGGCTCACATTGTTTTGGATTGATATATTTATGTAAATTAAACAAGTTTCGCGATTTATGAATGAAATTTGCTTTATTATAATGGTGCGTGATAGTAGTTATGGGAAATTTTATAATATAGAGAAAAAAATAGCAATTATAAGCTTAGCTTGATAGTATTACCAACAACTTAAATTCAATGAAATAGTTAAAAAAGACATTGGAAAAAGTTATTACCAATAGACTATATGTATTGGTAAAACCTATACCATCATTACAATATATATTGGTAAAAACACTTCCAATATTAAGTAATTGTTGGCAAATGCGTTACCAACAAAAATTACTAACAAAGGATATCTATTGTAACAAATAATAATACCAACAGACCATAATTATCTGTTGGCAATACTTTTACCAATGGAATTTTTGCCAACAAATGACCAACAGAAAATTATCCGTTGGCAAAGACTATTAACAACAAATAAATAACATTTCCCAACTAATACTACTCTGTTGTAAAAAGCTATTTTTCTTGTGGTGTAACTTTAAATTCCTCAATCTAGTTGTTATAATCCATAACTTATCTTTAAGGCAATTCATTATGCAATCATTGATTCTTCCAACATCATTAATAACTTCTCTATATCAATTAACTTTGTCATCAATCCCTTAGAGTAAAATCCCTTGTGTAACCACCCAAACAATCATTCCCTGACTAACTTCATTAAATCCCTTCACTAGGTATTATTTCTTCAAAATAAACTTCGATTTCAAACAAATCCCTTTATCTCAATTACTATTTCTTGTACTTCCTTTCACTTCAATTGACTCAAAATCCTCTAATTTTTGTATTAAGTTCCTTCAAATATTCAACCATCAACAATTTTGCTTTAAATAATCATCACAATACTCATCCTGACAATATGGATACTTTTCACCTTTAGATACAAACGATCATAAATTAATCATGCTAATCTCATATCACAGTTCATGTCTCCCAAAAAGGTATCCTCTACTCCAACATTTATATAAAATCTTTAAGTCATCATTACCACAAATAATACATTAATGCTCAACATAAATGAAATTCCAAAAATCAATAAAGACTTGATAACACAAATCCTCCAAATATTCATGATTATGATAAAAAAAATAACTCCACATTTATCCCATAGTAATCATCAAATCCTTTGAACTCAAAATAACAAACTCAACCACATTGACCACATGTAAACTTCGTGTGATTCAAATACTTGCCACATATCACAGAGTTAATTATACCATATAAAGTCAAAGAAATTAATCAATAGATTATATCAAACTTATATAAAATTCACACTTTAATAGATAAACTAATACAACTTATTGAAATTCACAACAAAGACAATCATCATTCTAAAAATAAGATATTAATATAAAAGAAATATTTCGCATAAACCCATTTATTTCCATATACAGAAATTATTTTCCAATTCCAATATTAAGGACACTCATTAAATAATTCTTATTCCACCAATAATCTTGGAATTCGTTTATTCTATCATATAAACCATGTAAATAACATATATACGCACAATTTCAAGATTTGCACATGAAAATAATTTTTTCCAACTTCCACTTGACATAAACAAATATGTATTTTCCACCTTGGAATTAAAATTCCGTAAAACTTAAACATACACTCAGAATCCGAAAAATTATATTTCTTATGAAAACTTCACATGAATTTTGAAAATTCAAATGCTTTTATAATTCAAATTTTATTAATGAGAGTCGCATAGAAGGATTCAAAAAAACTTGAACCAATTAAAATTCTAACAAAATAGAGAACATATCAAGTCATTCAAAGCTTTCACGTTCATAACCATTCGATTTATTACACACACACGCCCCTTAGGAACATTCCCTCCATTGCTACTGGTTCCAACTTGTGGTCCACTAGACTGGGGTGGCTTGTATGGGTTCTTACTCTATTGAATTTTCCCTACCTTGACATTAGATTCCTTCTTGAATTACTCTTTTTCACGGTGTCCCATCTTTTGACAACAACGACAAGTCCCTGGGTTACCTTCACAATCTTTCCCAGGGTGGTTCTTCTCACACCTCTACAAAAATACAATCTCTTAGGTTTCTCATTATTTCCTTGATCCCCATTTCCACTACAAAAAAATGTCCATATAAAAACAGAATTCTAGCGACGGAATTCAATCCGTTTCTAAATTAGAGACGGAATAAAAAATCCGTCTCTAAATTAATTTAGAAACGGAATTAAAAAATCCGTTTCTAAATTAAAGACGGAATTAAAAAATCCGTCTCTAAATTAGAAACGGAATTGAAAATCTGTTTCTAAATTAAAAACGGATTTTTTTCCGTTGCAAAATTAGAAACGGATTTTTTTCCGTTGCTAAATTTAGAGACGGATTTTTTTTTTCCGTTGCTAAATTAGAGACGAATTTTTTTTTTTCCGTTGCTAAATTAGAGACGGGTTTTATTTTTCCGTTGCTAATATGAGCGACGGATTTTTAATTCCGTCACTAAATTATTTTCGAAACGAATTATGTAAAATATTACTTTAGCGACGAATTATGTAAACTAAAATCTGTCTCTAAACTAGAGACGGATTTGAAATCCGTTTCTATACTAGAGACGGATTTGAAAATCCGTTTCTAAACTAGAGACAGATTTTAAATTCCGTCTCTAATTTTTCTTTCACTTATCATCAATTATGTACATAGAAGTAAACAAATAATATTTGGTATAGTTGGTAAGAGTTTCACTATGTACTATGAGGTCACGGGTTCGATTCCTACCTATTGCGATTCTTGAGATTGGGGATTCAAGGAGCCTTACATGCAAAGCCGAGTCGGGTTGACCTGAGTGAGGTCGAACCGAATAACATCTACTTATAGACTTAAAATAATTTTTCCGTTGCTAAATTTTGAGACGAATTTTTTTTTTCCGTTGATAATACCAGCGACATATAAAAATAATTCGTTGCTAAAACCAGCGACGGAATTAAAAATCCGTTGCTAAAACCAGCAACAACCATAAACTTCATCCAAGGTTTCAAAAGCTACTCCCCCTAACTTTCCTTGAAGGGTTAAGGTTAAGCCTTGCTCGAACCTCTATGCTTTGATAGTTTCAGTTGGAACAACTTCAGGTGCAAACCTCATTAGTTCAATGAATTTGTTGTAATACTCATTGATAGACATACTTCCCATCCTGAGATTAGTGAATTCCATACACTTTTGCTTCCTCAGATAGGTTGAGTAAAACTTCTCTCTCAAGGCTTCCTTGAACTCACTCCACCCAAAGTTATGTTTCTTCATCAACTCATCCCTCCTTTGAGTCCACCATAAATTAGCTTCCCAGCTCCCTCAAGTAGTAAGCTCCATTATTCACCTTTAACTCACATGGGCAATTGATGGCATCAAACAGCTTGTCAAACTCCCTAATCCAATTTTCAAGACTGGCTGGGTCCTCCTTTTCGAAGTAAACTGGTGGCTTAGCTGTGGCTATTGTGTTGAAAGTTTCACTGTAAGTTTCCATGTCAGAATGAAGGTTTCCTTGGTTCACCACTTGCGTGATGTTTTCAACTATGTTGGTTAACTTCCTAAGGACCTTGTCTACTTTGGAACTAGATCGCCTATTTCCCATTCTGGAAGACATAATTCCTGTTTATTCATACCATACTTGAAACTTACAAAGAATATACCATGAAAACACTTTATTCATTCCAAAACATAGAAATATTGAAACAAGAATAACTTTACTTAAGGCATTTATTAAAAACATATAAAAGTAATTCAATCACTTAACTAAAATTCTCAAAAACAAAGTCTTCTTTAGAAGGATTATAATCTAGATCATCATAGTTTGCCTCACCCTCTACTTGATAAGCTTCAATAACTGGGCCAATTGTATTTAATAGGATTTTTATGGTTAGATAAATAGGGTTGTAATCACTATATTTTGGAGCATGGCTTAAGCTTTTATTTGGGTTATAAATTGGACTATAGTGTGGGCTAACACATCCACAATTTGGCTTAAAAGAAATGACGTTGGACTTTTGGAGAAGACGATGATACTCTAGGTTTGGTAATCTTTATTTGAATTTAAATCAGCATGAACTTTGGGCCTGTCACATAGTGAAAAATGGCTTTTGGGCTTGGACGCCTACATGAGGTATTGTAGACATCTAAAAATGTCTCCCCATAACCAAACCCGATGATGAACAATCTTTCACCACCATTATTGGTCGGGTCGAGTATTTAATCTCGGGAGTTCTTAAAATCCTTTTTAATCAAACACAGACAGCTAAAAAGTCCATATTTAAGTCCAAGTATTTAGTCAAGCATTATTCAGTTTCTCCTTTTAGCCCAAACCATCTCAATCCAATTCATTTATTTATAAATTGAGCCCGATTAATAAATATTACAAAACCCTAAACCTAAAATGAGACTGGAATAGCTTAAACGGCTCCCAATTATCACGTGCTTTTAAAGAAAATAAGATAAAAATGAATTTAAAAGAATTTTCCAGAAACACAATTGCCGCGCCACGGCAGTTTCTGTCGTGCCATGGCAATTCTCTTTACCTGGTTTTATCTTTTTACGCGTTTTGACATTCAGAATTGATAAAATTTACTGCCGCACTACGATACAACTATCGTGCCACGGAAAAAATGTCGTATCACAACAGACTATACCGTACCGCGCCATGGCAAGTATGCCGTGCCACGACGCTTTATTCTACTGCGGAGCCTCAATTCTAGGGTTTTAGACCTCCCTCCTCACATTTCCTCCATAAATGCGAGACTGATTTCACAGTTTCAATGCACCAACAGACATTCTCATCTCTCTCTCACACACATTGTAAGCCTTAAACCTATTCTTCTAATTGCACCTAATAATTCCCTCTTTCTCTCTTATGCTATAGCCTAAAAACTTTCCTTCCATCTCTCTTGTTTAGAGACGCGTGAACATCTCTTTCGAAGCTCTTTTGTTCAGAGACGAGCATACAATCCTTTTTCAAATCTCTTTTGTTCAGACACTAATGGACATTTTATTAAAAGCTCTCTTGTTCAAAGACGCGTGAACATCTCTTTCAAAGCTCTTTTGTTCAGAGATGAGAGTGAACAATCCTTTTTCAAAGCTCTTTTATTCAGAGACGCGTGGACATTCCTTTTCAATGCTCTTTTGTTAAGAGACGAGTGAACAATCATTTTTAAATGATCTTTTGTTTAGAGACGTGTGGAAATTCCTTTTCAAAGCTCTTTTGATCAAAGACGTGTGCACATTCCTTCAAAAGCTCCTTTGTTCACAGACGAGTGGACATTCCTTTCAAAGCTCTTGTTGTTCAGAGACGCGTGGACATCCCTTTCAAAGCTCCTTAGTTTAGAGACGAGTAAACATTCCTTTTAAAAGCTCTTGTTGTTCATAGACGTGTGGACACATTTTAGATTGACAACGCTACTTGAGAATCAAGAGGTTGTCACCAGATTTGAGAAGACAACAAAAGCGAAGTGTTCTTCAATAGTGCTCCCTGAGAATGTGGAGGTTATTAAATTAAGTTAACAAGATGTCACCCAAAAAATTGTGCTAAGCAATCCCAAATATGCGTTTCTTTCCCTTAACTCCTTTATTTGTAGAACTAATGCTTTCTGCAAGTATTGGCGTTATAAAGAATGATTTAGGATCGCCGAACATTCTGGATTATTTTGCGTCCCTATCGACTTACTTTGGCTTTTGTTTTCAAAACTTACGTTTCTCCAAACCCAATAAAAGTGGGGGCTTCTGTAGACACCCAACTGTGTCTCCCCCAAAACCAAACCCAATGATGAGTACCTTTCATGTTTTGATTGAAGAGTTCGGTTAAGAGTTGAAGAGTCTCGCGAAGTTTCCTGATGCCTTTACCATATTCCTAACCATTCTTTCGTGTGTTTTAATTCAAAATCATTCATTTCGTGTCTTTAAACCCAAAATCATTCATTTCGTGTCCTTAAAAAACATTCATTTCGTGTCTAAGCCATAAAAACGTCCAAACCAGATTATTTTGGTCCGTTATATCGATTAAATTATTTCTTAGTTGGATGGGGCTTTAAAAGAGCTTTCCAACTATATTATAAGCCTAAATCCGATTTAAAACAAAATAAGCTACGACCCAATGATTATATGGAGTCCAAATATCTTATTTAGGCCCTATATGAACATATTCCCAATCCTAAACAAGTTAGGAACTTCTAGAATTCTTTAGTAGGTTCTAATCTATCCTTTCCTAAAAGATAAAGATCAAAGAAGTTTGAGATTGAATAAAACTTCTCGTAAAATAATCCTTGTTCTATTCGAATACAAAGACGTTCGGATATCTTCTGGAAACACAATTCCATTAGAAATCAGACTCTGTATATCTTTTCTATCCTTTAGAACCAGCGCACGATACCAGAACCATCGCACAGCGACAACCTTGGCGCGGCGTGTTAGCACACAGCGTGGCGCGATAATTTTGTCGCGTCGCGTCAAAAACAGGTTTACTTCTTTTCAAATTTTGATCTTTTTCCAATTGTTTGACTCTCTATTTTTCTTATAAATAGAGGTTGCACTTCTATTTTAACCAACACTTTACCTCTTTTCATTTTCACGTCTTTCTTTTTGGGAGAAGTCGGTACCCTCCCTAAAAATGACGGAAAATTTTTATTAGTTTTGCTCTTCTGCATTTTCGAGTCGCACGAGCACAATCACAACACAACGTACACACGAGACATGCACATTGAGTCATGTCGTGTCACCACGATTTGAGTCTACATCCTACATACTTGACTTTGCACACGAGTCATGATGTTTCAAAACACATCGAGTCGAGTTGAGTGCATTGAGTCACACAATGAGTCAAGTACACCAAGTTTGGGGTCAACCCTAAGAAAACCACCAGCAAAGTCCTTCGGAAATATTTTAGTATACAAGATACACCAATTCATCGAAGCTTCTGTTTGCAGCCAATCGAACACTCATACCATTTGTCACCAATTCATCGAAGCTTCTATTCGCAGCCAATCGAACACTCTCACCATTCATACACCTATTCATTGAAGCTTCTGTTCAGAGTCAATCGAGCAATCTCATTGTACATATTTATCAAAGCTTCTGCTCGGAGTCAATCGAGCAATCTCACCATTCATTACACCGATTCACCGACGCTTCTGTTCAAAGATTTTTTGTTCAGAGACACGTGGACATTCTTCCAAAGCTCTTATGTTCAGAGACGAGTGGACATTCTTCCAAAGCTCTTATGTTCAGAGATGCGTGGACATTCCTTTCAAAGCTCCTTTGTTTAGAGACGCGTGGACATTTCTTTTGAAGCTCTTTGTTCAGAGACGCGTGGACATTTCTTTCAATGCTCTTTTGGTCAGACACGCGTAGACATTTCTTTCAAAGCTTCTTGTTCATAGATGCGTGGACATTTCTTTCAAAGCTCTTTGTTCAAAGACATGTGGACATTTCTATCAAAGCTCTTTTGTTCAGAGACGCATGGACATTCCTTTCAAAGCTCGTATGTTTAGAGACGCATTGACATTCCTTTCGAAAAGCTCTTTGGTTCAGAGATGTGTGGACATCCTTTTTATAGCTCCTTTGTTTAGGGACATGTGGACATTCCTTATAAAAGCTCTTGTGTTCATAGATGTGTGAACACATTTCATATTGACAACGCCCCTTGAGAATAAAGAGATTGTCACTTGATTCGAGAAGACGGCTCAAAGCAAAGTGGTCTTCGACAGCGCTTCTTGAGAATGAGGAGGTTGTCACTTGATTCGAGAATACGACTCAAAGCAAAGTGGTCTTCGACAGCGCATCCTGAGAATGTGGAGGTTGTCAAATTGAGTTAACAAGATGTCACCCAGAGACGTGTTCTCGGCAATCCTAGATACGTGTCTCTTTCCCCATAAATCCTTTATTTGTAGAACTGATGTTTTTTGCAAGTATCGGCGTTAAAAAGGATGATTTAGGATCGCAGAACTTTCTGAATTAATCTCCGTCCCTTTCAACTAACTTTGACTTTTATTTTCGAAACCTACATTTCTCCAAACCCAGTCAAAGTGGGGGCTTCTATAGGCACCGAATTGTGTCTCCCTAAAAACTAAACCTAGGGACGAGTACCTTTCTTGTTTTGATTGACGAGTTCGGTAAATATTTGAAAAGTCACGTTAAGTTTCCTTAAGCCTTGACCATATTCCTAACCTTACTTTAATTGTTTCAATCCAAAATCAATCATTTCTTGTCCTTAAACCCAAAATCATTCACTTCGTGTCCTAAAAATCATTAATTTCGTGCTCGTGCTCCACATGAATGATTGATTTGTCAACCGCTTTGATTCTCATGGGGAAGGTATCGATTGTAAGAGGAATTCCTCTAGCTATAGCCTTTACTTGTTTGGTGGAGGGAGGAAAGAACGTCATTGAGGTCATGGAGCCAAGGGCGTCCCAATAATAGGTTGAAAGAGGCCTTAATGTCTACTACTTGAAAAGTAGTGCTATGTTCAATGACTCCTGCAGTGAAATTTATGGTGATGGGTCCAAGGGCTTCGCGACGAGAGTTATCATAAGCCCTTATGCCTTGTGTTGATGGGGTCAAATCTTCATCCTTTATTCCCAACATTCTGGCAGTGCGAAGTTGGTATACATTGCTTGCTGAACCATTGTATACAAGTGACATTGGCACATTCATCCTTTTGCATACCACCGTGAGGTGTAAGGCTTTGTTGTGTTTACCACCTCTTAGTGGTAAGTCTTTGTTAGAGAAGGTGATTAAGTTATTTGGACTAGGGAGGTCACTTGTAAACAAGTTGGCCAACCTTTCTGAAGTAGTTTCGGAATCTACTCCTACTTTTGCTAGAGCATCCATTACTGCATCTCTATACTCATGAGATAAGGCTAGAAGCTTCCACACATTCATCACTACTTTGGTCTTCTTAAGCTGCTTGACTATATCATTGCCTTATATGATGGATGTTGAAGTTTGTTGAGTTGCAGGTAGAGGCGTAGTTGTGACTGGTTGTTGCACTCTCCCAGACTTAGTAAGTACTGTGATTGGGGAGTACGGTCATCATCCCATATATCATCGATGTCATTGTATGGGTAAAATGCAGCAAGAGATGATTCGATCATGTCTTTGAGGTATACATCCTCATCTTCACTATCCCAAATTGCATTGACAATGGTATTATTAGAGGTAGGGATAGTGTTATCTTCTTTTGGAGTGTTGTTTTTTCTTAAGATGAAGAGTTTCCCCTTATCTATGAGCTTTTGGACATATTCCTTGAGTCGAAAACAATTCTCAATCGTGTGGCCTCTAGATTGATGGTATTTGCAATAGAAATTGTCCACCATCTTAAGGGACTCAAATGGCTTTGGTTTAAGAGGCTTGACCATACTCTTTTCATGGAGCATGTCAAAGGCTCTTTCATAAGTGGTGTCTATAGGTGTGTAAGCCTTCTTGTTCCTTTTCTCTTGTGGCTTGATAACCACTAGTAGAAAAATATAAATGTGCACCGAATAATGAGCACCGATTCTTGGAAACCGGTGGCCCAACATACA
The DNA here is from genome assembly GCF_001683475.1 of Chenopodium quinoa. NCBI lineage: Eukaryota > Viridiplantae > Streptophyta > Magnoliopsida > Caryophyllales > Amaranthaceae > Chenopodium > Chenopodium quinoa. The sequence continues at coordinate 682,944 of NW_018743858.1, read as the reverse complement.
AATAGCATCGGTTATTCGATGCTCCTTGATTTTTTTTCTACACTTCTGATACAAAGAACATCGGTTAACCGGTGCCCCTTAATGTTTATACATTTCTAAAACTTGCATTCTTTCCCTATTTAATAACCACGCATTCACTTAGTCATTCTCCTTTCTCTCTCCTCTTGTTCCCCCTTTCTATCTCCTTTCTCTCCTCTATCAATCCACCGCCACTCCTTAGCTTCCCCACCACCACCCCTTTTACCTCCAACCCACTTTATCTCTCCATTTCTTCTCTTTGTTAGCTCTCGTTCTCCTTCTCCTTTGAAAATCAGCGTCAATTCGAACCAAATACAACCATCGTTTTTCAATTCCCAAATTCAAGTTATTTAGGGTTTTGATTTCAATTAATTTTTCAATTTTTTATGGTTAATTTTTTTATTGTATTTGATTCTCGTATTCAACATGCAGTTGAATTTGGGATGTCCATGGAGCTAATTTTGTCAAAGTTGACCAGGAGACTCTTCGATTTCATCCTTGTATCCTTTTTTCTCTTTACTCTCAATTTAATTGTTTAATTTCTGGATTTGCTATTTTTTTCCGTTGTTTATTGATTGGATGAAATAGTTGTTTTTTAAGGAGGTTTTAACTTATATTTTAATTTGCTTAGGGTTGATGTTATGGAAGACTTGAAAGTGTTGTATTGTGGAAAATTTATGATTTGGATATTGAAATTTGACTGTTGTGGATATTGGATTATGAGCTAGCAATTTCAGTCTAGTGATTTGCTTGATTCTCGTATTCAACCTAATCGTCTTTAGTTTGGTACGTTTTTTCTTACGAAATTGCTGTTATTTTTTTTTGCAAATTTGATATAATTTCAATAATAATTGAATTATTAAGTTTGGGGATTTGGAAGAATTGAACAGAAGTATTTTATTGAACGTGAAATTTGTCAAATTGCATAGATGATGATTGAATTGGTTGATATAGTAGTTTTGGGGTTTAAAATCAAATTACACAACTCAGTTTTATTGCGATTGATCTGGGGTTTCGTTAATTTGTTTCAATAATTGCGATTGATCTAGAATTTTGTTAATTTGAGCATTTGGAATTGTTAATATACGGAATATTTGAATTATGGGTACACGGAGTATTTAACTTGTGAGAATACAGAGTATTTGATACTTGAATCTTGAATTTCAGTAGTTTGATTTGTGGATGTATTGTGAATATTGTATTGGTTGTCATTTAATTAGATTTTTTAGGTATATATATTTTTTGGGTATATTTTGTTCAGTTTTGTGTTTCTTTTGATTGAATATGCAAATTAAATCTCATTTGGTAGTGGATAATTGTGGATTATTTCAATATATTTTGTTTCCAGTTTGTCTTCTTATATTGCCTTATTGTACCATAATTGTTGAGTTTCTTGACAAGTACAGATCGGGAATTAAAATTGGGTTTTGGATTGATTTTCTGAGTTATGTTTTTGCGTTTATCGAATGACTTGAAGCTTGAACCTGTTGCCTTGCTTCCCTACAGTGCACCCCTGCTACTGCTACTTTTGCTCTGCTGTAGCTGCTACTTTTGCTCTGTCGAGATTGGGGGCAGGTGTGGCTTTAAGCCTATTTTTTATATTAATTTATACTTGTTTCCTGCAACTATGGCTTTAATATCATTTGGAAATGATGACTTTGTTTGGGAGTATTCTTGCTAAAGCCATTGACAAGATTGATGTTAATGGTGTTATCTCTATTGAGTCGTTCTCAACCTCTGAAACTTACATAATTGTTGAAAACGAAATGAAGGTCTGTGCTGCTTCTGTATTTTACTGCCATAAATAAAAAATGTTTTATGCACTAGTTTCATTGGAGGAGTGATAAACTAATAGCTGGTTGTTTGTACTATGTATCTCCCTTTCTCTCTCTCTCTCTCTCTCATTTTCAAGGATATAGTTGCATACATTGAGTCATCCTTGAACCTGGTTTGATGGGAAATCAACCAAATAATTATTTCTTTTAAGCTTATAATATGGATCAAGCACAAATTTAATTGTTTTCTAGTTCATTGGAATGTAACTTTTATCATGTACTTGATCCTTTGCTTTTTTCGGTTATGAAATTATATGGACTTATTGGAGTATGTTTTTATTCTCAAGGAACTGTACAGTAACAATATCAAGGGGCCAATACCTAGTGAGCTGGGCAATCTGACAAATTTTATCAGTTTGGATCTCTATTTGAACAATTTCAGCGGTCCAATTCCACCATTCCGGAGTCTTTGGGTAGGCTAAAGAAGTTGTGCTTTCTGTATATATACTAATCCCTTGTCTGACTAATTTATCCAAGGACTATACCTTATTTGTCGTTAACATTTGCATTAAAATGTATGTGTGTTGAATGTATGCATGGCCATATGCGGTCCTATGCTATCTTTTTGGCTTTCTGCTAGTTGTTAATGCCAGAATGCAAGTTAATATGGCTTTCACGACTGCTCTTGAATAATTGATTACGCCTAGCCATGGAATATTGACTAAGTGTAGAAAAAGGGGTTCTCTTAATGCTTGTCAATGACTTCTTAATATGTTTTGAGTGTGTGTATTGAGAGGATATTTTGCTGTTTGTTTGTGTTGTTGTAGACCTTATATAATGTTTTCATCTGCGATTTTTATTTGATAATTGTTTTTATTTCATGATTTGGGTTTATTCTTTTGATTTGGGTTTATGTTATTTTTGTTGTTGATTTATTTATTAATATGAAAAGATTGGTTAGTAATGTGGGATTTTTTTTTTGTAAAATTTAACAGGTTACATATGGATCTATAATCAAATTGGTGCATGAAATAACAAAATTCAGGCTGCATTCAGGTAGCTCTATTCCCTAATATGGACATTGGATTCTCTTAAGTGTTGTTGCTTCGGTACTGCTGCTGTTTAGCTACTGTGATGCTACTAGGCTACTGTTATATATTGTTTTTTGTTTTTTTTAAGTGTAAAATTACAGGTTATTGATGGATGAAAATTATTAGTTTCAAGTATATTATGTATATCTATAACATTCTGGTGATAAATTCAGATGAAAAAAGCAAAAAAAAATAATTAGTTTTTTTATTCTTTTGCGCATTTTTGGCACCAGTTAACCGGTGCCAAAAGTAATGAATTATATTTTCTTTTAAAAGTGGGTACCTATCATTAGCACCGGTTAACCGGTGCCAATAACAAGTATTCCCACCGGTTCAAAAACGGTGCGAATGTTTACATTTTTGGCATCCCTCAATTCTAGACCGGTTCAAAACCAGTGCGAATGGGGGATTTTTAACCAGTGCGCATTTGTGTTTTTCTACTTGTGAACGTTGAAAATAAATGGTTTTCTTCCAACGGTATATAGTTTATGAGAAGAATGGTCACACTTTCTTTGAACAGCATGGCGGTCAACACTCTCTATTCGTTCAAGGAGGCCTTGAACTTCAAAATGGACCATACAAAGAGAATTATGAAGACGGAGCATCCTTAGTAGCTTTTTTATAGGGGCTAGCAATGTCTTCATCGGTAACCTCATCTTGGAAATCGGTCCTGGCGTCGAAGAAGACCTCCTCTTCTTCTTCAATGGCAACAACCTCTTCCATGGAAGGTTCTTCGATAGGTTTAATGAGGATTGATGGATCAAAAGGAGTTTGATCCTCATAAATGGCCAATGTATCAGAAAGTGGAGAAGTGTTGATGCTTGGCTTTTTACTAGCAGGAGGCACATGAAGCTTGTTGTTATCGATCAAATATTGGATAGCTTCCAACAACTCTCGGTGGTGTGGCCCTTACCTTTATGATACTTGCAGTGGGCATTAGGATCCCAGTTAGGTGACCTTCTTTCAAGTGCGGGATCTTGAATAGGTTTAATGGGAATGATGAGTCCCAGTAGGGGTGAAATATTTTCTTAGTTGCCTTCTTAGCCCTTGATTATCCATGGCTAGGACATCATTAAGATTGTACGTGCTAACATTGTTACTAGGGTGGGTGTTTTTAGAAGTAAAAGAATGGTCGTTCTTCTTTCCTTTCCAGCCACTGTTGTTACTATTGTTAGTAGCTTTTGATTTTATAAGGTTGTCTTCAATATCGATGCCTATGTTTTAGACGGCCTTGAAGGTGTTAAAAGTTTGATATTTCAAATGCTTTTGAAACTTTTCTTGAAGATCTCTAATGAACATTCTTACAAACTCTTTTTCACTTGGTACTTCAATCATTTTTGCAGAAATTTCCTTCCACCTATTGTAAAATGCAGTGAAGCTTTCATTTTCTTTTTGCTTAAGAATTTTATGTTCTCTACAATCAGTTTCTACTTGAATATTACATTTGTATCTATCAATGAATACATGTGTAATAGTATCCCAAGTAGCAATTTTCTCAGCACCTATAGAGAAGAACCATTATTGGCATACTAGTTCCAAGGAGAGAGAGAAAAGCAAGGGGAAGACCTTTTTATCAATCCCCTTGATCTCCATGATTGTCTCGAAAGCCTTCAAATGAAAGTAAGGATTGTTAGTAGCTTTGAACTTAGGGATGTCATTGGCGGAGCTTATCCTAAGGTACTTATAGTCATTAGAGATTTGAATTAAGCTGTCTTCAATGCGCTTGATTGTCTCAGGTGGTACATGCTTATTAGGGTCCTTAGCCTTCTCTATTCGAGTCTAAGTCCTTTGATCATTTCAACAAGATAATCCACGGTCTGTTGGAGTTTGTCAACGTCTTCTTGTTCAACTACTGCCATTGGTTTCTTCCATCTTCGAACTGTTCGAACTGGGATCTGGAAAGGGAGTACTTGTAAGAAAATGTTATCTCGAATTAAGCGCCCTTCGTTCCTCGACCAAACGCTGTAAAAATTAAACCATCAACTCTTTTAATGACTTGACTCTAATTGACTTGTACTTTTATTGGGTTGAAAAGCAAAAAATGGGTGTCTATTTTATGGGAATCAAGTATGGGGATCAAGTAAGGGAGACAATTTTTCAAACAATATAGTCTATGTTGGGAGGATAATATCCGACTTACCCCCCTAAAAATGATAGAAAAAACAATGCATGCAAGACTCTAAGCATAGTCATGGTGAAAAAGGACATGTACAAAGTATGTGCAAAGACTCGTGAGTGAAAGTGATATGTTCAAGACTCGTGTGATGACCATGGGACTAGACATGTGGTTGGACTCAAACAAGACCGGGTAGAGACTGTGTATATACGTTAAACTAGTTAATCGTGATAGTGGAACTCGACGCGAAGACTTGGAAAGAAGCAGCCGAACCATAGCGTAGCAACGGGACTACCGCGGGGCATTGGCGTCAATGCGGCGCACTGGACGCAAACGTCCTGTGGTACAGATCAAAGTGATGCGCTAAAGTTGGAACGTCACCTCAATTTGTTTTTTAGTGATTCTTTCGAAGGTTTAAGCCTATAGTTTGCTAAGTTGAGAATATTTAGACTTTATGGGTTCATATTAATTAACCAATTTAATTAGCAAAGTCCTTTTAGTCCTTGGTTAGTATGTTTAGACATATTTACAAGAAACAAGTCAACATGAAGGGTTAGTTTAATCACAAAAAAAGGATGCACAAGCAAGATATGCACAAGTAGTCTAGTAGTCACAACATGATGCAATGAGTTTGCCACCTAACCATGGCTCTAGTTCTCTAAGGTCAAGGATTATTGTGTCCAAGAGGGTCCATGGTTAAGAGTCCAGATGCATCGCGCAGAAGCCTTACCTTATCAAGGTTGGCACGATGGACGAGACCCCCTGTGAGTTAAACTCAACTCCATGGTTTGGTGAATTCAACTAACTTGGATGCACCCATTATTGCACGGAGCGTGAATTTCGAAGGGCTAAAACCATATGTAAAACACATATGGGTTCTGAACAGTCGAAAAAACTTAATCAGGAAGTAAAATTGTTGAGATTGTACTAGAATTCAAGCAAAACATGAAGACTTAATTCTGGCGCAGAAACACCAGATCGTATCGCAGGGCGGCAGGAACCATCGTCCAATGATATCTCTATAACGACGCGATTAGGCTATCATCTGGCATTGGTTTCTAACGTCCTGCGATAGTTCTGACGCTCTACGACAGTTTCAGTTTTCGATGTTTTTTCCAATTTTTCGTAGTGTCTTTTCGATTTTTGTTGTAAAGAATATTTTCGGCCTTTCCTACGTGTATGTCCTATATTTTTGATGCATTACGGATGGTCTTTTCACTGCAAACCGTTTTATGCTTATGCCACAATGTTAACCAAAATTATGCACATGAATATCTAGAATATTTTAAGTGTCATCCACTCATTCTAAATCAATTGCTAAAATAAATTTAGGAATCAATCTAGAAATCCTTCCCAGTTGAGTCGCGAAAAACTGTAGAGAATTTTTCAAACTCATCACTTAAGCCCTACTGTGGTTCATGCTTTTAGGCATGGAGGCATTCCAAGGAAAATAAGCTAGAGAAAAAAAGTCGCCAACAAGTTTTAGGAACTTGTAAAACGATCATGGGTGTGAAGGTTACACCCAATTCATGATCATAGTGATTGCTAACCCCACAGTGGTCCGAAACCATAGCTGGATGTTCGGGGATGATGCTACGAATTTGACCTTAGAGTAGCCAAACCCGGCCTAAATAGGCCTCTACTTGATTCTTTTGATATTCATGCGCCCTTTTCAATCAACATATATACATCAAGTTAATCCTAAACCTGTTTAATCTACGTTGGTTGATTATTAATGCATAGTCAAATCTAATATTATATTGGTAATCACTTGAATTAAACTCATATTAACCTAAATCAAATTATTAATAATCTTATTACGCGTGATTTCAAGTACAAATTCCCTTTAAACATGCAAAAAGGGGCGTGATCAAGCAGTAACAATAAATCATGAATAATCAAGCAACATACGATTAATATAAAAATCATCATCGTAATAACATTTGATTTTACAGGATACACCTACTAATCGAAGCTTCTATTCGTAGTAAATCAAGCAATCTCACCATTTATTAGAACAATTCATCGAAGCTTCTTTTCGCAGCCAATCGAACACTCTCACCATTCGTCACCAATTCATCGAAGCTTCTGTTCGCAGCCGATCGGACACCCTCATCACTTATTTTTCCAAAAGCTCTTATGTTCAGAGACGGGTGGACATTTTATTCAAAGATCTTTTGTTCAGAGACACGTGGACATTTCTTTTCAAAGCTTTTTTGTTCAGAGACGTGTGGACATTTATTTCAAAGTTCTTTTGTTCAGAGACACGTGAACATATCTTTAGAAGCTCCTGTGTTGAGAGATGCGTGGACGTTCCTTTTCAAAGCTCTTTGTTCAGAGACGCGTGGACACCCCTTTCAAAGCTCCTTGTTCAGAGACGCGTGAACATCTCTTTCGAAGCTCTTTTGTTCAGAGACGAGTGAACAATCCCTTTTCAAAGATCTTTTGTTCAGAGACGCGTGGACGTTTCTTTTCAAAGATCTTTTGTTAAGAGACGAGTGAACAATCCTTTTTCAAAGCTCTTTTGTTCAGAGATGCATGGATATTCCTTTTCAAAGCTCATTTGTTCAGAGACGCGTGGGCATTCCTTCCGAAGCTCTTTTATTAAGAGACGCGTGGACATTCCTTTTTAAAGCTCTTTTGTTTAGAGACACGTGGACATTCCTTCAAAAGATCCTTTGTTCAGAGATGCGTGGACATTACTTTCCAAAGCTCTTTTTTTCAAAGACGCATTGTAGACACCTAGTTGTGTCTCCCCAAAAACCAAACCTAGTGATGAGTATCTTTCACGTCTTTGGTTATCGAATAAGGTGAAGAATTGAAGAGTCTCGTGAATTTCCTAAGCCTTGACCATATTTCTAACCTTTACTTAAATGTTATAAGCCAAAATCATTTATTTCGTGCCCTTAAACCCAAAATCATTCATTTCGTGTCTTCTTTATAAAAACATCCAAACCAGTTTATTTTGGTCCATAATCCTGGTCCAATTATTGCTTAGTTGGATGGGGCTTAAAGAGCTTTCCAACGATATATTATAAGCCCAAATCCGATTTATAACGAAGAAGTTATGGCCAAAATACTAAACCGAGCTCAAATCGAGCCTTACCTACGACCTAAAGACCATGTGGAGGGTCCATGAACAATAAACGTCATTCCTAAATCCCTAAGGGTTTATTATTAGCTTTTAGAATTTTCAAGAAGGTTCTAATTTATTCTGTTTCTGAAATAATAATTTTGTAGAATTTTACTTCGGATAAAACACTTGTTTTTCAATGATTTTAATTCTGATAAAATTAGAATACGTACGGAAGTTTGACTAACCCAAGTTGATTGGGAGTCATACAAATCTTATTTTCCAAAAAGTATCACTAGGGGGTAGAAATATCGCATAGCGATAGACCCCTATCGCATCGTGATAAGGCTATCGCACAACGATATTCTTGTCACGTCGCGATGGAACCCGTTTTACTCCTAATCGGACTCTGATTTCTTTCTTACCTTCAACTCTGGTTTTTCCCCATAAATAAAGTCATTTTACCCCATTTTCATTCACCAACAATCATCATCTAATCCCTCTCTCTAAGCTAAAAGCTTATTTTCTCTTTCTCTTTCTTTCTTAGCCTATCCTAAACACATCCCCACACCTTCTTGATATCATACACCATAACTCCTTCACGAACCTTGAATACTCCAATCCCTTCTTATAGTTGCCTTTGACCTCGACGTGAAAGGTTGATAGTTCTGAGGGTTTAGTCCCAAATCTATATTTTATTTCTTATTTGATTTATTTATTTGATTTAATCTTTCTTGATGCTACTAACGTGTGTATTGTTTTGATAGAAAGAGGTACGAGGCATCAAAGTGAGTAGATCTACTATCCTTATTCCTCGCTTCTTATTTAGAAATCATGTTTAGAATATTTTTTTGATTGATAATATCATGTTAGGATGCATTTGTTAATTCTATTATCATGTTAGGATGTTGATTTTAATTATCATGTTAGGGTATTAATTAATATTTCTAATATCATGTTGGTTTCTAGTATCATGTGTTGGCTAATGCTCTGATTATGATTTTTATTAGTGACATGCTAGGGTTTGTTATGAATCTGTTTAGTATCATGCATAAGATCTTGCTATTAGTCATGTTTTGATGATTTTGATTATGATGATGATGATTGTTGTGTCAATTATGTTGCTTGATTATTCATGATTGACTGTTATTGCATGATCACACCTTTTCTGGAGGTTTAAAGGGAATTTGTACTTGAAATCACACCTAATAAGATAATTAATAATTTGATTATAGGCTAATATGATTTTAATTCAAGTGATCGCCAATAGTATATTTATTTGTGCATTAATAATCAACCAACGTAGATTAAATATGCCTAGGATTAATTTGATGATTGTATGTTGATCGGAAAGCACGCATGAATATCATAAGAATTAAGTAGAGGTCGGTTTAGGGCGGGTTCAATTTCTTTTAGGTTGGATTCGTACCATCATCCTCGAATATCCAATCATGGTTCTGGACCACTATAGAGTTAGCGATCTCCGTGATCGTTAATGGGGTGTAACCTTCACACCTGTGAATGGTTTACAAGTTCCTAAAACTTGTTGGCGACTTTTTTATCTCTAGCTTCTTTCCCTTTGGACGCCACCATGCTTAAGTGCATGATCATAGTGGGGCTCAAAGTTGATGTTTGAAATATTCCCTACAGTTTTTTGACGACTTCACTAGGGAGGATTTCTATTTGATTCCTAAAATTTATTTTTGGCAATTAACTTTAGAATGAGTGGATGAGACTTGAAAAATTCTAGGTATTCATTGTGCGTAATTTTAATTAACATTGTGGCATAGCTTAAAAAGGTCCGCATTGGAAAGACCATCCGAAATGCGTTAAAAAATAGGATTTTTACACGTAGGAAAAATTAGAAATATCTTTCACACTTAGAATCGAAAAGATACTCCGAAAATCGGAAAATCCGAAGAACACAAAAAACTATCGCGAAGCGCGGGAAGGGTCGCGAGATGACAGTGCCTATCGCCATGCGATAGCTATATCGTGATGTGATATTGCTATCGCTGCGCGACAGACCCTGTTTTCTCGTGCCGAGTTCTTTCGACATCGAGCCATGAATCTGCCTTCTTATTTTGACCGATTCAAGTACTATCTCGCCGAGTCTACTTTCTGATTGAGTTTTTCCTTCTTTTTTGAACCCATATGTGTTCTACATATGGTCTTAGCCCTTGGGAATTCACGCTCCTCTACCCAATCGAACGCTCCGTGCAACAATGGGTACATCTGAGTTTGTGAATTCACCAAACCATGGAAGCAAGTCTAACTTGCGGGGTCCCATCCATACGCGCCAACCCTTCCGAAGGTAAGGCTTCCGCGCGATGCATTAGGACTTATAACCATGGACCCTCTTTGACTACCATAATCCTTGAACTTTAGAGGACTAGAGCCATGGTTAGGTTGCAAACTCATTGCATCATGTTGTGACTATTTGACTACTTGTGCATTCCTTACTTATGCATATCTTACTTGTGATTAAGCTAACATTTTGTGCTGACTTGTTTTTATAAATAAAGTCTTATTTAACTAATCAATGACTAAAAAAGACTTTGCTTAAATAATTGATTAATTAATTTGGATTAATAAAGTCTAAACATACTTGACTTAGTAAGACTATAGGCTTACCTTTTTTGAAAGAATTACCGAAAACAAATTAAACTGACGTTCCAGTTCTGGCGCGAAAGTTTGATTTGTGCCGCAAAATTCTAACTTTATCGCGACACGATATTCATATCGCGCCGCGATAGAGCCAACGCGACGCGATAGTTCCATCGCTTCGCAATGGTTCGGTTTTCCTTTCTGAGTCTTCGCGTTGAGTCTAAACTTTTTTTATTAATTAATTAACTAAAAATCCGAGGTCTTAACTAAGTCCTTGTTTGAATCTAATCACATGGTCCCATGGTTATTACACAAGTCTTGAACATATAACTTTCACTCACGAGTCGTAGCACACACTTTGTACATGTCTTTTCACCATAGCCATGTCTTAAGTCCATGTATGAGTCTTCTTTCCGTCATTTGAGTTGAGGGTTCATCTTATTCCCAAAAATTTCCATATCCTTCCACATTCACATATACTTTCCCAGATACTTCCCATACATTACACTTTCCCTCTTCACATACTTTCCTCTTACATGTTTCCCCCATACATATCATTCCCCTCATGTACTATGATCTTTCCCATCTATACATGTTGAATCGAGTTTGAGTCAAGTCATTAAAAGAGTCAATGGTTTAATTTTACAGCGCTTGGTCAAGGAGAGAAGGGCATTTAATCAAGGACAACACTTTTGTTCAAGTATTACTCTTTGATAAACCGATTCAACACAGGAAAAAGTTCGTAATAATGGCTAGTCAAGAAGAATTCGAGAAGCTTCAAGAAATTGTGAATGGACTTGCCGAAATGCTCAAGGGACTCACCACTCGAGTCGAAGACCCTAACAAGAAAGTGCCAATTGAAACCATCAAGCACATTGAAGATAGCTTGAGTCAAATCTCCAATGACTACAAGTACCTTGGCAAAAGCACTAAGGGAATCTCAGAGGATAAGGATCTTCTTATGCACAAGTTCTCTGCCAATGACATCCCTAAGTTCAAGGCTATTGACAATCCTTACTTTCATCTGAGAGCTTTTGAGACAATCATGGGAATCAAGGGGGTTGATAAGAAAGCTTTCCCCTCACTTTTCTCTCTTTCCTTAGAACTAATGTGTCAAAAATGGTTCTTTTTCATGGACTCTGAGAAAATGGCTTCTTGGGATGGTATCACACATGCCTTCATTGATAGATACAAGTGTAACATTCAAGTTGAAACCGACTATAGAGAGCTCGAAATCTTGAGGCAAAGGGACAATGAAGGCTTCACCGAATTCTATACTAGGTGGAAGGAAGTATCTGTCTAGATGATCACTATCCCAAATGAAAAGGAATCCGTGAGGATGTTCATCAAAAATCTTCAAGACAAATACCAAAAGCACCTGAAATATCAACCTCTAAATACTTTCAAAGTTGTCTACAATATAGGTATCGAAATTGAAGATGACCTTTTGAAAGCTGCCAACAATAATAATGCGAAAGGAAAGAAGAACGACTATCCTTCTTCTTCCTCTCCCATTAATGAAGTACATACTACAAACACTCCTAAGCAACAAATCCAAAGGTCGAAAAGAGTGTTTACTCCACTCAGTATGAGCTACGATACAGCTTTTGATAACCTACACCACAAAGGACTGGTTATGCCCATATGACCTATCAAAGACCCAGTTCCGGAGGCCAGACCACCTAAGTGGGATCCTAATAAACACTGCAAGTACCACCAAGGAAGGGATCACGATACTGAGGAATGTTGGAAACTCAAAGAAGCTATCTAAGACTCGATCGATGATGACAAAACTTCCGAGGTTCTAGCCATCGCAGAAGATCAAATATTCTTTGATCCTTCTCTCCTCATTACAGCTGTTGGTGAGCCCATGATTGAAGAAGTTTATATAACTTCCATTAACGAGGTGGCCATGATTGAGGAAGATGAATAAGTCTTCTTAGATATTACTAAGGAAAATTCATCAAATCTAAAAGAAGACGTTCATAAACTTTGAGATGTCGTTGCCATGCTCTTGAGTATGGTGGAAGGCCTAGTTAATCGAATGTCAGTCATCGAACAAAACTCTCATAGTCAGGATCGGAAGAATGAAAAGAACGACCACCCTCCTTCTTCTTCTTCCCATCAAGGACTTAAAGAAAAACTCAATGCTCCTAAGCCACGAGTAAAACGAACCATTGATGAATACACACCAATAGGAATGACTTATAATGAAGCTTTCGATTATCTCCATGGCCAAGGTCTCATTCATCCCATTGGATACTTGAGAAACGACTTCCCAATTGGGATCCAAACTCCTATTGTAAATATCATAGAGGCTATGGTCACACCACCAAAAAGTACTTCACCCTTAAAGATCACATTCAAGACCTCATTGATTCAAATTCCCTTCATGTTCCTCCGAGCAACAAGAAGGCCAAGATTAATAACAATGGAGACAATGGCAAGAGCAGGAAGAACGACAATCCTTCTTCCGCTTATTCCCATCAAAATATCAATTACATCGATGACGATGAAATCTAGGCTCTTGAAAAATATGCTTCAAAGACCAAGAAACCCAAAAGGGAATTCACACCTAATGGTATGTCCTATGATGTTGCTTTTGGTCGTCTCTATGATCGAGGTTTAATCAAACCTATTGGTCCCGCTGAAGACTCAACGCTAGAATGTTACAGGTTTCAAAACCTCATTCCCAACTCGTATTGCAAGTACCATCAAGGCAATGGTCATACCACAAATGAATGTTACAGGTTTCAAAACCTTATTCAAGATCTCATCGATGCAAACAAACTTCATTCCCTCCAGCTGGCAAGAAAACTAAGTGATAACAAACACAAACCATGAGGCAGGCTTCAATGACAAAATTTCATGATTTCTTTTCTTTGATTGTCGTTCCCTAATAAGTCTAGCATAGGAACCCTCCATCATTTCTCAGATTTATTTCATGAACTCTATTCTTTACTTCAATAACATGAGCATTTATTTCTTTGCATATGATCCTTGAATTTCCAAAAAAAAAAATTAAAAAAAAAAAATCACGCCGAGCTAAGCACAAGGTATACTAATGATTTCAGGAACCCCTTGTAGGCACATCATATTACCCTTACCCTTTTCATTCATTACACAATCTCTTTTGATAAACCACTTTGAGCCTTGTCTAAAGATAGACTTTCATTTTTTTCAACCCACATCTACCTAACCTTGGGATGGGATGGCGTACAACTTATGAAATTCTCAAAGCCAAATACAAAAGCTTGAGTAATTTTTGCCATATGCCAAAATTTTAAAAGTTCAAAAAAGCAAATAGAAATAAAAGTGTGCAAAAAGGCAAGTGTTCAATGTCTTTGATATGAACATGTCTCAGATTGCGTCTCTTATCGAGTGCTCGGCACGGTGCTTGAGAAACATGAATGCTAAGTGAGTGATAGACCGCATGACTGGGATTGCCCTCACTTATAAAAAAGAGAATTCAAAAACAAATTTCAAATGCAAAAAATCCAGAAAAATGAATTTAAAAGCGAGAAAAACATTAAGCATACAAATACCAAGATTCAAATACAAGGTTGCACACCTTGGGTGCTTATTTTGGGTCTTGAGCCTCTATCCTTTTTTCTTCAACCTTTAGCCTAACCCCGTTACAACCCTTGAAAGACCTCCTTGAGGTGTACACACACTTGTGCAAGGTTCAGCTAGAGCTACCTTCGACCTGATTCCTAACGAATACGTAGACAACCTCACATCGAGGTGCGACCGTAATAATCATTCATTTTCACATTCGTCCATAATCATATGAAGGGATCTACAATGTTCATTTCTATCCATTTAGATCTAGACTTGGGGCCTTGATCCCTACTTCATTAGCCTACCTAGCCTAAGAGTCACCATCATTTGGCTCTTCTTAATATTTTCCCACACCCTTATCTTTTACAGTCTAACTTTAGTGTCACTTTCACACACGTCACACATACATAGCCAAAGAATCCTTTCCTTAGGAACCCTTTGTCATGAAATATTGATACAATCTTAAATCATGCTTTGTCATCTTAGAATCACTCATTATCACAATCATCATTGCATCACAAAGTATGAAGTACTTAGCCTCCGCGCCTAAGTTACCCAAATACTTTCATTATCAAGCCATCAAACTTTGCACAATGAGATACAACATCAACGCAAACACTTGATTAAGCTCATTCAACGTGCACCCTCGCTTGATTAATCCCTTTCCTTTTGGGGAAGTTCAAAAACTTCATTTTTCACTCTACACTTCATCTTTTTTCACGTCTTTCTTTTCGGGTAAAAGTCGGTACCCTCCACAAAAATGACGAAATTTTTTTGCTTTTCTACATTTTTGAGTCGCACGAGCATAATCACAACACAATGTACACAGGAGTCATGTCATATCACCACACAGTGTTGAGTCTACACACACGTGTCAAAATACATCGAGTCGATTTAAGTCAACTACACCAAGCCTTGGGTCAACCTCAAGTCAACCAACCACAATGAGTCAAACACATCAAGTCTTGGGTTAACCACTAGAAAACACCAGCAAAGTCCTATGGAAATCTTTGATTTTACAAGATACACCTATTCATCGAAGCTTCTGTATGTTCCGAGACAATCGAGCATTCTTAACATTCATCGAAGCTCCTGTTCGCAGCCAATCGAACGCCCTCACCATTCTTTTGATGCTCCTGTTCGCAGCAAACTGCACACTCACACCAAGCGTTGAAGCTCTTGTCCGTAGCCAATCGAACACTTTCATTTCAAGCTCTTTTGCTCAGAGACGCGTGGGCATCCTTTTTTAAAGCTCGTTTGTTTAGAGACGCATGGACATTTTATTCAAAGCTCTTTTGCTTAGAGATGTGTGGCCATTCCATTTAAAAGCTCTTTTGTTCAGAGAGGCGTGGACAATCCCTTCCAAAGCTCCCATGTTTAGAGACGAGTGAACATTTCATCAAAATCTCTTTTGTTCAGAGACGAGTGGACATCGACAGCGCTCCTAGAGAATGTGGAGGTTGTCAAACAAAACAAATTTGATTCAGCAAATTGATGTCACACCTAGAGGCGAGTACCCGACGTTGTAAGATACGTGTTTCTTTCCCTTAACTCCTTTATTTGTAGAACTAACATTTTTTGCAAGTATAGGCATTAAAAAGTTTGGTTTAGGATTGCAGAACATTCTGAATCATTCTCCATCCCTATCGATCTACTTTAACTTTTGTTTTCGAAACTTACGTTTCTCCAAACTCAATCAAAGTGGGGGTTTTTGTAAACACCTGATTGTGTCTCCCTAAACACCAAACCCATTGATGAGTACCTTTCACATCTTTGATTATCGAGTTAGGTGAAGAGTTAAAGAATCTCGTGAATTTCCTAAGCCTTGACCATATTTCTAACCTTTACTTAAATGTTATAAGCCAAAACCATTTATTTCGTGCCCTTAAACCCAAAATCATTCATTTCGTGTTTTTGAAAATCATTCATTTCGTATCCTAATTTAGTCCATAATCCTGGTCCAATTATTTCTTAGTTGGATGGGGTTTGAAAAGAGTTTTCCAACGATATATTATAAGCCTAAATCCAAGTTATAACGAAGAAGTTATGTCCAAAATACTAAACCGAGCCTTACCTACGACCTGATGACCATGTGGAGGGTCAATGAACCTTAAACATCATTCCTAACTCCCATAGGATTAATTATTAGCTTCTGGAATTTTCTAGAAGGTTCTAATTTATCTAATTTTTGAAAAGAAAAAGATTTAAGAATTTTACTTCGGATAAAATACTTGTTTTTCAATGATTTTAATTTTGATAAAACTAAAATACGTACGGAGTTTGATTAACCCAAGTTGATTGGAAGTCGGATTCGGTACGAATCTTTATCTTCCAAAGAGTATCGTTGAGGGATAGAAATATCGTGCAACGATAGACGTATCGCATCGCGATAAGGCTATCGCGCAGCGAAATTCCTATCGCATCGCGATGCAACCCGTTTTACTCCGAGTCGGATTCTGACCCTTTTCTAACCTTTGACCCTCGTTTTTCCTTATAAATAGAGGTCATTTCACCCCGTTTTCATTCACCAACAATCATCATCTAAACTTTCTCTCTAAGCTAAAAGCTTATTTTCTCTCTCTCTTTCTTTCTTAGCCTAGCCTAATCACATCCCCACACCTTCTTGATATAATACACCATAACTCCTTCACGAGCCTTGAATACTCCAATCCCTTCTCATAATTGCCTTCGACCTCGACGTGAAAGGTTGATAGTTCTGAGGGTTTGGTCCCAAATCTATATTTCAATTCTTATTTGATTTAATCTTTCTTGAAGTTACTAACGTGAGTATTGTTTTGATAGAAAGAGGTACGAGGCATCAAAGTGAGTAGATCTACTATCCTTATTCCTCGCTTTTAATATAGCAATCATGTTTAGAATATTATTTTAATTCTTAGTATCATGTTAGGATGCTTTTGTGATTTCTATTATCATGTTAAGATGTTGATTTTGTTTCCTAGTATCATGTTAGGGTATTAATTAATATTTCTAATATCATGTTGGTTACTAGTATCATGTTTAGGCTAATGCTTTGATTATGATTTTTATTAGTGACATGCTAGGGTTTGTTATTAATCAGTTTAGTATCATGCCTTGGATCTTGCTATAAATCATGTTTCGATGATTTTGATTATGATGATAATGATTGTTGTATCAATTATGTTGCTTGATTATTCGTGATTGATTGTCATTGCTTGATCACACCCTTTCTACAGGTTTAAAAGGAATTTGTACTTGAATCACGCCTAATAAGATAATTAATAATTTAATTTTAGGCTAATATGATTTTAATTCTAGTGATCGCCAATAATAGATTTATTTGTGCATTAATAATCAACCAACGTAGATTAAATATGCTTAGGATTAATTGATGAATGTATGTTGATCGGAAAGCGCACATGAATATCATAATAATTAAGTAGAGGCCGATTTAGGGCTGGTTCAATCTCTTTTAGGTTGGATTTGTACCATCATCCCCGAATATTCAGTCATGGTTCCAGACCACTACAAAGTTAGCGATATCCGGGATCGTGAATGGGGTGTAACCTTCACACCCGGTAAGCTTACAAGTTACTAAAACTTATTGGCGACTCTTTTATCTTTAGCTTCTTTCCCTTTGATCTCCACCATGCTTAAGTGCATGGTCACAGTGGGGCTCAAAGTTGATGTGTGAAATATTCCTTACACGCGTGGACATTTCATTCAAAGCTCTCTTGTTCAGAGACGTGTGAACATCTCTTTCAAACCTCTTTTGTTCAGAGACGAGTGAACAATCCTTTTTTGAAGCTCTTTTGTTTAGAGACACGTGGACTATCCTTTCAAATCTCTTGTTGTTCAGAGACGCGTGGACATCCCTTTCAAAGCCCTTTAGTTCAGAGACGAGCGAACATTCCTTTCAAAAGCTCTTGTTGTTTAGAGACGTGTGGACACATTTCAGATCGACAGTGCACCTTGAGAATGAAGAGGTTGTCACTAAATTTGAGAAGACAACTCAAAGCGAAGTGGTCTTCGACAGCGCTCCCTGTGAATGTGGAGGTTGTCAAATTAAGTTAACAAGATGTCACCTAGACACATGTGCTCGACAATCCCAGATACGCGTTTCTTTCCCTTAACTACTTCATTAGTAGAACTGACGCTTTCTATAGGTATCAGCGTCCAAAGAGTGAGCTAGGATCACATAACGTTCTTGATCGTTCTCTGTCCCTATCGACTTACTTTGATTTTTGTTTTCAAAACTTACGTTTCACCAAACTCAATTAAAGTGGGGGCTTTTGTAGACACCCAATTGTGTCTCCTCAAAAACCAAACCTAGTGAAAAGTACCTTTCATGTTTTGATTGACGAGTTCGGTAAAGAGTTGAAGAGACTCACGAAGTTTCCTTAAGCCTTGACCATATTCCTAGCCTTTCCTAAAATTTTTTAACCCAAAATCATCCATTTCGTGTGTTTGAATCAAAAATCATTCATTTTGTGTCTTTCCCAAAATCATTCATTTCGTGTCCTTAAAAAAAACATTCATTTCGTGTCCAAGTCATTAAAAACGTTCAAACCTGATTATTTTTGTCCATAATCTCGTTCTAATTATTGCTTAGTTGGATGGGGCTTGAAAAAAGCTTTCCAATGATATATTATAAACCCAAATCCGATTTTAAACAAAATAAGTTATGGACAAAATACTAAATCAAACCCAAACCGAGCCTAGATCCACCTTAGCTACGACTCAATGATTACGAGGAGTCCAAATATCTTATTTAGGCCCTATATGATCATATTCCCTATCCTAAATCCGTAAGGAAGTTCTAAAATTCGCTAGAAAGTTCTAATCTATCCTTTCTTATAATATAAAAATTAAAGAAGTTCGAGATAAAATAAAACTTCTCGTAAAATAATCCTTGTTTTATTTGAATACAAAGACGTTCGGATATCTTCTGAAAATACAATTCCATTAGAAATCAGACCCCGTACGTCTTTGCTATCCTTTAAAACTAGCGCATGACTCAAGAACCATGGCACAGCGACAGCCCTGGCGTGGTGCGTCAGCACACAGCACGTTCTGTCGCGTCGCGTCAAATCAGTTATACTTCTTTTCAAATTTCGATCTTTTTTCGATCGTTTGACACTCATTTTTCCTTATAAATAGAGGTCGCTTTCCTCGTTCCAAATCATGGACGATAATTAGCAGTAAGCTATAACCACCTAGCTCCAATCATCATCAACAATCCTTATGAAACACCTATCATCAATCATCATTAAATACACCCATGTTCTTAGCCTTAGCCTAAACACATCCTTGATACTCTCCTAAATCAGTCACAATACCTCCTTCGCGAGATTCGAATACTAAAAACCATATTCGATGTTGCCTTCGACATCGCCGTGAAAGGTTGATAGTTCTAAGGGTTTGGTCCCAAATCTATACTTCAATTCATATTTGATTTATTTACTTTATTGATTTAATTTTCTTGAAGTTTACATATGTGTATTGTTTTAATAGCGAGAAGGTTGAGGCATCAAAGTGGGTAATTCAACTACCCCTTTTATTATTCTTTGATTTTGGAGTAGAAATCATGTTTAGGATGTTATTTTGATTTCTAGTATCATGTTTAGGATAACGCTTTGAATTTGTTATTAGTAACATGTTAGATTTGTTATTAATCTGTTTTAGTATCATGCCTAGGATCTTATTACTAACGATGTTTTGATGATGTTCTTATGATGATGATTGTTATATTAATCATATGTTGCTTGATTATTCATAATTTATTGTTATTGCTTTATCACGCCCCTTTTTCCAAGTTTAAAGGAAATTTGTACTTGAAATCACGCCTAATAAGATAATTAGTAATTTGATTTAGGTTAATATGACTTTAATTCAAGTGATCACCAATATAATATTAGATTTGATTGTGCATTAATAACCTACCAACGTAGATTAAACAAGTTTAGGATAACTTGATGTATGTATGTTGATTGAAAAGCGCGCATGAATATCAAAAGAATTAAGTAGAGGCCTATTTAGGGCGGGTTTGGCTTCTCTAAGGTCAAATTCATATCATCATCCCTGAACATCCATTCATGGTTCCGGACAACTATGGAGTTAGCAATCTCTGTGATTGTGAATGGGGTGTAACCTTCACACCCGTGAACGGTTTACAAGTTCCTAAAACTTGTTGGTGACTCTTTTTCTCTAGCTTCTTTTCCTAGGAGTGTCGTCATGCTTAAAAACATGACACGATAGTAGGGCAGAGTTGAAAAATTCCCTATTGTTTTTGGCGACTCTGCTAAGAGGATTTCTAAATAGATTCCTAATTCGTTTAGCAATTGATTAGAATGAGAGGATGAGACTTGAAAGATTCTTGATATTCATATGCGTAATTTTTCCTGATTCTAGTACTGTCTCGACGATTTCACTTCCTGCTTAAGTTTTATCGACCTTTCTGAACCCATATGTGTTTTACATATGGTTCTAGCCCTTGGGAATTCATGCTTCGTCCACCCTAAAAACGCTCCGTGCAATAATGGGTGCACTCAAGTTTGTTGAATTCACCAAACCATGGAGTTGAGTTTAACTTGCGAAGTCCCGTCCATCCCGCCAACCCTTCTAAGGTAAGGCTTCCACGCGATGCATCTAGACTCTTAACCATGGACCCTCTTGGACACCATAATTATAGACCTTAGAGAACTAGAGCCATGGTTAGGTTGCAAAGTCATTGCATCATATTGTGACTACTTGACTATATGTGCATATCATGAACGATAATCATCAATAAGCTATAACCACCTAGCTCTAATCATCATCAACAATCCTTATCAAACACCTATCATCAATCATCATTCAATACACCCATGTTCTTAGCCTTAGCCTAAACACATCCTTGATACTCTCCTAAATCAGTCACAATACCTCCTTTGCAAGATTCGAATACTCTAAACCATACTCGACGTTGTCTTCCACCTTGGCGTGAAATGTTGATAGTTCTGAGGGTTTGGTCCTAAATCTATACTTCAATTCATGTTTGATTTATTTACTTTATTGATTTAACTTTCTTGAAGTTTACTAATGTGTGTATTGTTTTAATACCAAGAAATTTGAGGCATCAAAATGAATAATTCAACTACCCCTTTTATTATTCTTTGATTTTGGAGTGGAAATCATGTTTAGGATGTTATTTTTATTTCTAGTATCATGTTTAAGATAACGCTTTGATTTTATTATTAGTTACATGCTAGAATTTGTTATTAATATTTGTTTAGTATCATGCCTAGGATCTTACTACTAACGATGTTTTGATGATGTTCTAATGATGATGATTGTTATATTAATCATATGTTGCTTGATTATTCATGATTTATTGCTATTGCTTGATCACACCCCTTTTTGCAAGTTTAAAGGGAATTTGTACTTGGAATCACACCTAATAAGATAATTAATAATTTGATTTAGGCTAATATGATCTTAATTCAAGTGATCACCAATATTAGATTTGATTGTGCATTAATAATAAAACCAACATAGATTAAAAAGGTTTAGGGTTAATTTGATGTATGTATGTTGATCGAAAAGCGCGCATAAATATCATAAGAATCAAGTAGAGGCTTATTTTCGGGGGAGTTTGGCTTCTCTTAGGTCAAATTCGTACCATTATCCCCGAACATCCAGTCATGGTTCCAAACCACTATGGAGTTAGCAATCTTTGTGATTGTGAATGGGGTGTAACCTACAAATCCATGAACGGTTTACAAGTTCCTAAAACATGTGGGCGACTCTTTTTCTCTAGCTTGCGTCTTTTCTTTGGAGCGCTGCCATGCTTAAAAACATGACACCACAGTAGGGCGGAGTTGAAA
The DNA here is from genome assembly GCF_001683475.1 of Chenopodium quinoa. NCBI lineage: Eukaryota > Viridiplantae > Streptophyta > Magnoliopsida > Caryophyllales > Amaranthaceae > Chenopodium > Chenopodium quinoa. The sequence continues at coordinate 660,859 of NW_018743858.1, read as the reverse complement.
AATTCCCTACAGCGAGGCTTGCCCAAAATGCTTTGCTTTGTCTCCAAAGCCTTCTTGTGGTCCTCCCACCTACCCTTGGTGTGTGAGTGACAAGTGTTGCTTAATTATTGATTATGAAACTTAATTTAATTTGGAATTAAATTAAATGCTATTTTTCTCACTTTATCACAAGTCCCACATTGAAAGATTCGTGAGGGATTGGAGATTCCATGCCTATAAATACCCACCTTTGGAGTTGGGAAAATCACTTGAGTAGAACTCGAAAAAGGCATCTCCTATAAATACCCACCTTTGGAGTTCGTAAAACTCATTTTTGGTTTATGATCTTGTCTAAGCTACTAGACCCAACCTAGTTTTGGCACGAGGATGTGCAAAGCAGGAGGATCGCGCAAGTGCTGGTCTGGCATCAAGGGTCGTGTTCGTGTACGTAGTGAAGATAGTCTTTATCAATTTATACATGTGGTCTAGGGCGGGGTTTGGTTCTGCACGGTGTTCGAAAAATCGTAAAAGCAATAAGGGTCTAAGGCTTTCGACATTAAGGGTCGTGTTCGAGTTAAAATGGTCTTTCTCTCTTTATGTGTTTATTGCTTTATTGCTTTAATTATTATATGCATGTTAGTCGTATTAATTTATACATGTGGTCCGGGGAGGGGTTTGGTTCCACACGGCGTTCGGAAAACCGTAAAACCCAACAGCGGTATCACGAGCCTCTTGTATTTAATTTTTATGACTAAAAACTAATTAAGGGGATTTAAAATAGATTTAGAAATCTTGAATAGCAACCTAATTAGATTAGGGTTTCGGTTTTATTGGATAAAATTTTATTAATGCTTGATTATGCTAACGAACCCATATTCGACTAAAAAAAAAATATTTTTGGGTGGACACAACATTCTAAATCAAACTTTACTTACAAAGTGGTTAAAAAATGGCTTCCAGCGGCCAAAATCCACCCGAAATGTGTTTTTCGAGGGTTTTTTTGTGTGAAACGAGAAAATTTTAAATCTTTGGACCTTAATTTATTTTGGCATATAATGATTGATTATGCGAGTGATTATGGATTCAATCTACTACAATTATACTTCTCTTTATGCATGAATTTAGAAATTTATGGATTCTTAATTTGGAGTGCTTAATTTTTCACATAAACTTGGTTTTGCTTAATTATGCAATTAGATTGCCATAAGTGACTTGGTTTATGTTGAATGTGATTAATGACCTGTAAAATAGTTTAAGATTGAATCTTTATTAGATGATTGATTTGGATCTTGACTATTTAAAACTCTAAATGAACAAACTTTTAATTTTAATGATTTTGGAAATCGATTTGAGATTCATGTTGTTCATGTTTATGTTTGAATGTAGTTCTTCATTGGATGAATGGAATAATTCAAACATGTTTGAGTCTTATTTGAATAAATTATTTTCATTGGATGATTAATTAATTTATTTTATTAGTAAGTCAAAGTCATAATTAATTTAATCATTGGATAAGTGAATTAATTATGTTGCATGCCCTAAAAAATTTGATTGATTTAAAATGACCTTAAATTATTAAAGAATGGTTCAAAATTCAAAATGACTTTATTTAAAACTGCTCAATATTTAATTAAAAATTGGATTTGGAATTGAATATAACCACACGAATTTTTCGGGATTAAAATCCTGAGGCTTGCTCTAAAAACGAGACTTGGAGCCTTAATTGCACACCCTCGGCTAGCAGGGATTGCTCACGCAGCCGACATGAATGCTGCTGCCGAGGCTATATGTGCGGTGTGTGCGAGTGTGTGGGCGAGTATGGGGTAGCAAGGCATGGGATGCTAGCGAGGCTAGGGCTGAGCAAAACTATCTGAGTATCCGAAAATCCGAAATTTCGATCCGAAAAAATTTTTGGATCGGATATCCGATCCGAAAATTTCGGATACCGAATATCGAAAATTTTGATTTCGGATATCCGAATATTATTAGTCTATTAAATGTCCTAAAATACTTTCATATTATTAGTCTATTAAATGTCCTAAAGACAAAGGCCCAAATACCCAAAGTCCCAACAACCCAAACTAGAAAACCCTAAATAATTCCATCACTCACCGCCTCTCTTTGACTCTCTCTCTCTATCTTCTCTGATTCTCTCTCCTTTCTTTTCTCTATCTTCTCTCTCTCCTCATTCCTCTTATATCTCTAGCTCTTTGCAACCCACAGCCTCCCTGCCTTCCCCATTCCCTTCCAAAGCAGCACCACCAGCCAACCCCACCCCTTTCCTTGCTGGAGAAACACCACTGGTCAACCCCACCGGAGAAACCCCACCCCTTTCCCCATGGACGATAGTAGTCCCCACCCCTTCCGTCCCCGTCGAAAATAGCTGCCCCCACCCCTTCTCTACCGACGATAACAGCCCCTCGTGGTGGATTTGGTGGTGGGTGTTCATGGTGGATTTGGTGATGTCTTAGCCAAACTATTCTGACTCTACCTATATCCTAGTAGCAGAGCATATTGATGAATTGGTTTGATAGATTTCTTACCAAAGGAGATGATTGTCCCAATATTCAAAATTAGATATTACAGATTGAAGACCAAGAAATTAAAACAAAGCAATTAAGTGTAACTATTTTGATCAAAGAGGCTGGTGCTTGAATTTGGAGTCTATTTGTAAGAAAGTAAACATGAGCTTAAATATAAAGCTACTTAGCCTTATTAGAATCATTATTTTGTCTAGTATTCAACTTTGTGAGATAGTTAGTTGTTGTTTGTTGCTTAAATTTCATAGTGGATTTGGTGGGTTGGGGATTAGTGTTCGTCAATTGTATTGGATTTTGTGGTTGTGGTGGATTTTATGGGTTGGGGAATTTGGTTCCTCAATTCTGGGTTGGGGATTATTGTTCTTCAATTTTCCCTTTGTATAAATTTGCCTGTAATTTTTTTTTTGCCATTAAATTAGTATTTATACAATATTATTAAAAAAATATACAATAGGGTCGGATATTGGATATCCGAGTTATTCGATCCGAAAATTTCGAATATCCGGAAATCGGATATCCGAAAGTTTTGGATCGGATATCGGATATCAAATATGCGGATTTTCGGATATCCGATCCGTGCTCACCCCTAAGCGAGGCAATGCGAAGTGCTAGGCATGGGGCTACTAGGCAGCGCCAACACAACACACACATACACGTTGTTGGGCAGTACCAGCGCCATGTGAGTGTGAGTGTGAGTGTGCGTGTGCGTGTGGGGCTGCTAGCAGCACCCTACACCAGCTCGCATGGCTGGCTGCGAGGCAGCCCCAACAGCACATCAAGCACGCATGGTATGTGTGGCTGTTTGTGTAGCCATGTTTGTGCTTGCGGCCGTCGCTAGCTAGTGTTAGTGCAAGTGGCTCAAGGCTACCCATGGACCTCGAGCACTCGGTTTTGATTAAAACAAGGTGCGACCTCGGATTTTTTTTCAAATATCGCGTAATTTAAATTGACTTAGTGCGCAAAATTAAATTTAATTTCATTAATTTGATTAAGATGGATGCGAGTTTTAATGGGAGCGTCTTTAATCTGTTTTTTTAGCATTGAAAGCGTTTTGTATGCTTTTAATTGCGTTAGTTCACATAATTGGTTAACAACTCGACTAGTTTTAATTAGGGATGTTAATTTACAGATTAACGTGCTCTTCTGTGCAGGTGTTAACAACATATAGTGTAGAAGGGATATTAACTTAACACCTATACAATGGTTTGCAAAGCTATTTACTGGTTATTAATCTGTAAAGTTTTGGTTTCAATCTTTTTGGGGTAAAACAAAGTGGCCAAGATTTTGACCTTTATCTAGGGGTTGGAGACGAGTTCGGACCAAGTGAGAGTTGGGCCAAGGTCACCTGCACAGAAGAGCACGTTAATTGGCCTTAGAGGTGTGTCTAAGAAAACCCCTCCGATGCTTAACTCAGTACGTGTGACTAAAGGTCAAGGAGATAATTCAATACATGCAAGTGTAATAATTGAGGTAATATTTGTAGATACCTTGATTTGGTGTTTATTTGGCTACTTATACCTAAATAATGCGGGTCTCACAATGAGTGGACTGGACTTATCCACATGTACAAAATGACATGCTTTGGACATTAAGATTGAATTAGACTTTAGGCTAAAAGAGTTTCATAGAATGGCATTGATTTTGGGCTAGTTAATTGACCAGCCTAAAATTATAATTTTGGACCCAAACACAATCAATCTAAGACAATTTATTCTTTGTTCATTTAATTCAAAGGAGGTGAGTTATTACATAAGTAGGTTAGTCCCGTGCGATGCACTATTTTAATAATAAAACATTTGCTCTTATGTGCGCAATATAAATAATTCAAGAAAAAACATAATAAATAATGATCTCTCTTATTAGATAAATTGAACTAAAAAAAATTAAAATATGTTAAATATACTAATTAACTTCATAATAAAATATAATAAATAAAATGTTAGCATTATACTACCTCTGTTTTTATTAGTTGACATATTTTGACTTTAGCACTATTCACACACTTCCCTTTGACCACGATTTGTGATTTATACGTAATGAAAAATATAGTCATGTACGGTCTTGTTAGATTCGTCACGATATATATTTTCAAAGTATCAACTTTTTATAATTTTTGCTTATTGGTAATTAAATATATTAACAGTTGAATTTGTGTTTTGGCAAACGTGACTAAAGAAACGTGTCAACTAAAAAGAAAAGGAGAAAGTATCAGTTTAGTGGTTTTTATCTATTTATAAAAAATTTAAAGAATTTATAAAGATTAGAAAATTCAAATTCATACCATCACTGATAAAATGTAGCGGGAAAAAAAATGTAGTGCATAGGAGGAAAGAAGGAAAACGAAAGAAACCAACACCAATTTTATTATTATTATTTTTTTTACCTCCATAGGAAATTTTTTAGTTATTTAATTTTGTCATAAAAGCTTTTTATCCATAAGAAATTTTGTAGTTAGTAAATTTTATCATAAAGCTTTTAGGAAAAATTAATCTATCTTTTTCAAACATTAGCTTTTTCGGAAAAAAAAAAAAAAAAAAAAGATGATGTCCTTTATAATTTTGGAGGTGTTGTGTGGAAAGTTAAATATCAAAGATCTTGGAGAAGTAACACGCTTCTTAGATTTGAAAGTTTATAGCAAAAAAGATCAAGGTATATTTCAAGTCTAAAAGAAATCAAGCTAAAGTTGTTTGAGAGAGTTTGAAGTAAAAGAAATCAAGCTAAAATTAAGCATCAAATATCTTGGAGAAGTAACACGCTTCTTGAGAGAGTTTGAAGTGATGTTTTCCAAGTCGTTAAAGTTTCCAATGCAGACAGGAATCAAGCTAATACAAGACCAACAAATATATCCTACACTGTGCATGTTATAAGTTGCTAAAAGAGTGCTAATTTATCTTTGAATATCTCCAAAACAAGGAATTCTTCTTGCTACTAACAATGTAATAAGAGTTTCAGCATATTTGATTGTGCTTTGGATGTTGTCCAGTCACTAAGAGATTTACCATATGCCTTTGTGTTCTTCTTGGAATGTCACCAGTGTCCTAGAAATCTAAAAGACAAGCGACTGTAGCCACATCCTCTACTGAATCAGAATACATATTTATGGCATTGGCTAGTGTTGGAAATTCTTAATGAAAAACAAAGAAAAGAGTGGTATAAAATTGAGGTAAATGTCCCACGCACATTGAAAGAAAAAGAGTCCTCTCCCTTGTTTAAATATTATAGTATCTCAGTCCTACTTAGTTGCTTAAGTTGGAAGTGGGTTGTTGACTATACCTCACACACACACACATGCGTGCGTCGAGCTGGGTTGGGTTGGGCTCGGGCCTCGGGACTCGTGGACTTGGGATCTTGGGGAATGCGATGCGCAGGCGTAGGTGGGTTGTGGGCCCTCTATCCTTTTGGAGAAATTTTTTTCTCTTTTTCCTACTTTGGTAAACAGAATTTTCTCAATTATATTTTGACTGTTAGAGTTTAATTAGCCCTTGAATCCGACTAATTAATTGGCAAACGTATCTGGTCACTTGGCTAAACGAACCTAGACACTTTCTTGTGGTAACCATTGCCTGCTTCTTCTCTATAAATAGTTGTGCTTTCACCAGCCATTATACATAACATAGAAACTCTCTTCTCTCAAAAATTCTAAACATTGTTCTCTGATTTCTTGGCAAATATTCTGAGTTCCATTCGGGTTTGTGAGTGCACACAAACTCCGGCGCCATGCTTATCCTGGAAGGCGACCGCTTTGCGTCTACTAAACCGGGAGGTAGCGCAGAATCGTCTTTTAGGTTAGTGATTATTCATGAAGCGGCTACTGTCATTTGGTTCGTATTCCATTGAGATAAGTTTTTTACTGTTTTTTATAGCATATAAGTCTAACAATCTAAAAGACGACTATGGCTTCCAAATTTCTGATTCCTAATATGTCTAAGTTAGAACCTCTTGAAGGAAAGAATTACATACGTTGGGCTGTTAGGATGCGTTTTTATTTGAAACAAATTGATGTTGCTTATGTGCTTGATGAAATTGTTAAACTTGTTGATGAGGATGATTTGTTTGAAACTGATGATAAGTTTGCTATGGATGCTAGAACTTGTAAAGGCATGTTGCTGCATTATATTTCGAATAATATGTTGCATATTTATATGGGTTTTTATAATGCTAAGGATATTTTGGATGCTTTAGAGAAAATGTATGGTACTGATGATGCTGAAACTAAACATTATTGTGTTAGTAAGTGGTTGAGTTTTCAGGTTCAGGATAATAAACCTATTATTGATCAGGTGCATGCTTATTAGAATGTTTGTATTAATATGGTTGCTGAAGGTTTGTCTATCTGTGATATAACCCTTGCTATTGTTCTGATTGAGAAACTCCCTTCCCCTTGGAAGGATTTTCGTAACCAATTGATTTACAAAAAGAAAGACCTTACCCTAGAGGAACTTGTAGGACACCTGAAAATTTAGGAAGAGAGCAGTATCAAAGATAAAGGCTAATCTGCTTTCCCTTCCTCATCTTCTGCCGAAGCCAACCTTGTTGAACCTAAACACAAAAACCAGTCCAAAAACACTCCTCTTAAACCCAAAGGAAAAATAGAGAAATATAAGTTTAAGGGAACCTGTTTTGAGTGTGGTCTAACTGGTCACAAGGCGAAGGATTATAGGGTCAAGAAGAAAATCGGGCAGAACCAAGCTAACATTATTGAAAATACTGATGACACTATTGTTGTTCTTGTAGAAGCTAACATGACAGATGATGTTGCTGAGTGGATTATTGACACTGGCGTAATAAGACACATTTGCACCAACAAAGACATGTTCACTACCTACGACAAAGTTGTTGGTGAAAATTTTTTCATGGATAACTCAGCTGCTGCTTCTGTCCAAGCCAAAGGGAAGATCGTTCTCACTGTCACTTTTGGAAATTGCTAACTCTTACTAATGTTTTGCATGTTCAAGAAATACGCAAAAACCTTATTTTTGGCAGTTTGCTCATGAAAGCTAGACTAAAGCTCTCTTTAGGTTCTGATAGATTAGTTCTTACTCGCAATGGGGAATTTGTTGGGAAGGACTTTTGTGATGGGGGGCTTTTTACTCTTGATGTTAAAGTTTACACTATGAATAAGAATGCTAGTACTTCTTCTACTTAACTTACTAAGTTTATTATGTCATGAAAGATTAGGTCATGTTAATATTGCTTCAATTAAAATACTTAAACACTTAAACTTAATCCCATTTCCAATACTGATTTTTCAAAATGTGAAATTTGTGTTGAAGTTAAGTTTTCAAAGAAACCATTTAAATCAGTAGATAGGCAAACTGAAATACTAGAGCTTGTTCATAGTGGCTTGGGTGATTTTAATAATCACGAGAGCAGAGGGGGTAAAAAGTATTACATAACATTTATTGATGATTGCTCACGTTTTACCATGGTTTATCTTCTCGGGTCTAAGGACGAAGCTGAGGAAATGTTCCTCAAATATAAAGCTGAGGTAGAAAACCAATTAGACAATAAGATTAAGAGGGTTAGGAGTGATAGGGGTGGTGACTACGGCCCCAACACTCTTAAGGAATTTTGTGAGAAAATCGGCATCATACATGAAACGAAAGCTCCCTATACACCAGAACAAAACAGTATAGCTGAAAGGAAAAATGGAACTTTAAAGAATATGATGAATTTTATGCTTATTAGTTCTTGGCTTTCTGATAACATGTGGGGGGAGGCTATTCTTTCTTCTTGTCATGTTTTAAACAGGGTTCCTCACAAGAAGCTTGACAAGACTCCATACAAAATATGGAAGGGTCGAGTACTAAACCAGAAATACTTGAAAGTGTGGGGGTGCCTAGGAAAAGTAGGAATGCCTAGATTCAAAAGGGACAAAATTGGTCCTAAAACAGTTGATGCTATCTTTATTGGCTATGCTTATCAAAATGAAGCTTATCATTTTCTTGTTAAAGGTACTAACAACTCTTATGCAGGTGGTCGTATCATTGAGGCAAGAGATGCCGAATTCTTTGAGAACATTTTTCCTTGGAAAATATCTCCTTCTAATGATAGTGAATTACCTGCTAGTAGTTCTGTTAGTTTACCTATTGCTAATGCTTCTATTACTAACAGATTTTGTTTTGGAGCCAAGGAGAAGCAAAAGGGCATGAAAGGATAACACTTTTGGACCTAATTTTGTTACTAACTTTTTATCTAAATCTTTTAATATTGATGATGATTTTGTTAATATCTTTGTGTTGGAAGATGATCCAAGAACCTATGATAAGGCAATGAGGTCAGTTGATGCTATTTTTTTTTAAAGAAGCAATTGATAGTGAGTTACAATCAATTCTCAATAATAACACTTGGGAATTGGTTGATCTTCCTAGGGGTTGCAAGCCCATTACTTGTAAATGGATCTTTAGGAAGAAGTTAAAACCCGACAGGTCCATAAACAAGTATAAGGCTAGAATAGTAGTGACGGGTTTTACTCAAAAACATGGCATTGATTATTTTGATACTTACTCCCCTGTCACTAAAATTGCAACCATTAGGACTTTGATTGCTCTTGCTTGCATTTTTTATCTTGTTCGCCAAATGGATGTCAAAACTGCATTTTTGAACGGTGACTTGGATGAGGAGATTTACATATTCAACCCAAAGGAATCGTTGTTCCGGGCCAAGAAAACAAGGTTTGTAAGTTATTCAAGTCATTGTACGGGTTTAAGCAAGCTCCAAAGCAATGGCATGACAAATTCGACAAGACTATGACTGGTAATGGTTTCATGTTAATGAAGGTGATTCTTTGTGTTTATTCTAAGCATGATAGCCATGGTTGTATGATTATTTGTCTTTATGTGGATGATTTGTTGATTTTTGGGACTAACTTGGATCGAGTAAATGAAACAAAAGAATTTTTAAGTTTTAATTTTGAAATGAAAGACATGGGTGAGGCAGATGTGATTTTTGGGAGTAAAAATGAAAAGGACTCCAAATGGCATATGTCTTAACCAGTCACACTGTATTGAAAAACTTCTTAAAAAGTTTGACTCATTTAATGTCTATCTAATTAGGACTCCATATGATCCCAGTTTCCACCTATTGAAAAATAAAGGTGATCTCGTTCATCGGTCTAAATATGCTAGAATTATTGGTAGTGTTATGTTTCTTATGAACTACACTAGACCTGAAATTGGTTACTTTGTTAGTAGATTGAGAAGGTACACTCATAACCCGAGTAGTGATCATTGGATTTCTCTCAAGAGATTTCTTAGGTATCTTAAAGGTACTATGGATTGGGGTTTACAATACTCGAAATTTCCAAGAGTTTTGGAGGGCTTTTGTGATGCCAACTGGGTGTTTGACAACGACGAAGTTAACTCCACCAATGGTTATACCCTTGGAGGTGAAGCTATATCATGGAAATCTAGTAAGCAATCTTGTACTGCTATGTCTACTATGGAATCTGAATTAATTGCTCTTGAACTGACTGGTCATGAGGCAGAATGGTTGCGTAATATGCTTGCTGTTATTCCACTGTGGGGGAAGCCAGTTCCTTCAGTTGCACTTCATTGTGATTCGCAAGCTGCGATTACTGTTACAAACAATCATCCCTAAAATGGGAAGAAGAGACACATTCGTCTGAGGCATAAAGCTGTCAGAAATTTGTTGTTTGAAGGGGTGAAATCACTAGACTACGTAAATTCCGAACAGAATGTTATGGATCCATTGACTAAAGGCCTTTGTAGAAAACTAGTTTTGGAAACATCGGAAGGGATGGGGCTAAAGCCCGTTCTATGAATTGTAAAGTAATGAACTCCTACTCATTATGAGTTCAAAGGGGAACATTATATAATAATTAAAAGCATAATTTTTATTTTTGTCCATCCCTAGATTTCTGTTTTGTGCTTTGCTACAAATGCGAAAGAGGTTGAGCATATGGCTCTTAATGAACCCATTACCATATTTTTGGTGGTGTGTTGTAGCTCACACTTGATGGGATTCACCTACTTAGGTGTGGAAGTGTGGCCGCTTTCTATGAGTATTTCGTGGGCTTATACTCTAGAGCACATATGAGCATCCAGGCTCGGACGTATATATGGCCACTATAATGCATCATTTTATTCGCATAATTTCAAAATATTATACATGGTCAATTGTGTGACTCAAGTGACGGGTTCCTAACCCCCTATTAAGTTCAAGACGAAGGTCACTTAGTTGGAAAGGGATCATAGCTTGATGTTCACTATGTGTCAATTCAAGTCACGAGACATTGGCACTTATACAATTTTTTGTTTTGCCTAGAATTCATTTTTCCTTATTTTCTTTTCTTCATCTTCGAATCTGTGGGGGATTGTTGTAAATTCTAGATGAAAAACAAAGAAAAGAGTGGTATAAAAATGAGGTAAATGTCCCACATTGAAATATAAAGAGTGCTCTCCCTTATTTAAATGTTATAGTACCTTAGTCCTACTTAGTTGCTTAAGTGGAAAGTGGGTTGTTGACTATAACTCACACGCGCGCGCGCACGCGAAGTCGGGTCGGGTCGGGCTCGGGCCTCGGGACTTGGGGTCTTGGGGAATGCGATGCGCGGGCGTGGGTGTGTGGGCCCTCTATCTTTTTAGAGAAATTTTATCTCTTTTTCTTACTTTGGTAAACAGAATTTTCTTAATTATATTTTGATTATTAGAGTTTAGTTAGCCCTTGATTTCGACTAATTAATTGGCAAATTTATATCTTGTCGTTTTGGTGTAACGTATCTTGGCTAAACGAACCTAGACACTTTCTTGTGGTAACCGTTGCCTTCTTCTTCCCTATAAATAGTCGTGCTTTCATCAGCCATTATACATAACACAGAAACTCTCTTCTCTTAAAATTCTAAACATTGTTCTCTGATGGGCAAATATTCTGAATTCCAGTCGGGTTTGTGAGTGCACACAAATTCCGGCGCCGTGCTTATCCTGGAGGGCGACCGCTTTGCGTTTACTGCACCGAGAGGTAGCGCGGAATCGTCTTTTAGGTCAGTTGTTATCCACAACGCGGCTACTGTCATTACTCGTAAATGTGATAACAAAGCAGCTATTCCTGTCCAACAAGAAAAGACGGAGCATGTGGATTTTGATTACCATTTCATCAGAGAAGATCAAAATGAAGGAAAGATCAAGGCTGATTACATTTCATCAAGGGCATTAGTGGTTGATGTTCTCACTAAAATCCTGCCAATCATTGATATATGTTATAACGATTGAAAATTCTACAATGTCATTCTTCAAAAAAAGGCACCACAATACGCTGATGTGGCGAAATCTAATTGGCCCATATTTTGAATTTTGATTTTTGTTTTGAATTATTTTTAATGTTATTAAAATTGTATTATGTATTCTCTTATAATACATGTATTTTTTTTTTTTTGAGAAATACTTAATCATAATTATGAAAATCCCTTTGTGTCCCTGCCTTTTTACCGCACTTGCACCACCAACAACTAGTCCCAAACCACACACTACCGGCTGCCTGCAACCCAGCAACTCACCGCTGCCGCACCACCTAGCAGCAAAACAACCACCTCTAACCGTCGGACAGCAGAGCAGCCACTAGTAGCCCTCTCATCGCTCCACCCACCACATCGCTACAGCAGCCTAGTCTGCCACATCCTTTGGCCCCGCAATCAATCACCACTGCCTAGCTCTCCACCACACAGCAGCACCATTTTCAGTCACCAACGCCACCACCGTACCACCTTCAATCCACGCTTCAATTCACCAACAACACCAAAATGCAGCGACAATTAGAACCTCCAATCCACCATCAATTACAGCAATTCGCTACCCAATTACAATAATTTCGGCCTCCAATTGCAGCAACAACCGCCACCTTCAATTCATGCTCCACCAACAACACAAAAATGCAGCAGCAATTGTGACAATTAGAACTTTAATCCACCGTCAATTACATCAATTCGCCACCCAATTACAACAATTCCGGCCTCCAATCGCAGCAACAACCGCCACCTTCAATCCACGCTTCACCAACAACACCAAAACGCAGCAGCTATTGCGACAATTTGAACCTCCAATCCACCATCAATTACAGCAATTCGCCACCAAATTACAACAATTCCGACCTTCAATAGCAGCAACAACTTCGAATTGTGCTCCAATTGAAGATCCAGAAGGTGCGCTCATGGAAGTAGATTCGAAAATAATTTTTTTAAAAAAATTAAATTTTTAAATAGGGAAATTTTACTAACCCTCAGGTGTTCCCTTTTCCATGTTGTGCCCCTCCTTTTAAAAATCCCACGTTGTAACATCAAGGTCCATTTATTGACTATGCTATAACCTTGTCGTGAACCCTCCGTTACATGTTGCCGTTAGTGGGGCACTTTACACCTATTTAATTTTTTTTCTCGATTTTCATGCTAAAAAATGTTCCGTTAAAAGGTTTTAGGGGTCATTTTAACCCTTAAAAATCTAAATTGAGCTCTGATTTAGCAAAAAAAGAACGTAGGAACCCTATTTTGTGAATTCGGATTTCCGTAGTTAAATTTAGAATTCACAAAACGGGCTTTTACGTTTTTTTTTTTTTTTTTTTTTGTCAAATCCGAGCTCAATTTGGATAACGGAATTTTTTTTCACCACGCAAATCGAGAAAAAAATATTAAAAATTGCAAAGTGGGTCCCACTAAGGATAACGGCAAGGTCACTGTTGAGACATAAATGTATGTTGAAGGTTACAATGTGTAATTTTTAAAAGGAGGAAGCACAGCTTAGAAAAGTCTATACGTGAGGGTTATGGTGTAGAATTTCTCTTTTAAATATTATTACTATGTATTTTATAAAAAAAAAAAAATACAAGTATTTATAATATTACATACATATATTATATAATTTGGCTTTTAAAAATAAATGAAAAATTGACCAACCATAACATACTACGTCAGCATGTTATGGTGCCATTTTTTGAAAAATGACACATTAGAATCATCCCACACACTGTTTTTCACGAGAAACTCCACTCCAAGCTTGAAGGGGGGGTGCTAAAGGAGTGTTTTTCACAAAATTGATGTGATAGCCGCACTATATAAAATTATTAAAGACGAGCTTGTAATTTTCAAATTGAAAAAATGCAATGAAACTGTAGTAATCTTCTCTATAATTCTGAGTTTCGGACAACTGTTGTTCACACAAAGTTTCTCTTCAATTGTAGTCAACATAGTATCTTAAATTAGTCTTCTTCGAAATATGTATAAGAGGAAGTCTTAATATATCAACGTTAGACACAAGCAAAATTGCATAGCAGGCTTTTGTAATATTGAAAGTCCTATTGTTACTACTGAGATGTTTTTTTAGTACTACTCGTGCCTTTTGTACTACTGAAATCATATGTAGTACTACTGAGAATGTTCAGTAGTACTCTCAAAATGTCATTATTTACAAAATTGTCATTGTTATATATTTGCTTGTGTCTAACTATAAGGCCCTAAAAAGCGCTCATATGTATCTATCTTTTACTAGTTTTGCCTTGTCAAGGTATAAATTAAAAAGGGGAACAAGAAAATTGCTTGACAAGGTATAAATAATAAATAAGTGGATTATATGTTAGTCAATAATTATTACACTCAGTCTGTAAATGATGCAGAACTATTTTAATTATTTGCTTCTTGATAAATGAAGTGAATGGTTCAAGGCATTACGCAAACAAACCGGAAAATTATTATAGTACATTTTGTAGCTAGTGTAATAATTTTCCAGTGAGTAATTCTGTCCACGAGCTTTGTGTAAAAAGCACCCGATGTAATGGTTAAACAGGTGCATATCAGTATACCTGCTGTCGTTTTTCAATTTGAGAAATTGGATGTCATGACTTAACATTTATTTACAGGGCTTATCAGTATATCTACTGTCATTTTTCAATTGACGTCACTGGTAGCTTTGGGTTTTGCTGTATGCATATCGATATGTTGCTAGAGCTATACCGAGAATTACATAAGAGTAAGGAATGAAAAGTAAGTTTTCTAGTTTACAAAGGCAGGTGTATATAACATAGACTTCACTGCAATATGGATGAACATTATTGACCGTCAATCTCTTACTTACATTGTTACACTATCTCAGGCATTTCTAAATTCACAAAAAAGAGAAGTAAAGAGGAAATTAAAATACAAAAAGAAGTAGAACTTTAGAGTCAAAAGATCAACAGAAAATTAGCATAATAGCTGAAAAAGGATGCTTATTGGTTTGCTAGTAAATTGAAAACTTGCAGATTTTCATGGAGTTTTGGCAGAAGCCACTTCAGAGCTCTTCTTCTTTCGCGAAAACAACCCTCCAATCAACGGTATCAATGGCTGTCTTTTCTTCTTCTTAAGAGAAGGATGTCTCTCCAAAAACGGCCTGCTTTTGTGATCAGGTAATATAACTTCAGAGAAAGTTGCATTTCCAAAGGTCACAAATCTCCTACTCTGATACTCAACTCTCTCACTTTCTCTTATTCGTTGTAGGCTAGTCACGGGTTGTGGTGGATCCTCGACAAATTTAAGGTCTTCGATCTCATATTCCATCATCTGCTTCTCCGATTCCCTCTCTAGTTTCAGCTCTTGAAGCTCTCTCTTTGTCTTCTCGAGTTCCTCCTCGAGTGAAGATAGGCAGGTGGCCATGACCATTGTTTCCTCTTTCGCCTTTACGAGGCTTTGTTTTGTTTCTTCAAGCTCGTCTGTGATGCTTCCTATCTTTGAACTTCCTTGGCCAATTTCATCTCTTGTATCCTTCTCCATCTGCATAAATATTTTGTGGCACAATGTTATCATGTTTAACATACTTTAATAATTGATTAAATTTAAAAAATAATTTGATCACCTATTTTAAGAGTATACAGTCATTCTTAACAACTTTATTTCACTAAACTAAATCAATCAATTGAATTTTGATTTGTAAAATTAGAGTCACTTCTAATTAGAATAATCTTCTCTAACCGAGTTAATTAAATTAGAGACGCCCATTTTCAATTGATGCTATGTTCTTTTAAAATTAAACTAAATAGTTACCGCAACAAAAACTGTATACTTGTGTTGCTTCACATGACTTTTGCAGTCCGAACATTGACCAATTAGATTTTTCTTTCACAATTATTATGATTCGTTATAAAAGCGTAAATACTTGCATATATGTATGAACAAAACACTCTTAATTTCTACGTTAGACGCTTTTTTTTTTTAATTTTGTGGTCTCAATAAACTTATTCGATTATTAATAATTGGAATAAAAAATTACAATATATTGGCTTCTAAAAATTTATATATGAAAGATTAGATATATGTGAACCGACCAAAGAAATGTGACGCAAAATACTTGTATGTATATCTTGGGAGATTTGTAGAAGAAGGTGAATGTGGGACTGTGAGAGGTTTCTTCCAAAGGAGCAAAGTAAAGGATTCCTTGTTAAAGCTGTGATTAAGTAACATACACACACTAATACGACCATTTGTTATTCAATTACCTACTTTATTCTTTCTGCAGACAAACCTTGATGTATTGCTACTCGTAATTACTAAGAAAACATGTATTGGATTCATGGCCACTCAAGTAATGAATTTCAGCTTGGGTTTTTGGTAACAATTCTAACTCTGTTCTAGATTTATCTTCACTATGTACCATTTTTTTATATGATAAGCTTCGTGTCACTCGTATCTATTTTAATTTTATTGATATCTTTTAACTACATGCAAAAACTGTATATATTAAAGTTGAAAATTCCTGTTTTAGAATAATTGGTACGCTCATCGTTTTCTAATTCTACTCGCTTATTATTTGATGGTATAAATTAATAAAATTTCAACCATAAACCTTAATTTATTTATTAAAACTTTTTTATCACATGATGTCTTATTTTGTTCATATCATTACATTTTCTATATATCAAATTTTTATATAATTCATCCATATTCCATACATACTTAATGATACTAATTTTCAAAATAATGTGTCAGAGACCTTGTAAAATGCAAGGAAGTAGAACTCAGGAAAAGAGAGGATCGAGTTACTTAACATAAAACTTTTTAAAAATAATTCAAGAAACCGCTACCTTCCTATCCTTTATGGAAGGCCTAATATGTGTGTTTCTTATATGTGAATGCCTACGAATTTAGTTGGTCAAAACCATACAATTTGATATTTAACTTCCATACCTCCGCTTCAACCCATAATTGTACGTACCAAGATATACAACACTCGTTATATAAATTCACTAGATATTTTTGCATATACGATTATTATTATGCATCTAATTAGTTATACATGTTAAAATGTTATCGATCTATATGTACCTATGCAGATTAAGGTATACATGACAATATGACATGACTACATGCAACACAACTATCCATTTAAATAAATATAGACCCTAAAAACTGGTTCCTCAATGATATCCTGAGAAAATTATAATATTAAGAGATTGAAATCATCAATATCATCATTTAGCTAGGATTTTAGGAGCAGGTCATCATAAACTAACAAAACCTATTACAACGCCTAAAAAAAGTTTAATTTTAGAGTTTATGCATGGTTTTTCCACTAAATCGGGTTTGAAATATTGCCACCATTTTTATCAAAAAAATAACAAGCATATATAGTAAAACAATAGACAATTATACATAAGTCATTATCATTTAATAATCAACATAATTAACGTCATAATCATTGCTGACAACAAAAATAGAGGGAAGTAATATAAGAAAAACTAAACCAATAATTTGATTTTACTAAACGTACGAAGTAAATAAAAGTACCTCTTTGAGTTTGCTAGCATAAACTTCCCCGGCTAAAACTCTCTCACCAAACAACGAAACCGCCTCTTTCACGGACCTAAATGGTGCTCGTGTATCGATCTCCGCCCTCCTATTAAGCACCACCACCCCATCACCACCGCTAGCCATTCGCTGCACGGCACCAAACCAATTATCACAAAGAAAGAGATAAATGGTAGTAGTGCTCTCTAATACAAACAACAAAAAATCAAGATGGTGTATTTTCTTTTTTTATAGAGGTAGCTATTTAAAAGAAATGTATATTTTGTTAAGCGAATTTGATAATGAAAGAAAAGAGGAGAATTGAAGTTAGAAACATAATGGAAAGCTTCTTTTCTTGGCGTCCACTTCACTAGAATTCTGTTAGTAAAATATTTTAGGAAGGTGTAAGTAGTGAGTAAGCTGGTTGGGTAGGGAATAGCATTGGTTACTAACTGAACTTTTAGGAAATTTTATAAATTAGTTGGTGGGACCCACTTAAATTCGGCAACACCACACGTAGACCACGACCTTTTACCTACATATACAACTATTCCTTTATAAATGTAAGTTAACTAAGCTTAATGTAATAATAGTTGGATAGGGATCCAATTCAGTTTACATGATTCTGTGATTAGTTTTAATTTTGATGTTGAAATTGGTTTCTACGGAGTGCGGATACTTGCCTTCTTGTTGTCATATTGATACCTTATTATGTCTCGTATCTGTGTTTAGGGATAAACTAGTATACTATCTGTGTAATTGCACAGTTTAAATAGTTCAAATATTAAATTTCACATAATCTAAACTATTAGTTATCTTAGTATATTAGCGAAATCTTTTAGTGTACATTAGTAGGTTACTCATTCTTTAATTTTATAACAATTTTAATCACAATAATGTGTGCACATCTAATCCTCTATCACAGCACTACGTATCATGTTTTCAATTCGATGTTGAATAAAAAGATTTAAATATAGCTATATGATAAATGTTTAATCTATGCCCTTCCAATATATTGGTTATGTTTTATCTTTTTAGATCAGAATGAGTCATGTACATTAACATATTTCATATATTACCCTTCATGTGCACTTTTGTTTTAATCAATAAAACATACTCTCTACTTCCCATAATATAATCACGGACTTTTTTTTAACCAAAAAAAATACAGTGTCCAAAAAATATTGTATATTGGTTGATAAAGTCTCCCTAATTAAAATGATAGATCAAAAGTTATCCGAGATTAATCAAAGCCACCTCGGGGCTAACTCACACCAAAACATTGACCGAGTAACCTCGGACCGATCGAGAAACCCTGATCGACCGAGTAACCCCTAACCAAGTAACTCCGAGCGCACGGTGTGGCTAGCCAGCGCATTTTCTGTGAGGCTGGCTACACCGTGTCGCTAGCTGACACACTCCAAAAAATTGACCAAGTAGTCCCTGACCGATCGAGTATGTAATACCCCATATTTTTAATGTATTTTATAATTTATTTATTTATTTATAAAATATACATTTGGGTCAAATTATTTAAGTATGGGATTTAAATAAAAATTCGTTTTAAATTTGATTAATACTCACTCTACAAATTACTACTTATGTCTACAACAAGCCCAATCATCCTTTTTATTTATTTTGGCCAATTTATTCTTCCCTCATATCATCTCTTATGAGCTCAAATAATTCTAAGCTACTCAACACTATAAATATCTCTTTGATCCCTAAAATTTTGCCACACAAGAATCAAAGGAGTAGGTGTTATTTTATTTTTCTTTTCTCTTCTTTTTCTTTCCTTTTTTTTTCCTCAACTTTTTCCTCCTCCTCCACGTGAGATTGAAGAGCAGCCCATTTATGATTGTCGCCACTTTTTGCCACCGCAGCTGCTGCCGCTGCTCCCTGCCACCAGCGCAGCCACTGCCCAACCGGCGTCCCTCCACAAGCGGTCATCCTTCCCTCCTTCCTCCTCTCTTATTTCTTTATTAGTAGATAATTATTAGATATGATTATTTTTTATTTTATTTGTTTAAAACATGTTTATTTAGTAGGAAAAATTTCCCACAATAATCTCACATTTGAGTTAATTTTAAATAATCCCACCTTTAGGCCCTGATTTTTTTAATGGTCTCAACCGGTCAGTTAACTTGTTATAGCAAGTAACTTGACACGTGTCAGCACCCTATTAATCCAAAAAATAAAATTGAATTTTTTTTTAAAAAAAAGATAAAAAAAAAACAATTATTAATTTTAGAAACCACTCACCAGCCAAACCACCTCCCCTGCCACTGATTCCGGCGCGCCGACCTCCCCTGCCACCCCTCCCCTGAACCACCCTCAAACCCCTCCCCCTGAACCACCCTCGAACCCCCTCTCCCTCACGAAACTAGAATCCCCTCCCCTTGAACCACCCTCGAACCCCCTCCCTCCTTCACAAAACCAGGCGCGCCTGAACCCCCTCTCCCGAACCACCCTCGAACCTCCTCCCTTCGTCACGAAATCTGGCGTGGCTGAACCTCCTCCCTCCGTCAGGATACCACGATTTCGACCTCCCGGCACTTTCCTTGCCTCGATTTCGGCCGCTCAAACCACCTCGCTCCGATCTGATGGTCTGGTAGGAGTATTGCGGTGGCTGGGGTTGGTGGTCTGGTGGAGGGGGTGGCTGGCTGCTCCCTTTTTTTTTTTTAAATTCATTTTTTTTTAATTTAAAATTTTAGACAAATTGTACGGTGACACGTGTACTCTAAACCCAAAAAAAAACATACATTTTTAAAGGTAACCGGTCACTTAGAACCATTGGGAGCTAATTAGGGGTAAAGGTGGGATTATTTTTAACGGACGCTTCAAAGGTGGGATTATTTCGGGCAATTTTTCTTATTTAGTATCAAAATCATGTTTTCAAGGTTTTAATTTATATTTTCATATTTTTATTATGAGTATTATTTTCAGATTTGGGTATGATTAAAGTTACGGTTTTTAATTCATCAAAGGTGTGAGTTTTAGTGTTTTATTATAAATTGAATTGGGGGTTTTTATATGTTTCATGTAGCTAATTATAATTGGGCATAAAATTATGTTTTGATGGTGTTTTATAGGATTTTTTATCAGCTTATAATGCTTAAATTGGCCCTTAATGTGATTTTGATGATTTTATGAAAAGGGTGTAATTACCCATTAAAGAGGAGTGTAATTAAGGGTTTTTAAATAATTTTCAGATTATTATAAGTTGTTTAAAGTAAGTTTAAGTTGCTGGAAATTGTGAAATACAAGGGTAATTAATATAGTGTTATTGTCCCTTTATGTAGGAGAGTTTGTTCGGGAAGTGTTCTAGGGTGTATGACTATTTTAGTAGCATTTTCAAGGTACATTCGCGCACTTGGTATTTATTAAAGCATGTAGGAACATGTTAGGATTTATTTTAGTTGATTCTAAATTAGTATCATGCTAGGAATTGATTGGAATTGGCGAATTAGATTGGATTGATTGATATTGAATGGTTTTGGTGAAATATTTATAAAGCATGATTGGTTGAAATAATTTATTGGAATTGGTGATTATGGAATATTGTTATTGAACCATACTTTATTATTCGCATGATTGAGAGCATTTTTAATTAAACTAATTGTTTAATTTGGTTGAGAATATAAAAACGGAATTTTATTATAGTTCATATGATTTTTATTGATGCTATAAGCATGGGAAATGAACTATTTAAGTGTCTATTTACACGAGGATTAATTTATATTTTGGTGCCTAAGTGCACTAAACACCGAGGGATAGGATTTGTGATGCATTATGAGCTTAAGGTATTATTTAACGTCGAGATAGTTTATAAAGGGTTCAACATTTAATTATTTGTGATCACTAACTATTCAAGAGTTAAATTGAAATGTTTGATTACTTGAATGACATGAATGGATTGGTTGTATTGTGGATTACGAGTCATCACCAAGTCTTAGATATGTAAGCAACGTAAAGCGAAAGAGATTACAAACCAAAACTCTTGGAATGTATATACCTTGAGTATGAACATATAGGGGGAGTTATGTGACTTTATATTTGATCATAACTTCTAATGGAGGTACAGGACACTGTACTTTCCTTTATTATTATGAGCAGGAATTCCGCCACTTACGAGTGATTCTTTTATACTGGCACAGTTAGCTTCCTTGTTAGTACCCGACCCCTTTATTAGAGCAAGTTAGGGGGAAACCCGTTTGATGCTTAAACAAATTAAATAAATGATTATTTGTCTTGTGTTTGTATTATTGGTTTCATGTTGATCTTAGGGCTCGAGGTAAGTTTGAATGTTGCTAGGTTGTATGCATGTTAGTGTATTTCATTTATGCTTATGTACTCAGCATTGCTGATTGTTTTGTGTTTGTATGTTTATTTGGCCTTGTCTTTATATTGGCCCTACGACGAACCATTTCTTATGGTAAGTAGTAGGGACAGTTAAAGAGAAGTTTTTCACGTGTTGCAGCATATTCATGTTGGGGGTTTGAGCGAAAAGGGAATCTTATTCTAGTTTTATTTTGAATATGGGTTTACTATTGGTTATTGGTTTATTATTGTTGTTTAATGAGACTAACACTTTACTTTTAAATATTCGTTTGGTTTTAAAAGGGTCTACAATGGTTCCAAGTTGTAAGTTTGATTTTGTTTGACTCCGGTTTGATTTTACTTTTGTTTGGTAGACTGTTGGACTTTGACTTTGTTTTGAAAGGTTTTAAAAATGTCTTCCGCTGTGTATCTTTGATAAATGCCTTAGTCGTTATCACGGTGGCGGTAATGCCTTGATTATTTCCTATTTTGTATTTTAAAAGGGTAAAACAGGTTTTCAAAAGGGGGGGAAATTTCCAAGATGTTGCATAGTAACCCCTGATCGGCCGAGTAACCCATGACCAAGTAATATAACCTCAGCCACACGGTGTGCGGTGGTAAGCCACATATGAAATTTGTGATAAAAACTTATACATGCTATATTGAAAAAGATTCTCTAAGAACTATATTACTCTTATAAAGCTTATTATCCTATTGTCTGTCTATTTACTTAAAAATCAAATTTGGTTAAAATAAAGTTATCAAAAATAAGGATAAACATTATCATGAAATTGTTCGATTTTCTTCAAAAAAAAAAAAAGAAATTGTTCGATGTACACTACTATTATTGTAAACCAGGTGTATACAAAAGTGTTTATAATATATTTGACTTATTTATTGATAAATTTTATCAACTTACCAAAAAAAAATTATTTTTAAATATTTGATACATCTATAAATTAAACCTTTGCTAAAGATGAATTTTGGGATGACACATGTCATTCTATTTTAATAAAAAATTTCCACCAAATTCTTTTTCCAAATTTTTCTTTATTATTGCTATTAAATCTAAACATTTTTTAAATTACCATTTTCATGACCTAAGACTTAATCTAATAATCACCCTATTTAATAAACAAATCAAAACATATATATTATTTCATTTTTATCAATAAGAATTTATCTTTGCTAATTTCCTATAAATAAAGATATACAACTATACAAGTATTATGTAGTGGTACATACTTCCTTTTATTATTATTATTATTATTATTAATTATTATTATTAGGAGTGAGTAAAAGAAAGAGCACAAAAATTTTCATCCTAGAGATGTCACAACCCAATTTAGATTTAGGAGTGAGTATTAGATACTTCCTTTTATTATTATTAATTATTATTATTAGGAGTGAGTAAAAGAAAGAGTACAAAATTTTTCATTCTAGAGATGTCACAACCCAATTTAGATTTTAGGCACTTATTGTGTTTAGTACAGTTACATTTTCTCCATTTTTGTAAGTTGACATGTTTTCACTTTGTGTATTTTATTCGTTTAACTATATATTTAAGACTTTGTTTTGTGATTAGTGATTAAGAAAAAAAAAAAAAAAAAAAACTAACAAACAAACAAAATCATGTGGGGGTTTAGATTCATCTCAACTTTTTAATTTCCAAATATCAAATTCTTATAATTTTTGCTAATACGTAATTAAAGATATATACAATTGAAAGTATGTGTTGACAACCATGTCTAAATGAAATGTGTTATTTAATATGAAATAGATGAAATATATAGTAAACAAATGGATTATTGATTTATTTTAGGGTTATTTTTATGTTTTGTTTACCCTATTGGGCATGGTATTACATGACTATAATACTTGTTTTCGCTAATGATAACTGTGAAAATTGTGAGTTAATTCGAGTGAGTCGAATTGATTTTCTTCTTGTATGAGTTGAAAAGATCAAAACTTTATTGAATTAAGTTTATTTCTAATTGCTAGTATCTAAACATCATTTAATCCACATCAGAATATCATTGTGGTCATTTAAAAAAATTAAAAAAAATTAAAATTAAACTATGTTAGGTTTATTTACTTGCACTTATACTTGCTCCTATTTTCCTATTGTTATCATTGTGGTAATCTTGCATTCAATTGTTTATGATTTTTTGAAAATGACTTTGGAACAAAATTTCACAAACTCTATAAATAAGATTGACTCCAAGATGCATTCAACTTTGCTAATCTATCTAAAAAAAAAAAAAGATAGTACTGTACATATTTAAATTGCATTATTGCCTATATATTTCAATCATAAATTGCACTGTTTGTGGTCAGATATCAAGAGTAAAAAAAAATAATAATAAAATACGTTAATGGAATCTATATATGAAAATAGAAAATTTTGTTCATATAAATAAGAATATATTGATACATTATAATAATTGATTTTATTAGTATAATACTAAATAATATTATATTAATATATTGTATGTACTATATTTTTCCATATTACCATATTTAGTTATATGAATATGTGATATATTTTCCTAAAAAAAAAATATAAATGTATGATACTAATAGATCTTATTAGTATAATAATAGATATTATTATATTATAATTTACTTTGTCTCTATATGAATATAAATTTATAAATCCTAATATCACAATAAGATTTAATTGATAAATTTAGGGTTAAAAATTGAGCGGGAAGATTAAGCGCTCAATTTTTCCTAAAAGTTGATAAATTTAGGGTTAAAAGTTGATAATCACAGAGCGACATGTGTCAAGTTGCAGATTAAGCGCCCTTTGTTTTAGTATAGTTATATAGATGACAAAACCCTTCCAAAGCACAAGCGAAGTAAGCAATGACGGAGATAGAAATTTTTTGTCAAGGGACGCAAAAATTTAAAGTTCTATTTATTTTGAAGGAAAAATTGGTAAAAATAATCACAACTTTCATGTATTCGCCTTAAATGATCTCAATTTTGAATTATTTTAAATAATCCGAACTTTAGGGTGTATTCGCTTTTATTGATCTCAACCGGTCACCTAACCTGTTATAACAGGTTACAAGAAATGTGTCACCACCTGATTAGTAAAAAATAAAAGAAAAGTTTTAAAAACTTATATATACATATATATATATATATATATATATATATATATATATATATAAAATAAAATTAAAAAAAAAAAAAAAAAAAAAAAAAAAAAAAAAAAAAAAAACACCAAGCCCAGCCCCTGTCACCTTCGGCACCACCAACCCTCCAAACAGACATCCCCACTCCCCTGAAAACCGTCGCCCTCCTTAGCCCACCTTCCCGAAACCGTCACCACTAACTCCAGCCACCTTGAGTCGTAATCGCCCAGTGCCAATCCCAATCCCACCTGACCAGTAAACCAACACCCTCCCAACTGAACCGAAACCCCTAACCCCACCTTCACTCATAGCCTTAACCGAACCACCTCATTTGAAACCTCAACCCCCACATAGCAGCAAAGTGATATTTGACGGTAATGGAGAGGGAAGGCCGCGATAGAGAGAGAACTTGGGAAGGGGCGCGAAGGTCAAAGAAGGATAAGTTTAGGTTCAATTGGGGGTTTTAGGTTAGGGTGAGGGTTGTGGGTCTGGGTCAGGTGGGTGTCTTATGTTTCGGTGATGGTGATGGTGATGGTGATGGTGAGGGTGGAGGTGGTGGTCGAGTTTGGTAAGCTTATGGTTGTGGGTTGATTCTGGTGGTTGGGAATAGGGTAGTGCTGGTGGTGGGAAATGGGGAGGGGGCGGTTTGGGGATGTGGGCTAATGAAGATGGGGTGGGTAAGTGGCGGTTGGGTTTTTCCTTTTTAATTTTTTTAATTTAATTTTATTTTTCTCTAATCACTTGCAGACATGTGTGCATTTACAAAAAAAAAAAATTTTTTTTACCTATGTAACAAGTTATCGGTCACTTGAGAACAATAAAAGCGAATACACCCTAAAGTTCGGATGATTTAAAAATAATCCAAAGTTGGGATTATTTAAAGCAGATGCGTAAAAGTTGGGTCTATTTTTACCAATAATATATGAGATCAAATCATATCGGAATATATGTATGTGATATATTTTCCGTATAGATATTTTTAGGAGAATAATATATTTAGGATTATTTATGTGAAGATATTATTTAGTGAAAATATCTTTAGGAAATATGGTTATTATACTATATCTTTTAGGAAGATTGTTTCTTATCTTATGAGCGTAAGTTTTCTATAAATATTTTACCTATTGGTGAATAATAATCAAGCCATTCTATTAACTCTTTATTCAAATTTGTCAAATTATCCCACTAAATCACTATAACCACTAGCTACAGCAATGCAAATATTATAAATGTGCATTCATTTCTATAAACTTACGAATCGTTTGGTTCATCTAAGGGAAAGGAAATGACTTGAACAAAGGAAAAGGAGAAGAATAGAATGTAACTCCCTTCGATTTTTAAAGTTGCTTGTTTTAAACAAAAAAAAAAAAAAAAATCACAACCACTACAAAACCACCAATTCACTTCTCTTTCCCTCTTTCTTAAGCCACCATGAAATTCGAACCACCAAGCCACTCCACCCCTGTTGCCCCTCCCCCCACCCTTGTCGCCCCTCCTCTTCCTCCCGAACCACCTTCTCCTTCCCAAATCCCCCCACCCTTGTCGTCCTTCCCCTTCCTCCCGAACCACCTTCTCCTTCCCAAATCCCCCCACCCCCAAACTCCCACCAAACAATATCAAATCAAAGGGAATAAAGGCGGTTGATTCAGTTCCCTTTTGATGAATAGCCCCACCAAATGACCCCTTATAGATTTGCTAGAGAAAACAATAGGGTCGATCTCATGATATAATATTTTCTTATAAAATTAATGAATATGTATCTCTTTTATATTATATAACTATAGCTAGCAAGGTAATTATTTGAAAAATCAAACTGAAAGAAGTGAAATATTGTGAGAAAAGAAAAATAAAATGATGTATATATTTTAGTTGTAACATTATTATCTCTCTCCAATTATGGAAATTAGGAAGGGCGGGTACCTTTAACCCCCTCCTTCATACCCATAATAACCCATATTTTCTATAACTAAAGATGTAACATAAATGTGTTTTGTGTAATTCCACAAAATGATTTCCTAGCATCTAACATGATCTCAAGCTTAGAATAACATGAATCATACAGTAGGGACCTAAAACCTTTTATGTATGTGTACTTCCTAAAAAATTCACATTTTCCTCAAAGATCTAGAACCTCAAGTGTGGCTTCTTAACTTCTAAGAACACGAACTGACCTGGATCCGCATATGGAAAGTAATTTTAACTTTTTCCTTTAATTAAGTGTCGACTACCTCTAATATTAGGTAGGTAATATTGTTCTTGAGATGTTGTGACTAAATTACATAAACATAACCTATATATATAGCATAGATTACATTATTAAGCCATGAAATGGAGAGTCATCCCACGTAATAGCCCTAAATGTGTTTTCTATTTTAATTTTTATTTATTTTTATATTTTTAGTTTTGGAAACAACCTAATGAAAACTAGAACAAATTAAAGGTCTCCCTTCCTAGCCTTGTAAGTTCATAAGCCAGCTGGACCTGCAATCTAGGAACTTTGTAGCAAAAACAACGTCCTCGTTTCATTGCTTGGTTATTTATCTGCTGGATCTGCTTCCTGATCTATGCTGGACTTCTCTAGGTTCACCAATGCTATAGCAAGGTAATTATTTTATATTAGATAATTAGAGCTAGCAGGGTAATTATTTGAAAAATCAAAGTGAAAGAAGTGGAATATTGTGAGAAAAGAAAAATAAAATGATGTATATATTTTAGTTGTAACATTATTGTCTCTCAACAATGATGGAAATTAGGAAGGGAGGGTACCTTAAGCTTTACCCCCCCTCCCTCATACCCATAACAACCAATGTTTTCTATAACTAAAGATGTAACATAGATGTGTTTAGCGTAATTCCACATAATGATTTCTTAGCATTTAAACATGATCTCAAGCATAGAATAACATGAATCATACAATAGAGACCTACAACCTTTAATGTATGTGTACTTCCTACAAATTTTACATTTTCCCCAGAGATCTAGTAACTCAAGTATGGCTCCTTATCTTCTACGAACATGAACTAGATCCGTACATCTGCTTATAGGGAAGGAGGATAAAGTAATTTAAACTTTCTTCTTTTATTCAACGTCGACTACATATAGTATTAGCTAGGTAATATTGCTCTCGAGATGTTGTACCTAAATTAAATAAACATAACCTATATCTATAGCATAGATTACATTATTATGCCATGAAATGGAGATCATCCCACTAGTCCTAATTTTTTTTTTATTTTTTTTTGTCAACTACCTAAAGCAAACTTGAAGAAATTATAGGTCTCCCTTCCTAGAAAGTTCATGCACCAGCTAGACCTAACTTTGTAGCAAAAACAGCATCCTCATTTCATTGCTCGGTGTTTAATCTGCGGGATCTACTTTCTGATATCTGCGCTAAACTTCTCTGGTTTCACCAACGCTATAAGCGCCTCATGACAATCTCTCTTGATGATCAGATTCTTAAAATTCTCTAGGATATCCTCCAAAGCTTTCCTGATCGCTATACACTCCGCCTAGAGAGGAGTAGAGTAAAAAAATCTATGCCATCCCTGAAGTCTTTGTGTATCAGAACCAAATGTCCACGGGCTGCCAGCCATTGCTTCTTTTTCCTCCTCTTCTTTTAGGCTGCATCTACTTGTGTACTACTACTATCCCTGGGTTCCTAAGCTCTCCTATTCTCCAAACTAAGCATCTTTGAGTAAGGGTGGTAGTTGGATAATTTGGCTTCTGGAATCGTTTAACTTCTTATTTCACTAAAGCTTTTTGTGCTCTTTCTCTCTATTCCTATTATAGATGCAAAATTGTTTGCGGGTTCACTTGGCAGCCTTTGAATCTCATATGATTCTGGTACAGCCAAATAGCCAAAAGAACAAATATATACTAACTTTCTAATCTTGAAGTATTCTTCTAGTCTGCTTTATAGATTACACAGACAAGACTTTTAAACCACTCTTTAAAAGATTGGTTTTGGATCATATTCGGGGTCAAGCCTAGTTGGGAAGTCATCCAAACATATGTTTGACTATTACACAATCTATGAACATATGCTCCATAGTCTCCTTTACCATTCCACACATGCAACAGGTTTGATCCACTTGTATTCCCCTTTTCTCCAGATTTGCTAATGTAGGAATAACATTATGAAGGATTTTCCGGAAAAAGTGTTTCCACTTCGAGAAAAGATCATTTCTTCCACACCTCCGCCTCCTAAGGTTGAGAGTTTCTAGTCTCTGCATTAAGTGCCAATAAAGGGATCTAATAGCAGGGGATCCATTTTTAGTATTGTCCCATTCAATGTAATCTTCCATATCCTTATTTGTTTCAATTGCAAGATTTTTTTTTTTCTGCTTTATCCTTGTTGAAAAGTCTCTAAATCAGGGAAGATTTACATTGGCCTTCTATATCCATCAGCTTTGCTACTTTAGTGGCTCTACAGTCTAAGGCTCTCACAGTCACCAATTCTTGCCCTACCCATTTATCCTGAGTCCTTTTTTTGCTTCTGAGCTTGCCTATACCAAACTCCTAGCTCCTTAGGTGCCCATGGTCATCATTATTTGGGATTTTTTGTATTTTGTAGAATAAATCCTGCTAGCAAGTAACTCTGGGTTTAAATGAATCCTCTAGCTCTATTTCGCCAAAAAAGCTTCGTTTAGGTTCCCCAAGTCCCTGAGGCCTACACCTCCTTCAAATTTGTGCCTCTTCAGTAACCTCTCCTTTCTCCAATAGATAGGTCACTTTTTATTATTTGTCTTCATCTAAAATTTTAACACAAAGGAGGAGATAACTTTAATAACTCTTTATGGGAGGAGGTATATAGGCATGATATGAGAGGCCATGGCAGCTAAGACACAGTTTAAGAGGTTTAGTTTTCTTGCATGAGTAAAATGACTTAACTTTAAGGAGCTTCTACCATCCTCATTCATAGGGAACCCTAGATAGGTTCGCAAGTCATCCTAGTGCTTTACACCCAAAGGTTTTCTCATGATTCTGATGAACTTGGTAGGGGTATTGGGGAAGCACAACACAAAGGATTTGTCGAAGTTGATCAGTTGGCCTGAAATCTTTAATAAGGCATCAATGTAGCTTATTAAGTTAGAGCATGAGTCAGGATTAAATCTAAAACAAAATAGAGCATCATCTGCCAAGAAAAAGTAGTCTATTTCTTGTGCTCTTCTGGAGACTTTAACTCCTTTAATCTTTCGTTTCTTCCGGTAGTAAGCGTTTAAGGTTTCTTGAAAGGACTTCCATGCAGAGAATGAACACGTATGGAGATAATGGGTCTCCTTGTCTTAACCATACTGCTGGTTTGAAGGATCTTGTAGGCTTACCATTCACTAGAATAGCATAGGAAACAATGGAAACACACTACATAATCCATTGTTTCCAAAATGTAGGGAACCTCATATGAGATAGAATTTTCACCAAAATATCCCTGGCTACTCTGTCATAAGCTTTACTTAGATCCAGTTTTAGAATACCTTCAAAGAATGCTCCCGATTTCCTCTTTTTTATTGAGTGGAGAAGCTCATGAGCTAAAAGCGAACTATTGGCCATGATCCTTCCTGAAACAAAAGAATTTTGTTCCTCCCCTTCAATTTGTGGGAGCATCTGTTTAAGTCTCTCAACCATGCACTTAGCTCTAATTTTATAGCTTGAGTTACACATGCATATGGGTTAAAAATTTTAGACTTTTGTTGGTCTCTCTTCCTTTTGAATAAGTTCTATGTACGTTTGGTTTGTTTCCCTCAGTAGGAGACCACTAGAGAAAAATTCTTTTACAACCTTACATACTTCATCTCTTATCATATTATCCCATTAGGATTGGAAGAAGGCAAGGGGAATACCATTTGGTCCTGGTGATTTGAGAGGGTGTGGGCTGAAAGAAGCTTTCTTTATCTCTTCATTCGTGAATGGAGCCTAAAGTATGTTTTTGTTGTTCATCTGCTAGGATTGGAAGCTCTGTCACCCATTAAACCATCATATATGAAAATTAGTTATAAAACAAAACTTTAAAATCATGTTGAGATTAAGTCTAGGTCCCATCCTCCTTTAGTATTCTAATTTCATTCCTTGCTTTCCTAGACTTGACACTTTTATATAATAAAGTTGTTGATTTGTCTCCAATCTATCCCATAAAGACTTCGTTCTCTGTTACCAGTAGGATCTTTGAACATCCACTCTTTCATGCAAGGAGGAGGGTTTCTGGTGATACTCTTTTACCTCCAAGGATCAATAGATGAATTTTGATGTTCCAGTAGTTGAAAGTTAAAGTCATCCCAAGCAATGCCTCATTCTTTTCTTTAATCCAAGCATCAGAGCTTAGCCTCCATTTTTACAGCCTCTAGTTTTCTTTGTAGCTTAAACATTTTGAATCCGTTAGAAATGCTATTTCGTCGGGCTTTTGAACATGGCTCTGTAAATCCTTGGAGTTTCAAACACCAAGCGTCCAACTTTTGTAAGGTTATTTATTATGTAAGCTTGGTTGTTTAACGAGAAGAAGAATTGGGTTATGGTCAAATAGGAAGATTGGTAAGTTTTGTACCATTACATCTAGAAAACGCAATCTCGAAGTATTCGAGGCATATGCTCTATCAAGTTTCTCCATAATCCACTTTTCCCATTCCCTATTATATGTCCAAGTATAGTTCACTCCTTGGAATGGAATTTCAGTGATTTTGTTATTTGCTTTCCAATCTTTAAAGGCTCCTACACCTTGGACATAGTCCCTTCTGCCAACCTTTTGTGAGAGGTCCTCCACCTGATTAAAGTCCCCTATAATAAGGTACTATTGGTCTGGGAGGTCTACAAGAAGTTCTTTCCAGACCTTTAAGTGCTCTCTAGACCTTTGGTCTTTCTATCACATATGGGGAACCATATAAGAAAAGGATATAAAACGAACACACAACATTCATACTTATATTAAAAGATAAAATTAGGATACATTACTACGTTAGTGCTCTAACAAAGGAACAAACACCCACTACCATCTACTGCATCAACACTTACTGCCTAACCATAGCCGAGCTTTAAGGGTGAGCATGGGTTGGGTACCCGCACCGTTATCACTATCAACTCGGGTAACCGATAACTAATAACACAAAAAATGATATCTACGAACCGAATCGATAAGTTCAGATCCCCGGACATTAGGTACTTGAATTATCGGATCAGTTTTCGGATACCCGATATGATATCCATGCTGGGTTTCGTAGCGTCCAACACTACGCTGAAGAAAAACCCGCCCAAGACCCACCCATTAATTAAAGCAACCAAACATGTAATCACATAATTAACAACATAAGAGATAAAGAGAGAAAATACATTCTTACCCTTGACGCGTGCTTCGCTCGATTCACGAGCTCTTACTTCAAAGCTCGAGCCATGCAAGTGCGACGGCCTCCTAGGGCTCGCACCCTCGACCCGACCCGAACGGTCTTAATCCCGAAAGTTAGTCGAGACTTGACCAAATAAAACTAGAGTATTACGAACTTAAAGGTTTTCTCACTAATGATGAGATGCCTTATTGAGTTCAACTCAAGTGATTTTTTCTAAATCCAAAACTTGGGTATTTATAGGGAATGGAGACATGATCTCCCTTCTCCCATCAATGTGGGAGATTTGCATTTTCCTCTATTTTATTTTTAAAAAAAAATAAATAAAAATGCAAGGCAATCAACAAGCTCCAAGTGTCACATGGAGGGAGAGAGTAGGTAAGGACCACCAAAAGGGGGGGACCAAATCACCTTGCTCCCCAAGCCAAACACCAACCCCTTGGTCCCCTTCCTTGACCGGCTGACCATGCCACATGGCTGGCTGGCATCCTGCCTTGGCTGCCAAGGCTGCCAGCTGGCGCCTAGCACCAAGGCTAGGCTGATGGCCAGCCTGCCCACGCACATGCGCAGCCAGCCAGCACACACAGCCAGCCAACGCATGCGATGCTGTTGCTGCTACTTAGTGCGTGCTGCTGTGCGAGAGGCGTGGTGCTTGGTGCTGCTCGCTAGCAAGCACGCTCAGCTACACATACGCACACACAACATGCTGTTGCGATGCGTGTGTTGTGCGAGTGCGCTGCTTGGTGCGAGGTTGCAAAGAGCTGGGCACTAGGCCCTAGCATGCTAGCAAGCACGCATAGCATGCATACGCAAGGCACCATGCTTGCAAAGCTTGCATGCTAAGCGCAACCTAGTTGCGGCTATGCGTGTGGCTGAGTGTGATGCCCACCACGCTAGCATGCATGCGGTTGGTGCCCTCGCCTAGCCTAGCACTCGCATGGCTAGGCCAATGTGAGGCTACGGCTTTGCTCGTACTTGACGCTTGTTTGATTCTACGTCTTGTCGAATTCTAAATTTGACTCGACTTATGACGCTTAGTTTCGACGCCCTAAGCTCGATATCCGACGACTTTGTTCGTAATACTCTAATGACTCATCTAATCCTTTGGATTGGTTCGTCGTTTCGGATCGCTTATTCGATAGGGGTGTGACCCGAAGGGTTCAGTCAAGATTAAGCTGTAATATTAATTATGCATTAATATTACTAATCGGAAGCGGCCTCCACCTAGGCATTCTAATCACTTGACCTCACTGAAGAATTAGCTTTTTAATAACTCCGAACCCTCTATCGGAATAATACACTTGTTGGAAGGACACCATTCCTTTCAATCTCCCACTTGTAATTCCGGACAAGTGTGCAGTTAGTGTATAGCCCATTTCCTATGTCGCTTAATGTCTCTTCATGAACTATAAGGTAAGATTCATCGTCATCCTTATTACGTCCAAAAGTGTTTCTCAATTTCCGAGTTTGACTGTCAATAAGCAGATGATTTCTAAAATCCATCTTAGCACGGCCATGCATTTTCACAGTCTTGCTCTTCGAGAGGCCTTGTAAACAACAAAGACATATTCCCTATTATTAATAGGGGGACATTCCCAGTCTTGTATTGTTAGCTTCCCTTACTAAGAGAACCTAGTCGCCCGAGTGTTGCCATTATAATCCCCATTTACAGCAGACGTTTGACAACATCAAAATGACTAGTACTCAAACAAGGGAACTTACAATACTCATGGTCAAGGAAAGAGGTTCCGATAGCTATAATGAGAAATGTACTTATGACGGTTATAAATCTCTTAAAGTACTCTCATAGGTTGATCTGATACAGTTCCAAACTAGTATCTGTGCAAATGATTTATGACAATCATGTCCTCGTAGCACAAGAAACGGTGCTATAAATCATATTACACACTAATCTCAAGTGGTCATTAATTGTCCATCGTTTAAATGACCTTGATTAGGGATAATTTTCGATTTACATATTCAACGTTCACTTAACAGGTGTTTCTTTATCCAAAACATTGTCTTGATACCCTATTTTGAATATTCTTCAAATCGAATGGACTCATTATTTAATTCTAAACCACAATTAAATAGAAATGGAGTAATAATAAATTTGCATAAAATTTAATTGCTCCAAAATTGAATGGTTTAACATAGAGTTTTACATTAAGACATCAAGTTTAATTAAAACACATATACAGGGAAATCAAAGCCAACCTCGAACATGCTATATTTCCATTGCCTCAACGTGCTTGTTGTGCTTCACTTGAGGCAAAGGTTTAGTCAATGGATCCGCTACATTGTCGTCCGTTCCAATCTTACAAATTCTGATTTCACCCTCGAACTTCCATTCCCTTATCATGTGAAATCGCCGCTTGACATGTTTAACCTTCTGGTGTTCTCTTGGTTCCTGGCCTGAGCAATAGCTCCATTGTTATCACAATAGAGGTCTATCAGACCCTTGATGGAGGGTACAACACCAAGTTCACTAATGAACTTATGAATCCAAACTGCCTCCTTAGCTGCTTCCGAAGCTGCCAAGTATTTGGCTTCAGTTGTAGAATCTGCAATGGTGCTTTTCTTAGCACTCTTCCAACTAAACGCTCCTCCATTTAGGCAGAATATGTACCCTGACTGCGACTTGGAGTCGTCTCTGTCAGTCTGGAAGCTCACGTCAGTATAACCTTCAACAACCAAATCATTACTACCACTATAGACCAGGAACTTATCCTTGTTCCTTTCCAGGTACTTTAGGATATTCTTGGCCGTAGTCTAATGCGCCTCTCCTAGGTCTGATTGGTATCGGCTCGTAGCACTGAAGGCATAAGATACATCCGGCCTAGTACATATCATGGCATACATGATCGATCTAATAAGCGAAGCATATGGAATCTGACTCATCCTCTCTCGCTCATTAGGTGTCTGTGGACATTGCTTCTTGCTGAGAGTTATGCCATGTGACATGGGTAGGTGCCCTCTCTTGGCCCCTTCCATGTTGAATCGTGCCGGTACCTTATCAATATAAGTACTTTGGCTAAATCTAACCATCCTTTTAGATCTATCCCTATAGATCTTGATGCCTAATATGTACTGTGCCTCTCCCAAATCCTTCATTGAAAAGCACTTACCAAGCCATCCCTTTGTGGACTCTAACAATTTAGTGCTGTTTCCAATGAGTAATATGTCATCGACATATAAGACTAGGAATGCGATGTCACTCCCACTGACCTTCTTGTAAATACAAGACTCATCTGGATTCTTGATAAAACCAAACTTACTAATGGCTTCATCGAATCACAGATTCCAACTTCTGCTTGCCTGCTTCAGTCCATAAATGGACTTCTTAAGCTTGCATACCTTCCCAGCATTGCTTGGATCAACAAAACCTTCCAGCTGTGTCATATACACAGTTTCTTCCAAAATCCCATTAAGGAAGGCGGTTTTGACATCCATTTGCCATATTTCATAATCGTAATATGCAGCGGTCGCTAGGATAATCCGGACGGATTTAAGCATTGCGACTGGCGAAAAGGTTTCATCATAATCAATGCCGTGAATTTTCCTATAACCTTTTGCCACCAGTCTAGCTTTGTATATAGATACATTTCCATCTTTGTCTATTTTCAACTTGAAAATCCATTTGCAACCAATAGGTTTGTAACCTTCGGGCAAATCAACCAAGTCCCATAATTGATTTTCAGACATGGAGTCCATCTCGGATTTCATGGCTTCTTGCCATTTTACAGAGTCGGGGCTCATCATAGTTTGTTAATATGTCGCTGTCTCATCTTCATCCATAACTAGGATGTCTTGTTTTTCAGTTAAGACAATACCAAGGTATCTGTTTGGTTGAGATCTTGGTCGTTGCAACCTATGTAGGGTAATAGGTTGAGCATTTGCATTGTCGGTTTGACTCTGACCAATGTCATTAGCTGCTTCTAAAGCACTTTGATTGTCAATTTTGTGAGGTTGACTTTGTTGCTCGTCCTGTCGAACTTCATCGAGTTCGATTTTCCTCTCATTTGTCATTCTTGAAAGGTGTTCCTTCTCCAAAAAGACACCATCACGAGCAACAAACACTTTGTTCTCGGATTTGTTGTAGAAGTAATACCCCTTGGTTTCTTTTGGGTAGCCCACAAAGAAACACTTGTAAGATTTTGAGTGAAGTTTGTCAGAAATTAATTTGACATATGTTTCACAACCCCAAATCTTAAGAAAAGACAACTGTGGAGGTTTCTTCGTCCATAATTCATATGGAATCTTTTCGACAGCTTTTGACGGAGCACGGTTCATTGTTAGTGTCGCAGTTAGAAGTGCGTGTCCCCCAAAAGAGATAGGAAGTTCACTAAGACCCATCATTGATCGAACCATGTCTAACAAGGTTCGATTCCTCCTTTCGGACGCTCTGTTCCATTGTCGAGTTCCAGGAGGCGTCAACTATGAAAGAATACCATTTTCTTTCAAGTGATCATCGAATTCGTGGCTCAAATACTCGCCACCTCGATCCAATTGAAGTGCTTTGATTTTCTTACCAAGCTGATTTTCATCTTCACTCCGAAACTCTTTGAATTTCTCAAAAGATTCAAATTTGTTTGACATAAGGTAGACATAGCCATATCTACTATAGTCGTCCGTGAAGGTAATGAAATATCGATAACCAATTCTTGCAGGTGTACTCATTGGTCCACATACATCCGTATGTATTAGACCTAATAAGTCACTAGCCCTTTTTCCTAACTTGGAGAATAGCTGCTTTATCATCTTGCCTAATAAACATCCTTCACAATTTTCAAACGACTCCAAGTTGAATGAGTCAAGGATACCTTCATGAAGAAGTTTCTTGATGCGTTTGATGTTAAGGTGGCCAAGACGACAATGCCACAAGTAGGTTTAATTCAACTCGATGGTCTTAGCTCTTTTGGCGGTATCATTAATTTGTCTAATCATATGTAAAGCATGCAATTTTATAGAACATATAAGCAAGACATTTCAAAAACAACCATTGTTTTAGTCTTGTGATCAAAGTAATCCGGTGCCCAACACCATAGATCAAAAGTATGTTCAAAAGCATGAGAAACTAAGATTAGTTAATTACAAGCCATAGACAAAATAATGTGCCTACAAGCACGATCGAAAGACCATCTTTGTCATCCACTCAGAGTTGCACATCCACTTGTGAAGCCCTCTCAATTAGTTCCTGAAAAGGAAACATAAAGTGAGTTACACATGGTATCCAATACCTATGAATAGCTTTATACACAAGTGTTAATGAAGATACCTGAGGCAGATGAAACATTCCTCTCCTCCTCATCCTTTCGGAAGAGCTTGCACTCCCTCTTGTAGCGGCCTTGCCCACCACAATAGAAGCATCACATCTTCTCTTTGTTCTTGGTCTCCCTCTTCCTTGCTCTTAAGGGCCTTTCGGTTGCTCCATAGGAGGTGGCTCGGTGAAGCAGTTGCACCACCTCTCTTAAAGAGCGTGTCTCCTTTCCCGCAGCTATATGTACTCTAAGTGCATCATAGCCCGAGTGGAGTGAAGCAAGCAAGATGTGACCCGCCATCTCATTCTCCAATGAGAATCCGAGAAGCTCCATGTGCTTAAAGAGCCTAGTCATTCCAAGCACATGAGGTCGGAGGAGCATACCGGGTCTCAATTTGGTATTGTAGAGGATACCGCCTCTCCTTAGCAAGACAACCTACTTTCGGTGGCTTTATCTTCATGTTCGAGAGTGACCTAGTCACATCAAACACAAGTCCATCATAGTTTCCATTGTCACTCTTGGTGACTCTCACATTGACAACGTCCTCAAGTGCTTTTAGGAACATGTCCGGAAAATAGAAGGAGAGCTTTTCCTTCCAATCTTCCGGGATGGAATTAGCCATTAGTCGTGAGACTTTCTTGTAGTTGGAAGACCATTTATCATGAGCCTCATCACTCATGATTCCCTTAGAGAAGAAGCTTGGAATGGGAGTATCAAGAGTGTACTCCAAGGAACAATTCCGAAGAATTTTCCTGAGTTCCTCTTCCCATTCCTTGAAGTTGACCAAGTTAAGGCTAAAAGCCAACTTGTCGAGGAGTTCCGGGCACATAGAGTTGTTGTTTGAGTTACTTGCAGACATGTTTCTACAATTGAAAGAATTTGAAATGAAATACCATTCATAAAACCAATAAGTTTGAGACTTTAAAGCGTTCATGCAAATTTTCAATCTTATTAAGCATTTTATCCACGCATTAACATGGTCCCTTTTAGGCGAGAATAAAATGATTCCAAGATCCCAAAAATCAAAAAGTGATTAAGCATGCTTTAGCTTGTCTTAACACTTAATATTTTAGGGTAAGCAATCCAATTGCTAATAGCTCCAAGCTACTCTTGGTTCGATAAAACGTCGCATCTAATGTTTCCTTGACATTTTACCTCCATTGCCACGACATCTAAGGACTCCTTACTGATATCGTTGAGCTTAACCAAGACGACTTGTATACCTAGTATACCATACGTTCCTAGGCAAGTGGTGATGCCTTACTGGGGCTCGCATGCCTTGCTGCCCAGCAGTATTTGCGAGCATCTTCCAGCAGCCACGCTCCACGCAGCAAGCACGCACATATCGTGCACCAAGCCCGCCACACAGCAGCGCATCTACGAGGCAAGGCAACCCCACCATGCACCTTGGCAGCCACATGCGGCCCGTCAAGCCTAAAGGTGCGTTTTGGGCAGTTTTGCCTCGATTTGCGTTCACTTGTTTCGGTATTTTAATTACCGATTTATGTGTGACATAAAATTAATTCTAAATTTATTTTAGAACCAATTTAGAGCAAAAATGAAAATAAATCAAGTCCAACTTATTTAAATTCAACTTTAGTAGTGCACAAGCCTAAATTATTCAAGAACCATTCTCAAATCAATTTAGGTTCATCTTGATGCTACAAAATTGAAGGGCTATACTCATAATTAGTTTAACCAAATATAAATTAATAATGAGATTTGACAAAATGAAAGGCGCTGGAAAATTAAACCCTTTCATCCAATGAAAAATTCCCAACACTAACTTGTGTGAAATTGAAAAATTACATCTTCCAATATGAAGATTAATTAAATTCTAATAACAAGTTTTGAACTTTTAGGACTTTAATCAACTAAAAAAAAATGATTAAATCCAAAAATTAGTTCAACAAGGACTTTAGCAATCAAAGTTCCAACCAAATAAACAATTAAAGATTGAATCTTTAACATATAAGGGACTTCAAAATTGCAAGTTCACCATAAACATTCACACTTGAAGCAATTTATTTGCAAAAATGTGAAAATTTCAAGTTTATGTGAAAAATGAACTCACCAAATTAAGCACCAATTATGATTTCATAAACATGCTTAATAAGGTTTATGATTGCAGTAGATTAGTGATGCAACCATACATTTAATCTACCTTTAACATGCCATAATTAATCAAGGTTTAAAGATTTAAAATTTTTCGTCAAAAACGAAAAACATGTTTCTGGGTGGATTTTGGCTTCTGGACAGACCTCAAAGAGAGACAAAAACGATTTAGAACATCGATTCCACCCAAAAATAACTATTTTTGAGTCGAAATCTAGGTTGGTTGGCGAAAATTAGTAAAATACGAGATTAAAACTAATTAAAACGAGCTTCTAATCTAATTAGATAGTAAAACCAGAATTTAAATCTATTTTAAATCACCTCAATTAATTATCAGTTACAATAATTAAAATGAGCGCGGCTCCGATACCGCTGTTGGGTTTCGTAGCGTCCAACGCTAAGCGAAAGAGAAACCCGCTCAAGACCTGCCCATTAATTAAGCAACTAAACATGTAATCACATAATTAAAAACATAAGAGAGAGAAAGAGAAAAGACATTCTTACCCTTGACGCACGCTTTGCTCGATTCACGAGCTCTTACTTCAAATCTCGAGCCACGCAAGTGCGATGGCCTCCTGCGGCTCGCACCCTCGACCCGACCCGAACGGTCTTAATCCCAAAGGTTAGTCGAGACTTGACAAAATAAAACTAGAGTATTACAAAATTAAAGGTTTTCTCACTAATGATGAGATGCCTTATTGAGTTCAACTCAAGTGATTTTTTCCTAACCCAAAACTTGGGTATTTATAGGGAATGGAGACATGATCTCCCTTCTCCCATCAATGTGAGAGATTTGCATTTCCTCGATTTTATTTTAATAAAAAACAAAATAAAAATTCAAGGCAATCAACAAGCTCCAAGTGTCACATGGAGGGAGAGAGTAGGCGAGGACCACCAAAAAGGGAGGGACCAAATCACCTTGCTCCCCAAGCCAAACACCAACCCCTTGGTCCCCTCCCTTAACCGGCTGACCATTCCACATGGCTGGCTGGCAACCTGCCTTGGCTGCCAAGGCTGCCAGCAGGTGCCTAGCACCAAGGCTAGGTTGCTGGCCAGCCTGCCCACGCACATGCGCAGCCAGCCAGCACACACAGCCAGCCAGCGCATGCGATGCTGCTGCTGCTGTTACTTGGTGCGTGCTTTTGTGCGAGTGGCGTGGTGCTTGGTGTTGCTCGCTAGCAAGCACGCTCAGCTACACATATGCACACACAACACGCTGCTGCGATGCGTGTGCTGTGCGAGTACGCTGCTTGGTGTGAGGCTGCAAAAAGCTGGGCGCTAGGCCCTAGCATGCTATGAAGCACGCATAGCATGCATACGCAAGGCACCATGCTTGCATGCTAAGCGCAGCCTAGATGCGGCTATGCGTGTGGCTGGGTGCAATGCCCACCACGCTAACATGCATGCGGTTGGTTCCCTCGCCTAGCCTAGCACTCGCATGGCTAGGCCAATGCGAGGCTACGGCTTGGCTCGTACTTGTCTCTTGTTTGATTCTACGTCTCATCGAATTCTAAATTCGACTCAACTTGCAACGCTCTGTTTCTACGCTCTAAGCTCGATATCCGACGTCTTTGTTCGTAATACTCTAATGACTCATCTAATCCTTCGGATTGATTCGTCGTTTTAGATTGGTTATTCGATAGGGGTTCGACCCGAAGGGTTCAGTCAAGATTAAGCTGTAATATTAATTATGCATTAATATTACTGATCGGAAGCAGCCTCCACCTAGGCATTCCGATCACTTGACCTCGCTGAAGAATTAGCTTTCTAATAATTCCGAACCCTCTATCGGAATAATATTATAGCTTAATCTTGACTGAACCCTTCGGTTCACACCCAATCGTGTAACCGAATTAAAGCGACGAACTAATCCGAAGGATTAAATGAGTCGATAGAGATTTTACGAACAAAGACGTCGGATTCCGAACATAGAGCGTCGAAACCGAGCGTCATGCGTCGAGTCAATTTTAAGAATCGACGAAGATGAGAAAAATAATCAAATGACGTATCGTGCTAAAACTAAAAAGATAGCGCGAGCCCTAGCCACGCCTCGGATCGAAGGCAAGTGGTTGGGGGCCGCAAGCACCAAAGCACCAAGCCACCACAGCCAACCAAGGCCCAGCTAGGCTGGCCGTGGCGTGCGGGGCTGGCTGGGGCAGCCTAGTAGGCCTGCACGCCACAGAAGCCCCAAGTCCAGCAAGGCCAGCAAGCAAGCCGAGCTTGCGAGGCTGCTGCTGGGCCTGTGCTGCAACTGCTTGCTTGCGGGTGCTGCTGTTGGGCCAGCGTGCGCGTGTGGGCCTGCGGTAGGCCA
The DNA here is from genome assembly GCF_001683475.1 of Chenopodium quinoa. Classification (NCBI taxonomy): domain Eukaryota; kingdom Viridiplantae; phylum Streptophyta; class Magnoliopsida; order Caryophyllales; family Amaranthaceae; genus Chenopodium; species Chenopodium quinoa. The sequence goes on along the minus strand of NW_018743858.1, from coordinate 619,101 downwards.
GTAGAAGCCGTGGGCTTGTAGCCAAGGGCTAGTAGGCCAAGCCTTGTGGCGCAAGGCTGCCAACATGGCTTGCCTTGCTGTCCAAGGTCGGGCAGCTGCTCGAGCTGACTGAGGTAGTTGGGGCAACCCCTTGCCTTGCTCTCCAAGGCCAAGGTGGTCCTCCCACCTATTCCCTCCTTGTGTGATGACACTTGTCATTTGATTATTGTTTCATGGATTTTAATTTAATTTAGAATTAAATTAAATTCTATTTTGCCTTTTTACCAACTATCCCATATTGAAAGATAATGGGAATTCTTAGGCACTATTCCCTATAAATACCAATCATTTGGCATTGGAAAAGGCACTTGAGTTGGTGAACTTTAAAGGATCTCCATAAGAGAGAAAACGTTTGTTCGTAAACTCTAAGTTGTTTTGGTCTAGCCCTGACTAAGCTTCGGGGTAGGCACCGGTATCGGTTCGGTAGCGAGGGTGTGAGTCGTTGGAGGTTATTTCACTTGTGGAACTTGAAGCTTTCAAGTCCGAGCTCAACGATTGAGCGAAGCACGCTATAGGGGTGAGCATTCTTTCTCTCTCTTCTCTTTCTTCTCTTATGTTTATGTTTATTTTGCATGCTTTTATTTATGTTGTAATTATTATGCATGCGATCCGGTTATCAGGTTTTCTTTCCGCGCGGTGTCGAACACCGCAAAATCCAACAGCGGTATAAGATCCTCTTGCATTTAATTTTTACAAATAAAAATTAATTAAGGTGATTTAAAATGGATTTAATTTCTGGTTTTGCTTCCTAATTAGATTAGGAGCTCGTTTTTAATTGGATTAAAATCGTATTTATGTTATATTTGGCTTACGAACTCCAATTTTGAGTCAAAATTAGTGAATTTTGGGTGGAATTGATGTTCTAAATCATTCTTTACCCACAAAGTGATTTAAATATGGCCTTCCAGAAGCCAAAATCCTCCAAGAAAGTGGTTTTTTGTTTTTGACGAAAATTTTTAAATATTTAAACCTTGATTAATTATGGCATGCAATTGTTGGATTATGTGTTTGATTACACCATTAATCTTCTGCAATTTTAACCCTCATTAAGCATGTTTATGAAGTCATAATTGGTGCTTTATTTTGTTAGCTCTTATTTTTCACATTAATTTGCAATTTCACATCTTTGCAAATTAATTGCTTGGAGTGTGAATGTTTATGGTGAAAATGTATTTTTGAAGCCCCTAAAATGAAAAAGATTCAATCTTTAATTGTTTATTTGGTTGGATCTTAACTTTCTAAAATCCACAATGAACTAATTTTGGTTTTAATCATTTTTGAGTTGATTAAAATCTTAAATGTTCAAACTTGTACTTCAAGTATTATTGTTCTTCATATTGGAAGATAACAATATTCAATTGTGCACAAGTGAGTGTTGGATAAAAAAATTTCATTAGATGAATAATTATTTATTAGATAACAATATTCAATTGTGCACAAGTGAGAGTGTGCGGCGTGCTAGTGCATTGGTGTGTGCGAGCAGCACCAGCTTGGTGCGGCATGGCTTGCTTGCGTGTGGTGCGGTGTGCGGTTGCTAAGCAGCGCACTATAAGAATTAAGCCGATTTCCAACGGACTGTTTCCGACGGACACATATTTCCGTCGGAAGCATCGGAAATTCCGACGGAATTTTTTTCGTCGAAAACTTCCGACGGAATTTAAAAATTCGTCGGAAACTTAACATTCCGGCGGAATTAAAATACGTCGGAAAATTCCGACGGAATATTCTGTCGGAAATACCATAAATTCCTACGGAATTTATTTCCGTCAGAACATTCCGACAGAGTATTCCGTCGGAATCTAATTTTAAAAAAAGAATGGGAAACCCTAATCTCTTTCCTCTTCACCACCTCTTTCTTTTATTTCCCTTTCCTCCTTCTCTTTCTCTCTCCTCTCCTATTCTCTACTCCTTACTCTCTTCTCTTTCCTCTTCTCCGGTTCTCCCCCCTCGTCATCCTTCTCCCTTCCCCGTCTCTTCTCTTCTCTGTCTTCTCCTTCTCACCCAAGCCGACATCAACAACAACAACTCCTCCTCGTCCTCGCGTTTTTCTTCTCACCCAAGAACCACCACCGTACCACCGACACCACCAACAACAACTGGATCTTCCTCCTCGTCCTCCTTCTCACCCAAAACCACTAATACCGCCACTAACAACAACAAATTTGCCAAAAACAAAGGTTTTCAAGTCAAATTCGACCATGAAAACTCTAGATCTAGAGTTTTCATGGACGAATCTGACCTTGTAAACCCAATTTTGAGGTTGTGTGGTCGAATTAAGGTATGTTTCTTTATTTTCTGATTTTTTTTTGTTATTTAATCATTTTTTTTAAATATATACAGTTGTGGTTGGTGGTGTGGCTGCTGGAGATCGGTGTTGGTGGTTGTGGGTTGTGTTTGGTGGGTTTAGGTGATAGATGGTGGGTCGTGTCGTGGGTGGTTTAAGGTGGGTGGGTTCGAATTAGGTGGGTTTAGATGATGGGTCGTGGGTTCGAATAAGGTGGATTAATTGGGTGGTTTATTCGGGTGGGATCGAATGTTGGTTAAGGTGGTGAGTCTGTAGGTGGGTTCGGGTTAGGGTTTGGTGGGATAAGGTGTTGGATGGATTCGGGTTGGATTGGGTGTTAGGTGGATTCGGTGTTGGGTAGGGTGGATAAGGTGTTGGGTGGATTTCGGTGTTGGGTGGATTTCGGTGTTGGGTTGGGTGGATTGGTGTTGGGTGGATTTCGGTGTTGGGTTGGGTGGATTGGTGTTGGGTGGATTCGGTGTTGGGTTGGGTGGGGTATTCAGGGGGTAGGGGGCAAGGGGTGGGCTGGTGGTGGTGTGGGTGGGTAGGGGGGGTAGTCAGGGGTAGGGGACAGGGGGTGGGCTGGTGGTGTGTGGGGATGTAGGCTAGTGGCGCTGGGTGTGGGTGGGGGTAGTCTGGGCAGGTGGGGTGGGGGTGGTCCGGTTTTTTTTTTTTAATGTACCCCTTCCGACCGAAAATTTCGTCGGAAACCTACCCACCTCCGACCGAAATTTCTGTCAGAAATTTGCGACGGAATTTCAAATAAAGTAAAAAACAGCGCCGACAGAATTAGATCCGTCGGAAGAACGCCTTCCGCCGGAAAAGGTCGAATTTCCGACAAAGGCTGATACGACAGAGTAACTCCGACGGAATTCCGTCGGAAAGCCTGATTCCGACGGAATTTCCTATGTTTCCGACGGAATTTTTCCGTCAGAATCCAGATGTTTTCTTGTTGTGGCGCCAGCCCGCACAATAGCATGGCCTGCGCTAGAGTGCATTGCAAGCACACTGCTAGGGCCAGCATAACATGCGAGCGATGCTGTCATCCACTAGTAGGTGGCTCGGCACAATTGTGGTTGTGGGAGGCAGCAGCCACTCATGGGAGCCAGGGCTTGGTGCTTAGCATGCCGAGCCTCGTGGCTTGGATACAGGCACTCGACCATTAGGGGCTATTAATTTTGCGGTTTTTCGTTTTTAATTAAATCGAGGCTAGGCCTCGGTTTTTCCCGGCACTTGCAAAATAATTTGGCAAAATTTTGGGTTAACCGGCTCAATTAATTTTAATTAAGTTGGATGTGAAATTTAGTGGGAACTTCATTAATCGTTTTGAGCTACTATTATTGTGTTAATTCACATAATCGGATAACAACTTTGACTAGTTTTAATTAGGCGCGTTAATTGGATTAACCACCTAAGTTAGTAACTAGTTTTGCGCTCGTTTTGAATTGTTACTTGATTTATTTTGTAAAATGCATAGGCCATTCATGTTAGTGAATGGATGAATGGAATAGATATTCTAATGCAGGTTTTTTAAAATGGCAACTAGTGGGGCCCGACTAGGGTAGTCAATACGGACTGCGTTCCGTTTTGTATTTTTGTAAATCTAGATACGGTCTGCGTGCCGTTAAGTATTTTTGTACTTAATTTAATTTAGATTAGTCCTAGCTTTTCTAGTAATTGCATTATTGGTGGTGATGTCTCGAAGACGGTGTTTCTAAGAAGACAAAGCCAAGAAGATACAACGAAGGCCCTTGAAGATTTGAAGACTCAAGTTTCAAGGGGTCATGCTAGTTGCCAAATGCATCTTTATTTATGCTTTGTATATTTATGCTTTTGCTTATATATATAATTGCGATATTAGAGGCATGTTTAGGATTTCGAATGTTGAATGATTAGTTTAGTTCACTTAAATCAACCAACATAAAAACCCTAAGTCCCAAAAAATATTGAGTTAAATCTGTCATTTCAAAATAACACTTACGGAACTAATGAGAATAGTAATGGGCTATGCCAAAGCAAGGCATTACTAATTTTCTAGGGAAGTAAGGTATGTTGGTACTCTTGCCAAATAAAGGAATATCATATACATGTTAGTTTTGATTAAACTCAACAATATCAGTAACGATAAACTTCAAGAAAGCATTAGATGTGACGTTTCATCGAACCAAAAGTAGCTTAGAGCTATTAGTAATTGGATTGCTTACCTTAAAATATTAAGTGTTAAGACAAGCCAAAGCATGCTTAATCACTTTTTTATTTTTGGAGTCTTGGAATCGTTTTATTCTCGCCTAAAAAAGACAATTTTAAATGTGTGGATAAAACGCTTAATAAGATTGAAAATTTGCATGTATGCTTTAAATTTCAAATTTATTGGTTTTATGTTTTCATTGCAAATTCTTTCAATTGTAGAAACATGTCTACAACTAATACCGACAACAACTACATGTTCCCGGTACTCCTGAAGAAGTTTCCCTTTTGCCTAAATTTGGTCAACTTCAAGGAGTGGGAGGAGAAACTCTGGAAAACTCTTCGGAATTGTTCCATGGAGTACAATCTTGATACTCCCATTCCAAGTTTCTACTCAAAGGGAATCATGAGTGATGAAACTCATGATGCATGGTCTTTCTATTGCAAGAAAGTCTCACGACTAATGACTAATTCCATCCTGGAAGAATGGAAGGAAAAGTTCTCCTTCTATTTTCCGGACATGTTCCTCCAAGAACTTGAGGACATTGTCAATGTGATAGTCACCAAGAGTCTCAATGGCAATTATGATGGACTTGTGTTTGACGTGACTAGGTCACTCTCAAACATGAAGATAAAGCCAACGGAAGAGGGTTGCCTTGCCAAAGAGAGGTACCGACTTTGGTCGAGGGTCTACAATACCAAATTGAGACCCGGTATGCCCCTCCAACCTCGTGTGCTTAGAATGACTAGGCTCTTCAAGCATATGAAGCTTCTCGGAATTCCACTGGAGGATGAGATGGCAGGACATATCTTACTTGCCTCACTCCACTCGGGCTATGATGTAATTAGGGTGCATATAGCTGCTAGGAAGGAGTCACACTCATTGAGAGAGGTGGTGCAGCTACTTCGCAAGGCCAACTCTTATGGAGAAACCAAATGCCCTTGAGAGCAAAGAAGAAGGAGTTTAAGAACAAAGCGAAGATGTGATGCTTCTATTGTGGTGGGCAATGCCACTACAAGAGGGAATGCAAGATCTTCCAAAAGGATGAGGAAAAGAGGAATGTTCCATCTACCTCAGGCATCTTCATTAACACTCATGTATAAGCTATTCATAGGTATTGGATACCATGTATGACTTACTTTATGCTCCTATTTTCAGGGACCAAGTGAGAGGGCTTCACAAGTGGATGTGCAACTATGAGCAGACAATGAAGATGGTCCTTCCGTCATGCTTGTAGGCACAATATTTGTCTTTGGCTTGTAATAGAACTAATTCTCGTTTTATTATGTTTTGCTTACCATTGAACATATTTTGATCTATGGCGTTAGACGCCGGGTTGTTTTGATCACAAGACTATAACAATAGTTGTTTTAAATGTCTTGCTTATATGTTTATGGGATTACACAATCTATATGTGACTAGACAAACAGGTTTATAATGTTAATGATACCACCAAAATATCTAAGACCGTTGAGTTAAATCAAACCTACTTGTGGCATTGTCGTCTTGGCCATATTAATATCAAACGCATCAAGAAACTTCTTCATGAATGGATTCTTGATTAGTTCGACTTAGAGTCGTTTGAAAACTGCGAGGGCTGCTTACTAGGCAAGATGATAAAGCAACCATTCTCCAAGATGGGAGAAAGGGCTAGTGACTTATTGGGTCTTATACACACGGATGTATGTGGACCAATGAGTACAACCGCAAGAAATGGTTATCGCTATTTTATCACATTCACGGACGACTTTAGTAGACATGGCTATGTCAACCTTATGTTGCACAAATCTAAATCTTTTGAGAAATTCAAAGAATTCAGAGTGAAGTGGAAAATCAGCTTGGCAAGAAAATCAAAGCACTTCGATCAGATCGAGGTGGCGAGTATTTGAGCTACGAATTTGACGATCATCTAAAAGAACATGGAATTCTCTCATAACTGACACCTCCCGGAACTCCGCAATGGAATGAGTGTCCGAGAGGAGAAATCGAACTCTATTAGACATGGTTCAATCAATGATGGGTCTTAGCGATCTTCCTATCTCTCTCTGGATATACACACTTATAACCGCGGCACTTACATTGAACTGCACTTCGTCAAAAGCTGTAAATAAGACTCCATATGAATTATGGATGAAGAAACCTCCACGGTTGTCTTTTCTTAAGATTTGGGGTTGCAAAGCATATGTCAAAAGACTCATATCTGACAAGCTTGCACCAAAATCTGATAAGTGTTTCTTTGTGGGATATCCAAAAGAAAAAAAGGGGTATTACTTCTACAACCAATCTAAGAACAAAATATTTGTTGCTCGAGATGGTGTCTTTTTGGGAAAAGAGTATCTTTCCAAAATGACAAGTGGGAGGAAAATCGAACTTGATGAAGTTCGAGAAGGTGAGCAATAAAGTCAAAATGACAAAAATGACAATCAAAGTGCTTTGGAAGCAACTGTTGAAAATGGTCAAAATCAAAATGACAAAGCTAATGCTTAACCTATTACCCTACATAGGTCGCAAAGGCCAAGATCTCAACCAGACGGGTACCTCGGTGTTATATTAACAAAGAATCAAGACATCCTAGTTATGGATGAAGATGAGCCAGCAACATACAAACAAGCTATAAAGAGCCCCGACTCTGCAAAATGGCAAGAAGCCATGAAATCCGAGATAGATTCCATGTTTGAAAATCATGTCTAGGACTTGGTTGATTTGCCCGAAGGTTACACACCTATCGATTGCAAATGGATTTTCAAGTTGAAAACCAACAATGATGGAAATGTATTATGTTACAAAGCTAGATTAGTGGTAAAAGGTTACAGGCAAATTTACGGCGTTGATTATGATGAAACCTTTTCGCCGGTCTCCATGCTTAAGTCCGTCCGGATTATCCTAGAAATTGCCGCATATTATGATTATGAGATATGGAAAATGGACATCAAAACCGCCTTCCTTAATGGGATTTTGGAAGAAATTGTGTACATTACACAGTCGGGAGGTTTTATAGATCCAAACAATGCTAGGAAGGTATGCAAGCTTAAGAAGTCCATTTATGGACTAAAGCAGGCAAGCAGAAGTTGGAATCTGCGATTCAATGAAGATTAGTAAGTTTGGTTTTATCAAGAATCCAGATGAGTCTTGTGTTTACAAGAAAGTCAATGGGAGTGACATCGCATTCCTTATCTTATATGTCGATGACATAATGCTCATTGGAAACAGTATTCCAATGCTGGAGTTTGTAAAGACTTGGCTTGGAAAGTGTTTTTCAATGAAGGACTTGGGAGAGGCACAGTACATATTGGGCATCAATATCTATAAGGATAGATCTAAAAGGATGATTGGATTGAGCTAAAGTACTTATATCAATAAGGTACTGGCACGATTCAATATGAAGGAAGCCAAAAGAGGCCACCTACCCATGTCACATGGCATAACTCTCAGCAAGAAACAGTGTTCGAAGACACCTAATGAGCGAGAGAGGATAAATTTCATATGCTTCGCTTATTGGATCGATCATGTATGCCATGATATGTACTAGGCTGAATGTATTGTACGCCTTGAGTGCTACAAGCCGATACCAATCAGACCCAGGAGAGGCGCATTGGACTACGACCAAGATTATCCTAAAGTACCTAAAAAGGAACAAGGATAAATTTCTGGCCTATGGTGGGAGTAAGGATTTGGTTGTTGAAGGCTACACCGACGCAAGCTTCTAGACTGACAAAGACGACTTCAAATCATAATCAGGATATGTGTTCTATCTTAATGGAGGAGCGTTCAGTTGGAAGAGTGCTAAGCAAAGCACAACTGCAGATTCTACAACTGAAGTCGAATACTTGGCAGCTTTAGAAGCAACTAAGGAGGCAGTTTGGATTCGTAATTTCATTGGTGAACTTGGTTTTGTCCACGCAATAAAGGGACTAATAGACCTCTACTGTGATAATAGTGGGGATATTGCTCAGGCCAGATAGCCAAGGGAGTATCAGACAGTCAAACATGTCATGAGACGATTTCACATGATAAGGGAATGGAAGTCCGAGAGTGAAATCAGAATTTGCAAGATTGGAACGAACGAAAATGTAGCCGATCCACTCACTAAACCTTTGCCTCAAGTGAAACACAACAAGCACGTTGAGGCAATAGGAATCATGCATATTTGAAATTGGCTTTAATTTCCCTATTTGTGTGTTTTAATTAAGTTGTGGAGATCTTAATGTAAAACACTATGTTAAACCATTCATTTATGGAGTAATTTAATTTTTCCTGTAAATTATTATTCCATTTCTATTTAATTGTGGTTTAGAATTAAATAATGAATCCATTCAATTTGAGAATATTCAAAATAGGGTATCAAGACCATGTCTTGGATAAAGAAACACCTATTAAGTGAACATTGAATATCATATTGAAATTATCCCTAATTAAGGTCATTTGAAAGTTGGACGACTAATGACCGCATGAGATTAGCGTGTAGTATGATTTATTGCACCGTTTCTTGTGCTAAAAGAACAAGAATTGTTATAAATCATTTGCACAGGTATCAGTTTGGAACTATGCCGGATCGACCTATGAGAATACTCTAAGAGATTTAACAATCGTCATAAGTATATTACTCATTATGGCTATCGGAACCTCTTTCCTCGACCATGAGTATTGTTAGTTCACTTGTTTGAGTACTAGTCCGCTTTGATGTTGTCAAACACCTGTCGTATAAGGGGATTATAAAGGCAACAGTTGGGCGGCTAGGGCCTCTTAGTAAGGGAAGCTGACAATGCAAGACTGGGAATGTCCCCCTATTAAAAGTGGGGAACATGCGTTTGTTGTTTACAAGGCCTCTCGAAGAGCGAGACTGTGAAAATGCATGGTCGTGCTCAGATGGATTTTAGAAATCATCTGGTTATTGACAGTCAAACTTGAAAATTGAGAAACACTTTTGGACGTAGTAAGGATGACAAAACATATTACCTTATAGTTCACGAAGAGACATTAAGTGACATAGGAAACAGGCTATACACATACAATACACTTGCACGGAACAAGTGGGGGATTAAAGGATTGGTGTCCTTCGAAAAAGTGTATTATTCTGATAGAGGGTTCGAAATTAATTAGAAAGCTAATTATTCAGTGAGGTCGATCGGAATGCCTAGCTGGAGGCCACTTCTGATCAGTAATATTAATGAATAATTAATATTATAGCTTAATCTTGACTGAACCCTTCGGGTCACACCCAATCGTGTAACCGAACCGAAGCGACGAATGAATTCGAAGGATTAAATGAGTCGATAGAGATTTTACGAACAAAGACGTCGGATTCTGAGCTTAGAGCGTCAAAACCGAGCGTCGTGCGTCGAGTCGACTTTAGGAATCGACGAAGAATAGAAAAATAATCAAATGACGTATCGTGCTAAAATTACAAAAATAGCACAAGCCATTGCCATGCCTCGGATCGAAGGCAAGTGGCTAGGGGCCGCAAGCACCAAAGCACCAAGCCACCGCAGCCACCGCGAGGCCCAGCTAGGTTGTCTGTGGCGTGCAGGGATGGCTGGGGCAACCTAGTAGGCATGCGCATCATAGCATTCCCAAGCCAGACTTGCCCTTGTGCTGCTGCTGCTTCCTTACGGGTGCTGCTGCTGGGCCTTCGTGTGCACGTGGGCCTACAGTAGCAGCCGTGGGCTTGTGGCCAAGGGCTAGCAAGGCTGCCAACATGGCTGGCCTTGCTGCCCGAGCTGACCGAGGTAGGTGGGGCAACCCCTTGCCTTGCTCTCCAAGGCCAAGGTGGTCCTCCCACCTACTCCCTCTGATCACACTTGTCATTTGATTATTGTTTCATGGATTTTAATTTAATTTAGAATTAAATTAAATTCTATTTTGCCTTTTTACCAACTATCCCACATTGAAAGATGATGGGAATTCTTGGGCACTATTCCCTATAAATACCAATCATTTGGCATTGGAAAAGACACTTGAGTTGGTGAACTTTAAAGGATCCCCATAAGAGAGAAAACCTTTGTTCGTAAACTCTAAGTTGTTTTGGTCTAGCCCCGACTAAGATTCGGGGTAGGCACCGGTACCGGTTCGGTAGGAAGGGTGTGAGTCGTTGAAGGTTCTCGCACTTGCGGAACTTGAAGTTTTCAAGTCCGTGCTCAACGGTTGAGCGAAGCACGCTACAAGGGTGAGCATTCTTTCTCTCTCTTCTCTTATGTTTATGTTTATTTTGCATGCTTTTATTTAAGTTGTAATTATTATACATGCGATCCGGTTATCGGGTTTTGTTTCCGCGCGGTGTCAGACACCGTAAAACTCAACAGCAGTATAAGAGCCTCTTGCATTTAATTATTACAACTAAAAATTAATTAAGGTGATTTAAAATGGATTTAAATTTCTGGTTTTGCTTCCTAATTAGATTAGGAGCTCGTTTTTAATTGGATTAAAATCGTATTTATGCTATTTTTGGCTTACGAACTAATCTCATTTACCTTAATCTCATTCCTAAACTAATTAGGATTTATTACAAACTTCTAGAATGTTCTAGAAGGTTCTAATTTATCCTATTTTCTAAAGATAAAGATTTGAGAATTTGATATCGAATAAAACATCACTTTTTCGATGTTCCTAACCTCGGTCAAAATACTAGGTTTTTCCACCAACAAATGAGAAAGAAGATTACAAACACTACCATTTATAGACTTAAGAATGAACATAACATTTGGGTAGACACCAAAGATGAAATTCACTCCCTTCTTATAAATTCGTTTAAATCTAGATTCAAATCAGATTATAGTACTCCAAGACTGACCTGTCTTTCCTGGAACCCGTTACTACAATCGACGATTGTAATTCTCTTATATCCCTCATAACCGAGGATGAAATTACAAGAGCCTTTTTTTATATGAATTCGGACAAAGCCCTAGGGTCCGATGGGTTTGGGGCTAAATTTTTTCATGCTTACTGGTTAATCATAAAAAAAGATATATTTTTAGCAATTCAAGGGTTTTTTCACCACGGGAAGCTTCCACCTTCTTTGAACCACACGCTTATTACGCTAATCCTTAAAATTGAATTGCCGGAAACGCTAAGTCATTTTCAGCCAATAAGTCTCGTAAACACGATTTACAAGACAATTTCAAAAATTCTAGTGAACCGTTTATGCCCAATTCTAAAATGAAAGGTGAATCCTTTGAAAAATGATTTTACTCCGGATCGTTCCATCCATGATAACATTATAATTGTTCAAGAAGTGTTAAACACTTTTCATAAGTCCAATAATAAAACAGGATCCTTGTCTATTATTTACAGACAACAGTCTTATTTTTTGTAAAGCAACCTCTGGGTCTTGCAATAGATTAAAAGGCATTCTCGATGAGTTTTGTAGGTTTTCTAGCAAGCTAATTAATTTTCACAAATTGTCAATAATTTTTTCGAAGAAAATTCCAAATACAAGACGTATTAACCTAGCTAGTCATTTTAACATGACACCCAAATCATGTCTGGGTCGTTATCTTGGCGTAAATTTTACCTCTTATGTTCCTAAAAAAGAAGATTATAATCTTATCCTTCAAAAAACTAAACAAAGAATTCAACATTGGGAATCAAGCTTTTTGTCTAAAGCTGGATGCCATACTCTAATCCAAAGCAACTTAGAAGCTATACCTCTTATTTGTGCTCCTCCTCGCTCTTGCCAAGTGAGGTAGCTTCAAAAATCTACTCTCTACACTGTAACTTCTTTTGGCGGCAACAAAAAGATAAAAATAGTTTAGCGCTGATTTCTTGAGATAAAATTTGTAGACCAAAGAATGCGGGAGGTCTAGGTCTCTGTCGTGCTTTCCCACTTAATAGAGCTTTTATAGCTAAATTAGGGTGGAAAATCATGTGAGATCCTAATAAGCTTTGGTTAAAGATCATTAGAGCTAAATATTTGCACAGTACATCAGTTTTTGCGTATAAACATAGTGCAAAGGATTCTCACATCTGGAGGAACATTGTTACGCAACGAGAGATTTTGCGAAAGGGCATCTGCTAGAAAATAGGTGATGGAAAAAACATTTTCTTTTGGATCGACAACTGGGTAGCTAATAAAAGTCTATTAGAAATTCTCCACATAGATGGATCCCAAGTTAATCTCAATAGTAAAGTTTCAGAATTTATTTTGCCAAATAAGCAGTGGAATAGATCGACACAAATTAAGAGACATACTTCCTGAAAACATAACGGCCCAAATCATGGGCATTCCTTTACCGCTTAATAATATGAGCAACTCTCCTGTGTGGGGCCTCACTATGCGTGGTTACTTCTCAATTAAGTCAGCTACTTAGTTAGCTCATAATCTCAACCCTGAAGATTATATTTGGCCCCATCGATGGATTTGGAAAATAGACATTCCTCCAAAAATTCAGATTTTCTTATGGCTTTATAAAAGAAACGTTATCCCATTAATAGCTTGTCCTATTTGTGATCAACATAATGAAACAGTTGATCATCTCTTCCACAACTGCTCTAGAATTAGAGAATCGAGGATTCTTCCCCTAATAAAAAAATGGTTAGATTGTACAATTTCCTTTGTAAATTTAATTGACTCGTTTCAAGTTCTAAGAAAACATCCCAACACTTTAAGGAAATTTATATTCCTCATTTGGAGTATTTGGAAAGAGCGAAATGTTATAATCTTCTGCAATGACACTTTTGACTGTTTAAGGGTTTACCACCGAGCGCAATTCGCGTTCAATGAGTGGAACCAAAGATGTCTCATAGATACCTTTTCCTCTATGTGTTCTCCCATCCCAAGAACCCTCAACCATACTCCCTATTCACTCTCCCCGGCTTTCTTTCTAGTATCATGGAAGACACCTCCCATCAACTTTTTCAAGCTCAATTTTGACGTATCAGTTCGTAACAACTCGGCAGTAGCAGGAATCATCATTAGAGATAGCAACGGTACTCTTCTTAAGGCTTTTACTTTCAACCTTGGGAGAACCAGAACTTTCATAGCAGAAGTTGTTGCTCTTCATAAAGGAGTTCAACTAGCTCTTTAATGTGGCATCCAAAACATTCAAATTGAAGGTGATAATTTTCTAGTTATTAACGCAATAAAAGGCATATGGGCGGTCCCTTGGCAGATTGAGTATCTTATCAAAGACAATCTTTCTGTCCTCACTCAGTTTCACAATTGGAGTATCCATCACATCTATCGGGAGGCAAACCGTGCAACAGATTGGATCGCTAATGTGAGGCACTTAGTTGATAGTATGAATATTGATGTTTGTAATAACTCTAGTTTATTTTTAATTCTTTCTTCTGATACATTAGGAGTGCCCCTCGTGAGGAGGGCTTCCTAATGCTTTTTTTTTCTAACCTTTAAAAACTTTATATATATATATATATATATATATATATATATATATATATATATATATATATATATATATATATATATATATATATATATATATATATATATATATATAGGGGAAGGATCTGGTAAGAACCCACCTTTATATAAGAACTCAATTTTATATAAGAACCAATCTCAACCGTATTAAATAGGGATGAGCGGTCAGGATTAAAACAAAAGAAAAACCAATTTAACCTCAAATTCAAAGCAACTCATGATTTTCTCTCTCTTCAAAAACCAGTTTATCTCTCCTCAAACTCACAAAAATAGCCATAGAAGCTACTATTTGAAGGATTTTCAACTTTATTCCTTCATTTTTTTTTGCATAAATTCAACATCAAGGATCATAAAACAAGTCAAATTGTTCAATAAAAGTACAAATTTTGGCGATAAAGCCCTAGATTTTGCAATTTTCAAATTCAAGTACATATTCCTTCGATTTCGTTAGATATTTATTGCTTATGTGCATTATATGTTCGAAAACATTGTTTTCGTCTATACATTGTTTGGATTTGTTATTTTGTTCTTCAATTTCAGTAGATTTTTTTGCAAATATAAACCCTATATTTCACTTAATTTTTTCGAATTTAGGTTCTAAAATTTAGTGAGTTCAATTGCAATTTATTTTGATTTTGTTCTTACAATTTTTTTCGATTTTTAGGATTTTTTCTATTTTAGGTATTTTATTTTTGTTTTTTCGGTTTTTTTTCGATACTCTTTCAATTTTTAGGATTTTATCGACTTTAGGTAATTTATTTTTGTTCTTTCGTTTATTTCTACTGTCATCGATTTTATTTTTCGAATTTAGATTCAAGGTTTTAGCGATTTTGTACTGCGAATTTTTTTTTTATTATTTGGCCTATGTTCTAAATTAGTTCTATGTTATAAATTATTTATACAGTGTAGTTAATTGATTAGATGCAATTTGCAGCATTAATATACTTAGTTTAATTGATTAGCATTATTATACTTCATGTTCAATTATGTTCATGATCAGGTTCTAAATTTAAGTGTTGTATGTTCTAAATTTAGGTGTTGTATGTTCTAAAGATGTTCTAAATTTAGGTGCGGTATGCAGAGGAAGTTCAGGGGAGATCCTTTGGTGTGCTGCGTTTCAGAGCTTAGAAAAGTGGGAATCGAGGGTGGGGGAAGCCAAGGCTGTTTTCTAGGGGCTGCATATGGCGAAGGAGACTGACATGAGGCGTTTGGTGGTGGAGAGCGATTGTCTAAGTGTTATCGAGGCACTCCGCAACAAGTCAGAGACTCAGAGGGGTTGAGTTCCTTGCATTTGGTTTTAGATGATACTCCCTGCTTGTGAATTCTTAATCTGATTTCTGACATCTGAGACCTATGTCACCAATTGCTTGGTGGACATGGGTGGATTTGTTCTATATAGTGTAGTGAGCATGGATCTGCTCTGTTCATAGATTGAACTATATTTCACCAGGAATTTTTTTTTATAAGGAAGTGGAGAAGAACATTTGAACAAGGGGTTGTTGGACAATTTTATTTAGAACCCAGCTTTTTGCAGTGTTGAAGAAGTTTGGTCAGTTCTTTTATTAGAACAGTTTGGTCTTTTTTTTTACATTCTTTATCTTTCTCATATACACTGAAAAGGAAAAAAAAAAAAGATAGATGAGGTCAATGGATATAGATGCATGAATTAAGATTGTGTAAAATGATTATGGAATGTCCTGCAAACAAATGCTGACCTTTTCATTCTCAATGAGTTGGGAGATTAGTGTAGTGAGAGATTTCTTAGAGTTGCCACCTTGTAATGTTTTAAATGAGTAGTAGTTGTAGTCATTATTTTCCCAGTAGGTAAAAAAATATTTAGAATATAGGAAAAAAAAAAACTTTAGAACATAGGTAGAAAAAATTTAGAACATAGGTTGAAAAAATTTAGAACATAGGGAAAAAAAAACTTTAAAATATAAATAGACTAAATTTAGAACATAGGAAAGAAAAATCTAGAACATAGGTAAAAATAATATTAAAAAAAAAAACACCTTTAGAACATAGGAAAAAAAAACTTTAGAACATAAGTAGACTGAATTTAGAACATAGGAACATAGATAAAAGAATATTTAGAACATAGGAAAAAAAAAAAAAAACTTTAGAACATAGGTAGAAAAAATTTAGAACACAGGAAAAAATTAGAACATAGGTTGAAAAAATTTAGAACACAGGAAAAAAAAACTTTAGAACATAAGTAGACTAAATTTAGAACATAGGAAAATAAAAACTTTAGAACTTAGGTAGTAATAATTTAGAACGTAGGAAAAAAAAACTTTAGAACATAAGTAGACTGAATTTAGAACATATGCAAAAGAATTTAGAACATAGGTAAAAGAATATTTAGAACATACGAAGAAAAAAAAAACTTTAGAACATAGGTAGAAAAAATTTAGAACATAGGAAAAAATTAGAACATAGGTTGAAAAAATTTAAAACATAGGAAAAAAAACTTTAGAATATAAGTAGACTAAATTTAGAACATAGGGAAAAAAAAAATTAGTGCATAAGTTTATAACATAGAAAAAAATTTAGAACATAGGTAGAAATTTTTTTGAATATAAGCCGAAAAAAATTTGGAACATAGGAAAAAAAAATTAGAACATAACCAAAAAAAAAATTAGAACATGTGCAAAAAAAAATTTAGAACATGGGAAAAAAAAAATTTAAACATAGGAATTTTCAACTCAGGCGGAAAAATTTAGAACATAAGAAAAAAAAAATTATAACATAGGAAAAAAAATTACAACATACATAGGGGAAAAAATTAGAATAAAGGAAAAGGTTTAGAACATAGACAAAAAATTAAAACATAGGAAAAATCTTAAACATATATATAGAATATAAGGGAATTTTTTTTAAAAAATAGGAATATAAACATAGGAAAAATTATCTTTCAAAAAAAATGTATCACATTAAAAATAATATAAACAATTGTTAGACAATAAGAGAGTGGCCATGTTCGAGTTTACATCATGTGACTTCAATTTCTGTTTGGGAAAAACATCGACAAGGTTTAGATTAAAAATTTAGACAATTATGAGATTCATGACAGTAAAAACATGTCTAAATATTTAGCTTTGTATGTGTCATTAACTCATTATCACTTTTTCATCAAGTCACATCAGCTTAGTCAATAGGGAAGGTCACATTCAGGAAGTTCCCAATTATCATTATCAAAATCATCATCTTCCTTCTTTGTAGTATTAATATTATTCTATTTTGTAACTCTTGGTGGGAAAATAAATAGAGACATGAACACAGAAACCATCACATACAAAATCCCATCACATCAACTAATATATCGTATACCACACTTACACCAGCACGAACATATAAAAAAACCATAGGTAAATTTTAGAATATAGATGGTAAAATTTAGAACATAAAATAAAAACTTTAGAACATGTAAGTAAACTTTAGAACATAAGAAGTAAACTGAAATTAAAGCATTAAAAACAACTAAAATTACTCGAATGAGTAACAGAGGAAGAAGGAGAATCATGTTCTAAATTTTTTCTTATTTTCTAAATTTTTTTCCAACGTTCCAAATTTTTGCCTATGTTCTAATTTTTTTTTTCCTATGTTCTATATTAATTATTGTGTTATAAAATTTTTCTACCTATATTCTAAATTTTTTTTCCTATGTTCTACAACAGAACCTACGTGGGATTCGAACCCACATCTTATGTGCATTTGCACAATGCTCTCCCGTTGAGCTTGTAGGCTAATGTATATAAAAGCTTTAAACTACAAAAATTACTAAAAACTAAATAAAAAAAATCTCAAAATTAAATCATGCATAAGCAGGTTACGACAAAGAAATAGAAATGACTAGCTGAACATATGCAATGATATTTTAAGTTTGAACAACATACCAATAATAATCGAAAAAATTGATTATATTCTTTAGAACATAGTAAGATAACTTTAGAACATAGATTGAAAAACTTTAGAACATATAAAGAAACTTTAGAACATAAGTATTAAATCCACCATTCCTTTGGTCTAAATAATTTAGAACATACTAAACTAATTTACAATTCACATAATTCATTTAGAAATTCTGAAATTACATAATCAGCTGCAAAACACAACAGTCATATCACATTTTGCACGGATCTACAATAAATCATGGAAAATTGAAAAAAATTATAAGCTACACAAGTCTCAGCCTCGGGTACTACACGACAAGTACTTTCACAACCCCAACATATCTATCTGCACTACTGACATAAACAATAAAGATCCCTGTTCACAAATTTTGAGTCACACTAATAAGGAACTTCAAGGTAAAAAGCACCATTGCATAAAAATAAAAATAAAAATAAAAATAAAAACTGAACAGCAGCTATTGTCTTTGTTCGCTAGATGAAATGCATACAACAATTAAGCTACCAGGAGTCGCTATGCATAACAGATTAACACCACCAAAACACCAACCACGTCAAAATACACAAGCACATGTTAGTCTGGGACTAAGGATCTTGCCTCTTAGGCGCTTAGCATCTCAGGAGGAACTATTGATTAAAATTAACATTGCAAACCATTTCAAACACTATGACCATCAAACATTGAAATATCCAAAATGCTCCGAGCACGTCAATTAAAATCATGTCCAAAAAAAACTAAGATATACAACTGAAACTTAACATTCAAGCTACATAGTTTGGAGTGTTTTCCAACAATTAGAGACAAGAATCGAAACACCATAAGAACCCTTTCACAAAATAACACCACTAACCAGGCTCCTGGTGGAATCCATCAACATCACTGCTGACCCAAACATACCATTAAACTAGCCGACAGCAAACATCAACCTTAAACTAAAACAATAGAGGTCCAAGGAAATTACTAAAAAAAAAAAAAAACTGATAGAATGAACAGTCATATAATCGAACACATATGTATCAAAAAATCGAAAAAAGATCAAACAAAAATCGAACTGATTAATTGCAAATTTTCGAAATGATGAATTCGAACTGATGAAATCGCAAAAAATCAAACTGGTGAAATCACAAAAATCGAACTAATTAATTCGAACAAAATCAAAAGATGAAATCGCAATTAAAAAAAAAATTCGATATGAGGCTGATAATCACAATAATAATCCAAATTAGCAATCATAATCATAATAATAAAACAACGTACCAATAATAATCGAAAAAATTGATTATAATCGCAATTTTGTAGAAAAGAGCTGTAAAAATACAAAGATTTTCGGCTAAAATATCGAACACAAATTTAGCAAAATAATTGCAATTAAAAGAAACTGAAAAGTAATCGCAGAAAATCGAAAATATGACGAAAGAAACGAATAATTTTGCAAAATAATTGCAAACTCAGCACAAATATTCAACATATATAATCGAAAATTGAAAAATAAACCAATGCTAAAAAACCATACATCCAAAATAATCGAAATATACAAAGAAATTTGATCAAATTGATAAACTTACAATGATTTACGGCAGAATCATAGGAAAAATAGGAGAGAGAAAGCTTGGAAAATTAGGAGAGAGAAAATTATGGGGTTCATTGAAATGTGAAAGAGGAAGATGAGAAAGAGCAATTTCAGCGGTTGATTAAATCTCATCCTATGACCCAGATGGGTTCTTATATATAATGGGTTCTTATATGAGCTTTCCTCTATATATTCAAAATACCATTTAGTGGAACTATAATGCAATTATGAAATAGAGTTAGATATACTTCCGATTAACTTTTCTTAATGAAGTGACTTCGACACCAAACACTTAAGGTCTGTAACCAAGGGATTTGTTAAACATCGCCCGCGTTTTTCTACATAAAGCCCACATTTTTTAAAAATGTTGACATTATTGCCCTTGTTTTAATTTTTACCGAAAATAAAATTTTTCACTCATAAAAAATGTGGAGCAGGACTGGATCGCCGAGTGAAACCGAAGAGCCCTCAACGTCGGGTAGATGCACCGGAGAGACGCCGTTGACGCCGGAAAAGGAGGTACGAAGCCATCTAAAACCACGAATTGGCGGCTGGCGTCCTGCCGGGACGCCGTGACCGTAGTGGTGGCGCCTAGCCAGGACGCCGCCACCGTGGCTCTAGCGCCTGGCCAGGACGCCGCCACCGTGGCCGTGACGTCTGGCCAAGACGCCGCCGCCACGGTGGCGGCGTCCTGGCCAGGCGCCACCGCCACGGTGGCGGCGTCCTGGCTAGACGCCACCGCCACGGTGGCGGCGTCCTGGCTAGGCGCCACCACTATTTTTTTTTTTTTTTTTTTTTAATTTAATTTAAAATTTGTTTATTTTTTTTTTTTTTGTGTTACAATTTTTTTCTTTTTTTTTTGGTTTTTTTTTTGTTTTGTTTTTAATTGTTTTAATTTGTTTTTGTTTTTAATTTATTTATTTGTTTTGTTTTTAATTGTTTTAATTTGTTTTTGTTTTTGTGTTACGGCGGGAAAGGAGTGCGTTTGAGTACATTCGTGGTCGTGGTCGTGGTCGTGGCCGTGGTCGTACATCGTCATCAAGTGGTAGTCAAACATCTTCGTCGGTGAATATGCCCGGCACCGGTACGGTACTTTAGTTTAATTTACTTTTTAGAGTGTTTGTTTAGTTTTCTGCTAACTTGTTAATTGTGTTTTTTGATGTGTGCAACAGGCAGAATGGACATTGAACATTTTCCATATAAAGACAGGATCCCTAACATCATGATGCCGTTCCTGGACGGGTGGAATGATGTGGTTGCAGATGGTAACTGTGGATTTCGGGTTGTGGCTGATGTGTTTCAGATGGGTGAAGACAACTACGGTTTAGTGCGTCAGTTGATGTACAGTGAAATCGCCTCAAACCGAGCTGTTTATCGCCACGTGTACGGACAGGACTTGGATAGGTCTCTGCAGCGTATCCGGTGGGGAGGAGGACGTTGCGGTCAAAATCATTGGTTCGACGCGCCCCTTGATCTCTTCGCCGTTGCAAACATCTACAAGTGTGCAGTGATGCATTTCGGCCTTGGTTTGCATGGTCGAGCTTACTATCCGTGTACCACGGTTCTGCCTTGGTGTTCGCGTGAGACCGTCACCAGACTGGTAAGAGAGGTTGCTATTGGATTTCTGGGGCCGTCATACAGACATTTCATCCGACTGGACCTGTCACCCGATTTTCCGGTCCCACCGATTATACCAACGTGGTACACCATTCGTACAGCAAGCTTAGAGGGCTGGGATGCGTTATATCATGACCGGGTGCAGCAGTGGAACAATCTAGTTGCCTTTTCTATGTGACCTAATATTGCTATTGCTATGTTTTTCCCATTTATTTAATTTTCGGATTCTAATTTTCGTATTTAGTTTTCCCATTTAAATGTGAACCTGTATTTAGTTTTCGTATGCCCACTAATTACAACTTAAAATAAAAGTTATAAAAACTAAAAATATAATGTCAAATTCTAAGAACTTAAAATAATAATTATAAGAACAGATAATGTTAACTTTTACAAACAACTAGGAAAATGTTTTATAAATGCACTGCCGACATATCAATAATCTCTCTGTGACGCCCACTGCCACTGCTCAAGGGCCCGTTCCAGTTCATCAATAACAGCTCTGCCTGTTGCAGTCGTCATGTTGTCCCTCTCCTCAAAAAGTCTGTGTCCCAACTGCGTCATCTTTCCCATCCACTACACATAACAAAACACATAAAATTCAATAACGACGTATTATGAGACGTATTATATGAAAAAAAAACACAACTACAAATGTTTTATGAGACGTACCGCATCCACGGCAGTGGGCGGTGGCACATCATCATCATCGGCGTCGTCGCCGTGGTGGACGTCTCTGATCAACCTCGGGTGTGAGTGCCGGTTGTACCACTCCATGTAGTGCTGGTCACACATGGCAGCCACCCCAGTTGGCGGCCGCTGCAACTGCTCAATCCATATGCGGGCAACCATCGGAAACTGCTCCCACGTGCCAATCATGCTTGCCGGCCATTGGACGACGTACTCCTTCAACGACGCAGATCGGACGGCCTTACTGGGCCATGCTGGTGGAGGAGGAACAACTTGGACATATCCAAGCTGGAGAAGACAGCGCTGCGGCATGTACGCCTCTACGATCTCACGATACTGAATCAGTCCCGTGTAGAGGGTCCTGGGTACCCTATTACTAGGGTTCTGGCCGAAAGGCATCCAGTTCACCTGCACATTTTTTAAAATTAGTAAGATTCATACAATAAACACATCAAACTATAAAAGTAGAAATAATTTAAACACTTTACCTCTAATGGGGACATCCTGTCAAGCAATAACCGTATCGATCGCAGGCGGTCAATGGACTTCTTCTCGACACGCGGACTCCACGCACAGGCACGTGGCTGGCCATCCCCAATAGGAACCGGGTCGCGGTGTGGTCGAAACGCCGGGAAATACTCGTATATCCACGTCTGTAACAACGTCATACATCCAGTGATACCTGCCGCATCAGCCCGGCTCGAGAATCCTAACTGGCGATACATGTACGCTAATGTAGCCGACCCCCAAGAAAACTGGCCTACTCTGTCGGGCTCACACGCGTCAACTATGTCGCGTGGCCTGAGCTTGTTTCCGCTCTTATCCGGAAACAAGGTACACCCGAGAAGAAGAAAAACATATGCAGCCAGCTGTGTGTCCTGCGTCCTACGTGAAGTGGGGTGCAAACATCGCTGCAAAACTGCTGCGATCTTAACACCGCCGTGATCCCACACACCAAGTGCCGCTGTGTACAGCGCAGCCCTATCCACCGCCAACAGCTCCGCCAATAATTCTGCCTGATCCGCATCTGTGACAACAGATGCTCGGTTTCCCTCTACGGGAATCCCAAGGATGGCCTCGACGTCATGCAACATGATCGTCATCTCACCGAACGGAAGGTGGAAAGAGTTCGTGTCCGGCTGCCATCGCTCAACGAAAGCCGTGATCAGCGTCGAGTCAATCCTCTCATGCATGGTGGCAGGAAGGTGGCTCACTCTAGTGGCCCTCAATCGGCCGACCATCTCGCTCTCCTCCGGCCAAGCCTCAGCCCAACTACACAAGAAGTTACAAGTCCTCTCCCGGGTTTGGCATTTCAAAATGCCGCTATCCAAAGCCCGCTCTTGGTCCTCCCAAATACGGGTAGCGATGTGTCCTAGAAAGCTAGGAATCACACTCCCGTCTATAGGTCCCCCAGCCACCTCGCCCCTCACCACCCAAGAATCATTAACGGCCCTCGACCGTTTTCTGCTAACCGCAGACACAGTGGACGCAGATGATGTGCCAGATCTACTAACAAATCTACCATCTCTACCCTTACGCACGTCTACCCTACGCGTCTCATACACATCATCAAGCCTCTGACTGAATGGACCGTAATCATCATATGGTCCACTCTGATCGTCCACATCCTCATCTGCATCCTCCTCCTCCTCCTCCTCATCACCATCATCATCTTCATCATCCTCAGAATAGTGCACCCGTTCTCTACGAGCCGAGGCCGAAATACCACGGGATCTAACGTGTCTGGGCCCCGAGCTCTCCATTGAGTTCATCGTACTTCTCATAATGTCCATACTCTTCCCAGCCCCAGAACGAAAATACGATGCCTAACACAAAATAACAAAACATGTAATATGCAATATAAACATGTAATATAAACATAAAAAAAGTAATTAAAATAAATAAATAAAACAATATACATATGATGGAAAATAAATTAAAAACATTACAAAATATTAACAACCTAAAAATAAAAAAATTAATAACCTAATAAATAAATAAATAAAAAATTGGAAAAAAACAAAGCAAAAAAAAAAATTACCCAAAAAAAACAAATTGGAAAAAACAAAGTGAAAAATATAAAATTATAAAAACTTAAAAAAAGAAGAACATCAAAATTTTAAAAAAAATTTATAACAAAAAAAAGGGAACATAAAATTTTTTTTAAGTAAAAAAACTAATTCAAAAAAAAAAAAAAACAAGAACAATAAACAAGAACATAAAATTAAAAATTAAAAAAAAAAAAGAGGAACATAAAATTTTTTTTAAAAAAACCAACAAAATTTAAAACAAAATAAAAAAAAAATCAGAAACATAAAATTTAAAATTAAAAAAAAGAAAAACAAATTTAAAAAAAAATCAAAAAAAAAATAATTATTTTCGAAAATTAAATTTCAAATTTAAAACCAAAAAAAAATTAAAAAAAAAAATAAAAAGGCGGCGGCGCCTAGGCCAGACGCCGTGACGGTGGCGGCGGCGTCTAGCCCAGACGCCACTACCACGGCGGCGGCGCCTAGGCCAGACGCCGGTGCCGTGGTTCTGGCGCCTGGGCCAGACGCCACCGCCACCGTCACGGCGTCTGGCCTAGGCGCCGCCGCCGTGGTAGTGGCGTCTGGGCTAGACGCCGCCGCCGTGGTGGTGGCGTCTGGCCTAGGCGCCACCACCGCCTCCGACCTTTTTTTTTTAATTTTTAAACACAAAATTAATAAAAAATACCTTCTCGCCGGAAAACCGCTGTCCACCCGCCGCCTGTGCCGCCACTTCCTTGCCGGGCCGCCTCGACATCGCTCGGAAAGTTTTTTAGAGAGAGAAAGTGGAAGTAGAGAATTGAGAGAAGAAATTGTGTTTTTTACTTTGAGGGCAAAAGTGACAATTCACTCTAATTTTGTGGGCTTTATGTGGAGATTCGCGGGCGATGTTTAGCAATTGAGGTAACCAAAGGTAGTTGAAATCGTGAATTCATATAGTCAGCCATATCTTCAAGAATAGGAACACATAAATAGTGATCTACCAAATTTGGATGTTTCTTCACATTGAACTAACTAGAATTTTGGCCCGTGCGATGCACAGGCTATTAATATTAGTAGTTAAATTAGAAGAAAAATATGTTTATGTTATGTCTTTTATTTTACTTTATTAAATGTTTTTTCTTAAAACAAATGAAAATTTTATTTAAAAGGAAGAGGAATGACTGACAATTGAATGCACCCATAATAGTACTTGTAATAAGTTAGGGGATATGAATTAAACATTAAATGTAGTAAATTAGTAATAAAGTTATGTTTTTTAAAAAAAAAAAAATTAAAAGGCAAAATTGGCTTTAACACCCTGAATTATAGTTTGGATGCAACCAACAGCCTGAACTTTGACTAATAGGTAGAACACAACCAACTATTAATACGGGTACAGCGCATGCCATCAATTGCCCAATAATTACCAGAATTGTCTTAGTTTGAGTGCCCAAAATACCTATTTATTGCATGCATTGCACCCAAATCAATATTTGATGGTGTGTCAGTTACTACTCAAAGTTGAAGGTGTTGGGTGCACCAAAGGTATAGTTTATTTGAGGCCAATTTTGCCTTAAAAATGGAGGGAAGGGGGACCCATGTCATTTGTTACCGAACAATAATGTGAGATAATTAATGGGATTCTTATAGCTTCTTACATGAATTGTGAAATAATTATCACACGGATTCACGCATATTTAATTATCAATCTACCAAAAGATGTACGTGTGTGTGAGTGAGAGAGAGAGAGAGAGAGAGAGAGAGAGAGAGAGAGAGAGAGAGAGAGAGAGAGTATGTGTGTATGTCCCCTTAAGCCCCCTCCTCCCACCTTGCCGCCCCCTTCACCCACCCAACCTTCCCTTTCTGCATCCACCTCCGCCTCTTTCAAAGATGTCGTGATTTCTCCTTTCCCAATCTCTTCTCCCCTCTCCCCCCCCCCCCCTTTATGCCCCCTCATTCCTGCTCCGTTTTGTTCCACTTCCTTCCCCTTTTTTCAACCCTGATTATGAGGTTTTTATTTCTCTTCCTAGTGCCACCTTATCCTCCTTAGCCTCTCCAAGGTCCTCCTCTGTGTCATTGGAAAACCTTTTGCTCTTGATCCAGCACTTGATTACTCTTGGAGCCTGCCTAGCTCTGTTTCCATCTCGACCCTTAGGAAGGGCTTCTTTGTTGTTAAAGTGCCTCCTGTTTCTTACAACAAAATTTGTTAAGGAGATCCTGGTTCATTAACTCTTACTACCACTTTGTGCAAGTTTGGTCTCCTGTTGATATCTAACCCTTGGAAGCCTCAATATCCTCCGTTCCCGTTGGGTCTCCTTATCTGAACTCCTAATGGAGCTTTTTGTGCTCAGGTTTCTAAAGCAAATTGGGAATTCGCTTGTTAAGAAAAAAAAATCACCTCCTCCAAACATTTATGTTAAAATAATATATATATATATATATATATATATATATATATATATATATATATATATATATAAGAATAGAAAAATTGTTAAAGATTAAGAGATCATTAGAAATATACAAAATGATATAGTATATAAAATTATTGTTAGATATTAAGAGATCACAAGAAATATACAAACTAAAAGATAAAAAAACTGTGCATCGCACTTGGTTAAATCTAGTTGTTACAGATAACGAGCTAGGACATATTTTTAAGACCAACTTATAAAAATTTTAATTTGTCATAAACCTTCTTATATATATAATTTTTTTGGCAAGAAGAAACCGATTTTTTTTTGTCAAAATAAACCATAGCTCAAAATTCAGTCATTGACATAATTTCCAAGCATTGACCTATCATGTGTCACGCATGTGACTTATTAAACACCCCCTAAAAATCCTTTTTTTCCCCCTTTTCCAATTTCCTTCCAATTAATCATCTATCTCCTCTCTGCTACATCATCATGCTTCCCCAATTGTGTTTGAATTCTTCACCAAACTTCAAAAATGTTGCAAAACTTCATTTGAAGGCTAATTAAGGATGGTAACGGTGATAAATTTCTTTTTTCTGTTTTTCTAATTCTTTGGGTCGTGGTTGACCTAGTTATTATTTTAATTAGGTTTTATTTTCAATTAAGTTTTTCACTAATTGTGGTGACAACTAACAATTGGTTTTCCAAAGCTTAAGCATTCTTCTTGCCACTTAAGCAAAGTCATTATTTCAACCAATGAAAAATGAGATTCACATTTTATTTTAGAATTAAAAAAAAAAAAAAATCAATCGCCTCATTAGTTAAACTAATGAATGAGATTTGAGGTTTTTTTTTCCAAAAAAAAAAAAAAAAAAAATACAACGAATAGTGATATAGGATTTAAATTATATGAATATAAAAATTATCTTCTCACATCAAACTTTTATCGTAATATCCAAGTATCCGATAGATGTGATAACAAATACAAAGACATTATTTTGACCAATGAAATAAAAAAAAATACATTTTATTATAGGGTTAAAAAATCAATCGGCACACAAGAAAAATTAACGAATGAAATTTGAGAGTGTAATTTCAAGTTTTAGATAAAAAAAAAACTACGAATAATGATTTAGAATTTAACTTATTTAAAAAACAAAAAAAATATTTTTAACATTCAATATTTTATTCTAAATCCAATGAGATACTACATTTATAACTTTTTTAATAACATTAATTCAATTTCAACATAACTAACTTCAACGAATAAGGCGCATTATAAATTATATAAACACTAGTTTTATGCTTGGACGATGCCCGGATTGTCCTAAACTTTTTAGCTTGAATATTAAATACGATCATATAACCCCTTTTGATAATGTAAAATATTTAGACATATGATATCATATTGCTTATTTATATAATAGTGTACTTTTTGTAGTTTAATTTGTAAATAGATATAAATGTTATTATTAACTTGATTATTTTTTTATTGCACTTAAATTATTTCTAGTTAATTGAAAGTATTTTTACCAAACTAAAATAATTTTTACTGATTTTCTATTTTTTATTAAAATATATTATAAATGGATCTCATTTTAAAGAACTTTTTAAAACGAATTTTATGATGGAAATAGTAATGAGTTATAAGATATTTATTAAAAGTTATAATTAATTTTGTATCTATGAAATATTAGAAGTATATCGATAATAAAACACAATACAATATTTTTATCTTAATAAAATCTATCTAAAATTCGCTTACTTAGTATCCTATGTGTCACACTAATACCTATTTGTCGCCAACATGGTTTGACAGTTGGCGCTGCGAGACCGACTTTATTTATTAGTGACTAGTTTTATGCCCGAGTGACGCTCAAATGGTTGATAAAGGTTTAGGATAAAAAATTTTGGATTGAATGTTCAATACGATCCTATAATCCCTTTTGACAATGCAGGATATTTAGACATACTAAACTGAAATATATTTATTGAACTGAAATTATTTTTACTGAACCAAAAGTATTTTTACCAAAACAAAAATTTATTTTTCATGATTAAAACTTATTATTACTGATTCTCTATTATTTTTGTAAATAAATTAAATATATTATAAATGGATTTTATTTTAAATAAATTTTTAAAATGAATTTTATGATGGAAATAGTACCGAATTATAAGATATTTATTAAAAATTATGATTAATTTTGTACATATGAAATATTAGAAGTGTATCGATAATAAAACTTTACACAACATTTTCAATGTCTCGTGGCTTAACTGCGAGACCGACTTTATTTATTAGTGATGAGATGTGATATGAATGATATGATATGATATGATAATAAAAATTATCTTTTTCTACAAATCAATTAAAATATTATACGGTTTAATTAAGAAAATTATTTTTCTGCGAGGTTTATATATAGTGGATTTTAACAAAATTTCAATAAAATTAACATGGAATTCTTTTTTAAAAAATAAAACTATAATAAATTTGTAATTATTAAAGATACAAATTAGAATAATAGAATCCTCGTGTTAATCAAAGTGATCAAAGTTTCCAAATTACAACAAATAAAGTTATATACTATAAGTCTACAACATGAAGATCTCTCCGACCCACCACTTGAATCACACATTATTTCCAACCAATTTCTGTTCTCCTCTCTTTCTCTCTCCCACCACCATCTCCTTCATCTTGCTGCCACTCAGGTTAGGTTGTTATGTCAATGCCAGCAGCGGCCATTGGATCAGTATGTTTTCCAATATCAAGGATCAGGCCCTCTTCCTTTCACCCAAGGATGACGGCCATCCGATCCGGTGCCGGTGTCGACACGATTAATCAAGTCTTGACTAAATTGCAAAAGAAGTGTGCTACACCACTCCCTGTTTTGCGCCACGTTGCGGATTCTATGGCTAATGATATGAGAGCTGGACTTGCTGTTGATGGTGGCAGTGATCTTAAGATGATTCTTAGCTATGTTGATGCTCTCCCTACTGGGTATTTTCTAAAATCTTTTTTTTTTTTTTCTTCTTTTCTTTTTATTTACAATTGATCATTTATGTGTGCTTTACTTATGAGAATTAATGTTTGAATTGAGAAGACAATTTAAGTTGGCTTAGATTGTTAGTCTGACTCATGAACTGTGTTTAAAACAGTGTCTAAGTCTATACATCCTGGTGCACTCATTTTAAAACGACAGTTTAATCAACATTAAACGAGCGTACCTCACTATCTAAAGTGAACCTAAGAACAAAAAACATAGATTTTAAAATACACAATTCTTCAATGTGGGACTTCTCATGTGTGTCATTGTCAATCCAAAGCTAGCAATTTTGATTTGTCTGCTAGAGTCTATATTTGTGTGTTGTAGTAAATTTGAATTTTGGGATTAATATTTGTTTTTGGCCTCATGCTTTGGAAATTATGAAAATGTGAAAAGGATTAATTTTTATACAAATATATCAGCATGCTATACATTCAGCTGAAGTTTCATAATAGTTGAATGTGATTTTTGGAGTTGCACAATAATTAGATTGTGATGTTTTGTGACGATTGTGATGGTGAAAGGAATGAGAAAGGATTGTTCTATGCATTAGATCTTGGTGGAACGAATTTCCGGGTGTTGAGAGTTCAATTAGGTGGAATGGATCAACGCGTCATCGCTACTGAGGCCGAGCAAGTCTCTATACCACAGGAATTGATGTCTGGTACCTCGGAGGTTCGTTGAATCTAGTAGTAGTATTTTGTTGATTATTACCCTTGCTCATCCTGAGGATGTTTATTAGAACATGTCTGCAGGAACTCTTTGATTTCATTGCTTCTGGTTTGGCAAAATTTGCTGAGAAAGAGAGTGGAGAATTCCAACTCTCACAAGGAAGAAATAGAGAACTTGGATTCACTTTTTCTTTTCCAGTAAAACAAACATCTATAGACTCGGGTATTCTGATCAAGTGGACAAAAGGGTTTGCAGTTTCAGGAACGGTTTGTGCTTAACTCTTGATTCCTCAAGTTTTTCGAATGTTTCATGTAATTTGAACCTTGAAATTGATATCGTTTTAAAGATCTGTCGCTATCTCAATTAATAGGATTCTGTTTGAAATCTGTTTAGGCAGGAAAAGATGTAGTAGCCTGTTTAAATGAATCTATGAGGAGGCAAGGGCTAGCAATGCAAGTCTCAGCTCTGGTATGTGCTGAATGTTTTTTAAAAACTTCATACTTTAAGGAACGAGTGCTGGTTCTAGCTACTGATGGAACAACTTAGGTCAATGATACAGTTGGAACTTTAGCGGGCGCAAAATACTGGGATAATGATGTCATGGTTGCTGTGATCTTGGGAACGGGAACAAATGCTTGTTATGTGGAGAGGACTGATGAAATTCCTAAATCACCTGGCCAAAAATCTCGATCAGGAACAACAGTATGTTGAAATCTCTTCAATTACAGATTTGTAACCTCTTTTTTATCATTAGGATAATGTACTGAAGTTTTTTCTTTCTGAAATATCTATATTAGATAATTAACACTGAATGGGGAGCATTTTCAACTGGACTTCCCTTGACTGAATTTGATAGGGGAATGGATGCTGAGAGCATCAACCCTGGTGAACAGGTATCTATTTTTTTTTTTTCTTTTTTTTTTTTTTTTTTACGGTAGGTAAAGAGAAGCTGGCCTAACAGGCCGGAACTTTGCACAACCCATCCCAGGTTAGCAGGGGAGGAGGAGGGGTGGAGATCTTCACCCCCAAAGTGCCCCAAGTAAGGATTGAGGTTGTAGGACACAATCCTGCCCACAAGACCATGTACTAACATCAGAACATAGGTCTTTTATTCTATTGTTTCTTGTTAACCTTTGTATGCTGTTGATACAGATATTTGAGAAAACAATATCAGGCATGTACCTTGGTGAGATTGTGAGGAGAGTGGTATTGAAAATGGCTGAAGCAGGTTCTCTGTTTGGCAACAGCATCCCAGAAAAACTGCAAACCCCTTTCTCACTCAGGTAACGTGACTGAATTTTTTTTTTTTGATAGTTTGTGCATTGTGTTAAACCAATATCATCATGCAATCAAGCAGTAGTCATTTGGCACTCATATTAGTTAGTATTCATTTTCAATTATTATGTGATGTATTCTCCATAATCTTGGTAATTGAATTCAAGAATTTGAATTTTCCAGACTTCCAGTACATTCCTTGAAAATTTAGACTCGTAGATGAACCATTTTTATTTCCAGAATTAGAATCCCAACAAGCAATTACATGGTACTGAAATTCTTATCTAATACCACACATTCATGTTTTGTTGAAATGCTGTGTGCCTCATCTTGATTGCACTAGAATCATGGCAGGAAGAACTGCCTAATTACCATCTTAATACACTATAATTTGGCCCCTGCAGAACCCCGCATATATGCGCTATGCAGCAGGACACATCAAATGACTTGGATGCAGTTGGCTCAATTCTCTTCAATGAGGCAGGGGTAAGTCTAGCAAAATCAATATGGTTTTAGAATTTAGCCTTCACAAATTAAGATATCTAGTATTCTGCAATTTTTTTGAGAATATCATAGCTTAATTTTCTTCTTTGAGATTCACCAGATTGAATCAAATGTAAGAGCAAGGCAAATAGTTCTCAAGGTTTGTGACACAATAGCAAAGAGAGGGGGGCGATTAGCTGGTGCAGGAATTGTGGGGATTCTCCAGAAAATGGAGCACGACATGAAAGGTGTCATTTTTGGGAAGCGGACTGTTGTGGCAATGGATGGAGGCTTGTATGAAAACTACCCTCAATATAGAAGTTATCTTCAGGATGCAGTTACCGAGCTTTTAGGACCAGCCTTGTCAGAGAAAATAGTAATTGAACACTCAAAGGATGGTTCTGGAATTGGAGCAGCTCTGTTGGCTGCTGCAAACTCTAAGTATAAGCATGATTTGTGATTCAAAAACTTTGTATCTTGATCACCAAGATTCCTAGATGTTTATCCTCACCCCTTACCTTTCTGTTTCTTTCTCAATACTACCGTAATCACTAGCAGAGATCCAGATTGAGACTGCGGCATTTTTTGCACTAGCTTCTTCATGTAATACTAGTCATTTATAGTGCAAATATTTGTATTTATAAAAGATTTCTGGATTTAGAATGTGGCATTTGATTCTGAAATGCTTAGTTATCTTGAGAAAAAGTGCAAGCTCAAGCACTGGGTGCATTATTCTTTCACTCGTCAATCAAATATCGTATTTGTATATAATATGTCAACTGACAGACATTGCAAATTGTATGCATGTGCACCTGATCAAAGGTATAGAATACCATTCTTAGAGAAGCTAACTTAGCAGTGACTCCTAATTGCATCTGAACTCTGCACTTCTAAATTCTGATCTCTCCATGAATCTAACTCACAACATAGCGCCCACACAAGGATTACAGCCTTGAATCAGAGTAGTGAAATCATCTCCTGATCTTCCATATGTTTACTGTGTGCAACTTTTTCTTGTTCAGAGGAGAGCAAAGGATAGTCTGAGTGAATATTCCTCGCAACCCCTCCACCCCCCCCCCCCCAACACACAAAACCCCACCCCCCTACCCTTACAAAAAAAATTCTAACACTTCACTTTTCAATCTGCCAGAAGATCATCAGGTAATGGTGCGAATGTCAAGCGTTGTGTGTAGGGCAGATAAAAAAATCCTTCGAGAAGGCAAACTAAGTTTACCAATGTGTTCTGCTGTTTCTTTCTAGTATTGCCAGTATAGAAATATATGCAACGTTATCAATGGAAAATATGCAATGCAAAACACAGTGCGTTAATTTAGCACAGAAAAGTCTACTATTGCTTAGAAGAACTTCTATAGAATCATGATCTTTGATGAAAAAATATTTTTACAGTTGAATAATTTCAGCTCATGAAAATCTAAAGTTTTGAACAAATAGCTACTTCACCTTTTACTTTTACACCAATAACCAAAATTGCAAGTACTGAACACTGCTGATTCAGTATAACATACAGATAGGTAACAGAATGAAGCATATGTAGTACTTGTCCTCGAAGAGTTCCTACAATATCTGAAAAGAAGCATCACGGCAGGACTAGCATTCGAACTGCCCTTCTAGTTTTTACCACCTTGAAATCTGCTATCCTGCAGCAGCCAGTATGACTTACATATGATCAACTAACATCCAAAATGAAGCTACCTGTTACTTACTGTGTTTGTGGTATAGGTCCCACATACAATCTGAAAAATTGCAAAAAAAAAACCCAAACAGTGGCTTCCTGCTTTCATGACGGCTCTTATGCATTTTAACAAACCAAGCTACCCACTAGTTTATATTTCCTTAGCTTTGTCTAGCTTTCTAAATGTTATCACCCATAAACAGCTCACAACCCTTATGAACTCTTAACGTACTTTTATCTAATGCCACCCAACATCATCCAGTTGTTCTTCTGTTAGCTATCCTCTCAACTCAAGAGTCGCTCATTGCAAAGTAGTTGCAATGGCAGCACGCCATCAGGATGAAATCGGCCTCCTTTATCTTCACGTATAGAAGGGAGTTGACTGTTTTGAATCTTTACATTGGACATTGGCAAGGATGGACTGAGCCCTAAGTATTGCTGCTTGTGGCTGTTGAGGGATTTGAAGATACTTGGAACCAATAGTTTCTAAAGATGGTCTAGAAGCTGGAAGGTGTGCTTGCATGGGAATCATAGAGTGTGGATCCCGTGTACTATTTTGCCAATTTGCAATATGGGATGAAAGGAGAGGACTAGGCCTGAGCTGTGCTGATAGTTGGGCTGTCCAAATCTGCTGTTGCTGTTTAGGATGCGACAGTTGTGTTGATCTTGCTGTGCACAAAGGAATAGGCCCACAATGATTGCTGTAATATGAAGGTAGTTGTATGTGAACCTGTAATATACACATGGTTTCATCAAGAGTTTCAGTTAGTAAATCAACCTATGGAAGATTACATACTAAACAATACAAGTACAACATAAGACAGACTCAAGTAATCCAAAACACCAAAACCAGTCTCAAACTAATGCCAGCCAACAAATATGGAAAGGAATAGCGCCATATATGAATTGAAAAGTAACAATTCTAAATTTAGAAAAGCAACAATCAATTAGGATACAGATCCATAACAGCCTTTTGGTAAGTAGTAATAAATGGTGGTTATGAGAATGAAAATGTACATAGATTTTTATGAGAAATCAATGTCCATTCCCATGGTAATGATAGTTCACCCAAAATTATCTCTTTTTCTTCACAAATCTTCATTCTCATCCATCACCATTTAGAAGATAGTATTGGGTGGTGACGGACAAATTTAACTCATGAAGATATTGTTTAGCTCATCAAATTACACTAAAATACACTCATATTACCACTATTTATAATTTCCTACCAAACGAGCTGCAGATGACACAATGAGCTGTAAATGACAGGCACATATATGGAACAGAAAGAATGAACAATTTTATTATTTACATTTTACTCCTGAGAAAACCATCGTTGTGGCAGGACTAAATTCATGAGAACATACAAATGATTGTTTTGTCCCTTTTACCTGGAAATAAGTTAATAGTTTATACAGGGATATATATTGGAGGAAAACTCATAGCCAGTGCACTTTGTATTAAGGTTCTGTGTAGTTTCCCCAGGAATTGATCAAGTCATTCTATTAAAATTTTAAGGAAATTTTCACTTTTGATACCACTAAAACACCCCTGTTTCACTTTTGCTACCCCTTAAATTTTTTTTTTTATTTTACTACCACCTAAAAACACCTTTGTTAAAATTTGCTACCACTTAACGGAATCCGTTAAGTTTATTAAAAAAAAAAAAAAAAACCAGCCACCCTTAATTGCCCCCCCTCCCGTCAGCCACCCTCCCCCGTCCCCCCTCCCCCCTGCCGGCGGCCGGCGGCCAAAAGTTGGGCCAACGCCGGCGAGCCACCCCAATCCCTTTCCCCAACCAACGCCGGCGACCCCCACCTACGCAGTCACCCCCCTCGCTTTTCCCCCTCTTGCTGCCCCAACCCCCACCCCAAACCGGAAACCACCACCCTCCCCATTCGCCCCATCGGAATCGGCCCCCCTCCCCATTCCCCCACCGAAATCGACCCCCCCTCCCCTTCCCCTACCCTTTTCGGCCACCCTAACCATAAACCTTTTCGATCTCCGGCGACCCCCTCGAAACCCTAACAATCCCACCCTCGAAACTCTCACCGTCGCCGGAGTTGGAGTTATGGGGTAGTGCATCGATTTTGGAGAGCGGCAGGGGAAGGGGAGATGCGGGACAAGTGGCTAGGGGGTGGAGGGGGAGTGGCTGGGGAAGGGGATTGGTGGCTGGGGAAGGAGGAGAGAGAGGCAGGGGAAGGAGGAGAGAGAGGGGCAGGGGTGAAGTGGGGCCCACAAATGGCAAAACTAACAGCTTCCGTCAACTGGTAGCGAATTTTAAAATATGTGATTTTTAGTGGTAGTAAAATAAAATAAAAAAATTTGAGCGGTAGCAAAAGTGAAACAGGGTTGTTTTAGTGGTAGCAAAAGTGAAAATTTCCAAATTTTAAATTAAAGTAACAGTTACAATGTAAAACGATACATGGAAAATGAAAGAGGTAGAGGCTTACTGAGGAAAGACATGAAATTAGAAGATACCTGAGGTGGCATAGAAGGTGGTGCAGCTGATACTGCTGCTGCATGATCCCCGTAACGAATGGGGGGAAAACTATTTTGAGGCATAGAGCAAGGCATGTAGGTATTATGCTGTGCAACTGAGTGTAGTTGAAGTACATGATCATTAGCATCCATAGTAATACCCAACCTATTTACACTTCCACCATTGTTTACTTCTGTGCCAGCTCCAGTTGACAGAGACAGGAAATTATAGCTCTGCCAACATCAAAAAATGTATCAGATCAATGTAAGATTAACTACAGCAATAACAATGACAAGAACACCATGTACCTCCTCCTTTGAGTTACAATTTCCAGAGAGTGAACGCCCCTGATCTTCAACCTGACACTTTTTGGGGAGTACAGAGACATCATTTGCAGTTTCACAATTCTTGTCAGCAGCAGAGCCAAACATGAGGCCAGCAGTAACAGTTGTACTTAGATCATCCCGGTTGCCAGAAGCATGTCCAGTAGAATGACATTGTGATGGTCTCAGCTGGCTGGTATCTAAAGGATGAGTATCTCTTCTTTCTGAGGATTGCAGTACCTGGATCAGGTGGCTAATGTATACATGTGCAACACATCTTCTCCACATCTTTCTTCCACCATTTATCGAGTAGGGTACCTGGATTCAACGGGTAAATAATCAGAAATCTAGAAAATGGCATTGAAGTTTAGTTGTCAAATAGTTGATAATTTGATATATAAATTTTGGAAAAAAGGTCCTCTCCAAATCACCTCTCCAGCTGATGGAGTATCTTTGCAGAAAACAATTTTGTATGATGAAGCTTTATCAGGCCAAGATGGAAATATTGTAGCAGCGGACCTGCAATTTATAAAGAGAAATTTCATTAAACCATTGAAAAGGTCAAATTGTAAATTATTATCATGTCCAAAATCTGAAAGAGAAAGAAGATTACTGTGAAAGAAGTCCATCAACTCCACGTCCATGTGAAGGTCTTAAAGTCAAGGCTGGATAGAGAATTAAAATATTACAGAGCGATACAGAAATTAAGATAAAAAAATATAGAGATGAAAAGGGTAATGGTGGTACCATTAGTTCCACAATTTGATGAGGTAGCATTCTCTCTATCTTGACTAGCAGCTAAGTCTACCGCCTGGAATGCACAATGATCAATTTCATTACATAACAAAATAGAAAGAAAAAACCAGCCAATCACAATCAATAGGTCAACAAATGAAACTTACTCCTATGTTAATGTGGGATTCCCTCTTAGGAAATTTAAATTTCTCTCCATCGGTCTCATTTAACCTGCATACAGAATAAAAAGGTCTTAAAACCGAAACACTTGAATGAAAACACACAAGTATGAATATCTGCGCAAGAACAAACTTCAAGGAGCTTTACAGTCCAATACTCACCTGCTCTCTAGGTTTTGTTCAGTTGAACCATAAAAGGGGGTAGAATGTGTTAATCGTCTGTCATCACAAGCCCTAAGCAGCGGAGGGATATGAAAATGTGCTGGTGGGACAGAAACCTTCAAATTCGGATTCATCTGTTTTCCTTCAGACAATTTAGACCAAGCAAGAGGAGCAGATTCATCCACAGTTCTCTTTTTCAAAGAGTCCCTTGGTGGGCCATTTGTGGTTGATGCAGGATTAGCTGTTTTGGGTTCCTCTGTCAGGACCATTGGATCTAATAAAATGAAAGGTTTTTTTACATCAAATTACAAATAATAACCATGCATAAAACATCCAGAAAATGCAAGATTAGTTACTAGAGGTAAAAAAAAAACCTTCAGATGAAGGCATAGCATCATTGTTTTGTATCTTCGACAAGCCTGTCATTTTTCCATCAAGACACTCCTCGTCTTTATCATTGGCATGCATGCCATCGTGAGGAATCAATCCGGCTAAAGCAAACAATGTCTCCGCCACCTCTTCCTCATCTTTGGAGATTTCAACCGAAACAGTCCCTCCAGATGAATGATCTGACCAACCATTCTGCTACATAGCAATTAGCAATTGTGCAACATTTAATTATGTCATTTCAACCACTCTGCTTCAGTATATAATTAAGTGTTCATTTACATGATTAGAACTTAACAAGATTAAGGAACAAACCATGCATAGCTTAGGTTTCTTCAGACTATTGTTCGGTCTATTCGCATTTGGCATGGCCACTGAAGCTGATTCACAGCTACGTTTTCGAATTGCTGCCAACCAAAACAAAATTTGATACACATGAGACAAACCAACTAACCATCTTTAAACATAAATTTATAAATAAAATACGAAGTAATACAATAATCTGTCACGTAGTACTCATATCTTCAGAATATATATTAAAACCCCAGTTTTCTCTGGAAGAATATTATATTATACATTGCTTCTTTTTACTTAATTAGAAAAAGGGTATACACTGAACATAAAAAATGCAGCTTCCAGCATGTTAAAAAGTGGAAGAACATACAGAATCTGTTTATCAGAAAAAATTAAAAAGAAAGAAAAAGGATTCATTAAAGCTTTAAAGTACAATTTCAGAATTTTCAGAAATCTTTTTATATTGACCCACCACTTCCCATCTACTGTAGTACACACACAACATTATCTTCCCACAATAAAACCCAAAATTCTTAACTATTGTATAATCATGAAATCCGTGATTTAATCACCAAAAAAAACCCAGAAAATTCCTTTTATTGATTACACAAAAAAAAAAAAAAAAAAAAAAAAAGACAAAATACCTGAACGAAGCTTCCTTGGAACAGAGGTATTGGAATCACTGAAAATCTGGAAAAAAAAACCCAATTTCCTATTTCATAAATGATATTAACTCATATAAATCATCAAAATCTACCAAACCCAAAAAAATCAAAACACCACTAATCGTCTTATTTATGACATTATATTAAACAAATCTACAAAACTCAGAAAATTTAATCAACAATTATCGCTTAAAGAAGAAATTGAATCATATCAATCATCAAAAATCTACAAAATCCACAAAATAATATTAAAATTACCTTTCTGGGAAGCTTGAATTTGATAGAACTGACAGTGGTGGAGTGAAGAAGCTGTTCATCTCCACCATCAAAACCCATTTCTCTCTCAACAACACTCAGTCGTTTCACTTTCTCTCTCCTCAATTTCTCCTTCTCCACGTTACCTTCATAACACCCAGAAAAATTAACCCCAAAAAAAAATATTATCCAAAAAAAATGGAGAAACAGAGGCACCAAAAAACAGAGATATAAGAAGATAAAATGAAGAATTTATCCACAATAAAAATCCAAAAAAAACAGCAAAATTGTCTATTT
This sequence comes from Chenopodium quinoa, assembly GCF_001683475.1. NCBI lineage: Eukaryota > Viridiplantae > Streptophyta > Magnoliopsida > Caryophyllales > Amaranthaceae > Chenopodium > Chenopodium quinoa. The sequence goes on along the minus strand of NW_018743858.1, from coordinate 580,050 downwards.
CTGCACAAAAATAAAGGAATTGTTTGGTAAAATGAAAATGACAGATAAATTTTTTAATAATATTAATTTGTGGGGTACCAGATACAACAGGCAGATGATGATGATGATGATGAGGCTTCTTCTTGTTGGGGCCAGATTGCCGACTCATTACACGCCTCTCGTCTTCTTCTCCATTTTTCTCCATTTCTTCTTTCTCTCTCTACTTCTTTCTCTCTCTTAAAAATAACTGAAAATGGGTACTGAAGAAAAGGCGAAAATGGTGGAATTTAATATAATTTTTTTGTACTTGTTTTTTTTTCCAGTAAGAATCAAATCCAATCAATTAATCCAAAAAAAATCGAAATCTCCAAAAATGTTTTAGCTTGCTGGTGAAATGTATCTATCAATGAATGAATACTACATTTCTCTCCATATTTCGTAATTTTTATTTTCTCTCTTTTAAACCCAACTATTTTTTTCTCTCTCCTACAATAGAAATTCAATCAAATAAACCCAGAAATTGTGGGGTAAGAAGAAGAAGCTGAAATAGAAAAAGAGAAAGAAAGTGTTTGTGAAGAGAGAGAAAGTTGAAGCGTTTTTTATTCTCTTGAAAAATGCTGACAGAGGACGTGAAAAGACGTCATTTATAACTAAAATTAGGAAAATCGAAAAGGGAGGATACTTGAAATATGGGTTCGGTAAGGGCGAGGGATAGCTTAAATGGTTAGAGTTATCCTGATTTTAGGATCGATTCTCATCTTCCATCTTTGTCACTCTCTAAACACCAAAAAAAAGTATGGATCGAATAATCGGGTTAGATGATTAAGACCTGTTTTTTTGAGTCTCTGGGCAAAGCAGAGCAGATTATTATTATTATTATTATTATTATTAATTATTTATTATTATTATTATTATCGCATTATTATTATTATTATCGCATTATTATTATTATTATTATCTCAAAAAACCGACAATGTCATATAACCTACAAAAAAATTAGTGGGAAGCCGATATACAATTTAGGCTCCCACTCCTCTAATTATAGCAAATTCTATCCTAGTGAAGATATGAGCAGCAGCACGTGCCCCAATGTCTTGAGTCGTAGAGTACTTTTGGATCCGCTTCAACAATGCAACCGCCTCCTTCTCTAATTCCCCAAGTGAAGAGAAAGAGAAAGGAAGGAAGCCATATCTAATTGCCCGACAACTGGATTCATACTTGACCCGCTTCCGATGAGTCGCATCAGCCACAAATCGTCCAAGAACAAAGTCAAAGAGTCCATTCTATGTCAAAAGAGAAGACCTTATCAAGTCAACACATACATCCCGTCCTCAGTCCCAAGAATAAAGTAACACATCTGCAGGTCTGAGGGCCCCGTCGTTCCCTCCAGACAACCCAATGTCTATCTCCTTTCTAGCTGAAATCCCAAATCTATAGCAAATATCAACAAGGGTATCCCGAACAATATTATGCCGGTGTTTAATGCCCACAATACCAGCACACGACACCGCGTGATCACTAAAAATATCCCCAGTGAAAACCCTTGAATAAGCAGAATACGGCGTCGAGGCAGAGAATAATGGAACACCCAGCCGGTAACATAACACACATCGGTAAGTCTTTGCATTCATCATTTGACCCAAACCTGAATAGGAACCGCCCGAAGCCAAGCGGAGGTGTGATCTCCCTACTACGATTCCACGATAAAGAAAATATAGATTATGCAGAAGCGGTACTCTTTGTGAATTATATATCTGCCAATTTCTTCATGAGTTTAGGCGCAACGACCTCACTAGGATTACTCAAAATGTCAGACTCAACCGTTCCATTAAACAGACTCAACGCATCCTCAAAGGCTCGACCAAGGCCAACAACGCCAGTATGCCGAAGAAGCTTTGTTTGCAACTCAACAAACTGTAACTGAGAGGCAAGAAAAGCATAATGACGAACATCACCTGCTGAATAAACACCTAGCCCTCCAAACGCAAATGGTAAGGTGGCAAGCCGCCACTGCCAATCGCTAAACCTAGGCCCTGAAGCAGTAACAATACGCTCCAAGGAAGATCGAAGAGCCCCATCGAATGTGCGCTGAGCCGCCTCAAAAGTACTAGGAGGACAAGTACGCAATGCAAAGTAGAGTTTAGAAACTCCGGTACATGCCTTAAGAAACAATAGCTCGCACTGAGGATCATCTAGTATAACAACTCTATCTATAAGCGCAATGGTCTTGGTCACCCTCTGCATCACAAGCTCACCACTAAAACCAGAATCGGAACTAGCGGGACCACCAAGCAACTTAACACCACGTAAAGGTCGAGCAATATTATTATTATTATTATTATTATTATTATTATTATTATTATTATTATTATTATTATTATTATTATTATTATTGCATTATTATTATTATTTAATTTGATATTTTAAAGATTTTTTTTCTCTTTTAATAACATAAAGAAAATGTTGTAAATAATATAAAATATTAATTATTATTATTATTATTAAATATTAGTTATTATTATTATTTTTATTAAATATTAATTATTATTATTATTAATTATTATTTTTAAGTAGAGCAGGATAGGGCAGAGCAGATTTCAGCATAGCTAAGCAGGACAATGCAGAGCAACTCAAAAGAACCGAGCCTAAGTGGGTCTACAAACACGGATTTTTCTGGTAAAAGATGACGACGGTACAATGGTACATACTAGAAGAGCTGAGGAGGAGGGGTGGGAAATGCGTGTCTCGTGTAACTGAAACTTTGTAGCCACATCAACAGCGATAGTTATTATTACTCTATTTATTTCTACTTGTATTGTTGATTTGTTGTAATAGTTCAACTCCTTTGTCCATTTTCGTTACAACCCCCTTCGAGTTGAGTCTAGTTCATTTGACGATTGAGGGGGTGATATTAAAATGATGCGACTCCTAGAGGTATTCGAGCTCACCATTACAATTTTGAGGTCATGTTGTTTTAATTACATTACTAGATTATAACTTTAATCAATTTCAAGGAATTATGTTTTACCATTATGTTTCTATGCTGACATTTTTAAATAATGATGGATTTTACAAGAGTGATGAGATTATTCATTGAAGGTAAGTATAATTGTGATGTTACTTATCAATGGATTTTATTGCCATTCACCCTCAACTTCTTGCCATGTGTCATAAATCATAATTACATATAGGGCTGTTCACCGTTCCAAAACTAGATTGAACCTGACCGAAATCGAAATGGACCGGGACCTGAATCTCTATTTTTCGAGCTGAAACAACAGGGGCCGGTCCGGTTTTGGACCTGATTAGACATGCTTTTTAAAAATAAAAAAAAAATCATTTTGAATTTTTTTTTAAAAAAAATACGTATTAACCATATTCAACTGGTTTATACTGATGTTTAATATTAATTTCAGATTCAGCCTAGAAATTAAAAAAAAAAACATCAGGAAGCAGTTAGCAGGCAGCAGGAACCACCGCACCAAAACATCCACAAGAACCGTGAGCCCAGATGTGGTGATTGTTGGGTCGCCGGAATCACGCAATCTCGTGGCTGCGATCGCTGCCAAGCGTTTTGGTGGTCGCGGTCGCTGGAGCCGCGCAATCTGGTGGTTGTGATGTGGCTGCGGTGCGTACCAAAACGGTTGATAGTCGCAATTTTTCGTGGTGGTCAGTGGTCACCGGTGACTTGGTGAGGAATTGAGGGAGATCGAGGAAGAGAAGGTCAGAAGACCATCAGAAAGAGAGGCGAAGATTGAGAATGAGAAATAGGGATTTAGGGTTGAAAATTAAGTTAGTACTTATATTTTACAGAAAAAAAATATCTTCACCGATTTCCAGGTCCGGACCCAAAAACCCCGATGTTAGACCGAAACTGGGATCCCTAAATTTCAAGGACCGGGACTAACCTGAATCTAGTTCTGGTCCGGTCCAAACAGGTCCGATGCATGTCGGGTTTTAAGTCCAAATCTATTTGTGTACACCCCTTATTACATGTATTGTTCATTTATTATCTTTTGTTGGAGTCTTATAATCTTCATATGCAATCACTATATAATGGTAAGTAAAGAGTCGAACCATGATCACAATGGTGATTGCATTTAAAAGGTACTAGCATGCATATGTGTTAACGCACGGGATATATCATATACTTATAAAGGAAAACGATGTTAGAAGTTATCAAAAGATAATTAAAACTAATCTTTTATTCTATTGTTTTTCCGGGGGGTGGAGATTGTGAATTTGTGACTACACAAATTGGGGATTTAAGTTTTGGAGCTTCGTGGTTAACAGTTGACAAAGCTACATTTTTATTATTTTATTGATACTTAAGAGCGTGTATTGAGATTTTGCAATTTAATTAAGGTAATTAACAATCTATGTTCAAAGTCTTGTGCATTGTTGCATTAGCTAATAACATCGTCAAATAGGGGAAAACATCACTACACACATCACAAATCGAGGGAACAATGATTTGCTTGATTGAACATAAATTGTACTCTCCATAATGCACTTAGATAAACCCTAAGGCTCATATATATATTTTTTTTTATACGGTAAGATTAACTAGGCCCCAATCGAAGGCTCCTATCATAGGAACCTTCACTGGCAATGCCTAGGGGGTAAGGGGAGGGGATTTGGTCACGGTGAAGCTTGAACCTCGCACCCCGAGGATGCGAGGCGACCCCTAGGTCAGGCCACTGCACCACCAGGTTGTCTTCCTACCCCCTAAGGCTCATATAAGCAATCACAAAGTATGGAATTCCAAGGCTCTAAGTAGGGGTGGCAATTCGGGTTAGCAGGTCGGGTTCAGATCAGATTTCGGGTCAATTTCGGGTTGTGCTTAGAAACTATAAAAAATAGTGTAAAACTTAATATTATTACAAAATATGAATTTTGGGTCAAATCGGGTCGAATTCGGGTTGTTCGGATTTGGTTCGGGTCGGGTTCGGGTTTTTCTCAGTAATTTCGGGTCGGATTAGGGATTGCCAGCCCTAGCTCTAAAGGGGGTGTTTGGTTCATTAAATTGGAATGGATTAGTCTTAAGTTGTTAGATTTATTGTTGGAATGGATTATATGCTTTATTTATTAATAGAATGAATTGTGAATCTTAGGGGGAGAGGTGGGTATAAGATTCCATAGGTATGGGGTAGAGTTAGAACCCCTTGGATATGAAATTCCATACTTATAAAAATTCCATATGTATATATATATACTAGGTTATATTGAGAACCAATCTTATAATAGGAACTAGGAACTAATCTGGACCGTCAGATCTAAGAGAAGAGGCGCGCGATCTAACGGCCCAAATTACTTCAGACAAATTGAATGAGGCACGAAAATTTCAAGCGCCATTTTCTCTCTTTCTCTCCTCCGCCATTTTCAACTGCTCAAAATCTTCGAAAAACCACCATAACCACAATTTCAACTGCTTAATTACTCTATATAAGCACAATTCAAGTTCTATAATCTACATTTCTTCAGTTTCGAAACAAATATCACGAAAATTAGCAAAAATTGGCGAAAATTAGGTATTATTTCGAAACTTTGAAGTTCATACTCTTTTGTCTAATTTTGTTGCAATTTCTTACTTATTTGTGTTTTTTTGCTTGAATTTGTTGAATTTGAAGAAGCAGAAGTTGAATCGGAGTAGTTCGAAGTTCAATTTTGGTGTTTCGAAGTTAGATACCAAGTATTTTCGGAATTTTGTTTGTTTTTGTTCCAATTTCGTTTGATTTACTTTTAATTTCTGGTTAAATTTGTTGTAGTTTATTTTAAAATTGATTAGAAGATAATTCGAAGTTGAATCAAAGGTTTTTATTTATTTATTTTTTATTTTTTACGAATATAGCCATAAATTTAGATCTGTTTTTTTCTTCTTTTTTTTTTTTATGAATTTGGGTATAAATTTATATCAGATTTTTTTAAAGAATTAAAATTTGAGTAAATTTGGTTCTATTGCTACTAATTTTGAGTAATTTTAGTTAATTTTTGAGTAATTGTTGCTAATAGTTAAAAGAAATCAAATAAAAGTTGATATAAAATAATTAAAAGTCAACAAAATAAAATCATGAATTTAGAGTAGTTTCCTTTGAGTAATTTTGAGTGGTTTATGTTTACAAGTAGATAGAAATTGGCTAAAAGTAACTTTAAATTAATTAAAAGTTAATGAATTATTGTATTATCTGTAGCTATTATGGCTTGTGTAAAATTTAAGAAATTGATGTTGTTCAAATGAGGATTGATTTTTTTATTTCGAAGTGTTGCATGTATAGAAATCATTTGTTGTTGTTATTATAATAAAAAGAGTTGATTTGAAAGCATATATATCAGGCAGTGTAAAACCATCAAGTATAAATCGAGAAAGCATGATTCATTTTTGTTTTGAATTGCATGCAGATTAAAATGACATAAACTACAAAGAAAAATGTTGCAAAAAAACCTCAAAAGGAATCTCCTGCAACAAAGAAAGCTCTTGCAGGGAAAAAAGTTCTTCTGCTGCCAAGAAAGCTCATGCAGCACAGAAGATAACTAAAAAAAAACCTGCAAATTCAAAGCAATCTCCAATTAAAGGTATATTATCTTGAAGTAAAAGATTCATTTTATAAAGTAAATAGAAACAATTATAAAATAAACCATTTGCCTTTATAAGTTTATGATATCAATATAAATATTATGATGCATACTACTACATGATTGATCATAAAAGTAAATGATAAGTTTAATAAAGTAAATAAAAAAGCTTATAAATTAAATATATATGTTTTTAAAGTTATTTAACATGTTTTATATGTATATAATCCTTGTATCAACATAAACTCATTGTTAAACTTAACTGTATTAGGTGCTACACTTCAAAGGATTTCAAAAAAGCAAATACTGATAAAGAGAAGGCTTAAGGAACTAGAACCTTCATAAGGTTTATAAAAGTTTATTGTATTAGGATCTAAAGTTAGATTGATATGTTGTGAATTAGGTTGTTTGTTCTTGTATATTTTTATTTTAAAAGTAAATGTTTTAATATCTTCTAGTTTAACAAATTATAGGAACCAAAAAAAGAGCAAAAGCTGAAGTTAACGATAGCAATTATGAACCAGAAGAAGATAAGAATGAAGAATCTGATGGATCATCATAAGAAGACAGAAAAAATACAAAAGCTCATTTAAAGAAGAAAATGAAGCTTGCCAGTTCAGATATGGAGGTACAAGAAGTTATAGAGGTTAAAGAAGGAAGTGACAATGATGATGGTAATCTGGACATGAAGAAAACACACTACAGACTAAATGCAGTATTTGATATGATCAAGGATTCCAGTGAGAGACAAAGATTAGATGTCATAAATGTTGGATTTAGAGGCTTGCTTGAACTAAAACTGACAAAAGTTTTTATGCTTCCATGGCTTTGTCATCATTTTAATGAAAACAGTTGTATGCTCAAGATTGACATGATGAAGGAGTTCTCTGTAAGTTCCTATGATGTTTAAGATATTTTCATGCTTCCAAATGTAACAGAGAACAAGTTGACCTATCAGTTAAGGAAGCAACCTATAGCAAACATGGTGATTCAAAAGGAATGGTAGAAGAAGCTAGGAATTTAAGATAGTGAGGACATCTTTGTGAATAATTTAGAGAACAAAATAAAGAGTCTAAAGAAAGGAGGGGATGATTTTACAAGGTTCTTTGTGATGTATGTTTGTAGCACATTCTTGGCCCCTGTTGCAAACAGAGTGATAGATTACAAGATAATCAACTATGGAGACAATGTAAAAGAAATACGTAACCTGGATTGGTGTGGTTATGTACTAAATAACTTGTGCAAAGAAGTGGGGAGCTTCAAGAAAAACAAGCATAAGGAATCAAGAACAGGAATCAGTGGATGTGTCTTGATTCTTCAGATTGTATACTTTCATCACCTTTCATCTAGAGGGCAACCTGAACCAACAACATTGCCCTTAATCAAACATTGGACAGATGAGAAAGTAAGAAAAAGAATTGCAAGTGAAGCAAAAGCATCATTTGGTCAAGGAGAAATCCAGAAAGATGTGTAAGATGTGTATCCAGTTTGTAGAAAGGGGGTCAACAATCATACTTAGGTGATGTTATTGAGACTGCATATAGGAATTTTGCTGATAGAGAGAGAAGATTAGTCTCTTTCAACCTTCCAGATGGTGTTATGATAGACAATGAGATACATGAGGCTGCACATGATGTGAGTATTTTTTCTAGCTCCAACTTGTATTAACAAAGTTTTCTTGTATATTGACTTGTTAGGTTTTTTTTACATTTACTTTGGTATGTATTTTGCTTTTCGTTGGCTGCTTCTGCTTTGCCTCCTGCTGCTGCTATGCTATTTTGCTAGAACATTGTTGCTTGCTATGTGTTTGTTAGACTTTAAGTAAAATAGCTTATAAGACTGTTTAAGTGATAACCTTGAAAATAATAGTATAACTAGTAGCTTGCTTGTAGGAATTAGAATTAGTTACTGATAAACCCAAATTTACCATGGAGATTGGTCACAATTTCATATGTTATATATATTTGTTCTGCTTCTAGTAATAATAATATTTAGTAATTGCTAAACAAAAAGTAAATTAAATACACTGCATAGTAAATAAATTAACTTTAAAAGTAATAAACACTCTTTTCAATGTTACATGCCGAGCGTATAAACTGCATAACAGACAGGATTAAAAAACCGAAAGTGAATTTGTCTGCATCGGATTCTCATCTATATTCTGAAACACAAAAGTTGATATAAGACCCTAGAGTGCAAAGGGTTATTGATGAAATAGTGAAGATTAACGATAATTTGAGAGATGTATCTAATGTGTTTCTATTAACATGGGAGGAGCAACATAAAAATCCTGAAACTAATCCAAATTATGATAGAGATAATCAAGATGGTGTAGATGCTACTTCAAATTTTATACATGATGCTATTAATCTGGATGATGAAAATAAAGAATCTGAAAAAGAGGAGGAAAAGGAAGAGGACAAAAACGAAGAGGAGAAGGATGAAAATAAAGAAGAAAAGGAAGAAAACAAAGAGGAGAAAGAGGAAGATGAGGGAGAAAAAGAAGGATGAAAAGCAACAAGAGAAGGAAGCTGAAGTTAGTGTAGCAGTTGATGTAGATACTACAAACCAGCCAATTGATGGTGATGATATTGATGAAGAACCAAATGAAGACCTCACCAATGTAGTAAGATCGATCACTAAGAGTATCCTAAAGGATATTGTTGTTCAAGAGAAGCAGCCAAATGTTACAAAGAAAGCAACAGAAAAAACAATTGAAAGTAAGTTGTTAACAAAAGAAAGTAAATATTGTATAAAAGTAAATACAAATCAATTAAAAGTAGATAGTGTATGATTTATTTGAAACTACATCTGCTGATTTATTTCAGGTGATGGTGATAAAGAACTTGTTGCAGAAGAAACCATTGTGCTTAAGAACATTCACCAAGAGATAGCTTCAAAGATAAACATCAATGTAGATTGTGGAGAAAAAGATGTTGAAGTTGATTTCGTTTTAAAGTCGATGAGAAGCAACAAATCAAGAATGAATGAAATGCCAGAGCTGTATCAAGTAGTGGTTGATTACTGCTTTGTGAAGTATAGTGCATTCAAATAGTAAGTTATGAAATTTTTTAATTTTAAAAATATTCTATCTACTTTAGTTAATATTTAATTTACCTCAAATAATATTTTATTTTCTTTATAAACACTTAAATGTGCAGAGTGAAGAGCTTGTGAAATATGAAGCTCCTCTCATGATAACAAGGGATGACACAGTATCCCTAGCCCCAACGGCCCCCCCTCAAATGATAAAATCCAATATAGTTTAATGTTGGTCATTTCTTATGAATGATTCACGATTGAAAGAAGATCCATCATGCTTTTTCTTTGGCATAGACCACAATGTAAGCGTTAAATTAAATGTTTAGCTAAATACATAATTAAATGTATATGATCTAATTAAGTAACATGTTTTATGTCCTCATTAATACACAGAGACCTCTAGAGCTGTCTCTCATGTCACAAGATCCTTCCCAGCCAACTCCAAAAACATATGAAAAAGAAATACCATCTCCTTCAACACACACGGCAGAATTGAATCAGGCATGGTATGATTGGATGTGCCTCTGTGATGCAAAGGAGAAAATTATGACAGCTCAGTTAGTATGTTTTATTATTCATGTCAATTAAACTACATTGTAGGGCATTATGATTTTGAATTTGTAGACTAATAAGTGTAATTTTAATGATAGATCTTTGTTCCAATCTGTCTTAATAACCACTATAGTTTGGTAATGGTTAACTTGTTGAAAGAGACCATTCAATACTTGGATAACAGGAAGTATGATGACAGGCATAAGCCTTTCTACAAAATTCTTGCATCTCTTGTGGTAAGATTTTTTAATTTCTCAAAAGTAAATTATTATTAATATAAAGTAAATGACATTACTATAAAAGTATATAAGTTTGTATTAAAAGTATACATTATTATGCCTGTAAAAAGAATAAGATAAAATATAAAGTAAATGATGTTCTTACTAAAGTAATACATATGTTATTTAAAGTAAATTGTACTGTAAATTTGTTTTACTTATATATTGCTTTACAAATGTTATAGGTGGAGGAAATGTTAAACTTCCTGAAGAGAATTAATCATGAAAAAGCTAATGAAATACTAGATTATGAGTTTGGTGAAGTTAAGTTCAAGTGGAAATCACCAAAATATACTCTTGATTGTGGTGTTTTTATGATGATGCATATGTTGTGTTTTACTGGAGACCCTTTTGGTTCTGACCTTGATTTAGAAAATAGAAGAAAGGTGTATCGTGCAGAAATCTGTGATACACTTGCTTTAGCAGAGATAAACACTAAAAGAAAAAGTCTTGTGGAAAAATTTTCAAGGTTCAGAGTAGTTAGAAAACTTGAGCAGGAGAAAGAGGTGAAAGATATGATATATGTTTCTGATTTCTTGAAAACACGCAAAGAAGTAATGGAAAACATGAGCTTGAAATGTAACCAAGTGATTGACTACTTAGCAATCAATGATGATGAAAACTTTCCAAATAAAGGTATGTGTTATACTTGCAAATAAACTAATACTCATGTTGCATTATATATTAAATTTGTTTGGCATAAATTTAATTTAACATTACAGCAAAGTAGTAGGTTGGTTTGGAGAATCAATTGAAATAATAAGGGAAGATTGTAACACTTTGCGTAATGAATGGAAAGTTTCAACTAATCTGATCATTGCTTGGTCAAACCACCTCAATAACAATGAAAGGCAAAAAGAGAGGTCTGAAAATGACATGGTCAGATTCTTCTTTGGACTTTACTTCATGGTAAGTTTTTTACGTTTACTTTTATAATATAAAACTATGCATTTAATAAATATGTGAAATAAACTTGGGAATTTTTTTGCAGGATGCTTTAACTATGTGTTTGAATGCACATGGGAAAAAGGGAGTAACAAGTCTGCAAAAACTATGGATTGCTTAGACAAAATCACAATCATTGGACTTGGATGCAACTAAATGTGTAAGATATAGAATAAATATTTAAAGTAGAAAAATATATGTTTAAAGTAATAAAAAACAGCTTTAAAGTAAATATGTGTAAATATTTTTTATGTGTAGGTATTTAATACCTATCCATTGCAGATCATACAAATGCAGAAGTTGTTTAAAAAAAGAAAGCATCTAAAGGAAAATGATATGTTGTCCTACAAGCGGAGAATAATCAAACTTCCATTCCAAAAAGAAAGACAAGAAAATTACTCAGGAAACTATCTAATGCTGCACATGAAGGTGTATGATGGTGTTAATGGGATAGTGGGAACCATAAAAGAGGTAAGTTAACATAATTATTTTTGAAGTCCTTAAATTCTTTAAGTTTTATGGATACTTAGAGAATAATTTATTAAAACTTGATTTAATTTTTTGTTTTTTACAGGAATTTCAAAGATTGACACACCATCATATAAAAACAGTATTTGACCTACTTCTCAATGAACAATCAAATGCAAGAGAAACTGCTGACAAATGTTAAGGATTAGGAAGAGAAGAAAGCACAAAAAGCATGTGAAGAATTGTAAATGTTTTTAATAGATTTGAATATATCATAGGCATTAGAGTACTTTAAGTTGTATAGTATTAATCCAAAACATTAGTTTGAAGGTTTAAGTAGTATGTTTGTATGAACAATACATATTATATCTCTGAGTTAAAGTAGTAGAATTATTTTTTGTGAAAAATGGCGCTAGATATAAAAGTAGAAGAAATCAATCAAAAGGTAAATAAAAATAATGTTAAAGTAACCGGAAGTCAGTTAAAAGTAAAAGAAAAAAGTTTAGAAAATGAAGTCTTTCTGAAATATGGTGTTCGATTTTTAAAGCAAAGAAAAATACTGTTACAGTAAAAGAAATTACTCCAAAAGTAAATGAAATTATCATTAAAGTAAAAGGAACAAATTTAAGAGAAAAAAAAAGTTCAAAAAATAGTCAAAAATATGATGTTTGATTTAAAAGTAAAGGGAATTAGTGTTAAAGTAAAAGACATAAAGTTAAAAGAAAAAGAAAAATGTTTAACAAGTTTTGTTACCTTGGGACCATGGGGGAGTATTAAAAAATAATGTTAAAATGTGGTCCCATACTATTTTTAGAAATGTGTCAAGTATTTTGGGACGGATGAAAATGGAAATCGTGCCAAGTATTCTAGGACGAAGGGAGTAATATAAGATATTATCTTCAATTTTGTAAATAAGGACATTACATGATAATACAACTCATATGATGTATTATTCATTGTGAAAGGCAGGAAAAAACAATATCATAAAGTAAATGAAATATTTCATAAAATTAAAGTATAATGGGTAAAAGTAAATAAACTAAACTTTATTTCTGCAGTACAATTACTTAGAGTAAATGTAAAAATATTACATAAAAAAAAATATTTCTTTAGTATATCTTAATCTTGATCTTCCAAAACATCTTTAAATTTCCAAGTATTATAATAACTGCACAAAAATAAACATCAGAAAATCAGTGACATATTAAAATAAATAAATTACAATGTAAAGTAAATAAATTTCAACTTAAAGTAAATGAGAAAAGTACAAAGGTAAAATATCTATAAAAAAAAGTACAAGTGTAATAACACCTGCACAAAAATAAAAAGTAAATCAAGTTAAATGTTAAAGTAAATAAATAACAAATTAAAGTAAATGGAACACATGTCTAAGTAAAATACCTAAAGAACTACTTGTTTGGACAATTTCTACTGCATGTGAAACACCAGGTTGCCCACAAGCTCTACAGGTTATGCCCTTTTTGGATTTTTCTTCAGAAGCTACTTCTTTTGCACTCTTCAACCGCTTTGAACTTCTGGCAGAACCTTTTTTAAGACACTGATTTGGAGGCAAGATGTTTACATCTACTTCATTTGACCCAACCAAAACCTGAATAACAACATCTTTCACCTCTTTTGAACTAGTTGCATTTTCAGGATTATTCTTTGTTAACATTTGCTCCTCAAATGAAGATAATGTCCTAATAAGCTCAGATAAATCATCCTCAGATTGCTCAGATGAACTCACACTACTGAAAAATCTTGGACCACACATCACTCACCAATTGCTTCTTCTTATCATACTTAGAAGCATCATCCAGAACAACATTTATGACTGAAGCTTTCTGCAGAATGTCTTTTCTCCAACGATTCATGATATAAAGATCAGGAATTTCACGTATAGACTTGTCGTTCATAATAAACAGA